>NC_065585.1:34722272-35335000 GCF_024542745.1 Macaca thibetana thibetana
AATCTGCTTGATGTTCTATGACCTTCTTCTACTTGAATATTGATATATTTCTCTAGGTTTGGGAAGTTCTGTATTATCCTTTTGAATAAACTTTCTACCCTTATCTCTTTCTCTACCTCCTCTTAAAGACTCTTTAGATTTGTCTTCAATAACTCTTAGATTTGTCCCTTTGAAGCTATTTTCTAAATTCTTTAGGTGTGCTTCATTGTTTCTTATTCTTTTTTTCTTTTGTTTCATCTGTGTATTTTCAAACAGTCTGTGTTCAAACTAAGTACTTTTTTCCCCTACTTGATCAGTTCTGCTATTAAAGGACCGCAATACATTCATCAGTATGCCAACTGCATTTTTCAGCTTTAGAATTACTGCTTGACTCTTTTCAATTATTTTAACTATTTTTAAAATTTATCTGATCAAATTCTGAATTCCTTCTCTGTGTTATCTTGAATTTCTTTGGACTTTCTCAGCACAGCTATTTTGAATTCTCTATCTGAAAGTTCACATACTTCTGTTTCTCCAGGATTGGTTCCTGGTAATTTATTTAGTTCTTTTGGTAAGGTCATGTTTCCCTGGATGATGTTGATGATAGTAGATGTCTTCCAGTGTCTGGACATTGAAGAATTAGCTATTTATTGTAGTCCTCATTGTCTGGGCTTATTTGTAACTGTTCTTGGGAAGGCTTTGCAATATTTGAAAGGACTTGGCTCTTGTTATCTAAGCTGTATCTGCTTTAGGGGCACCCCAAGCCCAATAATGCTGTGGTTCTTGCAGACTCCTAGAGTACTGCCTTAATGGTCTCAAGCAAAATCTTGAAGAATTCTTTGAATTACCAGGCATAGACTCTTTTTCACTTCCCTTATTTTATCCCAAACATACAGAGTAGTCTATTCTGAGCCATCTAAAGTGGGAGTGGAATGACACAAGTATCCCTGTGGCCACCTGCACTATGACTCCATTGGGTCAGACCTAAAGCCAGCAAAGTGTTGGGTCTCACCCAATTCCTGTTGTAACTACTCCCTGGCTACTGCCTATGTTCACCTAAGGCCCTAGGGCTCTACAGTCAGCAGCTAACAAAGCCAGCCAGGGCTGTGTCCTTCACTTTAGGGCAACAAGGTTCCCCATTCCCCTAGTGGGTCCAGAAGTACTGTCCAGGAGTCAAGGATTAGATCCAAAAACCTTAAAAGTCTATCTGGTAATCTATTGTATTGTGGCTGAGCTGGTGCCCAAACCATAAGATGCTGTCCTTCCCATTCTTCCCTCTCCTTTCCAAATGTAGAGATGCCTCATCTTATAGCCACTGACACCAAAGGCCACAAGAAGTACTGTCAGACTACCACTAATTTTCCCTTAAGTCTCAAGTTCTCTAATTATGAATACTGTCTGGCCTGGGACTCACCCTTCAGGGAAGTGGGCTTCCCTCTGGCCTAGCGCAGGTCTAGAAATGCTGTCCAAGAGTCAAGTCCTGAATTTGGAAACCTGAAGGACCTACTTGGTGTTCCACCCAAGTATGGCTAACTGAAGAGCCAAGCTATGTCTAAGGTGTAAGACAAAGTCCCCTTTACTTTTCCCTCTGCTTTTCTCAAGCAGATGGAATATTTTTCCCATAGCCACCATAGCTGTTAATGTGCTGAGTCTCACCTGAAGTTAGCAATCCTCAGAGGCTCACCCAAGGCCCTCGATGTTGTACTTGGGTATCACTACTGGTTATTCAGGACCCAGTGGCTCTTCAGTTAGCAGGGGATGAATGCTGTCAGGAATGATTCCTTTCCTTAAAAGTAGCAGGTTTCCTTCTGGCCCAGGGTGTATCTAGAAATATCATTTGGAGGCTAGGGCCTGGAGCAGAGGACTCATGACTCTGACCATTGCTCAATCATGCCATGGCTGAGCTGGTATCCTGTGGGGATGTCAGTCCTCCCTACTCTTCAATCTCCTTTCCTCAAGTGGAAGGAAGGGGTCTATTTAGGGGCTGCAGGCTGTGATGCCTGGGTTCAAAGAAGGCTGGTGCCAGCACTCTCTTGGCTGCCTCAGCTGATGTCTTAGTATATTATGTGCCCCTCCAGTCTACTATCTTTGGGTCTAGTTTGTGGAGATAGCAATAATAGTTGGTGGAAATGATAAATCAATTTAAAAAATAACTTTCAATAACTGAAAATGGCATGATTCATTGGAGAACACTTAAGAAAGTCATTTAACAAGACCACCTCTGGAGTGATTGCTCAAAATGTATTTGTCATCCCCCATTTAGCTCCCTTCATGCAAATGTTACAGAGAATCTTAAAAAGAATGGCACAATGACATATCCAAATCAAGTTGCCAACAAAATTAATAATACACTGACTTAAATTGTGATCAACAATAAAATTTCTTAAGAGAGGCAATGAGACAGCTCACTCAGTAGGAGTACATCTTAGGCTACAAGGAGTTTTGGGACTCAAGCTGCACTGTAATCACACATCTAAGAATCAGAAGAGCTGGTTTTCTGTCATCAAACAGTCCAGAATATTCAAGCTATGAATTGTTTACTGATGATTTGCACTCTCCCTAAGTTACCAAAATCATTCATTTTACAGTCAGCATTTACAAGTAAAGTGTGACTATTTCATTATGTTTTATAGAAGAAGACAAAAGATATGTGTGCATTTGCAAACTATTTTTGACATAATTAGGTGAACTTTTGACATACAGAAGTCTGAATTCTTTTCAACCAAAAATAAATGTACATTTTAAATCCCTTCAGACCTTTGAGATGCAGGAGTGCTTACATAACTGGAGACATGCCTGCTTCCACTGTTTCTATTGTAAACAAGAAATCTACATTGAGCAGAATTCTACTAAGTCTAAAGTGAATTTTTATAACCTATGTCTTATCTAAACAGAAACAAGACATGTCTAAATGTCATTTCTGCAATAGGCAAGGTTTATATGGGACATTAAATTTCTCTTTATAATACATTCTATGCCAAGGCTCCTTGTTCCTCACGTGTAATTTCTGTGCCTTAAGCACCCTTCCTCATTACATCACTTTTTTTGGCCTTCCATCTATGTGCATTATCTAATATTTTGAAACATTTATAAATAATTTATTAACATTATTTGAATAGTTGCTATTCAGCAACTACTATTTTATGCAGAGCATCACAGATATCAGCTATATAAATATGATCTATGCTCTCTGAAAAGAGAGAATGGGAATCAGATGCACAAAAATTCTTTGCATACACAGTGGCTTAGGGCTGTGTTAAGGGTATATAGTGGATTTTGAAGACACATGGGTGAGAATAGTCAACTCTACCTAGAATCAGCCTGAGAATGCTTCCCAAGGGATTTAAAACTTGAAAATGGAATAAAAATTTTGCAGATGATTTAGAAGAAAAGACGTTCCAATAAAAAGTCTAGTATGTATAAAGTCCCAAAACTCTGAACTGGTATGAACATATCTGCAAGAATTTTATTATAGTTGGAACTCTAAGTATTGAGAGGGAGGATGGGAAATATTGAGAAGGTTTGGGAGTTAGAATAATGAAGAGGTGGCCTGCCCCTCCACACCTGTGGGCGTTTCTCATTAGGTGGAACGAGAGACTTGAGAAAAGAAATGAGACACAGAGACAAAGTATAGAGAAAGAAAAAGTGGGCCCAGGGGACCGGCGCTCAGCATACAGAGGACCCACTCCAGCACCGGTCTCTGAGTTCCCTCAGTATTTATTATCTTTACCATCTCAGAAAAAGGGAAGTGGCAGGATAATAGGATCATCATAGGGAGAAGGTCAGCAGTAAGACATATGAATAAAGATCTCTGTGACATGAATAAGTTTAAGGAAACGTGCTGTGCCTTGATATGCATATACAAACATCTCCATAAACCTTTTTAGTGCATAAAGAGCAGCATTGCCGAGAGCATCCTACCTTCAACCCTAAGGCTGTTTTCTCCCATCTTAGTAAATAGAATATACAATCTGGTTTTACACCTACAGAGTTCCATTGCCCAGGGACGGGCAGGAGACAGATGCTTCTCTATCTCAACTGCCAAGAGGCCTTCTTTCCTCTTATACTAGTCCTCCTCAGCACAGACCCTTCACGGGTGTCAGGCTGGGGGATGATCAGGTCTTTCCCTTCCCACGAGGCCATATTTCAGACTATTACATGGGGAGAAGCCTTGGACAATACCTAGCTTGCCTAGGCAGAGGTCCCTGCGACCTTACCTTCCGCAGTGTATGTGTCCCTGGGTACTTGAGATTAAGAGAATGGTGATGACTTTTAACCGGCAAGCTGCCTTCAGGCACTTGTTTAACAAAGCACATCCTGCACAGCCCAAAATCCATTAAACCTTGATTTACCACAGCATATGTTTCTTGCAAGGACAAGGATGGGGGTAGGGTCACAGATTAACAGCATCTCAAATACAGAACTAAATGGAGTCTCTTATGTCTACTTCTTTCTATATAGACACAGTAACAGTCTGATCTCTCTTTCTTTTCCCCACAGAATAAATATAATGATAAAGAACATTCATATGATTTGGTTCTGTTTCCCCACCCAAATCTCATGTCAAATTGTAATCTCTATGTGTCAGGGGAGGGACCTGGTGGGAGGCGAATGGATCATGGAGGTAGTTTTTCCCCATGCTATTCTCATGGTAGTGAGTTCTCATGAGATCTGATGGTTTAAAATTGTGGCACTCCTGCCTCCTCACTCTCTCCTGCTGACTCATGAAGTAGGTGTTTGACTCTTCTTCACCTTTTGCCATAATTATAAGTTTCCTGAGGCCTCCCCAGCCAGGCAGAACTGTGAGTTGATTAAACCTTTTTTCTTTAAAAATTTCCAAGTCTCAGATAGTTCTTTATAGCAGTGTGAAAACAGACTAATACAAGCATTAAAAATGCATTACCACATGTAATTGTATCCAGAAACCTGCAGATAGTAGTATTTTTTACGAAAGCTAAAATCCAGGGAGGTTAAGGAGCTTGTCCAAAGCCAATAGCTCCTCTAGGTCTTCAACTGTCGCATATCAGGCTATTACCACCTTTATAATGCAGAGTACAGATAATGATTGAAGTACTTTTTTATATATATATATATATATACTTTAAGTTCTAGGGTACATGTGCACAAGATGCAGGTTTGTTACATGTGTATACATGTGCCATGTTGGTGTGCTGCATCCATTAACTCGTATTTACATTAGGCATATCTCCTAATGCTATCCCTCCCCCCACCAACAATAGGACTCGGTGTGTGATGATCCCCTTCCTGTGTCCAAATGATCTCATTGTTCAATTTCCACCTATGAGTGAGAACATGTGGTATTTGGTTTTCTGTTCTTCTGATAGTTTGCTGAGAATGATGGTTTCCAGCTGCATCCATGTCCCTACAAAGGACACAAACTCATCCTTTTTTATGGCTGCATAGTATTCCATGGTGTTAATGTGCCACATTTTCTTAATCCAGTCTGTCACTGATGGACATTTGGGTTGATTCCAAGTCTTTGCTATTGTGAATAGTGCCACAATAAACATACGTGTGCATGTGTCTTTAGAGTAGCATGACTTTTAATCCTTTGGGTATATACCCAGTAATGGGATGGCTGGGTCATATGGTATTTCTAGTTCTAGATCCTTGAGGAATCGCCACACTGTTTTCCACAATGGTTGAACTAGTTTACAGTTCCACCAACAGTGTAAAAGTGTTCCTATTTCTCCACATCCTCTCCAGCACCTGTTGTTTCCTGATTTTTTAATGATTCCCATTCTAACTGGTGTGAGATGGTATCTCACTGTGATTTTGATTTGCATTTCTCTGATGGCAAGTGATGATGAACATTTTTTCATGTGTCTGTTGGCTGTATGCATGTCTTCTTTTGAGAAATGTCTGTTCATATCCTTTGCCCACTTTTTGAAGGGGTTGTTTGTTTTTTTCTTATAAATTTGATTGAGTTCTTTATAGGTTCTGGATATTAGCCCTTTGTCAGATGAGTAGATTGCAAAAATTTTCTCCCATTCTGTATGCTGCCTGTTCACTCTGATGGTAGTTTCTTTTGCTGTGCAGAAGCTCTTTAGTTTAATTAGATCCCATTTGTCAATTTTTGCTTTTGTTGCAGTTGCTTTTGGTGTTTTAGACATGAAGTCCTTGCCCATGCCTATGTCCTGAATGTTATTAACTAGGTTTTCTTCTAGGGTTTTGATGGTTTTAGGTCTAACATTTAAGTCTCTAATCCATCTTGAATAAATTTTTGTATAAGAAGTAAGGAAAGCATACAGTTTCAGCTTTCTACTTATGGCTAGCCAATTTTCCCAGCACCATTTATTAAATAGGGAATTCTTTCCCCATTTCTTGTTTTTGTCAGGTTTGTCAAAGATCAGATGGCTATAGATGTGTGGTATTATTTCTGAGGGCTCTGTTCTGTTCCATTGATCTATATCTCTGTTTTGGTACTAGTACCATGCTGTTTTGGTTACTGTAGCCTTGTAGTATAGTTTGAAGTCAGGTAGCGTGATGCCTCCAGCTTTGTTCTTTTGGCTTAGGATTGTCTTGGCAATGCGGGTTCTTTTTTGGTTCCATATGAAGTTGAAAACAGTTTTTTTTCCAATTCTGTGAAGAAACTCATTGGTAGCTTAATGGGGATGGCATTGAATCTATAAATTACCAGGGGCAGTATGGCCATTTTCACAATATTGATTCTTCCTATCCATGAGCATGGTATGTTCTTCCATTTGTTTGTGTCCTCTTTTATTTCACTGAGCAGTGGTTTGTAGTTCTCCTTGAAGAGGTCCTTTACATCCCTTGTAAGTTGGATTCCTAGGTATTTTATTCTCTTTGAAGCTATTGTGAATGGGAGTTCATTCATGATTTGGCTCTCTGTTTGTCTGTTACTGGTGTGTAAGAATGTTTGTGATTTTTCCACATTGATTTTGTATCCTGAGATTTTGCTGAAGTTGCTTATCAGCTTAAGGAGATTTTGAGCTGAGACGATGGGGTTTTCTCTATACAATCATGTCATCTGCAAACAGGGACAATTTGACTTCTTCTTTTCCTAACTGAATACCCTTTATTTCTTTCTCTTTCCTGATTGCCCTAGCCAGAACTTCCAATACTCTGTTGAAAAGGAGTGGTGAGAGAGGGCATCCCTGTCTTGTGCCAGTTTTCAAAGGGAATGCTTCCAGTTTTTGCTCATTCAGTATGATATTGGCTATGGGTTTGTCATAAATAGCTCTTATTATTTTGAGATACATTCCATCAATGCCGAATTTATTGAGAGTTTTTAGCATGAAGGGCTGTTGAATTTTGTCAAAGGCCTTTTCTGCATCTATTGAGATAATCATGTGGTTTTTGTCTTTGGTTCTGTTTATATGCTGGATTACGTTTATTGATTTGCGTATGTTGAAACAGCCTGATTGAAGTACTTTTAACCTTTAACCACTGTCAAACTAGCTATGCGCTGTACCCTTGAAACATTAATAGCTGACTAGCTGATTAATTTAATTTTTTTCTATGGTATTAGTGGATGGCAACAGTTTGCTTTGAAGCTTCCTGAGAAAGTAAGTAAATACATGTATGACTTAATGATAGGGATATATTCTGAGAAATGCATTGTTAGGTGATTTTGTCATCATGCAGACATCATATAATGTACTTACACAAAGCCAGATGGTATAACCTACTACATACCTAGACTGTCTTGTGTAGACTATTGCTCCTAGGCTACAAAGATGTGTAATATGTTATTATACTGAATACTGTAGGCAATTATAACAAAATAGTAAGTACTTGTTCCTCTAAACATATCTAAACATAGAAAAGATAAAGTAAAAATATAACATTATTATTTTACGGGAATACCATAATATATATGGTCTATTACTAACCCAAATGTTGTTATGTAGTACATGATGGCATATGTATGTACAATTTATACATGTTTATATAAATACAAATTTATACTTTATGCAAAATCTGTATGTAAACATAAAGTTTATTTTAACTATATATTTATATATGCACTTATGCATACATATATGCATGCATACCTTAATAGAAACTTTCAGTGGTAATGCAAAATGTAGGGAAACTAGAGAATAAAAATGAATGTTGCAGAGTTACAAATCTTTGCAAACCACTATATTGATGGTCACCTTCTTTCCATAACCATAGCATCACTCTCGTTTAGAAAGTTCCAGAGAAGAATCAAAGAGGCTAGAAAATTAGTCTTTAGGTCACATCAATTTACAGATCCTCCCTGACTTACAGTGGTGTTATACCCAATAAACCCATCATAAAGTCAAACCACGACAAATCAGGGATACTTAATTAGTCTGTTTTCATAATGCCATCAAGAACTGCCTGAGGCTGGGTAATTTATAAAGGAAAGAGGCTTAATTGACTCATAGCTCTGCAGGGCTGGGGAGGCCTCAGGAAACTTATAATCATGGCAGAAGGCAAAGGGGAAGCAAGGCACCTTCTTCACAAGGTGGCAGGAAAAAGAAGTGCCCAGTAGAGCCCCCTGTAAAACCATCAGATCTCATGAGAACTCACTCACTATCGCGAGAACAGCATGGGGGAAACCACACCCATGATTCAGTCACCTCTACCTGGCCCTGCCCTTGACACATGGGGATTATGGGAATTATGGGAACTATAATTTGAGATGAGATTTGGCTTGGGACACAAAGCCTAATAATAATCAGATACTTTCATTGTACCAGAAAATCAGTTTTATTCACAACCAGGAATGAAAGTCTGCAGAATAGATAGCAGACTCAAAATTTACAGCATGAAGTTTACACATATTTTTTTAACTCCAGCTAATGTGCTGGAATTTAGTTCAGTGTATGTTTCTGAAACAATATGGGTACTATAATCCTAGGTGATAAATATATGTGTAAAAATAGATGCAAATAGTTTTAGACAAAAATCATAATAATTATTCTTTGAGGAGAACAGAGTTCTTGATTAGTAGTTTTTCTCAAAGTAATATTATTTTAAAACAGTGAGAATAAAGCAATTTAACTTGTAAAATTGAAAGAAGCTAATTTTTGTATAATTTTGAAACAGGAAACAGTAGGTAGGGAACCAAGACCTCAGAATTTCTATGTATGTTCTCATTGAGTTTTCACTCCATTAAAAAAAATAAAAAGAATCTGTACTTAGAACACCAGTTTGTCTATCATTAAGCTTATATTATCAAGTTTATTCTAATAAAATTTTTTAAAGTGTATGAAATAATACATTATTTGAGATTGAGTACATCAAAAATGTATTCAAAACTCATGCTCAGGAAATCACTTATTTTAGAAATTATTGATTATGATATTCCATTCTTCATGCTATAATTACAGTCATCTGTTTTTCAATCAAATTGTAATCTTACTAAGAGCACGAATAGTGTCTTTTTTCTCTCTACCACCAACACGTTGTTTAGTCCAAGACAAATAGTCACATAATAAATGTTGTTTGTTTAGATCAATTCATGATTAAATACATGAATTATTTTTAACAAGCATACTTATTGTGACATACCATAATCAGGCATTAAAATAGAAATATTTTAATAATGTCTTTTATACCAATTGTGATAATTACCATGATTTTTTAAAAATTGTAATACAATATGAAAAGCAAAAGTACTCATTTGTGTATCTTTCAGTGTTGATTCAAGTTATTCCCAAGTTTAGACATTTATTTTCATTTTCTTTTAGATATCCACACTTTGAGTATTTTTTTCAATATTATAAGCTTACAGGTTAACTTGTTTCATTATACTTTTCAAACTATAAAAATAGCAATTTGTCTTGGTCTGTTAGGGCTACTACAACAAAACGACTTAAGAGTGGGTAACTTACAAACCATAGAAATGTGTTGCTCATTTTATGGAGGCAAGAAAATCTAATATTAGGGCACCGACAGGATAGGTTTCTGGCAAGGGGCCCACTCATAATCGATGGCACCCTCTCTGTATCTTTGCATGGCATCAGTGTAAACAGTCTCTCTCAAGCCTCTTTTATAAGGGACCTGATCGACTTCTAAAGTCCCTATCTCTTAACACCATCTTTTTGGGGGTTCTGTTTCATCATATGAGTTTTGGCAGTGACGAGTCACAAATGTTCAGAATATAGCACAATTAAAATCAGACGAATTTTGCAATCACTGTTTTAACAATTGATGATAATAACAATCAACAATGTATACTAAAACCAGAGTGAAAGTTTGTTGGAGGTAGAAAAAAGTTCTAAAATTATCTAAAAACTATGTATGAATCACAAAAGTCAAATGTACCTGCATGATATATACCGTCTTTAGGAAATGCTGAACATTAGCATCACAGCACTGAAAGAAACTGACATTACATAGTTCTTGATATATTTCAATGATAAATACACGATATAAACTATACAGAATTTATGCCAAAATATTTACCCAAATCTAAACATAAGGGAACCACTTGGCAAGTCCAGGATTGGGACATCCTGTGAGAAAATCAGCCTGGTTTATTGAAAAATATTAATAACTTAAACACCACGCACTCACATAAATACACACACACATACACAAAACAGGCGCACAGCTCTAGGAAAGAGGAAACTCAAATACAAAAAAAATTAAATGTAACGTGATCTTGATGGCTCTCAGCTACAATCTGAACATGATGTATACTTGGTAATATTATGATATCTGTTTTAAATGTCTTAAAAGTATCATTAATATTCTGATTATGTAGAAAATGTGATACTGAGTAGACATCTGATAATGTATTTAAAAATAAGTAATATAGTATTTTCATTTTACTTTGTAAAAGATTCAAAAAGAATACAGTAAGACAAAAAGGAAGCAAATGTTGCAAAATATCAACATTTAAAGCATTCCGGTAAAAATATATTACTTTTTTGAATTTATGTGGCTTAAGATTTTTTCAAAATAAAAAAAAATTAAGGGAGTCCATGCACAAATTAGATAATCTAGATGAAATGGATAAGTTCCTAGAACACACAACCTAACAAGATTAAATTATGAAGACATATATAAAATGAGATTAACCCTGTAACTAATACATAAATTAAATCAATAACCGAAAGCTTCTGAAAAAATAAAAGCCCAGGACCAGATGGCTTCATTGGTGAATTCTAGTATATATTTAAATAAAATTAAAACCAATTCTTTACAGACACTTCCAAAAAATTCATGATAAGGAATACTCACAAGCATATTCTGTAACATCAGCATTTTCCTGATACCAAAGTCAGAAAAATATAGTATAAGAAAACTGCAATTCAATAGTCCTTATAAATATTAACCTAAATAGGTTCAAGAAAATAATACCAAACCAAATGTGACATCACTTCTAAAGTGTTATACACAATGATCAAGTGGGATTTAGTCCCGAAATGCAGGGATGCTTCAGCGTATGGAAATCAATCAATGCAGGATACCTATCAAGAGAATATGGGCGGGAGTGCGGGGGAAACATATAATCATGTCAATTGACGCAGAAAAGCATTTAACAGAAATCAACACATTTTCATGGTAAAAAAAAAAAATCAACAAATTTGGAATAAAGGGACACAACTTCAACCTAATAAAGACCATATATGCAAAGCTCACAGTCAACATTATACTAAAAGGTGGAAGACTGAAAGTTTTTCTTCTGCTTTTAGAAACAAGACAAAGATGATATAGTTTGCCATTTGTATTCAACATAGTACTACAAGCCTTACCCAAAGCAAATAGATGAGAGAAACAAAGAAAAAAAGAAATGGTATCTAACTGGAAAGAAAGAAGTAAAATTATCTCTGTTCACAGATGATTTTATACATATAAAATTTTAAGTACTCTGCAAGCAAAATTTCTAAAACTAATACATGAATCGAGCAACATTGTTGGATTTAAAATCAAAATGTAAAAATCAGTGGCATTTCTCTAGACTAACAATTAAGGGTGTAAGGAAATTAAGAAAACAGTTCCATTTAGAGTAGCATTGAAAAGCATATAATATTTAAGAATAAACTTAACCAAGAGGCAAAAGACTTGTACACTGAAAGCTACAAAATGTTCCTGAAAGATATTAAAGAAGAGACAAATACATGTTCATAAATTGTTCATAAATTGAAAGACAATATTACCAAGATGTCAATACTATCCAAAGAATTCTACAGATTCAATACACTTCCCATAAAAATTTCAATGAAGACTTTTGATGAAATAGAAAAGTTTATTATAAAATTTATATGGGAATCTCAGAGGACTCAGAATTCCCAAAAACAATCATTAAAAAGAAGCATAAACTTGGAGATCTTACCCTTCATAATTTCAAAACTTACTACAAACCCGCAGTAATCAAAACAGTGTGGTACTGGCATAAAGGTGGAAATATAGGTCAATGGAATACAGAACCCAAAAATAAATCCTCACATGCATAGTTAAATTATTTTTGACAAGGGTGCTAAGGCCATTCAATAAGGCAATGAAAATCTTTTCAACAAAAGATGTTGGTAAAAATTGATATCCACATGCAAAAGGTAATCCCAGCACTTTGGGAGGTCAAGGCTGGCGGATCATCTGAGGTCAGGAGTTTGAGACCAGCCTGGCAAATATGGTGAGATCCCATATCTACTAACAATGCAAAAAGCAAGACATGGTGGTAGCTGCCTGTAATCCCAACTACTTGGGAGGCTGAAGCAGGAGAATCACTTGAACCCAGGAGGCGGAGGTTGCAGTGAGCCAAGAACATGGTATTGCACTGCAGCTTGGGCAACAAGAGAAAAATTCTGCCTCAAAAAAAAAGGAAGAAGAAGAGGAGGAGGAAGAGGAGGAGGAGGAGGAGGAGGAGGAGGAGGAGGAGAAGGAGAAGGAGAAGGAGAAGAAGAAGAAGAAGAAGAAGAAGAAGAAGAAGAAGAAGAAGAAGAAGAAGAAGAAGAAGAAGAAGAAATAATAAACTTGGACTCATACCTTATGCCACACACAAACACTGATTCAAAATGGATGAAAAATCTAAGCATAAGCACTAAACCTGTCAACCTCTTAGGAAGGAACATATGGAAAATCTTCATGATATTGAATTTTCCCATGATTTATTAGACATAACAACAAAATTGCCGGCAAAAAATAAATTAAAAAATAGATAAGTTGGACTTAAGATTAAAAACTTTTATGCATTAAAGGGCACTACTAACAGAGTAAAATGGCAGTCCAGGGAATATGAGAAAATGTTGGAAAATAACACATCTGATAAGGGATTTACTCCCAGATTATATAAAAGAATTCCTAAAACTCAAAAATAGCAAAAATAAACCAAAAAAATGGCAAAAGACATATTTCTCCAAAGAAGATACACAAATGACCAAAAAATACATGAAAATATGTTCAACATCACTAGTCATTAGTGAAATGCAGATCAAAACCACAATGAGATACTACTTCATGTCTACTAACATCTCTGCTGTTAAAAACAAACAAAAAGACAAAACCAGAAAATAACAAGTGTTGGTCAGTTTGTGGAAAAAAATAGTATTTCTGGTAAGACTGTGAAGTTGCTGCTGCAAACAGTATGATAATTCTATACTATATTTAAAAAGTAAACATGAAATTATCATATGATTCAGCAGTCTCACATTTTCGTATATATACCTAAAAAAGTAAAAGTGAAATCAAATATTTGAGTGTACATTTTTATAACGGCATTAGTCATAATACCTAAAAAGTAGAAGCAATTCAATTTCCATCAACAGATAAATGCATAAACAAAATGTACTATATACGTAAAATGGAATACTATTTAGCCTTTAAAAGGGAATAAATGTGGTATATGGCATAACGTGAATGAGTCTTGAATACCTGCTAAATGATATAAGCCAGTCCCCAAGGGTTGATATAGTATGATGGCACTTACACTAGGTTTTTAGAATATTTCAATTAATAAACATAAAATGTAGAATAACATTGCCAGGGGATGATGGAAGGGTGAAATGGGGGTTAATATTTACTAGGTACAGAGTTTTAGTTGGGGAAGATGAAAAGGTTCTGAAGACAGATGGTGATCGATGCTCAATAATGTCAATGTACTTAATGCCACTGAATTGTATTAAAAATAGTTAAAATGGTAAATTTTATGTGATGTATATTTTGCCACAATAAAAAATAAAAATAAAATAAATGTGAATAAAAAATTAAAATAAATTTGAAGAAAAAAGGAGTTTAGTTAAATGTGACATTAACCTCTATGATTGCTTGTTATCATTTGGGAGCATTCTTTTTTCACTGAAAGTTAGTTGCAATTGACAAGCAATTTCATGTTTTTGATAAGGAATTGTTTCACTCTGATTGCTCTGCATGTTCACTTACTATGTATTCTCTATCAAAGCATCATAGGATAATGCAAATAGAAAGTACCAGAGTTCATTAGATTCAAATCCTTCAATTTATGGGAAAGAAAATACAGGCTTAGAGAGGAGAGTTGTCACATTTCTGAAACTATCCAGGCTTTAGTACCAAAAGACTAAGAGTAAGCCACAAGACTTAAGATCTCCAAAGGCAATTAATATTGGTATAGTTGAGTGGATTTAGGATGCCACAGAGTTGAGAAATAGCGAAGGACTTTTGCTTTAAAATGCAGTACATATGACATTTACTTCCCAAACGCTAGTATGCAGAAAGGATCACATTATTTTAAAAAATCACATTACATCAGACTATAAAACCTTTTTCTCACTACTTTAGTTAAAATTCAATCTATGTATTGTTGGACCTACCTGCCCATTGCCACATCTACAGCATGCCTCTATGGACTCCCCAAGCACCTTTGCTCTACATTCCACTTTTAAAATCATAAGACCTTGTTAAGTTCTTGAAGCCAAGAGAGCCCAGTTTATGCCAGCATTTCTAATTTGTATACCTGGCTTAATATATTTTTACTCATCTTGCATATTTAAATAGCTTCTCACTTTACAACTGCTGTACTACAGTATGAAACATTTTCATATTATTTCATATTGAATTATTTAACAGACATTTAGCGGACACTTTCTATATAAAGGATTCCAGAAATGAGTAAGCAATCAATTTATATTCTCAAGGAATTTTCATTTTGCTGAAAAAGCAGTTAAGTTAGTAGATTACTGCACTACAGTTTTTGAGAGTAGCCTAAGGTGAGATGAGATACGACTTTCTAGAAAAGATGAAGCCCTCATATACAACATAATTTTGTCAATGACATACTTAGTTCAATAGCGCCATGAAGTTACTTATTTTTTCAGGCTTACAACTTAAATATCTGATATTTTTCTACCTTTGCAAAATTTAATTAAATTTAAACTATTTAAATTAATTAGTATCTTAATAATAAATACTAATGTAGTAAAATGACTTTAAGGATAGTGGTAAATAAAAAATAAACATATCCACCTCAAGAAGATTGTGATTTAGTGGTATGGAAAGATGCGAAAGCTATGCATGCATGCAATCAAAAGCTTAAGAGTTATCTAGATTCATTGGCTGCTATTTCAAAATGATTGCTGCAGGAAAATGTAGATACTTTATAAGAGAACTATAAACCTGTTTTGTTTTTCTTTATTTGGGATTGATCAAAGTATTTTAAGTCAGAAGTGGCTTGTATATAAATTTACTCGGGTAAGTAAATATATTTGGTAATGAAACGACATTGCAGGAATTTCAATAATCTGGTTGAGGGTACTTCCTTAACTATAAGGATAATTTAATCACATTTCAACTCTTTCGATTTGATTTATTCTGAACCATAACCTTAGTTTAAAATAAAAATAAATTTCTGCTATTCAAGGGGAAACTAAAAGCAATTGCCTAGATTAATACTTTCTATGTGAAAGGGAAAGCCTACTTACAACTTACTGTGAGTAATTTATTGGCAAAAATAAAGGCTCATCAAATTCAAATGACAGACTCTATATCAAAAAATAAACTGCCATTTTCAAAACTGAATTTTTTATAAAGGAATGCTTGAGATAAACATTTAATAATTTTGTTGATTTTTCACTTCTGATTTTGAAGATAAAACTTGAAGTATCATGTGCATCGACACCTTAGAGTTTTGGTTTTGTTTTGCTTTTTCTCTCTGTGGATGGTACAAAACTGTTCCAGCCAATTTCACCTAAATCAATCATCCCAGGTCTATATACATGGGGGAAGAATCATCAGGGATTTGTCATGCTAGAGTCTTCAATTCCTCTAAGAGACTCAGGCTGCTGTTGAAAACTGTAGCCAGAACTGTCCTAAAATCATTGTGTTTTTGAAAGTCAATGTGAGTTTCAGAAACACATTATCATCACTCACTGATTAAGAAATCTTAATTTGGATGAAGCTTGGTTTCACCTCCCTCCCACCAATCAAAGTCTCCATTTTTAGACATAAAGCTAAAAAAAAAAAAAATGTAGTAAGTTGGGGGGAAATTTGCATACTGCATGTGGCTATTTTGTAAGTAGATGTTTGTTTTGTTCCAAACAACATCCGAATCCATCTGGAAGTGGCTGAAGAATATTAATAAACTTCAGTGTAATTTTGTGGTTAATGAATGACACTTTTGATGTGGTAGGTGTTCAATAACATTTCTAATAACAAAACAATGTTTATATGAAACTCAATATCTTATATAGACTGTGTTATTGAAATATTTGATATTTGAAGAGCTCATATGCGAGATGCCTCTTGTACCAAGAGGTAGGAAAGCTAGGCCTCTTGTATTAAACAGTTAGCTAAATTGTGGATGCAGAGGAAAAGTTCTTGAAGAAAATTACAAGTGCTACTCCAGTGAACACATGAATGATAAGAATGAAAAACAGCCTTATTGCTGATATGGAGAAAGTTGTAGTGGTCTGGATAGAAGAGCAAACCAATAAACCAATCACAACATTCCCTTAAACCAAAGCCTAATCCAGAGAAACACCCTAACTCTCTTCAATTCTATGAAGGCTGAGAGAAGTGAGGAAGCTGCAGAAGAAAGGCTGCAAACTAGCTGAGGTTGGTTCAAGAGGCTTAAGGAAAGAAGTCATCTCCATAACATAAAACTACAAGGTGAAGCAGCAAGTGCTGATGAAGAAGATACAGCAAGCTATCCAGAAAACCTAGCTAAGATAATTGATAGAACTCTTGCTAGTATAAACAACAGTTGCTATACTAAAGAACAGGTTTTCAATTGGAATTAGAATTCTTCTACTGGAAGAAGACACCATCTATGACTTCCATAGCTAGTGAGGAGAAGTCAATGCCTGGCTTCAAGGCTTCCTAGGACAGGCTTAACTCTTATTAGGGGCCAATGAAGCTGGTGACTATAAGATGAAGCTGATGCTCATTTACTATTCCAGAAATCCTAAGGACCTTAAGATTTATGCTAAATCTACTCTTCTTATGCTCTAGAAATGTGACAAGAAAGCCAGGATGTCAGCACATCTGTTTATAGCATAGTTCACTGAATATTTGAAGCCCACTGTTGACACCTACTGCTCAGAAAAAAAAAAAAAAAAAAAGGTTTCTCTCAAAATATTACTGCTCATGGACAATGCACCAGACCACACAAGTGCTCTGAAGAACATGGACAAAGAAATTAATGTGGTTTTCATGCCTGCTAACACAACATGCATTCTGTAGCCAGCAGATCAAAGAGTAATTGTGACTTTCAAATCTTATTATTTAAGAAATACATTTTGCAAGCCTATTGCTGCCATAGAAGAGTGATTCCTCCGATATATCTGGGATATTAAATTAAAATGCTTCTGGGAAGAATTCATGATTCTACATGACTTTAAGAACATTCATGATTCATAGGAGGAAGTCAATAGGTCAACATTAACAGGAGTTTAGAAGACGTTTATTCCAACTCTCACGGATAATTTTGAGAAGTGCAAGACTTCGGCAGAGGAAGTAACTACAGATATGGTGGGAATAGCAAGAGAATTAGAATTAGAAATGGAGCCTAAAGAGGTAACTGATTGAATTGCTGAAATTTTATTATCAAATATTAATGAATGAGGAGTTGCTTCTTATGAAACCTACTTCTTCCTGGTGAAGATGCTGTGAATACTGTTGAAATGACAACAAAAGATTTAGAATGTTATATGAAGTTAGTTAATAAAAACGTGGCAGAGTTTGAGAGGACTACAGTATATTGTAAACACATCCTTTATATGCACTGAAAACCCCCCAAAAAGGTGTGGCTCATTTTATTTCAACATTTGCTTTATTGGCATGGTCTGTAATGGTATCTCCAAGGTATACCTGTATTTTTAAATGTTGCTTTTCCCTTCATGGTTTGTATGACTCTCTAAGAACAATATTTTTTTTTTTTTCAAAAATTACCTGTGTTTAGCCCACTTTTTGATGAGATTATTTTTTTTCTTGCTGATTTGTTAGAGTTCCTTGTAGATTCTGGATATTAGTCCTTTGTCAGATGCATATTTCGCAAAAATTTTCTCGCACTCTGTGGGTTGTCTGTATATTGCTCTGATAATTTCTTTTGCCTTGCAGAATCTTTTAGTTTAATTAAGTCCTATCTTTTACTTTTGCTTTTGTTGCATTTGCTTTTGAATTCTTTGTTATAAACTCTTTGCCTAAGCCAATGTCTAGAAGACTTTTTCTTTTCTCTTTTTCTTTCTTTTTTTCTTTTTCTTTTTTTCTTTCTTTTTTTTTTTTTTTTTTTTTTTGACTGATTCTCACTCTGTCGCTCAGGCTGGAGTGCAGTGGCGTGATCTCGGCTCACTGCAACCTCTGCCTCCCAGGTCCAAGCAATTCTCCTGCCTCAACTTCCAGAGTAGCTGGGATTACAGACACCCACCACCACACCAAGCTAATTTTTGTATTTTTAGTAGAGACGGGCTTTCATCATGTTGGACCAGGCTGGCTGGAACTCCTGACCTCAGGTGATCCACCTGCCTTGGCCTCCCATTTTCTAGAATGTGTAATTTTTCAAGTCTTAGATTTAAGTCTTTGATCCCTCTTGCATTGATTTTCATATAAGATGAGAGATAAGGATCCAGTTTCATTCTTCTACATGTAGCCTGCTAATTATCTCAGCACCATTTGTTGAATAGGATGCCCTTTCCCCACTTTGTTTTCGTTTGCTTTGTGGAAGATCAATTGAATGTAAGTATTTGGCTTTATTACTGGGCTCTCTATTCTGTTACATTGGTCTATGTGCCTATTTTTATACCAGTACCATGGTGTTTGGATGACTATAGCTTTGTAGTATAGTTTGGAGTCGGGTAATGTGATACCTCTAGACCTGTTCTGTTTGCTTAGTCTTGATTTTGGTTATATAGGATCTTTTTGGGTTCCATATGAATTTTAGGACATGAACAGGCAATTCTCAAAAGAAGATAAAAGAATGGCAAGAAACATATGAAAAATAATGCTTAACATCACTAATTATCAGGGAAATGCAAATTAAAACCACAATGCAATATTACCTTACTCCTGCAAGAATGGCCATAATTAAAAAAATTAAAAAAATAGATATTGGCATGGATGTGGTGAAAATGAAACACTTTTACACTGCTCGTGTGAATATAAACTAGTACATCAGTATGGAAAACAGTATAGAGATTCCATAAGGAATTAAAGTAGAAGTTCCATTTGATTCAGCAATCCTACTACTACCGAGAGGAAAAGAAGTCATTATATGAAAAAGCCCCTTGCACATGCATGTTTATAGCAGCATAATTTGCAATTGGAACCAGCCCAAATGCCCATCAATCAATGAGTGAATAAAAAACATACACACACACACACACACACACCCCCCCCACTATGGAATACTAGTCAGCCACAAAAATGAATGCAATAATGGCATTCACAGCAACCTGGATGAAGATAGAGACCATTGTTCTGAGCGACTTAACTCAGGAATGGAAAACCAAACATTTTATGTTCTCACTTATAAGTGGGAGTTCACATATGAGGATGCAAAAGCATAAGAATGATTCAATGGAGTTTAGGGACTCAGGAGAAGGGTGAGAGGGGGTTGAGGGATAAAAGACTAAACATTGGCTACAGTGTACATTGCTCTGGGATGAGTGCACCAAAATCTCCAAAATCACCACTAAAGACCTTATCCATGTAACCAAACACCACCTGTTCCCCAAAAACGATTGACATAAAAACAAAGTGAAAACAAACAAAAAAATTACCTGTGCTGCTTCACCCCCAAAAAGATATATGCAAATTTCAAGCTCAGATCCTCAGAACCTAACATAGATTTTAAAAATAATGAGTGCTAAGTAATTTTTGTTAAGTAGAACAAAGTAAATCAATTAGGTGTATATTTTGCTGTCATGTTTTTCATTCTTTCTGTTTCCTGTACTCACATTCTGAAATCGATTTGATTAAAGAGAAAAATCTCTTGTCACTTGAGACAAGTGAGCTGCTTGTAGATGTTTCCAATTACCTTGCCTGAAGATGCCAATTCAATTCTTAAATTACTAACAGGAATGAATCATTCTAGCAGTTTCCCATAGATGCTATTATCTGAATGAGTTTGCATTCTGCTGAAACATTTGTATAATTATTTCAAATATGAGTTAAGTAATCATGTCAGTGTTTTGTTCTTAATGGTTTATTTGCTGGACATAATATTATATTTGCAATATTATCAATCTTAAATTAATAAAATTTCTACCTTGATCAGTATGGGTATATAGATTCTCTTACAAAGTTCTTTTTCTAGAAAACAACTAGTTCTGAGATAAGCTATAATGTAACTCATTTGAAAGTCACAGAAATATTCAGGTCATAGACTAAAATGAGAAGTAAGTGAAGCCTAGAGTAACATTGGGCACATTAGGTGTTTAATAAGTATCTGAAGCAGTTATTAATGCTAGAGTGTTGCCCAGTGAGCAAATGCTAACAAAGAGGGCCAAAAAAACCAGAGATTGTATTTTTACAGTATTGAGAGAAAATAACTCTAAACCTAAAATCTTGAAGTCAGAGAATATACTTTTCATGAATGAGAGTAAAAGAAGTACATTTTCAAGTACAGAAAACTGAACAGAATTTACAGCCACATACATCACTAAAAAAGTTTCTAAGAATGTAGTTCTGGAGGAAATAAAATCACGCTAACATGAAATTATGAGATGAAAACAAAGTGAATATGCAATTAAATCTAAACAAAAAATATATGGATAATATGATAAAATGCTGCCTAAAGTGTGAGATTAAAAGGAAAATGAGACAGGACTTAATTAGACAATAATAGTGTGCTAGTTGGGAGGGTGTTAAGAGTCCACGTGTTCTAGGATTTGTTTTACTATTTGCAAGAAGGGATAAGACATATATTAACGAGATATTCATGTTGCAAAGTTAAGTGCCCACCATGAATAAATATTAAACAAATAACATATCATGACCAAGTTTGGTTTATCACAAAAATGCATCATCATTGGTTTTATATTACATATTCAATTAATTAACATATCACATTCAATTATTAAAATCCCTAAACCATATAATCATTTCACTTGCAGCAGACAGCACATTTGGTAAAATTCAATAACCATTTTTCACTTTATTTAAAAAAATTGAACATGTAGATGTGGTATAGATGCTAAAGCCTACATAATGCTTCATGGAGAAATGTAAGCATTCCTCTCTCTATTATACATACAAAACAAGTGTGGCCACTCTCAACATTTCTATTCACGTTGTATTTGCGTCTGGTCAGGCACGGTGGCTCACGCCTGTAATCTCAGCACTTTGGGAAGCCAAAGCAGACAGATCACTTGAGGTCAGGAATTTGAGACCAGCCTGGCCAACATGATGAAACAAACCCTTTCTCTACTAATGGTAAAAGTTAAAAAATTAGTTGGGTGGGATGGCAGATGCCTGTAGTCCCAGCTACTCGGGAGGCTGAGGCATGAGAATCACTTGAACCTAGGAGGCAAAAGTTGCAGAGAGCCAAGATCGCGCCACTGCACTCCAGCCTGGGCAACAGTTATTGAGACTATATCTCAGAAAACAAAACAAAACAAAACAGAAACACTGTGTTGATGCCTTAGCCAGAAATATAAAAAAGAAGAGACAATATGTTTATTATTCTTAGAGATTATATATATATTTTAAAACAATCTAAATTGAAATAATAAATGAACCAGAAACAATCTTTAAAAAGTGTACCCAAAACTCCTTCAAGATAATTGTAAAATGGAGTGGAATATATTAAGGAATACCTGAATAAATAGAGAGGCATGCATATTGCTGAATAAGAAACCTAACATCACAGCGTCAGATAATCACAGGTTGATTTGCAGACATAATTGAATAACCATAACAATTTGACACAGGATTTTTCAAGTAATATTCTAAAATTTAAAAGCAGAGAAAAAGACTAGGAATATCCAAGACATTCTGGAAAAGATGAAAGGGAGAGATTAGAATATTAATGCTTGCTTAAAGCCAAATTAGTTTTACTAATTTATATACTATAAGCACAAGGATAGACAATGTAACTTGTGGAAAAGAATAGAAAAATCAGAAGCAGATATTGGCAAATATTAGTTAGAAGCATGATACATGTAACACATCTGAAATTTTGAAGCAGTGGGGAAATTATTAATGTTCAATAAACAGTATGGAACAACTGGTTATCCCTATGGTTAAAATGAAATGCAATGCCTAAATCACACTGAACTCAAACATCAAGTTCAGATTATACAGAAAATTAAACGTGAAAGGCAAACTTTAAGACATTCCCAAAAAGTGTGAATATAGTTATGCTCCTTGATCCATGAAATATTTAAGATTATATAAAACAAGCTGACCATTAAGAGAGATAAATTTGATCACAATAAATGGATAAGTTTTGTCAAAAATATGTAAAAAGACAAGCCACAAACAGGAAAAATATTTGCAGCATATTTAGATAACAAAGTATTAATAATATTAAAAAACATTAAGAAATCCTGCAATTTAAGAAGAAGTAGGTCAATGACTCAATTAAAAATTTTTTGAAAGGCTTGAGTAAACTTTTTCCAAAAGAGTAGCAACCAAAGAATGGCCAACAAATGAATAAAAATATATTTATCCTGTTTTGTAATGTGGGAAAGACAATTTGTCTCTCTGAATTATCATTTTACATGAACTAAATTTGCAAACATTATTTAGAAGTTGAATAATTCTAAGAATAGCTGCAGTTGTGGGGCAATGGGGATTTATACCTTGCTGGTGGAATTTAAATGGATACAATTTCACATTGGAAAGCAAAGCATATATCTTTGATAATTTCTTGTGAGTGCATATCAGGAAACACAATAGTAAATTAACAGCATGTAGCTTATAATGTAGTTTGAAATAATGAAAACATCCATCAACATAAAAATCAATAAACACTATATTTACACAATGAAGTATTATAAATACTAAAATGAATTAGCTACGGCTACATACATATACAAGTAGGATTCTTAGAAACATAATGTGTAACATGTTTCACAGAAAATCACATACATTATATTATTTTTATAATGGACAAAACTAAGCAAAAGTCAATGAAATATTTCTTAAGAAGAGATATGTGTTTTCCCATGTACTCTGAAAAGATGAAGAAATTAGGTGATAGATATATGTGTTGTGCAAATAGATACACACATATGTACATGAGTAAAGCAAGACAATAGTAAACACAAACTCTACCACTGTATTTAATAGCAGTAGGAAAGGTAGAGGTACAAATAGAGAGATTAAACTGTGCTTTACTTCATTATTTGGATGGTAAATTCATAGTATTTTGGAAAGATGTTCAATAGCTTATATATAAGTTAAATATATTCTATTGTATGTATCAAATGAAAATATGTCAGTGATTTTAAAATTGCAAATTGGTATAAAAGCTCTAATTGTGTAGGTTTTATTGTTGTTGTTGTTGTTTTGCCATTTCCCGTATCTGTTCTTCCAGAAGTCTTGGCATGTTCTTGACTGCTCAATAAAGAAGGATGTCCTGAGAGACTCACAGGGGCAAGGCATAATTATTGAAGGTCCACCTGTATAACTTGTTTACGCTGCACGTTTGATGAGTTTTCATTCTTATGACAAAACCACGCACTTTGCAAGTTTTGAAGGGGTTATGGGATTTTCCATAGAAAATCTGTATATTAAAAAAAAGCTTCCTTGCCAAGATAGTGTGTATGATCATTTCTTTCTAATTCGTTTGCTGGTACATTTTGAGTAGAATTGAAATAGAAGTTATGTCATATTCTATATTTTCTCTCACCTACTCATTTTCTCTTTAAGACAAGGAGAAGATTTATAAGCATATATTTGATTTCAAACTTAGTGTACATAAACTGTTTAAAATCCAGAACCTTGTATCTCCCTTAGGAAAGTTTTTTTTTTTTTTTTTTTTTTCTGATGTAAGTACCAAGAATCTGTATTTTTGACTAACAACTCCAAAAGAAATAAATGAAGTAGCCTTTTCTAATGGAAATTTGAGAATCCATTCTACAAGAATGAAATTGGCACATTAATTGTGAAGGATGATTATTGCTAGTTTCATTTTGCCACAAATCTCCTTATATCCTAGTCTTGCCATTTGTGAGAAAACATTGGGCTTCAATAATTATTATTTTAAATGTAAAAGGAAAGTGACTCATTCATCACTGTAAAAAATTTGTCACAATTTCAAATGTACTTTTCATAGCCATACTCTTCTTAATGAAATCTTACCAGGTCTATAATAATATACATATGGATTTTGTGTTTCTCCCTATGTTATAGTATTGAGAGAATTATGAACCTATGTATCTTGAGTGGAAATCTTGTATTTGTTAGAGCTATAAATCATAAGGTTTGCCCTAATTGCCATCCTCCAATAATCATGCAATCCTAATTTACACAACAAAAAAAGAAACATTGGTTTTGGCTTGTGAGTAAAGCTTACAGTGACAACAATTAATCTTATTTTGCTTTTAAAAACTGCACATTTGGTGTGACAATTATCAAAGATTAATGATATGGAAACCACAATACTGTTTTCTAATCATAATTATAGTATGATATTTAGCAAATACTAGTTTCAGAAGAGATTTTCAGAATCTCTTAGCAAATACTGTCATGACAGTCATGAAATGCGATGGTCTAACACAACTTAAAGATATACTTAGAGATTCTTAGTACAATATCTTGGTGTTTTCTGTCTAATGGGTATTATCTATTATCTAATACTCTTATTTTGCATAGCTGTCCATGTGGACATTTTTTTTTCCTTAGGTAAGAATTAAAGTAATAATTCAGACATTATAAACTTACTGTTTATATTACAACCTTAATAATCTGAAAAACATCCACACCTGAGATTGCTTCTGACATAACAAATGTCTGCCCCTAAATATCAAAGTTTCATTCTAAAATAGTTTCTCTTCCAACTATAATGAGATCCACAATCATTTCTTATCTTTGAAAAAGTAGGAGAAAACATAGAATATGCCATAACTTCTATTTCAATTCTACTCAAAATGTACCAGCAAACGAATTAGAAAGAAATGATCATACACACTATCTTGGCAAGGAAGCTTTTTTTAATATACAGAAAATGGCTTTTAAATCTTACCTATACTCAACAGCCTAGACATGACCCAGAATTGCAATCACTTCCAATGCAGAAAAGTAATTGGACAGGGTCAAGTTTGCAACCATGATTTTAAAATTTATGAGAATCTTGACTGTAGTCTTAAACATTGCCAGGGAATCAGACTGTCACAACTTAAATCTCAAGAGTCTGTATAAAGAAATATTTGGCAAGTTTTATAGTTGTAATCACTAGTGAATATGGGGACTAAGATAAGATTCTTCATTACAATTTAAGGGAAGAGGCCCTACCATTCATCTATAATATTATAATGAAAAGTAAAATGTAGACCACAGATCAAATCTGAGTCCATTTAAAAAATATTTTAGAAACCCAACTTACTGGTATGTACCTATAAGGGCTTTAGTAATAGCTATTTAATTTTTAGTCTACACAAACAAAATAATTTTAACAGATGCATCATTAACCATATTGCCCATCATGAAATATATTATATAGTAAAATAAAACTCCATTTTATCCAACATGCACTTAATTCCTCTTATATTTAATGAAATAATAATTTATTTTCTGTGATATAGTGTTTCAATTGCTGACCTTGATTCTTTTCATTCTAAACTTAGAGAACTGAAAGCATCATATATTCAGATATGCAAAACAAACAATGCAACTAATTAAAAGAAACACATCACTTTTTTAGAGATTTAGAAAATATGAACAGCTAACTATGGCACCTTCTCAGTGGTATATTATTACACTATTCTTTAATAAAAATATAGGTGGGAGCAAAAGACAAAGCTGTTAAGATCAAATTTTATATAATAGTTGTACATAAATGTGAACAAAGTCTGGAAGAGAACATGGAAAATATAAGCAATTAGTTTTTAAGTTAGATTTGCATAACACTCATTGATTTTTAATCTGGTAATTTCTTATGATACATCTTAAATTCTAAAAACTCTCCAAAATGAAGGAGAGAAATTATCACCTGAACAACATCCACGATGTATTATGAATGTTATCTTTAAATATCCATAACTTTACCAAATTTTCAAATTACAAGTTATTAGAAAATTGAACAATGTTTGATTAATTGGCTAGCCATAAGTAGAAAGCTGAAACTGGATCCTTTCCTTACTCCTTATACGAAAATTAATTCAAGATGGATTAGAGACTTAAATGTTAGACCTAATACCATAAAAACCCTAGAGGAAAACCTAGGTAGTACCATTCAGGACATAGGCATGGGCAAAGACTTCATGTCTAAAACACCAAAAGCAACGGCAGCAAAAGCCAAAATTGACAAATGGAATCTCATTAAACTAAAGAGCTTCTGCACAGCAAAAGAAACTACCATCAGAGTGAACAGGCAACCTACAGAATGGGAGAACATTTTTGCAATCTACTCATCTGACAAAGGGCTAATATCCAGAACCTACAAAGAACTCAAACAAATTTACAAGAAAAAAACAAACAACCCCATCAAAAAGTGGGCAAAGGATATGAACAGACATTTCTCAAAAGAAGACATTCATACAGCCAACAGACACATGAAAAAATGCTCATCATCACTGGCCATCAGAGAAATGCAAATCAAAACCACAATGAGATACCATCTCACACCAGTTAGAATGGCGATCATTAAAAAGTCAGGAAACAACAGGTGCTGGAGAGGATGTGGAGAAATAGGAACACTTTTACACTGTTGGTGGGATTGTAAACTAGTTCAACCATTATGGAAAACAGTATGGCGATTCCTCAAGGATCTAGAACTAGATGTACCATACGACCCAGCCATCCCATAACTGGGTATATACCCAAAGGATTATAAATCATGCTGCTATAAAGACACATGCACACGTATGTTTATTGCGGCACTATTCACAATAGCAAAGACTTGGAATCAACCCAAATGTCCATCAGTGACAGACTGGATTAAGAAAATGTGGCACATATACACCATGGAATACTATGCAGCCATAAAAAAGGATGAGTTTGTGTCCTTTGTAGGGACATGGATGCAGCTGGAAACCACCATTCTTAGCAAACTATCACAAGAACAGAAAACCAAACACCGCATGTTCTCACTCATAGGTGGGAACTGAACAATGAGATCACTTGGACTCGGGAAGGGGAACATCACACACTGGGGCCTATCATGGGGAGGGGGGAGGGGGGAGGGATTGCACCTGGAGTTATACCTGATGTAAATGACGAGTTGATGGGTGCTGACGAGTTGATGGGTGCAGCACAGCAACCTGGCACAAGTATACATATGTAACAAACCTGCACGTTATGCACATGTACCCTAGAACTTAAAGTATAATAATAAAAAATAATTAAAAAAAAAAAAAAAGAACAACATTTGAGGAACGCTGGCTTAAGTCAGTATGGATGAGGAGCCCTTTTAACATAGAAAATAGGCTGGGCTTATTAGACATGGCTTGTTCTTTGCCATGGAAAGTAAATTAAAGTATTAGGATGGTGCAAAAGTAATTGCATTTTTTGTCATAGTGCTTTGCATTGTATTTCTCTGCCATCTGGTAAGGAATTGTCCTCATGTACATCTTAAAACCAAGTCAGGAATTTTTCTGTGATCATATTTGAGAGAAGGAGAATAAAGTGATCATAAATAACACTCAGAGATCTGGCACACATCAGCTCAACTCTTAATTCGTTGAAGAAAGCTTGGTCATATATCCATACTTAGCTGCGAGAGAGTTTAGCAAATATAGTCCAGCCATATTTATGGGTATAATTATATTACAGTGGAGCAAGGAATAATGTATTTTGATGGCTATCTAGCAGTACCCACTGTGATATGTCACATAGCTAGTTGTTCATCCATGTGTGCAGAATTGGAATACATTCCCAACTGTAAAGCAAGAAGACAGTTACCACAAGGCTCCACACTTAACTCTGTATAGACTGAGAATGAGAAGTCAGCCTCACTCTTAGGGGAGAACACCTTCAAGTGTAAGGCATAAACTGTCCTCTCTCACAGTTATTCTCTGTTGAGTGTTTTTACAAAAACTGAGTACAAGTTACCCCGTGCGATTACTAGCCCTATTTCCAAATACAAAGACCAACCAGCAAGCAAGTATCTGAAATCATCTCTAGTAATCAGCAAAAGTTCCAAAAGTGAATTATTTTATGTCAACAGGGAACAAGTGATTAGTCTTAGTATAAATATTTTAAATCCTTTAGTATACTCTAAAAAATTGCTTCATAGGATTGAAAAATAAAGAATGAAGAAAGACAAAAAAGTGCAAAGGATTTGCCAACTTAAGAAAAATCATAAAATAAACTTTGCAAGAATACTCATTTTAGCTACTTTTCTCTGTAATTAGTATAAACTAAATATGAATTAAATGTAACATAATAGTTACTTTCAGAAAAGTCAAACAACCATGTGCAATGTACATACTAAGTTGAAGCATTAAAAATTGCCAATATTTGTTTTTAATGTACTAAAGTAGCTAATTCATGTGGTTTAACCTAGGATTATAGCCTTTAATTAACACATTAAAAGATTTAATTTCAAAAAAGAAACTTTTTTCCCCATTAAATAGATATAGAATAAGTGTTTAATAATATTTCAATTATATTATCTGATAAATTCATATTTATCTGATTTGTCCTGACTTCAGCCTTACTCCTATAGGTCCACTTAATATCTTTGCCTTTATAATGCTATGCATCTGTATAGTGTTTTACTATGCATATGGTGTTTTTACTGTCACATCTGATCCACAGAACATTTGGTTAAAGCAATTAAGGCAGTTACTACATGTCCTATTTTATAGGTAAAGAGATAGAAACCTATCTTTGAAAAGTCAGGTTCTAACATAATCTCTTCTAAGGTATCTTTCTTTACTCGAATGTGTGATATAGATGGTCCTCCTCCACGTTTCCATGGTACTCATGCATACCTCAATGATAGCACTTATTATGGGCACATTAAATGCTTGTCCAATTGACTTGTAAGCTCCTATGCACCTCTTCCTGAAATGACCCTGTGTCTCCAGCAGCCGGTAAAAGCCTGGTAAATAGCAGACTGTCAATAAAGATTTGCAAATGAGTGTATTCTTTACAGTAACAAGACGTTGCCCCTACACACACATACACACACACACAGACACAGAGCATTTGAATATACATTGTAGTATAATAGATTTTACTGAAAACTGAAGTTGGTTTTGTTACAGAAATGTAAGGAACTTCAAATTGAACAAGCAACATTATTATTTTTACGTATATGTTGTGGCTATCATAGCTTCTCAATCTCTAAGAAACTTCCTTTCACCCTCTACTTTTTTCTCTCTTCATCTTTTGTTCTTTCCCCCTTATTATAAGCACTTTCTTCATTTCAAATAGAAAAGCAAATTCCTTTCTTTATATCATACCTCTCTCTCTCTCTCTTCCTTCTTGACCCTGACTTACTATTCAAGTAACTTAAGATATAATTTTTCCAAACAAAGGCAGTTCCCTCAACAGAGAATTCTGGTGTCAGTTGTTAGTGTTCTTTTAAGATTCTTGTATATATAAATCTTACCAACCAAGCAAGACGAAAAGTGGAAAATCTCATCATACTACTATATTCTACCCTAAAAAATGTAAAACTCAAGTGTCAGACCGAGAGATGCAGATTGTCAATGACTGACACTAAATAAACGAATAATATTATCAAGTTGAAAAATTACCATCTTGAGGGCAAAAAGAAAAAAAGTATAGACAAGGAAGCTTAAAATATCTGCAGAATTTAGATCTATGACCCTTAAGCTGCTTGCCTCAATTCTCGTTGATCATCACACGTATAAGCTTCTTGAACAGAATTAATAGATGAATCACACGACTTGTTCCCCATCAAGCAGCTGTTAAGTTAGAGTCAGTCTTAAAACCCAAGTGTTTGATTTCAGGGTCAGGGTGCTCAGTCTTTACTACAGTCCATCATTTACCTGTGGTTATTTGGGGGGAATTTAGGCGGAATAAATAATTCAGCATATGTATATTAAGCATAGCATATATAAAACTGCATTTACATAACTTACTCAATTTTATACCATTCCCATCTCACCTTACATGTGGTACAGTATTTAGCCTTTTGCAAACTGATTGAACTTAAGGTTTATGTTTTTTTTTAGTCTCCATGGAAACATTGACAATATATTTGTATACTGAGGGTTTTCTTTTGTTGTTATATGTTAGCTCAGCAAAATGTTCAGTTATCTCAGATAAATTGAAAATACAGTCTGCTGAAGTGAGTATTTAAAATGAATAGTCTTTTTTTATTATTTCATCTACCTTAAATAAATAGCTTTGTACTAATACTGATTTTCAAGTTAGGAGTTATATTCTAGGAAATCACATCACCTTAGCCTCACACACTAAAAAGAATAATTTGTTTTTTTTATATCCTTGTTTAGTATTTGAAATCGCTTTCCAGGTAGAGAATTTTAAATGGTAAATGAGTTCAGTACATGAACTCAGACCATCTATTTAACTTGCAAAAAGATACATTTTTAACAGTTTTACTGGGCAACCAATTCCCAACAGTTTGACATATTCGGCTTTAAGGTCTAGTAGTATATGCTGGCCATACCTCACCCCACAATTTTCGAGGGCAGCTTGAGGTCAGTTTGCATTTTTGTAGAACCACTGTAGAGCTGAAGACAGACAGCCAGGGCTGTCTGTGATGATTGCTCTGCCATTTTTCTTGAACTTCTAGACTTTGATAAGCACAATCTGTCAACACGGATATAAGCAGAAATGCTGTAACCCAGTGCTTTACTATTTATTTTGCACACCCGGCTGACAAAATTGAGCCTTGACAGAGTTGCAAGATTTTTCAGTGTTGATTTTTCTGAAAACTCATTCCAAAGCCATTGAATTTTGCAATTTAACATGTATGTTTCATTCTTTCAAATAACTTATGAGATCTTTTTATTGAAGGCAAGAATTAGTGAAACTAAATTAATTCCGATTTTTCCCTGCAGGGAATGAGATGTAATATCCAGTCAAGTCAATGGAATCTCTAGATGAAATGATTAAAAGGAAATTCTCATGTTTACTAGGACCTGAATAATTTCAAAATAGTTTAAAAATCCAAGCCTCTCTTATCACAGGTCACAGCTCTTTAATAAATCCCAACAGACAAATCAGAATTTCTCAAACTACTTTGTTTTGAACCTCATGGTCAAAGTTCACTAAATACTTGAGACCCTCTTTGAAAAAAAACAATTTATTTGGAGATGTCAAACAAATTAGAAGGAAAAAAAACACTTTTTTTCTATTGCTATGAAAAAATAAACTGAACATATATTCCAGAATTTAGCATTTTCTCTGCATAATAATTATAACAGGAAATAGTCTCTCTTATAGGAACAGCTCAGTTCCCATGCCATTTCTGATGCTTTTTTTTTTTTTTTTTTTTTTTTTTTTAGTTTGGTGTCTTTCAACAGAGCCAGTAGAAAAGAACAAACTAGAGCAAGATAAAGGTTTAACTTTTTTAAAAAGTGGAGGGCAGAAAACCAAAATCAATATTTGAAATTATACCCTAATTCAATATTGAAGATAAAAAACTAATCTGCTACAGGGTGTACCTTTAGAGGTTTATAAAGTTCAATATTCTGTGGCTTCAAGCATTCTATCAGTCCCTCTACTTATTCTATGTTATGTCTTATATGAAAACAAAAAAACATATTTTTTCCCAATCCCCAAACACAATTATAGTTTGTAGAAAAATAAGGGAGTCAGTTGACTTCAGCATTGAAACACCTAGATTTCACTGCGGGGATTTTGTATTTAGAATAACAACATAAAATAGCATTTCAAACGAGTTGTCTATAGACAATAGCATTTAGGTTGATACTTGGATACAATCCTGCTTGTCTTTATAGAACTGAGCAAAGAATGATCATTTGAGGAATTACCTCTCTGTGTATAAAAGAAGAGAATCAAAAATAAGAAATTTGTTCAAATTACACATATATTCCATATTTTAATTGATTACTATTAATAATAAGATGATTTCTCATAATTTTACTAAGTCGACCCCAAGAGAATGAAAAAAAATTAACAGGTTGAACATGAAGACAGTTTTTTTTACTAATTTATCCATTTTCTATCTTAACTGTGCTAGACCAAGTCAGATGAGTGGGTTTGAAGTTCACATAATAGATAAAAAATGAAGGTGGATGTCATTAGCATTTACTGTGAGTCATGTACATGAATGAAAATTCCAAAGGAGAAGGTGGAAACTGAAGTGATGTTCAAGAATTTTATTCCAGGAACACTGACCTGCAAATAATTTTCAAAGAAAGAGAAGACCATGGCAGAGACAAAGGTGGGGTGGTAGGGAACAAAACAAGAAACAATTAACAAGGTATAATGTGACAATTATTGTGTCACGAGAACCACAGAGAAAAGCTGTTCAGAGAGAATTATAACCTGCTAAACCCTGTGGAGAGGTCAAATGAAAAAGGATTAACAATGATTGTGCAACAAAATATGAAATACCATTTGCTAGCAATAGCACTTTTGGTAACTGGTAACAAAAGAAGCTAAATTTTAAAAGTTTGCAGTTGAGAATTAGGGAAACTTTGGATACAATAAATGAAGACTCTTGGCTGTAAAGGAGACAAACACAATACTAATTAGAAAAAGGCTAATTTTCTTGCTTGATATTAAAACAAATTAAACCGGAAAAGGTGACCATGATGAGGGAAATACGTTTGGAGCATAGGAAAATGGCTTAAGCATAATGAAATACTTAAAACGGCAACAGAGAATAGACTCACATTCTGTGAGTAAAATTTCTTTTGGAGAAGAAGGGGAAGAGATCTTTCACTGATATACAAAAGGTACAGGCAAAAGGAAGCACAAATCTAATGTCAGTTATGAAGGTAATTGAGACTCTGCTATGCAGGATCCCAGACTATTAAGAGTTTTCATTTGTGCCTTCTTCATGGTGCTTTTTCTTCTCCTAATTTTCAGCATTACCTTTGCATTTTTGTCATACGTTTCCTGTTCCAATTCCATTGAGGTTCCTCCTACTATGGTGAGATTTTCTCTTTATCCTTTTGAAAATCTGTTCACAAGATAAGCAAGGCATTCACAAGACATTTACAACCTACACACTCAGTGTTATGAAATACTCTCTGTTCCTGGCTTGGAGCCCATTACTTTGTAATCGTGAATCATGCATGTCAGAAAAAAGATGATGTATATTAAATAGGTGCTGAATCATTTCTGGCTTTTTATTAGTAGGCCACACTTAGGTATTTCAAATTCAAGAATACAGAATTGATCTGGACTTGCTTTTGGTTTCCTACCAAGATTCAACTTGAAGATATATTCTTTTCCTTTCCTGTTTAAACCAACAGAATTGGGTAAAAATCAATGAGTAAGATGAATAGGGCCAATGAGCATGCTCTTTATCATATTTTGGATACATTTTTGTGAAATTCACTATAGTGTTGAATTAACCTTGTCAAATCTATCATAGCTTGGATACATGTTTGTGAAATTCACAATACTTTTAAATTAGCTTTGTCAAATCTACATTGAGCAGCCTCCCTATGTTTTGAAAGAAGCAATCAAACATCAGAAACAAGTAATACAATTCCTTATGGGAAGGAATACACTTAATTGTATAGCAAAATATGGAAACCTTCTTGATTTTTAGAATATCAGAATTCATCTTGATTCAAAAGAATAGCATATTTGTGAAATGATTCCAATTTTTTTAACAGCTGTACCAAGGTATAATTGATATACAATGAATTTTACATGTTTAATATATGAAATTTGATGAGTTTGTATATATTCTTACTATTGTGATACTATCACCATAATCAAGGTAATAAACATGTCCATCACCTACAAAGCTTTTTGTGTGTTCCTGTGTGTGTGTTGGGGCGGGGGGTAGAGTTATGTGTGTAAGATAAGAATGATTAATGTGAGAGTTACCTTCTTACAAAATTTTAAATGTATAAAACCATGTTGATAACTACAGGCAACATGTTTCACAGAAGATTTCTAGAACTTATTAACATTGCAGAACTGAAACTCTACACCTATTAAAAAACAACTTCCCATTTCTCTTCATCCCCAGTCCCTGGGAAAAAAAATAATTTCATTCTCTACTTCTATAAATTTAACTATTTAAGTTACCCTATACAATACAATATTTATTTTTTTGAGACTGGCTGACTTCACTTTGCATAATGTCTTCCAGGTTTACCCATGTTGTAACAAATGATAGAATTCCCTTTTTGTTTTAAGCCAAATAGTATGTATACCACATTTTCTTTGCCTATTCGTCTGCCAATGGCTATTTAGGTTGTTTCTATATCTTGGCGATTGGGACTAATGCTGCAATAAACATGGGAATGCAGATGTCTCTTCAAGATACCAATTTCCTTTCCTTTGGATATATACCCAAAAGTGAGATTGCTGGATTATATTTTAATTCTATTTTTAACTTTTTGAGGAATCACCGTATATTTTTCCATAGTGGCTGCATTATTTTGCTTTCTAACCAACTGTGTGTACGGTTTCAATTATCCACATCCTCACCAACATGTGTTATCTGTTGTTGTTGTTGTTGTTGTTGTTTTGTAATAATAGCTTTCCTAACAGGTATGAGGTGATTTCTTATTGTGGTTTTGGTTTGCTGATAATTGGTGATGTTGAGCACCTTTGAATCCTGATGATTAGTTATGTTGAAAACCTTTTTCATGTACCTGGTAGGCATTAGTATGTATTATTTGAAGAAATGTCTATTCAAGTCTTTTATCCACATTTAATCACTCAACAAACTAAATATAGGAGAAATGCAATATAATAAATGCTATTTCTGATAAGCCCATAGCAGATAACATCGTGCCCAGCAGTGAAAAACTGAAAGCTTTTCATCTAAGAGCAGGAATAAGACAAGGATACTGACTCTTACCACTTCTATTTAACATAACACTAGAAGTTCTAGTCAAAACAATTGTGCACAAAAAAGTATAAAGTATATACAAATATATAAAATAGGATAAGAGGTAAAAATATGTCTATTGCAAATGACATAATTTTATATGTAGGAAAGCCTCCACAAAAAACTGTTAGAAATAATAAATTTATTATGTTACAGAATACAAAATTGACATAGAAAAATCAATTACATTTCCATACACAAATAACAAACTATTTAAAAGGAAATTAAGGAAACAATCTTATTTATGATGGTACCAAAAATAATAAAATACTTAGAAATAAACTTAACCAAGGCAGAGAAAGACTTGCACTCTAAAAACTGCAAAACATTGATGAAATAAATCAAGAAAGACTCATTTAAATGGAAAAACATTCACGTTCATGGATTAGAAGACGTAATATTGTTAAAATGTCCATACTTCGCAAAAGGATCTAAAGAGCCAATGTAATCCTCATCAAAATTTCTATGGCTTTTTTATTTTTTTGCATAGGTAGAAAAAGCAATCCTAAAATTTATATGGAACCACAAAAACTCAAACTAGCCACAAGGATCTAAAGAATATAGCTGAACATATCATACTTATTGATTTCAAAACAATATAATAAAACAATTATCATAACAGCATGGTATTAGCATTAAAATAGACATATAGACCAAAGGAATAGGATACATAGTGCGGAAACAAACCCATGTTTATATGGACAACTGACCTTCAAAAAGGGTATCGAGAATACCCAATGGTGAAAACACAGTCTCTTCCAAACGTAATGCTGGGAAAACTATATTCATATGCAAAAAAAATGAAATTGGACTCTTTTCTCACACTATACACAATAAAACTCAAATTTTATTGGACTTAATGGTAAGACTTAAAACAACAAAAATTCTAGAAGAAAGTATAGAGAGACTTTTCTTTGATATTGGTTTTGGCAATGGTTTCTTGGATATGGCACCAAAAGCACAGACAATAAAAGAAAAATGGACAAGAGGACTACATCAAACTAAAAAAAAAAACTTCTGTACAACAAAGGACATCATCACAAAAGTGAAAAGGCAACCTACGGAATGAGGGTCAATATTTGCAAATCATTTTCTAAAAATAGTTTAATATTAAAGTATATTTAAAAACCTCTACAACTCAAAAGAAAAGAATAATAATCTAATACGAATGGGTAAAGTCCTCCTCATTTTTTTCCTGTAACATCTTTTTGCTTTTGATTATCTCCTTCTTTGTTATATAACCATTTATTTCTGCTGTATTTTCTCAATTACATATTCCATTTAATACTCTTAGGAAGGAATTCTCCTAAAGTCCTTTTCCCTTTCATTTGAGAAAGGAAACAAAGTTGGTGATGAACTCAGATTTAAAGACAAAATTAACACATGGCCAGAAGGTTACTAGGGTATTTTTCGCAGCACATATTTCTCAGCTCTCAAACTACAATATTTTTTGTTGTTGTTGTTGTTGTTTTAATAAAATTGCTCAGATTTCCCAGGCATGTTTATCTCTGGCTATCACCAGGTGGTGTTGCATTAAACTTCTGTTAAACTGCTAGGTGCCAATAAGCAGCATGACTTTCTTATTTCATGTTAGAAAGATAATATAGCCTTCATTTCAAGTCATTTAACATAACTCAAATTCAGAGTTTTCTTGAATAAATGGAAAAACATTCATGTTCATGGATTGGAAGACTTAATATTGTTAAAATTTCTATACTACACAAAATGATCTAAAGATCTAATGCAATCCTCATCAAAATTTCTATGGCCTTTTTGTTTACATAAATAGAAAAAGCAATCCTAAAATGTCTTCTTTTGAAACATGTCTTCATATCCTTCGCCCACTTTTTGATGGGGTTGTTTTTTTTTTCTCTTGTGAACTTGTTTAAGTTCCTTGTAGATTCTGGATGTTAACCCTTTGTCGAACAGATAGATTGAAAAAGTTTTCTCCCATTCTGTAGGTTGCGTGTTCACTCTGATGATAGTGTCCTTTGCTGTGCAGAAGCTTTTTAGTTTAATTATATCCCATTTGTCAATTTTGGCTTTTGTTGCGTTTGCTTTTGGTGTTTTAGTCATGAAGTCTTTGCCTATGCCTATGTCCTGAATCGTATTGCCTAGGTTTTTTTCTAGGGTTTTTATGGTTTTAGGTCTTACATTTAAATCTTTAATCTACTTTGAGTTAATTTTTGTATAAGGTGTAAGTAAGGGGTGCAGTTTCAGTTTTCTGCTTATGGCTAGCCTCTTTTCCCAAAACCATTTATTAAATAGGGAATCTTTTCCCCATTGCTTGTTTTTAACAGGTTTGTCAAAGATCAGATAGTTGTAGCTGTGTGGCATTATTTCTGAGGCCTCTGTTCTGTTCCACCGTTCTATATATCTATTTTGGTACCAGTACCACGCTGCTTTGGTTACTGTAGCCTTGTAGTATGAATTCAGATAGCATGATGCCTCCAGTTTTGTTCTTTCTGCCTAGGATTGTCTTGGCTATACAGTTTTTTTTTTTTTTTTTTTTTTTTTTTTTTTTTTTTTTTTTTTTGGTTCTATATAAAATTTAAAGTAGTTTTTTTCTAATTCTGTGAAGAAAGTCAATGTTAACTTAAACAGGATAGCATTGAATCTATAAATTACTTTGGATAGTATGGCCATTTTCACGATATTGATTCCTTCTATCCATGATAATGGAACGTTTTTCCATTTGTTTGTGTTCTCTCTTATTTCCTTGAGCAGTGGTTTATAGTTCTCCTTGAAGAGTTCCTTCACATCCTTTGTAAGTTGTGTTCCTAGATATTTTATTCTCTTTGTAGCCATTGTGAATGAGGGTTTGCTCATGATTTGGCTCTCTGTTGGTCTATTATCAGTGTATAAGAATGCTTATGACATTTGCACATTGATTTTGTATCCTGTGACTTAGTTGAAGCTGCTTTTCAGCTTGAGGAGTTTTTGGGCTGAGACAATGGGGTTTTCTAAATATACAATCATGTCATCTGCAAACAGAGATAATTTGACTTCCTCTCTTCCTATTTGAATACGCTTTATTTCTTTCTCTTGCCTGATAGTCCTTGTCAGAACTTCCAATACTATGTTGAATAGGAGTGGTGAAAATTTCTATTGACCTAGTTTCAGATTTTTGTCTTCTTTCTTCAGTTTGTTGAGTTTACTGATTAACCTGTGAGAAGCATTATTCTTCTCACTTAACATATTTTTCATTTATAATATTTTCATTTGATTCTTTCTTACAGATTCCATTGGGTCAAAATTTTCCATCTATTCATATATGTTAACCGGCTTTACCACTAGGGCTATAACTATATGAATCATATTATTTAATTCTCCTATCCATTTATGCCAATATTTGGATTATAAATAGGCCTGATACTGTTGATGCTTTCTCTCTTAATACGCTGGTATTCTTTTTGCATTTTTCCCTAGATTATTTGTGTGTTTCACAGGTTTTGTGTGGAAGTTAAACAAATTGTGTTCGATAGATGTATCTGCTAAAGTTCAACCAGGGAAGACTTTACCAGTAGGAGATATATGTCAAAAGATTGATGGGAAGAAATCAACTTATAGGGGAAGCAGTGTAAGATGGCAGAATAGAAGGATTCACTGATTGCCTCTACCCACAAGAGGACATCAATTTAACAACTATTTACACAAAAATAGCACCTTCATAGGAACCAAAAAATCAAGTGAGCACTCATAGTTCTTGGTTTTAACTTTGTATCACTGAAAGAGGCACGGAAGAGGTAATAAAAACAGTTTTCAATAACGGACAACACAACTCCCCCAATCCCTGGCAACAGCACTGCGGTGCAGAGAGCATTTCTGAATGCTGTGGGAGGGGAGGTGCACCACCTGTGAGGCATTGACCTCCGTGCTCTCCTGTTATCGCAGAAAGAAAAACAAAACAAAACAACACAGCTTATGCCCACCAGTGGAAGGAGCATTTAAGCCAACCCTGGCCAGAGGAGAATCACGAATCCCAGCAGTCTGAACTGAAGTTCCCACAAGACTCACGTCTGTGGAGTAAAGTGCTCTGGGGCTCTAAATAGACTTGAAAGGCGGTCTAGTCACAAGGACTGCAACTTTTAGGTGACTCCAAGTGCTGAACTGGGTTAGAGTCTGTCGACTGCAGTATCATGTGACCTACTGAGACATCAGCTGGGGCAGCTAAGGGTGTGCTGGCATCATCCCTGCCCTAGCACAGGCGGCACAGACTACAGCTCCAAAAGAGACCCCTTTTTTATGCTTGAGGAGAGGAGACAGAAGAGAGGGGAGGACTTTGTCTTGCAACTTAAATATCAACTCAGCCACAGCAGCCTAAAGCACTGATCAAAATCATGGACCAATTGAACAGAACAGAAAACCCGGAAACAAATCCACACACCACAGTAAACTGATTTTTTTCTTTTCTTTTCTTTCTTTCTTTTTTTTTTTTTTTTTTTTTTTTTTGAGAGGGAGTCTCACTCTGTAACCCTGGCTGGAGCGCAATGGTGAGATCCTGGCTTACTGCAATCTCCTGCTCCTGCTCCTGGGTTCAAGCGATTCTCCTACCTCAGCCTCCCAAGTAGCTGGGACTACAGGCATGTGACACCATCTCTGGCTAACTTTTTGTATTTTTAGTAGAGACGGGGTTTCACCATGTTGGCCAGGCTGGTCTCAATCTCCTGATTCAGGTGATCTACCCACCTGGGCCTCCCAAAGCGTTGGGATTACAGGTGTGAGCCACCGTGCTCAGTTTTAGACTCATTTTTGACAAAGGTCCCAGGGACATACAATGGGAAAAATACAGTTTCTTCAATAAGTGGTGCCAGAAAAAACTGGATATCCATATGTAAAACCATGAAACTAGACCCCTATTTCTTGACATAGACCAAAAAACAAACAAACAAACAAAAAATAATCAAAATGGATTAAAGACTTAAATCTAAGAGTTCAAACTATGAAAGTACTTAAAAAAAAGGGGGGGGCGGGGGCGGGGGGAACTCTCCAGGAAGACAATCTAGGCAAAAATTTCTCACAAGCACAGGCAAACAAAGCAAAAATAAACAAATGGGATCATATCAAGTTAAAAAGCTTCTGCACAGTGATAAAAACAATCAACAATGTGAAGTGACAACCAACAGAATGAGAGTAAATATTTGCAAACTACCTATCTGACAAGGGATTAATAACGGAATATATAAGAAGCTCAAACAACCCTATAGGAAAAAAATATAATAATCTGGCCAAAAAATGGGGAAAATAGTTGAATAGACATATGAGAGGCAAACAGGCATATGAAAAGGTGCTCAACATCACTGATCATCAGAGAAACGCAAATCAAAATTACAAGTAAATGCCATCTCCCCTCAGTTGAAATGGCTTATACCCAAAAGACAGGCAATCACAAATGCTGGTGAGGATGTGGAGAAAAGGGAATCCTCCTACACTGTTGATAGAAAGTAAATTAGTACAACCACTAGGGAGAACAGTTTGGAGGTTCTTAGAATGCAGAAAATGGAGCTACCATATGACCCAGCAATCTCACTGCTGGGTATAGACCTAAAAGAATGGAAATCAGTATACTGAAGAGATATCTCATATTTGTTACAGCATGTTTACAATGGCCAAGATTTGGAAGCAACCTAAGTGTTCATCAATGATTGAATGGATAAAGAAAATGTGATACATATATACAATGGAGTACTCTTGAGCCATAAAAAAGAATGAGGTCAAGTCATTGGCAACATTGATGAATCTAGAAATCACTATGTTAAGTGAAATAAGCCAGACACAGAAAGACAAACATGTTATGTTCTCACTTAGTTGTGGGACCTAAAAATCAAAACAATTCAACTCATTGACATAGATAGTACAAGGACTGTTACCTGGGGCTAGGAAGGGTACTGGGAGGTTTGGGCAAGGTGGAGATGGGGAACGGGTTCAGAACACATAGAAAGAAGGAATAAGAACTAGTGTTTGATAGCACAGGGGACTACAGTCAATACTAACTTACTTGTACCTTTTAAACAATAAAGGGTACACATAATTTGATTGTTTGTAACACAAAGGATTAATGCTTGAGAGGATGGATACCTCATTCTCCATAATGTGATTATTATGCATTGCATGCCTGTCTCAAAGCATCTCCTGGACTTCAAAAATAAATACATATATAATGTATCCATACAAATTAAAAAATTTTAAAAAAGAAATCAACTTACATGATTGAGAGAGCTGGCTAGGAATGTCCAAAATCCATAGGACAGGCCATCAGGAAATGTGTGATTGATCTCACAGGCACAGATGAAATGTGCTGCCCAAAGGCTAAATTTAATCTTCTCTTAGGGAAGCTTCAACTCTTAAGTCCTTTCAACTAACTGAATCAAACTCACCAACATTATATGAGATTATCTCCCTTATTTAATGTCAATGAATTATGTACTTAATTCACATTTGTAAAATATTTTAACAACTCTTAGATTACTGTTTTACTGAATAACTAGAGGCCATAGCGTGGCCAAATTAGAACATCAAAAACCTCTACAATATTCGAGAATGAAATAAAAGTGTTTCTGCCTGGAAAAGGGCTTGTCTGTGGGAGTGAGAAGCAATGAGAAGTTGAGTCAATACAGCCAGGAACTGAACTGTGCTTTCATTGTTGTTACTGTAATACACCATAAGCTTCTAATTCTTCCAGTATTACTGTATGTTTAGTCTAGGGGACTGTGTGTTAGAAAGTTTTTCTTAATATTTCTGCTTTATTTTCATCTTTAATTTCTTTGTGAGCTTTTGTCGAAGACATGCTCTCACTCCTTCACTGTTCCTTTGCTCTGGCAATGGAGCCTTGCTATTAGTTATTTGATGGTGCTGGACTCATGATACAGTGTGGAAGTGGATTTTTCTTGTTCTGTTTCAGCCTCTGTTTCAGGCAAATTCTTCCCCTGGGACTCTAGGATAAGGACTTCCCACCGATGCTATCCCTCTACCAATGATAGGGCATTTCTAAAGTTCCATGCCCAGGACAAGTTCTTATTCCTCTCAAGTTGTAGGAGGTACCTTGCTATCATTATCCCCTTTCTTCATATGATATGTGTCTTCATCTGTGCCATTATGAAAGCAAAGTTTTCTGTCCCCTAAGCAACTTAAGCCTTTTCTTCCATAGGGCAGATATCAAAGAAAGTTCCAAGTAAAATTTTAAACTTTGTTTACAGCTGCTCCCCTATGTCTGAGCTAGGTCATCAAGGGAAGTTTCAATGTATCCCATTCCCAATTTTTCTGATGAGAGTACGTGGAGAGTCTATGGAGGAGAACATGTGAGGGGACAAAAATTCTTCTTTCACCCATTCCCCGCAGTTCCACACTCTCCACCAAGATACACTCAGTCTTAAGAAATTTGTTAATAAAATAATTTTTCTTTTTTCTTTCTTTCTTCTTCTTCTTTTTTTTTTTTCCCCCTGAGACAGGATCTCACTGTGTTACCCAGGCTGGAGTGCAGTGGCTCGATCTTGGCTCACTGCAGTCTCCACCTCCTGGGTTCAAGCAATTCTTGTGCCTCAGCCACCCAAGTAGCTGGGATTACAGTCATGTGCCACCACAGCTGGCTAATTTCTGTATTTTTAGTAGAAACAGTGTTTCACCATGTTTCCCAGGCTGGTCTCGAACTCCTGGCCTCAAGTGATCCACCCACCTGGGCCTCCCAAGGTGTTGGGATTATAGACATGAACCACTGTGCCAGGCCCATAAGATATTTTTTTTCTTACAAGCTTCTATGACACATGGTGTCCTTCCTAGGAAAGCAAGTTTTCAATCCTATCTATCTTTGGGAATGCTTATTTTTCCTTGTATTCCAGGCTAGTTGTTTGTCTTTCAATCTCAGCTTTCTGTGTGGGTTCAAGAAAGGTTATTATTTTGTAGATTATTTGGCTTTTGCTTGTTAATTTGGCAGTGATATTCCTTACAGCTTTTTTACAATATAATGGGAAGCTGGAAACTTCTAGCCACTTTTAATTCAGAAAACATTTAGGCCGGGCGCGGTGGCTCAAGCCTGTAATCCCAGCACTTTGGGAGGCCGAGACGGGCGGATCACGAGGTCAGGAGATCGAGACCATCCTGGCTAACACGGTGAAACCCCGTCTCTACTAAAAAATACAAAAAACTAGCCGGGCGCGGTGGCGGCCGCCTGTAGTCCCAGCTACTCGGGAGGCTGAGGCAGGAGAATGGCCGGAACCCGGGAGGCGGAGCTTGCAGTGAGCTGAGATCCGGCCACTGCACTCCAGCCTGAGCGGCAGAGCGAGACTCCGTCTCAAAAAAAAAAAAAAACCAAAACCATTTAAACAGGAAAAAGCAATGGAGAAAGATGGCCGAATAGGAGCAGCTCCAGTCTCCAACTCCCAGCGCGAGCGACACAGAAGACCGGTGATTTCTGCATTTTCAACTGAGGTACTGGGTTCATCTCACTGGGGAGTGCCGGACGATCGTAGCTGGTCAGCTGCTGCAGCCCGACCAGCGAGAGCTGAAGCAGGGCGAGGCATTGCCTCACCTGGGAAGCGCAAGGGGGAAGGGAGTCCCTTTTCCTAGCCAGGGGAACTGAGACACACAACACCTGGAAAATCGGGTAACTCCCACCCCAATACTGCGCTTTAGGAAACAGGCACACCAGGAGATCGTATCCCACACCTGGCCGGGAGGGTCCCACACCCACGGAGCCTCCCTCGTTGCTAGCACAGCAGTCTGTGATCTACCGGCAAGGCAGCAGCGAGGCTGGGGGAGGGGCGCCCGCCATTGCTGAGGCTTAAGTAGGTAAACAAAGCTGCTGGGAAGCTCGAACTGGGTGGAGCTCACAGCAGCTCAAGGAAACCTGCCTGTCTCTGTAGACTCCACCCCTGGGGACAGGGCACAGTAAACTAAGACACACAGACACCTCTGCACAGACGCAAACGACTCTGTCTGACAGCTTTGAAGAGAGCAGTGGATCTCCCAACACGGAGGTTGAGATCTGAGAAGGGACAGACTCCCTGCTCAAGCGGGTCCCTGACCCCTGAGTAGCCTAACTGGGAGACATCCCCCACTAGGGGCAGTCTGACACCCCACACCTCACAGGGAGGAGTACACCCCTGAGAGGAAGCTTCCAAAGCAAGAATCAGACAGGTACACTCGCTGTTCAGAAATATTCTATCTTCTGCAGCCTCTGCTGCTGATACCCAGGCAAACAGGGTCCGGAGTGGACCTCAAGCAATCTCCAACAGACCTACAGCTGAGGGTCCTGACTGTTAGAAGGAAAACTATCAAACAGGAAGGACACCTACACCAAAACCCCATCAGTACATCACCATCATCAAAGACCAGAGGCAGATAAAACCACAAAGATGGGGAAAAAGCAGGGCAGAAAAGCTGGAAATTCAAAAAATAAGAGCGCATCTCCCCCGGCAAAGGAGCGCAGCTCATCGCCAGCAACGGATCAAAGCTGGACGGAGAATGACTTTGACGAGATGAGAGAAGAAGGCTTCAGTCCATCAAATTTCTCAGAGCTAAAGGAGGAATTACGTACCCAGCGCAAAGAAACTAAAAATCTTGAAAAAAAAGTGGAAGAATTGATGGCTAGAGTAATTAATGCAGAGAAGGTCCTAAACGAAATGAAAGAGATGAAAACCATGACACGAGAAATACGTGACAAATGCACAAGCTTCAGTAACCGACTCGATCAACTGGAAGAAAGAGTATCAGCGATTGAGGATCAAATGAATGAAATGAAGCGAGAAGAGAAACCAAAAGAAAAAAGAAGAAAAAGAAACGAACAAAGCCTGCAAGAAGTATGGGATTATGTAAAAAGACCAAATCTACGTCTCATTGGGGTGCCTGAAAGTGAGGGGGAAAATGGAACCAAGTTGGAAAACACTCTTCAGGATATTATCCAGGAGAACTTCCCCAACCTAGTAGGGCAGGCCAACATTCAAATCCAGGAAATACAGAGAACGCCACAAAGATACTCCTCGAGAAGAGCAACTCCAAGACACATAATTGCCAGATTCACCAAAGTTGAAATGAAGGAAAAAATCTTCAGGGCAGCCAGAGAGAAAGGTCGGGTTACCCACAAAGGGAAGCCCATCAGACTAACAGCAGATCTCTCAGCAGAAACTCTACAAGCCAGAAGAGAGTGGGGGCCAATATTCAACATTCTTAAAGAAAAGAATTTTCAACCCAGAATTTCATATCCAGCCAAACTAAGTTTCATAAGTGAAGGAGAAATAAAATCCTTTACAGATAAGCAAATGCTTAGAGATTTTGTCACCACTAGGCCTGCCTTACAAGAGATCCTGAAGGAAGCACTAAACATGGAAAGAAACAACCGGTACCAGCCATTGCAAAAACATGCCAAAATGTAAAGACCATTGAGGCTAGGAAGAAACTGCATCAACTAATGAGCAAAATAACCAGTTAATATCACAATGGCAGGATCAAGTTCACACATAACAATATTAACCTTAAATGTAAATGGACTAAATGCTCCAATTAAAAGACACAGACTGGCAAACTGGATAAAGAGTTAAGACCCATCAGTCTGCTGTATTCAGGAGACCCATCTCACACGCAGAGACATACATAGGCTCAAAATAAAGGGATGGAGGAAGATTTACCAAGCAAATGGAGAACAAAAAAAAGCAGGGGTTGCAATACTAGTCTCTGATAAAACAGACTTTAAACCATCAAAGATCAAAAGAGACAAAGAAGGCCATTACATAATGGTAAAGGGATCAATTCAACAGGAAGAGCTAACTATCCTAAATATATATGCACCCAATACAGGAGCACCCAGATTCATAAAGCAAGTCCTTAGAGACTTACAAAGAGACTTAGACTCCCATACAATAATAATGGGAGACTTCAACACTCCACTGTCAACATTAGACAGATCAACCAGACAGAAAGTTAACAAGGATATCCAGGAATTGAACTCATCTCTGCAGCAAGCAGACCTAATAGACATCTATAGAACTCTCCACCCCAAATCAACAGAATATACATTCTTCTCAGCACCACATCATACTTACTCCAAAATTGACCACGTAATTGGAAGTAAAGCACTCCTCAGCAAATGTACAAGAACAGAAATTATAACAAACTGTCTCTCAGACCACAGTGCAATCAAACTAGAACTCAGGACTAAGAAACTCACTCAAAACCGCTCAACTACATGGAAACTGAACAACCTGCTCCTGAATGACTACTGGGTACATAACGAAATGAAGGCAGAAATAAAGATGTTCTTTGAAACCAATGAGAACAAAGATACAACATACCAGAATCTCTGGGACACATTTAAAGCAGTGTGTAGAGGGAAATTTATAGCACTAAATGCCCACAAGAGAAAGCAGGAAAGATGTAAAATTGACACTCTAACATCGCAATTAAAAGAACTAGAGAAGCAAGAGCAAACACATTCGAAAGCTAGCAGAAGGCAAGAAATAACTAAGATCAGAGCAGAACTGAAGGAGATAGAGACACAAAAAACCCTCCAAAAAATCAATGAATCCAGGAGTTGGTTTTTTGAAAAGATCAACAAAATTGACAGACCACTAGCCAGACTAATAAAGAAGAAAAGAGAGAAGAATCAAATCGACGCAATTAAAAATGATCAAGGGGATATCACCACCGACCCCACAGAAATACAAACTACCATCAGAGAATACTATAAACACCTCTACGCAAATAAACTGGAAAATCTAGAAGAAATGGATAATTTCCTGGACACTTACACTCTTCCAAGACTAAACCAGGAAGAAGTTGAATCCCTCAATAGACCAATAGCAGGCTCTGAAATTGAGGCAACAATTAATAGCCTACCAACCAAAAAAAGTCCAGGACCAGATGGATTCACAGCTGAATTCTACCAGAGGTACAAAGAGGAGTTGGTACCATTCCTTCTGAAACTATTCCAATCAATAGAAAAAGAGGGAATCCTCCCTAACTCATTTTATGAGGCCAACATCATCCTGATACCAAAGCCTGGCAGAGACACAACAAAAAAAGAGAATTTTAGACCAATATCCCTGATGAACATTGATGCAAAAATCCTCAATAAAATACTGGCAAACCGGATTCAGCAACACATCAAAAAGCTTATCCACCATGATCAAGTGGGCTTCATCCCTGGGATGCAAGGCTGGTTCAACATTCGCAAATCAATAAACATAATCCAGCATATAAACAGAACCAAAGACAAGAACCACATGATTATCTCAATTGATGCAGAAAAGGCTTTTGACAAAATTCAACAGCCCTTCATGCTAAAAACGCTCAATAAATTCGGTATTGATGGAACGTACCTCAAAATAATAAGAGGTATTTATGACAAACCCACAGCCAATATCATACTGAATGGGCAAAAACTGGAAAAATTCCCTTTGAAAACTGGCACAAGACAGGGATGCCCTCTCTCACCACTCCTATTCAACATAGTGTTGGAAGTTCTGGCTAGGGCAATCAGGCAAGAGAAAGAAATCAAGGGTATTCAGTTAGGAAAAGAAGAAGTCAAATTGTCCCTGTTTGCAGATGACATGATTGTATATTTAGAAAACCCCATTGTCTCAGCCCAAAATCTCCTTAAGCTGATAAGCAACTTCAGCAAAGTCTCAGGATACAAAATTAATGTGCAAAAATCACAAGCATTCTTATACACCAGTAACAGACAAACAGAGAGCCAAATCAGGAATGAACTTCCATTCACAATTGCTTCAAAGAGAATAAAATACCTAGGAATCCAACTTACAAGGGATGTAAAGGACCTCTTCAAGGAGAACTACAAACCACTGCTCAGTGAAATCAAAGAGGACACAAACAAATGGAAGAACATACCATGCTCATGGATAGGAAGAATCAATATAGTGAAAATGGCCATACTGCCCAAGGTAATTTATAAATTCAATGCCATCCCCATCAAGCTACCAATGAGTTTCTTCACAGAATTGGAAAAAACTGCTTTAAAGTTCATATGGAACCAAAAAAGAGCCCGCATCTCCAAGACAATCCTAAGTCAAAAGAACAAAGCTGGAGGCATCACGCTACCTGACTTCAAACTATACTACAAGGCTACAGTAACCAAAACAGCATGGTACTGGTACCAAAACAGAGATATAGACCAATGGAACAGAACAGAGTCCTCAGAAATAATACCACACATCTACAGCCATTTGATCTTTGACAAACCTGAGAGAAACAAGAAATGGGGAAAGGATTCCCTATTTAATAAATGGTGCTGGGAAAATTGGTTAGCCATAAGTAGAAAGCTGAAACTGGATCCTTTCCTTACTCCTTATACGAAAATTAATTCAAGATGGATTAGAGACTTAAATGTTAGACCTAATACCATAAAAATCCTAGAGGAAAACCTAGGTAGTACCATTCAGGACATAGGCATGGGCAAAGATTTCATGTCTAAAACACCAAAAGCAACGGCAGCAAAAGCCAAAATTGACAAATGGGATCTCATTAAACTAAAGAGCTTCTGCACAGCAAAAGACACTACCATCAGAGTGAACAGGCAACCTACAGAATGGGAGAAAATTTTTGCAATCAACTCATCTGACAAAGGGCTAATATCCAGAACCTACAAAGAACTCAAACAAATTTACAAGAAAAAAACAAACAACCCCATCAAAAAGTGGTCAAAGGACATGAACAGACATTTCTCAAAAGAAGACATTCATACAGCCAACAGACACATGAAAAAATGCTCATCATCACTGGCCATCAGAGAAATGCAAATCAAAACCACAATGAGATACCATCTCACACCAGTTAGAATGGCAATCATTAAAAAGTCAGGAAACAACAGGTGCTGGAGAGGATGTGGAGAAATAGGAACACTTTTACACTGTTGGTGGGATTGTAAACTAGTTCAACCATTATGGAAAACAGTATGGCGATTCCTCAAGGATCTAGAACTAGATGTACCATATGATCCAGCCATCCCATTACTGGGTATATACCCAAAGGATTATAAATTATGCTGCTATAAAGACACATGCACACGTATGTTTATTGCAGCACTATTCACAATAGCAAAGACTTGGAATCAACCCAAATGTCCATCAGTGACAGACTGGATTAAGAAAATGTGGCACATATACACCATGGAATACTATGCAGCCATAAAAAAGGATGAGTTTGAGTCCTTTGTAGGGACTTGGATGCAGCTGGAATCCATCATTCTTAGCAAACTATCACGAGAACAGAAAACCAAACACCGCATGTTCTCACTCATAGGTGGGAACTGAACAATGAGATCACTCGGACTCAGGAAGGGGAACATCACACACCAGGGCCTATCATGGGGAGGGGGGAGGGGGGAGGGAGTTATACCTGATGTAAATGACGAGTTGATGGGTGCAGCACAGCAACATGGCACAAGTATACATATGTAACAAACCTGCACGTTATGCACATGTACCCTACAACTTAAAGTATAATAATAATAAATAAATTAAAAAAAAAAAAAAAAAAAAGCAATGGAGAGTATAGGTGAGTCTCAATACAGCTCTCTTCTCTCTAAGATCATATTTTATTTACTATTACCAATTTAATAAAAACAAAAACAAACTATTGTTCTCTTTTCAAATACTTCATATAACTTTAGTAGTTTTCTTATCAAGAAATTTGTTTTATACAAGCTATACTGTCACAGCTAGAAAAAAAAAGAAAGAAAAGAAAACTCTTGTAACTATTCTGCTTAGAATAAGCCAAAGGGACCAAGGGCATATGTCAGAAGCACAGTTAGGAGGCTTTGTAAGTAAATCAGAAGATTGATAAAATTACAGGTAGGAAAACTGCATGTATTCTAGATAGTGTTGAAAGTAGAGCTGACAGTATTTGCTGATGGATTAAGTGTGGGTTATGAAAGCAAGAGAAAAGTTAAGAAGACACCAAAATTTTTGTCCTAAATTGTGTGAAACAGGGAGTATCTATTTACCATGATAACAAAATTGTGAAAGAAGCAAATTAAAAGAAAACTCTGAGGAACTGAGTTTTATTCATTTTCTACTTCAAAATTTGATTTCAAAGTAGAGATGCTGAATAATTGAGCATATAAATCTGTACTTCAAAGAAGATATTAGGTTTAAAGTGTTACAAAATATATGTTAAATTATACATATAAATACATTTTCATCCCATAATTCATTCCCATAACATAAATAAGATCTTTAACCTATCAATTTTGGAAGCCGTTTAACACAGATATCTCTAGAGATGTACTGTTTCACAACATATCTTGATTATTCCTACCTTCAGCTGACAATTTTTACTCTGCTACTAAGGGTTATTTTCTGACTTACTCTAAGAAACAAAGTTGAAAACACACCTTGGTTTATTCTGATTCTTGGCGTTAGTAGATAAGCCATTGTCGATAAGATGGCACAATGTCTCTCCAAGCATCACAGTAAACTTTGCATAATTCTAATAAAATAATTTTTGTGACATTTCAGAAAATCAGAAGGGCCTAATGTTAGCCTGTGTGTACTTTAACTATATTATTTGACTAGAGAATCTTTTTCAGAAATATATGTGTGTTTTTTTTTTTTTTTTTTTTTTTTTTGAGACAGAATTTTGATCTTGTCGCCCAGGCTGGAGTGCAATGGTGCAATCTTGGCTCACCACAACCTGCGCCTCCAAGGTTCCAGCGATTCTCCTGCCTCAGCCTCCTGAGGAGCTGGGAGTACAGGCATGCGCCACCATGCCCGGCTAATTCTGTATTTTTAGTAGAGATGGGGGTTTCTCCATGTTGTTCAGGCTGGTCTCAAACTCCCGACCCCAGGTGATCCGCCCGCCTTGGCCTCCGAAAGTGCTGGGATTACAGGCATGAGCTACCATGCCCAGCCCTTATATAGGTTTTTAAATGATACTTATTTTGCTTGTTAGTCTCTCAGGACAGTATGTGCCCAATTATTTGCTATAGAAATTGAAAAGATATTTTAATTTTTGATGAAGCTTGCCTTTATCTGAGAAAAATATACCATAATTTTTTTTATATTTAAAATGTTAAAATATGTATAATGTGTTACCTTGTAAGGGTATAAATTTTGATAGAGAATTTAATAATTAAATTAAGCGGTTAACTCTAGGGTTTATTCCAGAAGACTCTATTTTTTAAAAAAAGCATTAAGATGTGAAAATGTAACAGTATAGCCAGAAATAAAAATTATGTATTACTTATAGGTGTTTTAGTTTCCATCAATTTTTTTATACAATTCAACACATTTTTATTATTTTATATATAAAACATTGACTTAAAAGTTTCACATTTTATTTGTTTATCTCAAGACAATGAACTTCCAAAGGAAAAAAAAATAACCAAAGAGTTCAATATCACTTTTTCCTGCCAAATTAAAATACATTTTCTGCTGGGAGCTAATTTTTGAAAATTATTTTTACACTATTATAGAAATACATAAACTTCTTGCATTATTCAGCAAAGTTTTAGACCATGGACACTAATTCCACTGACAACTGAATTATTTTTATAATAATAAAAACAATCTTAAAACAAATTTTAGGAAGCTCTGAGCAACTCTAATAACAAGAAGATTAAGATATAGACATACAGTAAATATTTAAAGGTGCTTTATCATGGTAGGAAACATATGATCAGATATTATTTACTCTGTGTCTTCTTTTTCACTTCCAAACCACCACTGGCTTGAGTGTCCCTAAGGGTAATTTTGTTTTGGTCTCTGTCTCTCTTGACCCTCTGAAATTTGTATGTGCACAAATTCTGTACTTTACCCAGCCCAACATTGCCAAACACTGAAAGATCAAATTTCAAATATAATCAAGGTAAAAGTATACTTTATATTAACATTTAGGGGACACTTTACTTTTATGCCTATGTTTTATTTCTGCCCTTTGGTCTCTTCTCTTCTCCATAACTGTGCTTGACTTTGCTTCCCTAGTTTGGTATCCCGTGGACCCTTTTTGACAGATACATATACTATGTTACTACCCCAAAACACAGGCAGGGAAATAGTGAGGGACAAGAAAGGGGATAATAGAATTGGTCAGCAGAATGCAAGCTGTTTTCTACTTTCATACTAACTTCCATTGGACCTTTAACTTTTACTTTATTTTAATGTCTTTGCAGAACTTTTCAATAATATTTTTAATATTATTGATATTTCATTCTCATCTTTTCTCTTCTGGAGTAATACAACAATGCCTTAACTGGCTCTATTCTGCCCAACCCCATAGGCAGTCAGACCTTATGGTTATCTTCCCTTGTTCCCTGAAAATCACTGTTATTCTGTTCTTTTTCAAGGTGCACTGATTTCATATTTGTAAAACAAATACACATGTTTTACAATCTATTTGTACAATAGTGGTCCTGAGGTGACGTACATTCTCAGCTTATGAAGATAACGGGATTAAGAGATTAAAGTAAAGACAGGCATAAGAAATTATAAGAGTATTATTAGGGAAGTGATAAATGTCCATGAAAACTTCACAATTTATGTTCACAGATTGCAGTAAAGACAGGCATAAGAAATTATAAAAGTATTAATTTGGGGAACTGATAAATGCCCATGAAATCTTCACAATTTATGTTCAGAGATTGCAGTAAAGACAGGCATAAGAAATTATAAAAGTATTAATTTGGGGAACTGATAAATGTCCATGAAATCTTCACAATTTATGTTCAGAGATTGCAGTAAAGACAGGCATAAGAAATTATAAAAGTATTAATTTGGGGAACTGATAAATGTCCATGAAATCTTCACAATTTATGTTCTTCTGCCATGGTTCCAGCTGGTCCCTAAATTCAGAGTCCCTGACTTCCTGCAACACTCCCTCAATACTCATTTCTTCATGTGTCCTTGGAGGCTATATGGTTGAAATATGTTAGCAGGATAGGATGGAAGAGGCATGGGTAAATACATGAGCAGGGAGCAGAGACCCCTTTATCTATAATATTAGACAATTATGTAAGAAAAGAATAATTATTTCATTTTATGAAACCACCAATATCAAGAAGTTTGTTTCTGCATTTATCATACTTTGACTAATAAAGACAGTAATACTTTCAAGCACTATTGGCTTAGTGGCCATATGGTCATATGGTGAGCATTAAAGGGACATATATCATACCAGATATAGAACAATATGTTTTATTCAGTAGTAAGTTGGTAAAACCATTGATCATGATAATTTGAAAGGCAAATCTTGAGTTTTCTGAAGCAAAAGCTCTAGGAAAGTGGTTTAAAAGAACCCCCATGTAGTTTTAGCAAATATTGGTTACATTTGGCAAGAAAGTGCAAGAAAAATATAAGTTTAGGAAAAAATTCAGTGGTTTTGAGGAAGAAAGTAAAAGGAATTGATAGCATTCAGAAATACAGGGCCTTGAAGGACTGGAAAAGTTGCTTGCTTTTAGACAAATTTTAAGAAAAATGAGATTGAAAAAACCTTTAGTGAGGAAAGCTCATTAAGTCTCAACATTTGAACAAAGGTCATATTAGAGATGCAGATTTCCCATTCTAGCCAGATAGCCTAAAGATAATCCTTATTTTCCTGAAAGAGAGACACAAAGCACTAATCTGAGAAATACTTGGTTAGGTCAATGGAGCCCTAGAGAAAAGATTTCTCATTAGAAGAATTTTACATTGGACAGAAATGGCCATTGCTAGGAAATCTGCCATGTCTTGGCATTGTTTGAGAGGAGCTTAGGACTGTGGCCTCCAAGGGAAAATTGAAATGGATCCTAAAATTGCTGCAGCTGGAGGCTGTTAGCCAACTACTAAGTAGGTTTTCTTTCGAAGGTAGATCAGGTCACAGTAGCACACGTGAACGGCTGCCACAGGGCAGATGACTTTTCTTTTTATCAAGCATCATAAAATCTAAGATGCCAGTTATTATAATTGTGCCATTACTTTATGTAATACTAAAGTTTTAAAACACAGCCAAAATTATATGACAAGTTGCTTTACTATTATTTAAATTTCTCATTCAAATACTTCACATTCACAGTCCTTTCCTTGAATCACTTTTTGCAGAGTTTTCAGTGTTAGTATTTTTGCACAAAATGTCATCTTTTGTGCCTTCAAGAATGAACAATGTATATTTTGTTTTATTCACCCATATCCAGAATACATAGGTCTGAAAAATAAAAAAATAGGTGTTGAGAGATGTCTCTCATTATTGTACTTCATGACTCACTTAGGATTTTTTATTTTTCTTTAGGATTTGTTTATTTTTTGTTGTGTTTTACTTGTTTGTTTTCTATGCCTGTGATGCTGAACCATGGTGATTTACAGATCTTAATACCCAAAGGAGAACTGCCCATAGTAGAGGACATACAAATGGGTTCACTAAGTTGGAAGTTGAGCTCATTATTTGACCTTTCGGTATTTCTCATTTCACTGAACAAACAGGCAAGCACAAGCCTGATGTGTAGCCTGGGATGCATAACTGAATGAAAAATTGGGTTTTACTCTGCTATGTGAGCATGTGTGGACCCTGAGGAAATCCTCTGAAACACCTTTTAATACTGTGGTATACAGTAGATTGTTCCAAAAGGTTAATACAGGTGAGATCAGCAAGTACTCTCAAAATCCTGAGAAATGAATATTTGGATCAATCCATTAGATAAAGAGACCTGATCACATGAGCTGCTGGAAGAAGGTAAAATATATGTGTAAAAGGGGAAGAAAATTGTACAGAAAAACTATCAGGTTGTGGCTAGGTAGAACAAGGACTGTAATAGATACTATATTTTTTCCTTGTTTTAGGTATTTATAATAATTTTCACTTTTATCCATTGATTTTCCTCTATAATTTTATATAGGATGGGTTGGAGGTGGTCATATATACAATTATTTAACATATGACAAGCTATTAAGATGATATAGTAAACTAAAGGAAAATTATCTCCCAGAAATGAGCACAGGAAAAACAAAACTTTAGAATTCTGCTTCTGGATTTTCATGGACACACAGATGGCTGTATTAGGATAAGTGAAAACATCTTATTATTATTGTTATTTGAAAGTTAGATATGCGAAATCAGGTGTGTGTGTGTGTGTATGAGTAGCCAAACCATGGACTCTACAGTTGCTGTTAGTTCAAGAGATGTCCCTTTAAAACTCTTTTTCTAACTTGTCATCCTATGCTCTAGAGCCTGGAAATCTAACACAGTATTTTCTAAACTTTCTTACAATAAAGTCTTATATATGACAAAGTCCTCCAAAGATAGATACCTGTGTGAGATTTTGAGACAGATGTGAGATGTATAAAGTGTACACTTCTCACTAAAACACGCCTGTCATTTTACTGCCTCCACTGAGCTACCTCAGTCCCTGCCTTCAGTCTGTGTTAAGTGTTGTAAGCTAGACTTTGGGCAGCTATAATTTCACACCCATCAAAGTACTTACACTTTACTGTACTCTTCCTACTAAAAATAATGGTGGTACTAAACATGTATTCAGCTCTCAATGTCTATAAATATTCAACTAAGTGCTTCATACGCATTATGACATTTTATAGTGCTTCAAACAGATCCATGAAGTTGGGTTTATATTGTGATTATTAACATCAATTTCTGTGATATTAATCTGGAAAGGGGTCTGCTAGCTTCAGACCTGTTTGAGGGTAAGGATTGCAACTGCTATCATAATTTATAGCTTCCAGTGATATGAAAGACTATTTGGAACCTCTGAGGTTGTCAATGAACATTTATTGAATGAATTCATAGCTGGGTAATATTTCTTCCCTCTAAGACAAGGGCTATCTTAAGGGTAGGAATGAATAATCTCAATATTGCTATGCAAATTATATGGGAGTTGTGAAAACTGAATGTATATTATACATGTTATGTAAACTCCAATATGACTGGGATAGATATTTAACAGATTAAAAAAAATACTGCTGCACAATACATTTAAGTGGGAGAAATAGAGGAGCACAAATAGAATCAACCTTTGGTGGAGTAAACTATATTACTGTGAATAAGAAAAAAGGACAAATGTAAAACTATTTTAACTCTTAAAATATTCAAAAACCCGATTTAAATTATGACTGTTCTATGAAGTAATTTTGGGTAGTGTGACAGAATTTATTTTCTACAAGTAACATAAATACCTTGAAAACTTGATATAATAATTATATTATAAATTTTATAACTTTTTTTCACATTTCTTCATTGTGTTAATGATTTTTTGTTAATTTAGTGAAAGATATTTCAAATCTTCTAGATTCAGTTAACTAAGAAAAAAATCAATATAAGTGACAGTTAAAGAAATCAATATGTATACAAGTGAATATTTTTGAAAATTAAATAGTTACATAACTAAATATAATCATTTCTATTCAAATGAAGTATGTGTGTAGATAATTATACCTTGAATATCACCATGGAACTCATTTGAAGTATCACTAATAATGCTAGAAATACTTCCTAGTAGTGAGAAAAGTCATCACATTACAAAAAAAGTTGAATTTCTTGATAGGCACTGAAGATTGACGTCTGCAGCTGTGGTTGTCTACCGTTTGAGACAGAGGATTCTTCTTGTGAACAGATGACACAAACTTAACAGTATTGATAAATAAAGTACAGTACTCAAAGTGTGTTTTTTCTTCTTATGATTTTCTTAATAACGTTTTCTCTAGCTTGCTTTATTGTAAAAATACAATATATAATGCCTATAATGTACAAAATATATGTTGAACTGTTTATGTTAACTGTAAGGCCACCTATTCGTAAAGTTTTAGGGGAGTCAAAGCTATCCATGTATTTTTGACACTGTGGGAGGGTCAATGCCCCAACTACCACATTATTCAATGGTGAACTGTAATTGAAAGATGCATTCTGTTTAAAAAGAACAGGAAATCTATTTATGAGGTAATGAGAACTGACTTGATATATTAAATGTTAAGAGAAGATACTGGTGTGAACTGTTTTTGGATCAGGTCACTGTGATAAAAGTGCAAAGAAAAGTTAGGAGTGGACAAGAAAAGATGTTTACATGTTAGTTGTGGGGGCATGGCATGACACTTTCCAGGCATGATATGGAGGTTAGCTTAAACTAAGCTGTTATTGGCAGAGAAATGGAATAGCGGCAAATGTTATAATTTAGCAGGTATAATAGGCACAACTTGCAGTACTGTTATGGATAAAAGGGTTTCAAGAAAGAGATATCAAATATGACTTTTGGGTTCTGTATCTTTACAGAGGCTCAATCTACTCATTGCATGACTTCTACTCGTCCTTCAATTTCAACTCAAATTGCACTTTCTCAAAAAACTAATCCAACCTATTTAACCTCACATAGCCCATATATTTAATAAACATGCACACACATACACACTTACACACACACATTTTCTGTATTAAGCAACAAGAAATACAGGGAACGGTTGAAGAAACATGTTCCCGGGGTATATTTGAGAAAATTTATTCCCCACAGCAATTCAGAAAACCAAAATATCCTTAAACTGTGAGAATTTGGGGAAAATATAGGAGGATCTGAATATAAATCAGTTAATTGAATAAAAATTACAGAGCTAAGACTTCTGAACAGATTAAAATTTAGTGGGACCAGGTTGTCAAAACTTCAAGGTGAAATAAAGGAACAATTGGCTATAGATCTCCTCCGATATCATAGAAAAGAGACAGGTATGTTTCTAAGGTCTAAACTGAAGATGAATTTAAAGGTATATAAGGTATACCATGTTATCTCTTTTCCTTTTATTTTTTAATTGATTGAGATATCATTAATATAAAATAAAATTCACTCTTTTAATAATATAGTTCTATAATTTTAACTTCTTTCCCCAAGGATCTACTGGTTCCTATTGTTTGGTCTATGATAGAATGAAGTGTACATAGAATCAACCCATATGCAACATTTTAGTCTTTCTCTTATCACTTAGCATAATGGAATTGAAATTTGTGTTAGGCTGAAAGATGGCCCCAAAGATATTCAGTCGGTATTAGTCTGTTTTCACACTGCTGTAAAGAACTATCTAAGACTGGGTAATCTATGAAGAAAAGAGGTTTAATTAGCTTACAGTTCTGCAGGCTTAACAGGAAGCATGACTGAGAGGCCTCGGGAAACCTACAATCATGAAGGAAGGTGAAGAGGAAGAAAGGATCTTCTTCACATGGTAGCAGGAGAGAGGGTGAGCGAAGCAGAAAGTCAGACACACTTTCAAACAATTGGATCTTGTGAGAACTCACTATCACAAGCACAGCAAGGGGAAGTCTGCCCCTGTGATTCAAATACCTCCCACCAAACCCCTTCTCCAATACACTGGGATTACAGTTCAAGATGAGATTTGGGTGGGGACACAGAGCCAAATCATATCTCAGTCTTAATACCTGGGACTTGTGAATGTTACCTTATAAAGTTTTTGCAGATATGGTTAAGAATTTTGAGATGAGGAGATTATCCTGTATTATCCAAACAGGTTATAAAGGCCATCATAAGTGTCTTTAAAAGAAAGAAACAAAGAAAAGTTATACCCACAGAGAAGAGGAGGAAGTAGACATTGCAGTGATACAGTCAAAGAATGCTAGCAACCACCAGAAGTTAAAGAGGCAAGGGACTGGGTTCTCTCCTAGAGCCTCTGGAGGGAATATGGTCCTGCTGACACCTTAATTTTAGCTCAATAAAACTGATTTTGTACTTCTAGTCTCCTCTCCTGATATATGAGAGTATAAATGTATGTTGCTATAAACCCCCACATGTGATAATTTGTAATAGCAGTCATAAGAAACTAAAATTCTATGAGTTTCTTCCATGATGTTGCAAGCTTAATAGTTTATTCCTTTTTAATTGCTGAGAAGTATTTCAATGCTTGATGTGTATAATTTATTTATCCATAAACCAGTGGGTGAACATTTAGATAGATTCTAGTCTTAGAAAGTTATTATTAAAAGCTGCTATAAATATTAACACACAGGCCTAGATATAAACATATATTTTAATATCTTTTGAGTTGTTACCTAGGAGTGGGATTCCTAGGTCATATGTGGCATATATGGGCTATATATGGTAAATATATGCTTAAATTTATAAAAAACTACTGAACTATTTTCCAAAGTTGCCTTTCCAACAATTCTGTAATTCTGTCAGAGTTCCAATTGTTTCTCACTCATGCCAACACTTGGTAATTTCATTATTTTTAATTAAAAAAAAAAATCTAGAAGGTGTGTAGAGGTATCTCATTATAATTTTAATTTGCACTTCCAAAATGATTAATTATATTGAGCATCTTCATGTGCTTATTGATGAATTTCCAACTTTTTAATTTTGGGGGGACTGATTCTATTTTTGGGTAGTTTTCTAAATAATTCAAATGGATTATGAGAAATATGACAAACTTTAATTCTCATATTATTTCAATGTAAGTGTAAATCTTCACAGAACTCAAATATTATGAATATATCATGAAGACCTCGTTTTGCAGCACACATGTAGGTTACAATCCTGAAAGCTTTGTCTAAAACATATGCCTATCTATTTATACAAAAACGTACATAGACACACACATGAAAGATTATAAAAAAGTAGTACATTAGAAGCAAAAACATACCTGCGGTCAACAAAAATACAAAAAGAAGCTCAATATCATTGATCTTTAGAGAAATGCAAATCAAAACCACAATCAGATACCATCTCACATCAATCAGAGTGGCTGTTATCAAAAAATCAAAATATACCAGATGCTGGTGAAGTTGTGGAGAAAAGGGAACACTTAAACACTGTTGTTGGGAGTGTAAATTAGGTCAACCAGTGTTGACAGAATATCACTGAGACAGAAATATCATTTGACCAAGCAATCTCATTACTGGGTATATATCCAGAGGAATATGAATCATTCTACCATGAAGATATGTACACATACATGTGAATGTTCATTGCAGCACTATTTATAAAAGCAAAGATATGGAATCAACTTAAATGCCCATCAATGACAGAGTTGATTTTTTAAAAACGTGGTACATATACGCTATGGAATACTACACAGCCACAAAAAAGAACAAGATCATGCATTTTGTGGGAACATGGATGGATCTGGAGGCTATTAACCTCAGCAAACTAACCCAGGCATAGAAAACAAAATACTGCGTATTCTTAGTTATAAGTGGGAGCTAAATGACAAGAACACATGGACACATGGAAGGAAACAACAGACACTGGGATCTACTCAAGGATGGAGGGTGAGAGGAAGAAGAGGAGCAGAAAAGATAGCTATTGAGTACTGGGTATAATGCCCGGGTGATGAAATAATCTGTACAATAAACCCCCATGACTCAAGCTCAAGTTTACCTATGTAACAAACATTTGTACGTACCCTGACCTTAAAATTAAAAGAAAAAGGGATACTATAAACATTAGCAAAATAAAATGTTTTAACTTAAAAAAAAATAAAAACACATTACCAGAACTTTTTTTTTTTACCTCAATTCCTTAACACTGTCAATACTCACTCTATTCAAGTTATCAAGACTGGAACCCATATAAGATTACTAGTTTAACAGATTAATTCTATGCTTTTAATAGATGTTGTTTATTTTTCATTTATTTTCATATCCATCATGAATGTAGTCATTTTGTATTTACTTTCAAATCCATCCTTTGCTGTGTTGTATCCTAGCCATTGATACATCATCACAGTAAAAAAGAAAAACAGTTCTTAACCTATCAATATTATCAGGTATTGTTTGCATGCACTTATTAATTCTGAGACCTACAACCCTAAAAGTATTATCAAACCTATGGAAAATGCTTTAGTGCTTTACACTTAGATAAATGCTAAAGTACTTTACAATTAAAGCATTTTAGCATTTTTCTGTTTGACATTAATTCACATACTACTGCCTTTCAATGACTATCTTCTGTGTTTCTTTACATTCTTGAGAATGTAAAGAATTTTGGGGGTTCCTGAGGGATCTTCTATTGAGGTTTCAGGATTTTCCCATACCTCAGAAAGGGGCCTCATATAAGTAAATCTTATATGATCTAACACAATTATAACTCTTATTTTTTTTTTTTTTTTTTTTGAAAGAAACATTAAAAACTTTAATAAATGGAGAAACATTCCATGTTTATGGATTGTAAAAGTCAATATTGTTAAGATATCAATTCTCTTCAAATTAAAGTACAGGTTTAATGTGGTACAAAATCCTAGCAAGAATTATTGCAAATTAGTAGTCTTTTTTTTTTTTTTTTTTGATATTTCCATATATTTTATTAAGCCAAACATTAGAAAGATTTTTTTTAAATGCAAAATAATATCAGTTTGCACATGTACCCTACAACTTAAAGTATAATAATAATAAATAAATTAAAAAAAAATATATACCTATATTATAACTCTTATTTTTGTCTTTTTAATTTTTTGAACAAAACTACTTCATTATTGTTTTCATTAAAACTTTATCCTGAAATATCTGTCAGACCATAATGTAAACAATACAAAAATATATTAATATTAGGGAAGATATCCACAAAGTAAAAAAATGAGTGGCTATTATTCATGTTTAGGACATATAAAAATATAAATCAACTCCAACAAATTATATGAAAGATTACAAAAGGTAGGCAGACAGATAGATAGATAGATAGATGAATATTCATTCTGTGATGTGAAATAAATATGCTAAAATAAAGTAATAAACCCATCTTTGGAAAAATAAGTAATTTCTCTTACTTAAAATATATTAATGGAGTATTATTCCATTTGAAACTCAGGAGCACAACTAAAATTCTCTTTATCTCATCAAACAAATGAAAGTTGTGATAATAGTAAAGAGTGACTCAAAGTCTTTGATAGAGTTTTAACTATTATACATTATTTGAAGTCACACATGGAAAATATCATACTTTGTTTAAAGCAAAAGTTGATTTGTTTCAGATATTAAGGAAAAGAAATGGATTAGCAATTGGAATAATCATAATGTAGAACATAGGCAAAATATCAAAACATTCATACTAAGAAGCAATTGGATATCCAGAAGCTTATCTGAATGATCAAAAAAGATCAATATGTGTATAAAGCATGTAATGCTAATGTTATTTCATCATATTTTTATCAAAAGTTTTTCCTATATTAATTTCTCTTCCCTCAAGCTACACTTCTAATTTCTTTCCTTCTCTACTAAACTTCTTGAAAGGCAATATAGGAGTCAGAAGTGTAAATTTCAGAATCCTGGAAAATTAGCTGTAAATTTTAGTTCCACTGTTCAATTTGTTGCTACCTTGGCGAGTAACTTAATCTTTTCTTAATTTACTCATCTATAAACAGTGGTAATAGTACCTTGACTATAAAATTAAGAAGAATAACTCATATAATGTCATATTTTAGCATTAGCTTTATTTATTTGGGGAAGTAGGTGTTAGCATATGGGTAATAATGTTAGATAAACCACGAGAAATGTTCTGTTCGATTCTGCTGCGTGTTATTATAGGGCTATCCTAGATGAAGCTACAGCTAAAGATCTTGTATGATATAGACCCTCTGGCTTCATAGGGATTTTCCATTAATAAAATGAAGTTATGAATATTAATAGTATTAATAGAATGCCACCAACATTTGCACTGTAAATAGTATCAAGATGTTTTTGTTTTAACTATGGCTCTATTGCTGTTAGTGGTTGGAGTAGGGACCTACATCTAGAAAATTATTATAGATTTACAACTTTTAAATCCCTCTTGTTATTTCATGAAATGTCCTAAAAGTATACTATAAATTCCACTAAGTCAGAGACTGTCATTTCATTCACCATTGCCATTGCATCTCTATTTCTTAGCACCGTGCATGGCTGCTGATAGGTTTTGTCATTCTGCTTCATATCTGAAAAACGGTTTTGCCAGATGAAAGATTCTTAGTTAATTGTTGTTTTCTTGACGTATTTTGATTGTCATGCACTGCCTTCTGGCCTCCATTACTTCTGATTAAAATCAGCTATTAATCTTATTGGGGTTTTATTCTACATAAATATTTTTATTTTGTTCCTTTAAAAGCTTATTTGTCTTCAAATATTTTTATTATATGTCTTGCTGTATCTCTCTGTGTGATTATTCTATATGGATTTTGTTGATATTCTTGGATGTGTAAATTAATGATTTTTTTTTTTGTAAATTCAGGGAGGTTTCAGACAATGTTTATTTGAGTAATTTTTCTGCACTCTTTTATTTCTTCTCTTCTTCTGGTACTCCCATTAAGCATATGGTTGTGGACTTAGTGGTGTTACACATTTCTCTGAGGCATTGTTCATTTTGGTTTATTCTTCCTTTTCTCTGTACTTTGCACTCTATGACCTGTAATAATCTCTCCTTAAGCTTGCACTTTATTTCTTCAGCAGTTCTAAAATAGAATATGTGCCCCCAAACAATAAAACACTGTTGAGTCTTCTAGTACAATTTTTCATTTCAGCTATAGTATTTTTCAACTAAAGAATATCTATTTGATTTTTGATGTCTATCTTTTTATTGCTATCCTCTACTTGCAAAAAACACAAAATGACTGACAATGGACTTTAGGTACGGTTTATTAGACTGAGAACTGAATTACAGTCTTAAATAAGTAACCAAACTGGTCAGCTAGAAATATTAGGTCTATATTTTTAAATCATTAAAAATATTTAAAAAGATTTAAAAATATATCTATAAAAATACCAATAATTCAAGGATTATTCCTTAAATGTATGCACAGAGGTTAAGTTGTTTTAGGTTACATTATCGAATCAGTAAAATTATCATGAGCCAAACTGCCAAGAACCAATTCTGTATCTCTGAACACAATTACCTGTGTGAGCTTCGGGATCAGAATTTTATTTAGCCTTTTAAGTGCTTCAATTTTCTTACTGGTAAATAAAGGAGAATAATATTTGCTATTACTTAGTATAGTTATGAAAACTAAATAAGTTAATCTTTTAAAAGCCTTATCATTCTGGCATAAAGTAAGGCTTTAACAAGTGCTAGTTACTATTGAGTTAGTTTGAGCTGGTTAATAGTTCATTTGTTTAACATAATTCAAATTTTGCTTGTTTGTCTTTTCATTTGTTCCATTTCAGGGTCATTTTTCTTTGAAAGTTATACTCCTTTTTTTTAACAGTATATCAAATTTTTTATATGTATGGCCAGTGGAAAAATGACTGCTTATATTTCAAATTTTGTAATTATGGGCAGTATTTTTCATTTTCAATATAATTATGTCATGTTATTTTCCTTTCGTTTTCCTTCATGTCTTAATTAAGACATGGATAATTCCCCCAAAATATCTGTAACAGAAGATAGCTGAGCTTACTTACTATAAATCCTTCATTCTATAGCCACAGGCTAGGAAAGGGAGAAAGAAAAAGCACCCACAACGTGCTTTTCCCAGAGTCATGGGCCCCTAGTAATTAGCAAGGAAGAATAATAGGTTGAGAATTGTTTATGTCAGAGGATTTTATTTTCCTCTATGTAAAGGCAAAAACATAAATCCTAGATACTTCATTGTTAAATGTGTTTCTCAGTGATTTGGCATCTGAATCAGAATCACAAGGAAGCTTATCAAAATGCTGATTCCAAGTTCTCAAAATAATTCTATTCAATCATAATACCTTGAATACAGGTTGGTAATTATTATTTTCAAAAGCAGGCAAAGTATTCCTAAAACCATGCTTAAGAAATAACTCCTAGAACTAGAACTATTTTTTCCTCTATATGAATTATTTTATTTATTTATTTATTTATTTATTTATTTATTTATTTGTTTAGAGACAGGGTCTCCCCCGTCACCCAGGCTGGAGTGCAGTGGCAAGATCTCGGCACACCATGACCTCTGCCTCCCGAGTTCCACTTTAAGCTATTCTCTTGCCACAGTCTCCCGAGCACCTGGTATTACAGGTGTGTGCTACTATAGTAGTCCAGCTGATTTTTTTTGTACAGACATGATTTTACTATGTTGGTCAGGCCGGTCTTGAACTCCTGGCCTCAAGTGATCCACCTACCTCACCCTTCCAAAGTGCTGAGATCATAGGCGTGAGCCACCACACCCAGACATCTGTAGAAATTTAATAAACTGCTAAGGCTACACATAGTTAAAGGTTGTAGGCCGGGCGCGGTGGCTAAAGCCTGTAATCCCAGCACTTTGGGAGGCCGAGACGGGCGGATCACGAGGTCAGGAGATCGAGACCATCCTGGCTAACACGGTGAAACCCCGTCTCTACTAAAAAATACAAAAAACTAGCTGGGCGAGGTGGCGGGCGCCTGTAGTCCCAGCTACTCGGGAGGCTGAGGCAGGAGAATGGCGTGAACTCGGGAGGTGGAGCTTGCAGTGAGCTGAGATCCGGCCACTGCACTCCAGCCTGGGCGACAGAGCGAGACTCCGTCTCAAAAAAAAAAGGTTGTAAACATAATGGAAACTTCAGTTAGTTGCGCCTATTTCTTTGAAATGTAAAAATTAAGAACTAATTTTAATGTACTCATTGAATGGCATTATTCATTTTTGTATTTCTTTTTCATTAAAAGTAAAACCTCCATAGAATTGAGACATAAACATTTAAAAAGTACAAATTGGTGTAATGTAACTCAGAGAAGCAGCATTCATCAGACTAAGAAATTATCAAATTAGTTATTAAAATTTAGAAAAGGAGAAAATTTTATCATTGACTTCAATTATTATTACAGTATTTTATATATGTTAAGTAATTATTACAAAATTAAAGACTCAAGGATAAATCCTTAATTTATGTTAATGATATGCAAATTTATACCCACACAACAATGATATTTATATAACACTGAAAAAGCATTGTTATTATATAATTTGCTATTTTCCACTTAAGTTTTGTTCTTGGAAAATATCTTTTTATTTTTCAAAGTTTCTGTAAATGTCAGCAGTGTCTATAGGCTATTATAAGGTAAATACATGATTTTAAGGCAAATATAAAATTATATTTTAGGCCTGTTAAAATCAGCAGATTTTCATAGTGCTAAAGTAGCATCTGCACCTATGAAACATTTTTCTCCAGAGGATCCATTTTCTGGTTGGGAGTTAACGACCTTTGTTATTCAGTCCTTTGAAATCCATGAAATATTGTAAAGTTACATAAGGTTACAGAGTTTGTCTAGTTATTTTCCTAGGGGATGAAAATAGAGAATAAAAACCTAAAAGTCAGTTTTAACTTATTCTACAAAGGGAATAAGAAATAGATGATGTGTAAGCAAAAGTGCCATGATGGTTTAGCAAGAATGCAGAAATATTGCTTGCAAGGACATAATGAGCTACAATATATGTATTCATATGGACCACTGATTTAATTAACATCAAGTTAGTAATTAATCAGTTTATAGATAATACCCTAAATTTATTTATTAATCAATTGCTTATGAAACTATTGCTATGTTTTAGTCACTATTATAGGTATCACAGATATAATGGGAAAAAATGAGAGGAAATATAGTTAGAAGGACAACAGGGAGTGGTGCAAAATTTATCATATAGGAACTTGTAGACAATTGTAAGGACTAGTTTTATTCTGGGTTAAATGAGTAGCCACTGGAAGGTTTGAGCAGAAGACAAGTATTTAACTTTTAGGGGAAATGATTGACAACTAAATTGAAAATAAACTATAATAGTAACAAGAGTGCAGACAATAAGAATCATTAGAAAATTATACTAATAATATCAATAACTTGTAACAATAACCCAGATAAGAAATTACAGTGGCCTGCACCACATGGGATCAGTAGAATTAAAGAGAAAGAGAAAGAAAGAAAGTTAAACATGACTCCACGTGTTTGGGCCAACACAGCTGGAGGTATAAAGTTGCCAACATCTTAAATGGATATAAATGTTGGTGGGCTTGAATGGTGAAGATTAAGAATTAGAATTAGATTAAGAATTTAGTTTAGGTTGTACTGATTTTGAAAATATTTTGGACATCCAAGTACAGTATTAAATAGATATATGTACGAGTCTGAAGTTTATGAAACAGATTTAGGCTGGAGATATAAATTTGGAAGTAACCTATAAATATAGACAGCGTTTAAAATCAATATTCTGCTTAGAATCACTTAGGGAGTGAGTGTAGATAGATAAAAGAAGTTCAAGAATTTCACATAAAAGAAACAAAATGTTTGTGGTGTGCTGGAAAATAGTGAAGAAAACTTTTCCTGCTGAAAGAAGCAATCAATTTTGTAAAGTAATGAGGAAATAGGACAAAGCTGACATTGATGATCTTTATATTAAAAATATTAATTTCTTCAAGTTTCTGACAAAACATTTTTTCCGTCTTTGTTATTGATGTTTTTATGTGATGCTATTTTGTATTCGTCTTTGTAATTAATTTAATGAAAGATGAGAGTAGATGCTAACTAATTACCACTGTTCAGAATGTAATAGACTTTTAAATCATTTGTATTGCCAGCTCTCTTCCCATAATTTTTAGGGTTAAATTATTGAAAAATGAAGGAGTAGAACATGACAATTATGTAGCATGGGAAAAAAGGCACTGGAGAACAACTTAATATAATTTTTATTAGGATTTTTATCATCTGAGGATGTAAACATCTAGAATATTGTACTTTCGTATTTACCCATGTCTGAAGCTTAAATTGTTCTTTCATTGTTTAGCAAATGTTCATCTTCATATGTTATTTGTGTATTTTCTCAAGATATAATGCTAAAAGAATATTAGAATAATCCTCAGGACTCTTTGTTGTTTGCTTTTTAATGAAAACTGGTCAAAATAAATAAAAACAAAAACAATGTTAAACTTAAAATGTTAACATTTTTGTGATTTCTATGGTTATATTAGGCTTTTCCTCCAAAAATCAATGATGTCATCGGTTAACCAAGGGTTAATATACTTTACACATTACTTAGAAGATCCCAAAATAAATATGATACTCTATATTTACACCTAGTTTTTGAAAACCAACACAATGATCCAAATGTAATTGAAAAGGGAGTAATAAGAAAATAGATTTATAACAAAAGAACATGTAGTTCAGGACTTAATTATATGGGAAGAAACAATACTAGAAGACAAAGAAAATGGTAAGATCTTTGTGCTCATACGTAATATCTACATGGATACTAGGGCATCAAATAAAAGCTGATATGAATATGTAATATTATTCCCTTAAATCTCACTACTGAGATAAAAATATGTTATTTGATTTTTTTAAATAATGAATAATTTTTGTTTAGTATCTAAATTATATTTAAATATAGTATATTATTATACAGTATAGTATTATACATCATAATACATAAATTATATTTGTGTTAATATATCAGGGTGGTGCATACATAATTGCAGTTTTTGCATTGTTGAAATTTGCACTTTGATGCTGGAATTCATTCTTAAATATGGCTATGTTATACATCACTTTAATACACATTTCTCACTTTATGATTTTTTGCTAATGACATTACTTGCTGTTTGTTTTATATTTATTTTAGACAATGGAAGTGATGTTAGACAAAAAGCAAATTCAAGTGATTTTCTTGTTCGAGTTCAAAATGCATCATAAAGCAGCGGGGACAACTTGCAACATCAACACCTTTATTTGGCCCAGGAACTCCTAAAGAACTCCCTTTTCATTTGACTTATGCATGGTCATATTACTAAATTTCTGTTCAGTGAAATGAGATTAGAAGTGACATGAGCACCTATTGAATCTGTAAAGGAAAGAAACATCTTCCCTTCCAATTTTCCTATTTCCTTCCTGCTAAGTGAAATACAGTGCAGTGGTTTTTCAAGAAGTTTTGCAAAGGAGACAAAAGCCTTGAAGGTGAGGAGCATAGTGGCGAGTCAATGGAAAATGACAACAGCCATTTGAGATCAATCATTGAAGCTGATTCTCTTATAACTACATGAAAAGTTGCTAAAGACCATTCACCTAATAAATTTAAAATATGTTAAATATAATTTTTCTTATTTTACTTCTTAGTTGCAATACTAGAATATTTGGTGGTAAAATGTGCCCCTCAAATACTTACTCATAAAATAAAGTTAAATTCTGTGCTCAAGTAATTATGAACTACATCAATTTCACTTGTAAAATTTATGTAGAAAAAATGACCATTTTATAAAATACGTTTAGACTGTCCAGGTTTTTCTAGGAAGTCTACCTTTTCAAGACAAATCCAGTGACCATAGAGAATAATAAATAAGATATTCCCCTCAATAAAGCAGCCCCAGAGGCTTTCAAGGAAATTATCCCATTACCAGGACAGGAAATTTTACCATTTGCCCAGAATGATTTGGTAATTGCTGCAGACCAGTGATGTATATGTCTTCCCTATTCATTCTTTTTTTCTGAAATAGTCTTTTAGGTAGATTTACCTTGATTTTACTTCACCTTGTTGTTTTTGAGTTGAAAAATTAGTATCATTCTTTAAGTTTATAGATCACTGAATTTGATAGAGAAAATCATCATGAACATTGAGCTGGTTTCAATAATTGGATGGGATTTAGTGTTTTCCACTATGGAGAGAGGGTAATATTGCTATGTAGGAAACAGGGTATGCCTAGATATTTGGGTGACCAGAGGGGAGGACTCAAGCAGAGATGTCAGTTATTATCCCAGTATTATCTCTTTCCTTCTTCCTTGAATAATGAACACCATGAGGTTTTGTTGGCTGTATGGCAATTGAGTTAAAAACCACATCTCTCAGTCCCTTGTTGTTTGACTTATGCATAGCCATGTTACTAAATTTCTGTTCAATGAAATGAGGTTAGAAGTGATATGGGCACCTATTGAGTCTGTAAAGGGAAGAAACGTCTTCCCTTCCAATTTCCCTCTTTCCTCCCTGCTAAATGAAATGCAGGGTGAGATGCTGGATTAAGCATAATAGAGGCAATTCAAAAGCCAGATTTGAAGATGATAAAGAAAGAAGAGGAGCCTGTATTTTTAACATCCCAAAGCTGTCACAACAATCCTGGAATACCTATACTCAATCTAGTAAGTGGAAGACATCTCAATTCTCTTGTTTAGACCACCATGATTTTTAAACTTTGTCTTAGAAATAAAACTTGTTTTACTCCCAACTGAAAGATTAAAAGATCGGCCGGGCGCGGTGGCTCACGTCTGTAATCCCAGCACTTTAGGAGAACGAGGCGGGCGGATCACGAGGTCAGGAGATGGAGACCATCCTGGCTATCGCGGTGAAACCCCGTCTCTACCAAAAATACAAAAAATTAGCTGGGCGTGGTGGCGGGCGCCTGTAGTCCCAGCTTCTCGGGAGGCTGAGGCAGGAGAATGGCGTGAACCCGGGAGGCGGAGCTTGCAGTGAGCCGAGATTGCGCCACTGCACTGCACTCTAGCCTGGTCGACAGAGTGAAACCCTGTCTCAAAAAAAAAAAAAAAAAAAAAAAAAAAAAAGAGAGAGAGAGAGAGAGAAAGATTAAAAGATCATACAGACCTCTAAGAACAGTATCAAACAAAAAATAGATTCTCAGTAAAATAAAATACTATTTTATGTGTACTTGTAACCCAGAGATAAACGAAACACAGACACTATTTAATGGAAGTTCAGAGTTAATGAGACAGAAAGAGTAAATATATTATTCTATTATCATTTGCTTTGCAGTATGGTGTTCCAAATGAGTAGAGTTTATAGGTTAAATATTTCATTTTTTTCCAGTAATATTCACATATTCATTCACATATTCACATATTTCATTAAAGAAACTCTGTCATTCCATTATTTATTTCATATTCTACATTCCCCAAAACAAGGAAAAATATTAATTGAATATTATCAACAAAAAGCAAGAGATAAGGGTATAACTTCCCAACAGGCTCTCCTTGCCCACTGCCCAGACAGGGCCAAATTATCAAGACAGGATAATTGCAATAGAGAAAGAGTTTAATTCATGTGGAACCAGATGTGTAGGAGACTGGAGTTTTATTACTACTCAAATCAGTCTCTGAAAATTTGAGGATCAGGGTTTTTAAGGATATTTGCTGGGTAGGATAATTCATCAAGTCAGAAGTAAGATCATATGGAGTGGAAGTGGATTTTACTTTCTGCCTTGTGTTGCTGGATGGAATCACAGAACTGGCTGAACCAGATTGCTGGTCTGAGTGGTGTCCACTGGTGCATCAGAATGCACGGTCTGCACAATAACTCAAGCACTGATCTCATGTTTTACAGGAGTGATGCTATCCCCAGGAGCAGGTTCAGAATCATGCAGCCTACAGCTGCATGACTCCTAAATCATAATTTCTAGTCTTGTAGCTAATTTGTTAGTCCTACAAAGGCAGACTTGTCTCCAAGTAAGAAGGGGGATTATTGCAGAAGAGGGATGTCATCTTTGTTTCAAAGTTAAACTTTAAATTCCTCCTAAAGCTACTTGGGTCTACACCCAGGAATGAACAAGGACAGCTTGTAAGTTGAAGCAAGATGGAGTCAATTAGGTCAGATCACTTTCACTGTAATAATTTTCTCAGTTATATTTTTTTGCAAAGACAGTTTTAAAGGTGTTACCAATATTTTAATTCCCCTCCCTTCATTTAAATGTAGGATACTTTCATAGTCTGGGCATTTTTCTTTTAAAGATTCAAAACTTGGCTGCATTAGTTATGTTTTCTTCCATCATTATTAAATATTTTTAAATGTGGGAAATCATGAGGCTATATTAGATCTACACAGCAGTGGAATAAACAGGATGCAGATGCCAGTAACACTACATCTTATTACTATACCCTTGTATTTTTATACCCACAATGTGCAGATATACAGATGTGCACACACATATGTCCACACCCACTCACGTATATTCTTAATCCAGAAGAAATAAGATAGCACTTACATAATACTAACATAGGACATTATTGTTAACTATGTTTACTATGTTCACAGTTTATATTAGGGTTTACTCCTGTTGTACAGTTCTACAGGTTTTCGAAAATGCATAATGTCATGTATGCACTCTTATAGTATCATATAGAATACTTACATGGCCCCAAAATGCACTGTTTATCTTTCCCTTTCAACTTCCCATGAACTTCTGGAAACTAGGGATCTCTTCACTAACTGCATAGTCTTATCTTTTCCAGAACATCACGTAGTTAGAATTATACAAAATATAGCATTTTCAGACTCATTTCTTTCATTTAGCAATATACATTTAAGGTCCCGCCTATCTTTTCATGGCTTGACAGCTTTCTTTCAACTTCTTTTTATTATTATTTTCCTACTCCAGTTGGAGGAGAAGAAATGTTTGTGTTTTTTTTTTTTCAAATCACCATATATTTTATTATTAATATATGGATATCTCACAGTTTCCTTATTCATTCGCCTGTTGGAAGACATCATGTTTGCCTGCAGGAATATTTACAAGAACTGAACATAGGTTAAGGTAATCCCTCTTTGAACTCGTAGTAAAGTCCAAATTCCTTTCCTTGTTTTACATGGTCTACAGAATTCGGTGTCTGTAAACTTCCTCAATCTTAATTTATGCTACTCTCTGTTTCTTGCTCATTACTCACGAGTATCTGAGGATTCACAGTGATCTCCTTAGTGCCTCAGAGCATCTGACCAACTCGTTCTCTCCTGGGAACATGGCTCCTCGACTCTTGATTCATGGCTGAGTCCTTGTCATTTTTTTGAGCTTCAGTATAGACACCACCTCCCCTGAGAGGTTTTCTCAGAAAGACTTGTTCTCTCATTATCTATTGCAGTACTCTCTGCTTTCCTGAAATGCCACTTACTTTATATTGCACTTATTCATTTTAATATTTATGTATTAATTTATTTATTTTTTTTTTTTTAATTTTTTCTGGAATAGACAGAAATTCCCAGAGGGCAAAAGTTTAGCTATTAGGTTAACAACTATGTACTCAACACTTAGCATGGAAGCTCAATAAAGATTTGTTAAATGTAATGAACATTATTTTAATGTTTCCTGAGGGCACTACACACACACACACACACACACACATTCTTATTTTCCCTTAGGACTTGATGTGTAATTTTTATCAGCTCATTACTAATAGCTCAACTCTCCTAAAGAATCAAAAAATTTACTTGTAGAAATCAAAATGTGCCTCTAGATTTTTTTGCTGACCAGCACAAATAAGGGGGAGGGAAGCTGTATTGTTTTTGGAGTTTTATTTTGTTTTTATTATATAGAGACTATATTCAAATCACTCAATAAACGTAAGTATAGAGAATAAGCAATAAAGAATTTCTTCACATTTTTCCATAAACTTACACATTATTTTTAAATGAATTTTTTATAACAGTATATCTTAGAAGTTTCTTCATATCAGTATTCTAAATTTTAAATTAAAATGTACTCATCTGAGCCACAAACAAAATTAATAAGACCTTTTCATGTGTTCTCTAGGGGAAAGAAATCAATAATATTCACTAGAAAATTCTGATTTGCAGACTAATGCATGCTTACCCTTTCTTCACCATACCTAATGCTACATAATTGTAAATAAAATTAAAATAAATTTAATATACACTATAATAAATGTTTTTGTGGAAACATTACTTATTATTTGATGCCACAGAGAAGTAAGAAAGCAGTTCTACCAGGGATATAAAGTGAGTCTTCATAGAGGAGATATTTGAAACATAAGCTTGACATATAAAAAGAATTTAATTGGATTACAGAAAGTGGGATGTGGAAATTTATATAAATCTTTAATATCTGTGAATAAAATAAAACAGATCATTTAGTATGGCAATGGAGAAAAAAAAATACCCATTCAGACAGCAGAAACAGGTCCGCATAAATGTCAGCTTAAGCCATTTAACATTTAATTTCTTTTTGAGAATCATTCACATATTGGAGTTATTCACTGTTTTTACTGACTTCTAATGAACACAAATCTCAGTCCTCATTGAGTTTAGTTTATACTCAAGGAAGGGATGTAAATAAACTATCTAGAATATACAGTAGGTTCAGAATTAAAAGGAATATGGGAAAAAGCTGTATGAGGAAGAGGGAAACAAGGTGGGTTTTGAGGGGTGAAATTTTAAACAGAATGTCAAAGAAGTCCTAAATTAGAAGGTGACACTTTAGTAAAATCTGAGAAAGGTGAGAGAAAAAGTAATGTCTATTAGCTTGTGGATGTGGTTCACTGTCATTTACTTCAGAACCCAGAATAATGGCCACAACATAATTAGTAGTCAATAAATATTTGTTGGATATATAAAGGAATACTTTAATTTGTGGAGTAATGATAAAAAGATTTATTGAAAGTATCAACAAAAGATATTGGGAAATTGTGTGAGCTGAGTTTGAGGAAAAACATTTATTTTCTGTTAAAAAATCAACCCCGCCTGTAATCCCAGCACTTTGGGAGGCCAAGGCAGGTGGATCACGAGGTCAGGAGAACGAGACCATCCTGACTAACATGGTGAAACTCAGTCTCTACTAAAAATATAAAAAATTAGCCGGGTATGGTGGTGGGCGCCTGTAGTCCCAGTTACTCGGGAGGCTGAGGCAGAAGAATGGCGTGAACTCGGGAGGCAGAGCTTGCAGTGAGCTGAGATCGCGCCACTGCACTCCAGCCTGGGTGACAGAGCCAGACTCCGTCTCAAAAAAAAAAAAAAAAAAAACAACACATTAACGCCATAGGCAATAAGATTAAAGTCCATGAATTCTTTGATATTATATTTTAGACTTATTAATAATGTTATCAAATCATATTTGCTTTTTGGGAAAATTATATTGAAAAAGTGGTAAAGTGAACAGAGACAATTTTCAGACAGGCCAGTTAAAAAGAAGCCAATGACAAACGCTGTGATATCTCATACTGGGGGCGGAGTTGAGCTAGAGAAGTTATGATGGTTCAAACACGCTTTTTAAATGAGGTACTATAAGATTTACTCAAAAGATCAATTGATAATGAAACATAGGTTATTAACAATGCTCAAGTTTCTCACTTGGTGGCTGAGATAGATGGTAATTCAAATCACTTACATAATTGATTAGAGTATGAGCAATTAAGCTTGGGAAGACAAAAACACTGAATTCATTTTGCACTTGCTGAGCATGCTGTGACTTGAGTTACAGATAGAGCTATTTGGTTTTATTATATTACAGATATTAAATGAAATGCTATAAAGACAAATAGAAGGCTAATTATTTGTGTTTAGAAGTGAAGAAGTTTAGGGGAAGCAATAAAAGGAAAGTAACATTTGAGGCAAATCATGAGACATGAGATAGCATTATCTAGTGACAAGAAAAGGTTAGAAGTCATTCTGAGCAAGGAGAAAACCCTAATTTCATAAAACATTGAAAGTATATTATTGAACAGGGAGGAGGAAATATATTAATATTATGGTTATTGTTATTTATATGGGGAATATAAACAACCAGACAAACTTAAGTTGTACATGGAAGTCGGTTTCTCACATTGATTTTTCACATGAACCATTCTTTGCTTTTATTCTTCAGGTAGTTTACCAGCTTATATTTAAAGTCCTTACGAGAAGATTTGTTTCTGCAAAACACAGGGATGATTCAGAAAGCTTTAAAAGACTGTTGGATTTGACTATTATGAAACAGTCTATCACCATAGTCAGTTAAGTGTTTGAAGAATATTTTGTTTACGATAGAGTGTTTGTGATATTGCTTGTCACTTCCCATTACCTTTTGATCAACATGATAACAGGAATGGCACTGCTAGGAGCAACTGACTTTGACATTGTGAAGGTGTTTAATAGAGTTCAGTTATGGCTATAAGTTTCATACACTAGCCATCTGACTTCTACTGTAATCAATTATTCTAACTCTGCAGGACAGTTAAATTGGGTGACCTCTAGGGCTACATGCTTGAAATAACATTTTAGTAAATCTATATAATACATAGTTGATAAATCCCAAATTCAGCTCATGGAAGTATCACTTAAATGAACTTGGCAAATAGCCTATTTAAGAATATGACTGATGCCTGTGCAAAATACAATATATGTTTATGCTCCAGTGGATCAGACAGTAGTAGTCAAGAAGACTCGAAATCTAAGAACAACATTTGCCTTCCTTATTGCCTTTATCACACATTTTTAATTCACTTTAGGTAACTCAAATTTTACAATTTACATACATTTATATGTACATTAAGAGATATTAATAATAAATTTAGGAAGTAAAATTTTGGTTATTGCTATAGCTTCTTTAAAATGTTCAATGTTTGGCCTCAGAATGCCATAATAGCCAATCTGGCATTAACTAAGCAATTGCTCAAGTGTCCATTTAATGCAAGTTGTAATCAACCTAAGTTTTATATGTATATCCAGAACTCAAAAAATATAATTTGACAAATGCATCTTCTCAAGGTATTATGACTGCATTAATAAGGGTATGACTAAAGTATATGACAAATATGATAAACACTGACCTCTGACCAGCATAATGGCCATTTTCTTTTGTATTTACAACTTATTTACTGCTATGTTTCCCCACTATGAGTCTGTTTTCACATGTTGAAATTTCATATTGAAACCAATATCAATTTATCAGTTGTAGGTATGAGTGCTTAATTACTAGGGATTGATTTGTACATCATCATTCTAATGAACCACAATTTCTCAGCCTTGGGCACAGATTAGATGTCATTTTTTACAAAGGAGTTTTCTGTCTCCTTTATATAATGTGCTTTTTCCCCCAAATATTAATCTCCAAGTAGAAGCAATCAACATGAGCTACAATAATAACATTTCTCAAAAAGATATTGTTAGTGGAAAGTTATGCACAATCCGACTTTATAATGCCCTAGGTGTCTGGACTTATATGTGAAATATCAGTACTTGGAAACCAATAATTAGATTCCTGTTAAACAGTCTATAAGAATTTAAATAACAATAATAAATTATGTATTATATTACAAGGACTAAGTGAGTTTAGTGCATACCACATAAGAACTGACACATACAAAGGTATTAATAAGTGTTATCTAATAGTGGTAGTAGTAGTAATAGTTCTATCATGATCATTACTACTACTATTATTACTTTGTTTTGTGTCCCATAAAAGAGGGATCTCCATTCATTTTATTATCATTGCTTCAGTTGGAATGAAAATGGAGATTAGTTTTGTAGAGTGATATACAGAAAAGAAAATAAATGCAACTCATTTTGTACATTGATTTTGTATCCTACTGGTTTCAGTTCAATGTATTACTTCTAATAGGTTTTTTTTGGTTTTTTTTTTTTTTTGAGACTTCATGGTTTTCTAAATGTAGGATCAAGTAATCTGCAAACAAGGATACTTTTACCTTTTCTTTTCCAGTTTGGATGTCTTTATTTTTTCTCATCTGATTGTTCTTGCTAGTACTTTCAGTACTATATTGAATAGTGTTGAGAGTAGCATCTTCACGTTATACCAGATATTAGATAAATAGCTTTCATTTTCCCCCTTTTATTATGTTTTTCACCAGACTTTTATTATGCAGAGGAAAATTTTTCCATACCTATTTTGTTAACAGTTCTTAACATAAAAAAGTGAACTTTGTCAAATACCTTTTCTCATTCTATTGAGATGATCATTAAATTTTTTTATTCTGTTAATGCCATTGGAATTTTGATAGGATTGCACTGAATAATTGTACTCCCACCTCAAGTGATCTTCCCACCTCAGTCCCTAGAGTAGTTGGAGTAGCTGGGATTATAGGTGCAGGCCACCACACCCAGCTTATTTTTGTATTTTTAGTAGAGAAGGACTTTCACCTTTTTGGTCAGGCTAGTCTCGAACTTCTGACCTCAAGTGATCCAACCACCTCGGCCTCCCAAAGTACTGGGATTACAGGCATGAGCCACTGTGCCCGGTCCCATGTAGGTCATATTTTAAAAGCAATGAAACAAATATGGGATTTCATTGTTGTTTAAATGTTTCTGTAAAGAATGATATAATGGAGGAAAAGAGATATGCTTATCTTCAAAATATTTTCAAATGTCTTATTTGTATTTAAAATAAACATCAATTGGCTTGAGGAAAAATTAACATGAGAAAAATTTACAAAGTTTCCTGTATAACCTTTGGCTGTTGCTTTTGTGATTCATTTAATTTAAAGACCTTAGGAAATCTGTGGGAAGCAACAGATTTTAGACTTCTCTGCAGAGGTTATTGTATATCTGAGCTCAGTGCTTGAACAATTACCTCACATGCTATTAAGTTATTTGGAAAAATACATGTAATGTTGTGACAGACAATCATCAAGAGAACAATCTCCACTAAGTATCAGACACAGACTATCAGCCTATCAATATAAATGTAAAATATGAATATAAAATATAAATACATATATAATATAAATACAATATAAAATAAGGCATTCAATATACTTTATCTCCAAACTCAAGTAGAGTTTAAGTGTTTTAGTCTTTACAAATCTCATTCTAATGTCTTATTGGGACTAGTTTTTCATGTACCTCATAAGGAAATTAAAACACCACTCATTTAAGAGATCCATAAATAGTTCAAAGTGAATTAAGATACACTCATGTCCCACAATATGAATTGTCTTTTACTATATTTGGCTAAACACAAAAAGTAATTAAAATTAGTTACTAAACATTTTTCAGTTTCATGGACTGATTTTGTAGTGTACGGATTTTCTAATATAATATAGTTGCTCTTGATATACTGAGTGTTACTAATCAATATTAAATGTGATGTTTTTAGCTTCAAATAATAGCACCTAATGTAATAAATTAAACAAAACCCAAATATATTGTCTCTATAAATGGAAATTGTAGGGTAAAACAAATCTCAGGTATAATTGGATTGAAGGACTCAAATCCCTCTCCATATCTTAGTAATATTTTGTGTTGCCAAGCATCATTTCCTTCTTTGTAAACCAGGCTTTCTGTAGGTAGAGAACAGCCTGATACTACTAGCTGCTGCTTCACATACATCCAGCTAGATAACTTAGTCAAGACTAAGAGGAGATGGCTTTTCAAACAATAGTTTATGCATCAAACAACCCATTCCAACCTTCTTTTGAATTAGTACTCTACCCTTGTTCTAGTCATATGTTTTTGATAAGACTTCCAATTATACTCCTTCTCAGTCTTAAAGTTAAATGGAATTTTAGTGCTCAGTTTTCAGGACATAGTGATTAGTTTGGGAGAATGAAAATGATACATTAAGGCCAATTACAGGTCTTTTCCTGGATGTTCATATTTTGACTTATAATTATAGGAGCCAGGAGTCTTCAATTAAAGCATTCGCTTTATACTTGTGCTGTAATTATTGATTCTGTCTTCAAAAAGCAGCCCAAACGTAATTTGCATAATGTTTTCATTTACCGCGATGAATCGATAGGCAGCAGGTTATGAATTAAAGTAATCCAAATTAACAAATATATATTGAGGATCTGCTATGTGTCAGGAACTGTTTTGGATGCTACAAACTTAGACAAGAGATGATACAGTCACTTTCTTTATGCTTATACATGGATTTACTCAATGCTCATAGAAATTGACCACCATGTTGGCAGATAAAGATGTTGCCTGAGTAGTGCAGTGGTTCTCAATTCTATCAAAATTAAAGTTTTCCCTTCTATAAAATTAATATTTGTAATTCTATCCACATAATAAGTTAAAACAAAATAATGTTTATTTAAATATATAAATGCTATTTGGAACCAAATGACTATCAAAGGTTCACAAAATATTCCCAACGTGCAGTGCTCCATCCCAGGTTTTGGATCCCAAAAGAATGAGGTGGTTTGATTCCATGTGGTAGTTACGCGTGTTTGTTTTGTTTTATTTTGTCTTTAACTTTCCAAATACCTTTCCATCTCATCTGAGCATATTGAGTGTATAAAGATAGTACTTCAGACATGAAAAATGCTTTTCTAAATTTTCTCAATAATTACTTCAATTTGTTTAGCTTGTATGATAGAAAAGTTTTTAATTTAAACACTCTATTGCAATTTTGTTTTATTTTCTTAGAATATGATCATCTATACACTACATTCTTCTAGACTTCTTTGATGGCTATAATGGGCCACTTTACAGTGGCATTTTTAAGCTTCTGTTGATCTTACATTTGGCTGAATTTCTTACAGCTACTAAATGAAAGATGCCAGATGAAAATGCTTATTTATACTCCAATTATTTAAACCCTGGAAAACAAATTAGTTTATAGTGACAGAAATCAGACTGGTGCCTCGTTGGGGTAAGGTAGTGGTATGTGGTGGAGAAAAAATGTCAGAGACAGCAAAAAATTTTTGGAGGTGATACACATATTTACTTTTAAAATTGTGATTTTATGGATGTATGCATATATCAAAACTCATCAAATTGAACATTTAAAGTGTGTGATTTAATATATGCCAACTGTGCTTCAATATTACATGTTGCAAAAAATTATTAAAATTCTACATGATAGAAATGAGGCACATACCCCTTAAGCAGGTTTAAAAAAAAAAAAAAAAAAAATCCCAGGATTGGGTATGGAAAGATAATTAATATGGCATGGTTTAGTATAAGAACTTATTTGATCACATTTACTTTTGTTTATTTATTTATTCATTAATTCATTCATTCACTTTTCAAGACAAGGTCCCTCTCTGTTGCCTATGCTGGAGTGCAGTGGTGCCACCATGGCTCACTGCAGCCTTGGCCTCCTGGGCTCAAGTGCTCCTCCTACCTGAGTAGGAATAGCTGCGACTACAGGAGCATGCCACCATGCCCAACTAATTTTTAAATTTTGTTTAGAGGTATGGTCTTGCTATAATGTGTTGCTCAGGCTGATCTTGAACTCCTGGCCTCGTGTAATCCTCCAGCGTCGGCCTCCCAAAGTGTTGGTATTACAGGTGTGAGTCACTATGCTCAGCTACATTATTTTTTTAAGTACCCACTGGGAATTTTATTTTGACTTGTATGTTAATATGATATAATGTAGGGAGTTGATAATTCTGCCTCCCATGTTTTCCAATCCAAATATTATGGGGAAATTGGAACTAGATTTGTAACAACCATTAGGAAAGTTAAATATGAATAAGGGCATTGCAAACCTGAGAATAAATATTAGAATTGATCACTGCATTGAAATTCACAGCATGGTAAAATTTTATTGCCATGTGTAAACAAGTCCAAACCTTTTTAGAGTTAAAAACTCTAAGTTACAGTTAAAACTTTAGTTGGCTATAATCTTAAAAATACACTATAAAGAACTGACAGCACCCTAAAGAAATATGGTGTTTAAGCAAGAAAATTTGGCCGGAGCAATTTGGCAAATCATGTAAAAGACAATAATTCATCTGTCTTATATTTCTTAACTGCTTCAAAAATTTCACAAATATTACCTTAACAATGATGTTCAGAGAAAAATGATACATGAATACAATGCTACATTCTATTCAGGGAAGGCATTCTTCTTAATCCTATAAATATTAAGGTTGTATAATTATGAGTAAATACATAAATTTGTAAATAAAGTATTGATGAATGTATTATATATGAGTATAAATGATAATGAGTTGCATTGATGAAACTCAAGAGAAATATTTTTTATTCTAAACTGAGCCTTATAGATATTAAACGGTTGAAACAGAAAAAAAAAATACTTTCATGTAAAAGCCATATGCAAGTTTTAATATCTGAACATTGAAATTTGAATTCCAACATGGGTTGTCTTTATTTTGGACCAATCTTGTGAACAGATATTTTTAGTGGCATGAATGTAAAGCAAAAGCATAGTCATTCTAGACAGGATTAGTGCACACCACAGCATAAGGGTTTGGAATTTTCCTTGAAGGAAGGATCATTCACATTGACAGTTTTCCTGAAATGAGCATGGTTCTGAGGCAGAAAATGAGAACTAATTAGCTGGGTCACATGTAGAAGAAGAGAGGGTGCGTTTTGTTTGTTTTTCCTCTAGTGACTTGTTTTTCAAAACTGTCAAAGATATTAAGAGCATTTCTAGTAATCCAGGATTGATTTCTGTTGATAACAATACTATTCTCTAGTGTTCCTTCAGAAAGGAAAAAAAAAAAAAAAAAAAAGTGATTTCTTGGTTGCCACTTAATATAAAGCAATTAGAAGAAAGAACCAGGGATGCTAGTCTTTTTGAACAATACACACAGTACTGATAAATGTTCACTGAAATTAAAAGCCTGCTTAAATTATTTGAGTTTAGAATCTAACTCTATTGTACATACAAACCCAAGTGGTTTGGGATAACTTTAATATACACATGTTTTTCCTGTAATACAACTTTTGTGAAAATCGAGGTAAATTGTACCTTCTTTGTACATATTCACTAATGGTGACACTGCTGTAGTATGATACTTGAATTGTTAGCACAACATGTCTATATGTGTAGCAGCTGTATCATTGTTGCCTACATTGTAGCAACTGATTCTACTTATGGTTACAAGCTTTAACTATTTTTCTTTTATTTCCCTTTAAATATGTTTTTGGAGAGATATGTATCTAGGTTATATTATTTATGAATTTTAATTCATTATGTTAAATAGAAATGAGAAAATAATTGTTATCAAAAGAAGAATTCATTCTAACAGAGCTGAGAATCACTGACATAGTAGACAAGAACTAGTCAAGGAGTAGCATCATATGTTATCTTTATGTTAAACTACATTTCTATTATGATAAGCCTCCTTTAAAATGTTCCAAAAATCTCAGCTGGATCTCAACAGAAATAAGAGAAATTTGAGAAAGGTCTTGGGACTTGATAATAATTAGAAAAATGAATATTAAAAGTATTTCTCATTGATAAAATGCTAATTGGCTAAAATAGTTTAGAGATGAGTTCAACTCTGATGTAAACAAGCTGGAAGTATCTAGCATTCCTGAACCTTCTAACTTCACGGAAAATACCTGAAGACTGACCTCTGAAAAATCTTGATTCCAGGCATTGGTTTGGAAGTTAATTAAATCTTTCCCTCAGAATTTGGAATATTATCACATTTATCTTGATGAAACTTTCATATAAATGTGTTCAAAGTACCTTTAAAATCATAATGAGGAGTATGACTTTGTTTCTGGATATTTCACTGAGGACGATTCTAAGCCTCACCCTTTCTTTTCTCTTCTGTGCACAATCTGGACAAACTGATAAGAAAGCCTGGGTGTCACTCCTTTGGCACTGGCAGGAGAGTTAAACCACATGAGCCCTTTCCAGCACAGAGAAGCTCTCATCTCTGCCCCATCCCCTAATCGCAATAAAAACCCAGGCCAGACTTCCCTCCTTGCTTTCTCAAGCCATTTATGACCTGCCCTGCTTTCCCCAGATACCTCAATTATGTAAGTAATAAACCTTCTCATATCCACTTGGGGGTGTGTGTGTGTGTGTGTGTGTGTGTGTGTGTGTGTGTGTGTAATCAACAGTGTAAACATCTCAACTAAATCTTGGGTGGGGGTTCACCTGCCTCTGCAGGGGGTCGGGGGGCGCATAACAAAAGTAGAAAGATAGGAATTCACTGGGCTATAGAGAAAGTTGCATGACACTTGCCAGCCAAGTGTTTGCTTAATGAATGGCATATTTCAGAGCTATTTGGTCAAAAACATGCCTTCTATATAGTCTAGCTGTGAGTTTGGAAGGAGATGCCTTGCAAGTGGTTTAAGTATCAGTGGCTGCTGTTACCTACAAAGGCTAACTAATACACTATGGTTGTGCATTACCAAATTGATGTAGATAAGTTCACAACATATACACAATCTCATTTAGTCTTCACCATAGAACTATGAATTAAGTACTCACTAACTGCAGAGGTGAAGAAATTCAAAGTTACTATAGCTATATAATTTACTCAATACACACAAGTTAGAAGTGAGACTCAAACTAAGTTCAATTCCAAAGACCTATTCATAATTGTCTCATTGTTCATATAGGCTTTTATTTTAAACCTTTAACAATTAAATTATAATGAATTCTAATCAGGAAACATTCCTGTACTAACATTATTTAGCAAAGTTTCTAATGAATTATAAATGGAGACCAACTGAGTGAAGGGCTTTATAATTATTGAAAAAAAAAAAAAAAACAAGGTGAGATGTGAGATACTGGTAAAATGTAAATAAAGGAAAAGGAAAAAGAAACAGAAAACATCAGATTTATTCTAGGTTAAACTCAAATCTTATATTCTTTTAAAATTGGTAAAATTGTATAATTATTTCTATATTTGTATATTTTTAAATATTCTCCATTAATTGATAGCCATTGTACTGATGTCTTTAAATATGTGAAGTTGAAAATTTGCACTCGGGGGCGTGGTGGCTCAAGCCTGTAATCCCAGCACTTTGGGAGGCCCAGACGGGCGGATCACGAGGTCAGGAGATCGAGACCAAACTGGCTAACACGGTGAAACCCCATCTCTACTAAAAAATACAAAAAACTAGCGAGGCGAGGTGGCAGGCGCCTGTAGTCCCAGCTACTCGGGAGGCTGAGGCAGGAGAATGGTGTAAACCTGGGAGGCGGAGCTTGCAGTGAGCTGGGATCGCGCCACTGCACTCCAGCCTGGGCGACAGAGGGAGACTCCGTTTCAAAAAAAAAAAAAAAAAAAAAAAAGAAAGAAAGAAAAAGAAAAGAAAGTTTGTGAAACATTGATTTTGTTCAGTTTCCAATTTTCTAAAGAAAAATTAAGCAGTACCATAATTAGCAATACATTTTTCTACGACTTGCTTTTTTTTTTAAATTCTCTCCTTTAACTTGGTAGATCTAAATTTATTCAACTCTTATTACCAGGCAAATTAGAGACATAATATAAAAATATTTCTTCTCAGGCAATCTGTGTTATTTAATGAGGAGTACTTCCTTTACTATAAATTGCACAAAGGTATAAGTGGGGAGTCAAGGTCAGAAAAATGTGGTCAGTGTCAAAATTGACTTCCTCTTCTTTCAGTTTCCCTGCCAATATCCAGTAAAATAATTAACAGTAAAAAGTAACATCTAACCTTTGTTAAGAATTCCTTATCTATTAATTTTTAAGTCACTTTACATGTATTAACCTATTTATCTCTCACAAAACTCAAGATGCAAATACTTACTATTATTATTTTCTAGATTAAGAAATTGAGAAAACTTTTCTTGATTTTGCCAAAAGTCACAACTACAAATTTTAGAGATGGGCTATAAGGCAGATGTCAGAGTCTATGCTTTTAATTATTTCTTATATTGCTTCCCTATCATGGCAAAATAACACAACTTTCAAAATGTAATAGGATTGTACTTTTTAATTTTTTTTAAAATTACCTTATCCATTCAATGCTTAAAGAAGTTTAATGTTCTAAGGAGATAATGAGAGAGGCTCAGGTATAACCAAGTCTGTTTGAATATATCACTGATTTTCAACCTTCCAATTGCTTTGTAAAATCAATTAAGTAGATAATAAACTCTTTTATTTAGAAAAGTAGTTCATAGCATTTAGAAAGAGTATGAATTGACTCAGAACTTTTATTTCAATTACACACATAGAATAAAAGATATATATATATATATACTGGGTCAAAATGTAAAGTACATCTTTTGCTACGGATAAAAAAGTTTTAAAAATATCTACTGGGTCATGATCATCACTGTATGAGCTCATTATTTAAATATTAATAACTAGCATACTAAGATGAGAACTTATTTAACCTAATTTTTAAAATCTATAGAAAACTGACCGGTAACCACATTTAAAGATAAAAGACAAGATGCTTTCAACTTAACACATGGAACAAGGCAGGGGTGTTCTATTTCACTACTTTTATTTAATGTTGTACTGAAGGTTATTGTATTAGTCTGTTCTCACACTGCGATGAAGAAATACCTGAGACTGAGTAATTTACAAAGGAAAAAGGGTTAATTGACTCACAGTTCTGCATTGTTGGGGAGGCCTCAGGAAACTTACAATCATGGTGGACAGCAAAGGAGAAGCAGGAACCTTCTTTACAGGGTGGTAGGACGGAGTGAATGCAAGCAGGGGAAATGTCAGGTGCTTACAAAACCATCAGACCTTATGAGAACTCACTCATTATTATAAGAGCAGCACGGGGGAAACAGCCCCATTGATTCAATTACCTCCACCTGGTCCTGCCCTTGACAGGTGGGGATTATAAGGATAAAAATTGTCGGTGAGATTTCTAGTGGGGACACAATCAAACTGTATCAGTTATTGTCAATGCAATCAGGCAAGAACAAAAAAATACATAAATATCCACACCGAAAGAGAAGAAGTTAAACTGACTTCATTTGCATGCAACAAAATTGTCTATGTTGCAAGTCTGATGAAATTTACAAAATGAATTTACTAGAATGAATCATTGAATTTGGCAATGTTGCAAGACATAGGTCAATATAGAAAAATCAAGTGTATTTATATGTGAGCAACAAACAATTGGAAATGAAATAAAAAAGAAAGACCCCTACAATAGCATCAATACATGAAATACCCAGGGGAAAATGTGAGATAATTGATAAAAAAACTTCTGTACTTAAAATACAAAATATTATTGGGATAATTTAAAGAAAATCTAAATGAATAAAGGGATAGCTTTTTATTGTTTGGAAAGCCAATATTGTTGATATGATAATTATTGATAAATTGAGCTACAGGTTCAAAACAATTCCAATCATAATTTCAGCAGGAATTTGTTATTATTGTTGTTGACACTGACAAGCTGATTCTAAAACAGAATGGCCAAAACAACATTGAAAAATACTACGTACTTGGAAGACTAACACTACCTAATTTTAATAATTAGCATAAAGCTACAATAATCAAAAATAGCATGGCAGTAGATAAAGATAGACAAGCAGTTGAATGGAATAGACTGAAGATCCCAAAAATAAAACTAAGGATAAATTAAAAAGTTGAGTTTTGACAAAACTGCAGAGGCAATAGAAGGGAGAAAGCATACTATTTTTAACAAATGGTGCTGGAAATTGGATATCAGTATGCAAAAATAAATGAATGAACTTGGTTCCATAGCTCACATCACATACAAAAATTAACTCACAATTGTTGATTCATCTATTATAAAACCTAAAACTATAAATCATCTAGAGAAGGGTTCCCTAACCCCCAGACCATATACTGGTACCTGTCTATGGCCTGCTAGGGACCAGGCCACAAAGCAGGAGGTGAGCGGTGAGTGAGTGAGCATTACCACCTGAGCTCTACTGCCTTTCAGATTAGTGGTAGCATTTGATTCTCATAGGAACCTGAACCCTACTGTGAACTGCACGTGCGAGGGATCTAGGCTGCATGTTCCTTATGAGAACCTAATGCCTAAGGATTTGTCACTGTCTCCCATCACTCTCAGATGGGAATGTCTAGTTGCAGGAAAACAAACTAAAGGCTCCCACTGATTTTACATTATGGTGAGTTGTGTAAGTATTTCATTATGTATTACAATGTAATAATAATAGAAATAAAGGGCACAATAATCATAATGTGCTTGAATCATCCCAAAAACCATCCCTCAAACCCCTGTCTGTGGAAAAACTGTCTTCCATGAAACTGGTCCCTGGTGGCAAACAGTTTGGGGACAACTGTGCTAGGCAAAAATGTAGCATAAAGTCTGTGTAACCCTAGGTTAGTCAACAGTTTTTTAAATATTGTATCAAGATGCAATTCATTAAAAAACAAACCGACTCTGCTCTTCAAAGCTATTAAATATTGCAAAATTTTTTTAAAAATTGAAATTTTACATGATGTGAGTAAGGTAAATTAAGTCCCTTCAAGCAGCTTTTCTTGACCTAAAGATGAGTATGGAAAGATAACTAATACAGCATGGTAAAGTACAAGATTGGTACTCCAGAAATTTTAAATTTAAATACCATGTCGGTGATTTAACTCATGTGTGATCATTCATAATATTCTAATCTCTCTATGGTTTATTTTCTTCACATATACAATGGAGATCATAAGAGCTGTACTATGCAGTTGTTGTGACAAAACTATATATGATTTACCTCTTTTATTTCATCTCTACCTCCACTCCCCCAAATTATTTCAGTGGTAATTTACATTGAGAAATTAATCAAAAAGTTTCCTCATGAGAAATCAGCAGTTAATTCAACTCAACAAAATGTTGTTTTGTGTTTACTAAATACAAAGCACTATTCCAGGTTCCTTGAGCATAAGAGTAGGCAAAAGTTCCTGACTTTATGGAGCTTACATTCTAGAGATAAGAGATGTATACTAAAACCCAGTGCATATCGCAAGTCAGATTCTTCATTCTTTCAACATGTATCTATTATCTCCTGTAGTTTTAAGTATGTCAGAAGATGTTAATTCCACAAGAAAAGAAGGAAAATGGGACAAGGACTTAGAAGACTGGAGGGAAAATACTTTATTATTTTATGTAGAATGGAGGAAAGGGAAGAGTCCCCTCATAAGCAGATTTTATCAGTGAAAATAAAGACAAGAATAAAGTGAGGGAGTGAGTTGTGAGGATGTCTAAGGAAAAACATTCCAGGAGAAACAATAAGTGCAAGGATTCTGAGGCAGGAGCACGTTTGGCTTATTCAAGACATTTAAGGAGGCTAATGTAGACATTTATGGAGGCTAATGTAGAAGGGTAGAGCAGCAGCTGATATAGCAGGCAGAGGGCCAGAAAGCATGTAGCTTTGTCAGCTATTTTATTAAATTTGCCTTCTACTGAATGCATTTGAAGACTCTGAAGTTTTGGCACAGCAATTTCATAATCTGACTTAAACGTTGGACTCTATGACCACAGCCATTTTTTTCTGTAGCTTTCTGACACAAGTATGTGGATGAAACACATGAGACAAGTGAATTGTTTTTGGGTAAGAATCCTAAATTCTAGGTTAACTAAGTTATCATATCTATATTATAATAATTCATGTTGCCTAGACTAGAAATAGAACTAACCAGCCTATTCCATTCTTTCTTGATTCTGGGTCTGATTTCTTACCTGATCTTTTATAAGGAAAATAAGGAAATAAGATTTTTTTTTTCCAAATCATCTGAGATTTTTGAGACCTCTGAGCCTCTAGTTATCACACACTTCTCAGGTGGTGATTTCTATCCTACACTATCCCTACACACTCATGTTGAGTAGAGAAGTACCAGGAGATATCCTGGGCTAGTCACCTGAATGATAAATTTATTCGACTCAGCCCTTGATGTCCTGCCCCCTTCTGATGATCAGAGTCACTGACTTGTTTCTTTTCTCAATGACCTTTTGGCACAAAGAACACAAAGAAACTTTGGCATATAAAATTTAATGGAACATTCACTATATTCCCTGATGTGATCTTTCTTGTCTGAAAACCAGTACCTTTAACTACATAGAGCCTAGAGTTGAGAGAACAGAAAGCACAATTGCACGTGGATCACTGAGAATGCCTATAAGAGGAGGCTCCTACTCTACACTTGGGTTCTCAGATCCATATATTCTATCTACTGGAGACATGGCACTATTTGCCACTCACTGTTTTGGGATGAATCTTTTATCACAGGGAAGGGCACCTATCCTTACAGAATATCATCACCAAGCTGAATTCCCAGCTGCACTTTCATTAGTCTGTTTAATCACATTATCAGGAAAGCAGTTGTCTGTCTGGATGGTCTGAAGGGTGGAATATGTAAAGAGACGTGTTCATTCCCTTGGCCACGTACATTCAGCCACAGCTCCTTTGCTATGAAATTGTTCCCTGTGTTTGAAGTAATCTTACCCAAGACCATCCTTGTCAATGGATCAAACACCCTTTAAAAATGTGAATAGTGGTGTTTCCTGAAACTTTGCTGGCAGGAAACACAAACCCATACTTGGAATATGTGCCAATTCCCATCTGAAAGAATCACTTTCCCTTCTAAAATAAAAAAAAATTCAATATATTCAATTAGTCACCAAGTGAGTGATTGCTCCCTTTAGGGGGATGCTTCTATTAAAGTGTGGATCTCTGTGATTGTAGTTTGGATCTTCAGTAGTGACAGTATACATACAAGATTTGGTAATTGAGGCCCCATGATTATTTACTCCATTAATAGTCTCTACCCCTACTACCACGGCTATTCAATTATGTCAGTACTAGGATAGTTAATGACCAAGACTGGTTGATGTTGAAAGGCCACATCGCTGTGTTTACTTGATTATCTTTACTCACATGGTGGATGCTCTCTGATAGTTATTAATGTGATAAAAAGATATTCACACTTTGTATTCATTCTCATTGGTCTAGCCATATTCTTTTTTTCGGATTACCTATACCTTATTATCTAAACTTTTTCTTAAAGATCCCTGAGCAACCATCTAAAGTATCACTGCTCAGTAGTCAATATGCATATTTACATTAGGCCCTTTGCTTTTCAATATACAGTGATGATGAAGTGCTCTTATCAAACTTGTACCAATTAAGAGAATTCCATCTCCATAAGTAGAGTTGTAGTGCAGTAGCTGCCCAGTATCAACTTGTACCACGCACAAAGTTCAATTCATGAAACAGGGTTAGATTTTTCTTCAACAATCACTAGTCAAAATATGTTCCTTACACACACAGGTGGTCACACCTGTGAGCTGAGGGGTATACATTGGGAAATGATATGGTATCTGGATTAGTCAGGGTCCTCTAGAGGGAGAGAACTAATAGGATATATACACACATATATATCCTGTTAGTTATATATGATATATATATTATTAAATATATATATATATATTAAGGGGAGCTTATTAAGGAGTATTAACTCACATGATCACAAGGTCACAAAATAGGCCATCTGCAAGCTGAGGAGCAAGGAAGCCAATATGAGTCCCAAAGCTGAAGAACTTGAAGTCTGATGTTCAAGGACAGGAAGCACCCAGCACTGGAGAAAGATGTATGCTGGGAGGCTAAGCCAGTCTAATCTTTTCACATTCTTCTGCCTGCATTTTATTCTGGTCGCACTGGCAGCTGATTAGATGGTACCCACCCAGGTTAAGGGTGTGTCTGCCTTTCCTAGTCCACTGACTCAAATGTTAATCTCTTTTGGCAACACACTCACAGACATACCCAGGATCAATACTTTGCATCCTTCAATCCAATCAAGTTGACACTCAAGTTTAACCATTCACAGTGCCCGATAGGGAAGATGACATTGATGTCTGGATGACTTACATGTGCCTTCTGCCTTTGCTCATATCTGATCCTGAATGGATTGCTTCTGGGGCCACCCAAGTTTGTGGGTTTTTAAGTCTTGACAGAACCCCGCACTTTAAGGATATTTCTGGCAACATAATCACTTGATGTCCCATAGATAGGCATTTCTTCTCTAAAAGTGCTTAGTAGAATACACAATGATGGTTTTGGAATAGTGCATATTTAACAGTGTATATTCCTCTGTATTTTGGTCAAAATACATGACCTATGTCGTGAATACACTAAAGTCCATTCTTAGTTTTCCTTAATGGGCCCATCAGCAACTTTCTAACACTATAGGGTCTTCTGAGTATTTCTAACACTATAGGGTCTTCTGAGTCATATGACCCAAGTGGCAGACATGTCTTTACCACACACATCACAGAGCCATTTATATTTTGTGCATGATTGAAAACTGTAAACTGAAATCTTCTCTCTCATTTGTATTTATATTTTGTGCATGATTGAAAACTGTAAATCTTTTCTGTCATTTACAAAATGTGCCAGGACAATATGCCCAAGTATAAAATCTACTCTATCCAGAACGTGAAAAGACTTAGTAGGCATCATGGTGAATAAAATTGTGGGATGTGATAATTCTTCCCTTCTGCTGATGGACATGGTACCATATATCCTATATCATTGCCCCACTTGAAAACTTCACTGATATGTTTAATCCCTGGATATTCGGTGGGTTTATCTCCTATCTTTTGGAATTCACATCTTACCAAACTCCAAAGCACTCTTCAGTACCAGCACATTCAGTCTTATGAATAGTATGACATCAATATACTGAATTAAATAGAGATATAACAGGTACCGTCTTCATGCATCCTTTGGGTATCTAAGATGCCATTAATATCTGGTATTTACCCCCTAAAAAGTGAGAATATTCTTTATTTGCTAACTTAGATGTGAAGTGTAATTTCAGAAACAGGCTTGGTATTCATCATTATGATAACTCTTATCCCCCAGACCAATAAATTGATGTGGAGATTTTAATCAATGCTCAGGAATGTCTATTAAAATTGTACCAAAGGGAACATTGAATAGAATTACTTTATCTTATTCCTCCCACTAAGTATAACTAAAAACCCTGGACAAACAGAAGAAGACCATGAAAAGATGAGAGAAGAGGGAGACAGACTAGGGACCTTAGGATCAAGGGCAAAGATAGTGATTAGTTTACAGGGTTTCTTTTTGTCTGATATACTCAAAACTTGGAACTCAAGAAGCTGGAAACCAAGAAATAAAATCAGGTACATAGAAAACAAGGAAATAATTTTTAAAAAATGGCCCCTCAATGTGCCTAATGTGTCTAACCAAAGGACCAGGAAAGTAACATCCAAGGAAGACAGAAGACTTGAAGAAAAAGTTGATTACTCTAACCAAATACCACACACAAAAAAACCATGCCCCACTCCTACCCGTACTATCAAAGGCAAGTGGATAGCATAGACTTCCATCACCAACAGACTGTAATGAGGTAGGGTATTTTTTTAAAAAAAGGCTAAATAAGAATCAAGGACTTCCACCTTTGCTGGGTACTATGTAGGAAGTCTGTCCCTCCCCTTTTCTATTGGGATGATGTCAGAGGAGGCCTAGTTGAGAGTGAGAATTTTACCAATACCCATTAGTAATGAGGCCAGCCCCACCACTCTAATGCCAGTGATACTCACGTGAGGAGTTTAACAAGGATCTACTACCGCTCTCAACAGGAAGGTATCTGTGAAAGACTACTGAGAAGTAGATACTACCATCCCCATTCAATAGCATCTAAATACTGCTTCTGATGTGTTAATGAAGGAAAAGTGAGAAAACTGGACATCAGCCTCTATCTGGCAGAGACGAGGCAGTAACACACTTCTCCTGTTACAGCAGTGTCAGAGACAGGCAGCTATAAAAAATTTTAACTTGATTGAGAGGTTCATAACATAATAACCAAAATGTATAAGTTTGTAATGAAAATTATTTGTTATACCAATAACCAGTGTGATCTCAAATTGAATGAAAAAAACTCAATGGATGCCAACTCATTAATGATGGATATGTTATAATATCTGACAATATTTGACAAAGATTTCAAAGCAACCATCATCAAAAAAAGTCACAATGTGCAGCTACAGACATTCCTGAAAAAACAGAAACTTCTAAAAATAAGACCACAAGTCTCAGAAAATACATAAAACATTTAAAGAAGAAATAAATGTACACTTTTAACTACATATATACGATAACTGGAATGTTGAAAACTCAATGGATGGACTGAAAAAGAAGAATGGAAAACAGAGGAAATAATTAGTGAACTTAAAGATAGACTAGAAACTAATCTGAAAAACAGAGAAATGGACTGGGAAAGGGCTAGTAATAAACAGAGCCTCAAGAACTGTGAGATTATTAAAAAGTACCTAATATCTACCACTCACATCATAACATGCATGGAAGGAAAGAGAAAGAAGGCAAGGCTAAAGAGCATTTGAAAACAGAATAGGTAAAACTTTCCAAAATTGACAAAAGACAAGACAATGGAATCAAGAAACTGAGTGAACCCCAAACACGATAACCCCAAAGAAACTCACACTTCATTGTAATCAACCTCCAGAAAGCTACAAACAAAGCAAAGTCCTGAAAGCAGCAAGAGAGGAATGACACTTTACCTATAGGGAAAAGCTATTTGAATGACAGCAAGTTTCTTACCAGAAACTATTGGGGCCAGAGGGAAGTATCACAGTATTTTTCCAGTGCTGAATAAAAAGGAATTGTCAACTCAGAATGCTGTATCTAATGCAAATGTTTGCTAAGAAAAATGGAGAAATTAAGACATTCTCAGATGAATGAATACTAAGAAACATCGTTGTCCATATAACTATCCTAAAATAGCTAAAGAAAGGTCTCCAAATAGAAAGGAAAGGATAAAAGAAGGAATCTTGAAACACCAAGGAAAAAAATAACAAAATAATAGTAAAAAATAGTTAGATTTAATCCATTATTTCTCTCTTGTTTCTAAAGAAAATTTATCTCTCCTCTTTCTAAATTATGTTTGACTTAGGAAGAAAAAAAATTAAAATATTGCCTGATGTATTCTAAATGTATGTTCTGATATTAATTTTATGTGTCAACCTGCCTAAGCTTTGGGCCCAGTTCTTTGGTCAAACATTAATATAGATGTCACTGTGAAGGTATTTTATAGATATTATTAATATGTACAATCAGTTGACTGTAAGTAAAAGAAATTCATCTTGATAATGTGGGTGGACCTCATTCAATCAGTTCAAAATCTTTAGACAAAAGTTGAGATTTCCTAGAAAAGAAATAATCCTGCTTTAAGATTGAAACATGAAAATCTTAAGTGAGTTTACAATATGCTAGTCTGCCCTACAAATTTCAGACTCGAGCCTACAATATAAAATCTAACTTAAGTTTACAGCCTGCCAATCTGGTTTATACACCTTAGGAGGCTCCAAATCCCTGCAGAATACTGAATGATACATATGCAGGTAAAATATTTAATACAAATATATTAAAATTATTAAGTATAAAATAATATAGAGGAAGATAGATTTATACACTTCACTTGAAGCAGTGAAATTACAACACCAATAGGCTGACATAAGTTATACATATATACAACGTAATACATAGGAAAACCACTAAGAAACATATAAAATAAATAAAGGGAAACAACTATGTATACATTTTTAAAAATCTTTACACAATACAAGAAGGCAGAAAAAGAAAACAAAGACACATAAACACAAAAAAACAGAGAGAACAAACGGAAAGAAACCAAAAATGTCAGACTCAGACCCCATCCTATCAAATATCACATCAAATGTAAATAGTCTTAAGCGATTAACGTAAGGACAGAGATTGGCACATCATATGAGAAAAATGTGACCCAACCATATGTTTATAATAAAGTCACTTCAAATATTAAAATGTAAATAGATTTAAAATAAAAGGATCAGTCTTTAAGGATTTCTAGGTATAAGATCATATCATCAGTAAACCGAGAAAATTTGGCCTTTTTATTTCCAATTTAGATGCCTTTTATTTTTATCCTCATTACTCTAGGACTTCAGTAAAATTTCAGGATACAAAATCAATGAGAAAAAATCGGTAGTATTTCTATACACCAATAAAAAGCTGAGAACCAAATCAAAAACTCATTCTTATTTGCAATAGCAAAAAACAAACAAATAAACAAACAAATACCTAGGAATACACTTCACTAATGAGGTGAAATATCTCTTGAAGAAGAAGTACAAAACACTGATTAAATAAATCATAGATGACGCATGTGGAAAAATATTCCTATGATCATGGATCAGAAGAATCAGTATTGTTAAAATGACTATACTGCCCAAAGCAATCTACAGATTCAATACAATTTCCATCAAATTGCAAATGCCATTCTTTATATAATTTATTTGAAAATCCCAAAAGTCATATGGAGCCTAAAAAGAGCCCAAATAGCTGAAGCAATATTAAGCAAAGAGAATAAAGCTGAAGGTATTGCATTACCTGTCTTCAAATTATACTGCAAGGCTACAACAACCAAAACAGCAAAGTATTGGTATAACAAAACAAACACATAGATCAATGGAACAGAATAAAAAACCCAGAGATAGGCCAGGCATGGTGGCTCAAGCCTATAATCCCAGCACTTTGGAAGGCCAAGGAGGATGGATCACGAGGTCAGGAGTTTGAGACCAATCTGGCCAACATAGTGAAACCCTGTCTCTACTAACAATACAAAAATTAGTTGAGTGTGGTGGTGTGCACCTATAATCCCAAGCTACTCAAGAGGCTGGGGCAGGAGAATCATGTGAATCTGGGAGGCGGAGGTTTCAGTGAGCAGAGATCGCTCCATTGTACTCCAGCCTGGGCAACAGTGAGAGACTACTTTTCAAAACAAAAATAAAAACAAAAACATAAGAAAACAAAAAACAGAAATAAAGTCAAATGTGGATAACTAAGTGATCTTTGACAAAGTAAACAGAAATATACATTGGGAAAAAGACACCCTATTGAATAAATGGTGGTGGAAAAATTGGAAAGTCATATGCAAAAGAATGAAACTGGACTCCTATATCTTACCACATACAAAAATTAAACTCAAGATGGAGTAAATACTTAAACATAAGACCTGAAACTATAAAAACCCTAGAAGAGGCAGGGCGTGGTGGCTCATGCCTGTAATTCCAGCACTTTGGGAGGCCAAGGTGAGCAGATCACAAGGTAAAGAGATCGAGACCATCCTGACCAACATGGTGAAATGCTGTCTCTACTAAAAATACAAAAATTATCTGAGCTTGGTGGTGTGCACCTGTATTCCCAGCTACTCAGTAGGCTGAGGCAGGAGAATCACTTGAACCCAAGACGCAGAGGTTGCAGTGAGTCTAGATAGTGTCACAGCACACCATTCTGGTGACAGAGGGAGACTTCATCAAAAACAAACAAACAAACAAACAAACTCTAAAGAAAACCTAGCAAAAGAAACAGTCAACTGTGTAATTAAACCACCTACAGCATGGGTTAAAATAGTTAACTATGCATCTGGCAAAGAGTTAACATACAAAATCTACAAGAAAGTCAAACAACTCAACAAGAAAAAAACAAACAACCCTATTAAAAAGTAGGCAAAGAACATTAACAAACATTTTTGAAAGAAGACATGCAAGTGCCCAACAAACATCTAAAATATTCTTAATATTAATAATCATCAGAAAAATGTAAATTAAAACCACAATGTGACACCATCTTATGCCAGTTCAAATGGCTATTAAAAAGTCAAAAACACCAGATGTTAATGAGACTGCAGAGAAAAGGGAACACTTATACAAATGTTGGTAGAAATATATCTTAGTATAACCTCTATGGAAAATCATACAGAGATTTCTCAAAGAGTTAAAATAGAACTAGATATTCACTAAAAGAAAAGAAATCATGTTATCAAAAAGACACCTGCACTTATATGTTTATCACAGCAATATTCACAAAAGCAAAGTCATGGAATCAATCTAAGTGTCAAACAAGGGATGATAGGATTTAAAATGCAGTTTATATAGATACATCCAAATGCTATTTTATTCAACCATTAGAAAATAATAAAACCATGTATTCTGCAGCAACATCAATGGAACTGGAGGCCATTAACCTTAATAAAATGACTCAGAAACAGAAAGTTGAAAGCCACATGTTCTCACTAATTAGTAGGAGCTAAACAGTGGGTACATATGAACATTCAGAGCAGAAAATTAGATACTAGAGAGTTCAAAAGATGGGAGGGTGGGAGGAGAGCCACAGATGAAATACTACCTACTGGGTACAATGTACACTATTCAGGTGATGGGTAAACTAAAAGTCCAGAGTTCACCACTACTCAATACATCCATATAACACAACTGCATTTATACCCCTAAATCCATAAACACTTAAAAAGTAAAAGAAAAATCTAAACTAAAAGGATGGAAAAGATACATTATGCAAACATTTGTGAAAAGGGAACAGAATTAATTAATATCTCAATTAATATATTATTATAAAATAAAATAGATTTTGGAGGAGAGAATATTATCAGAAACAGGGAGTTCATTATATAATATTAAAATTGCCAGCTTCCACAGAAGACAACAATCCTAAATGCATATGCACTAAAAAACAGCTGCAAAAATAGGTGAAGCAAAAATGGATAGAACTGCAAGCAGAAATAAACAAATGCAAAGTTATAGTAGGAGAATTTAAAACTCCTCTTTCACAACTAATACAAGAATTAGATGACAGAAAATCAGTAGAGATATAGATGAACTAGGCAACATTGTTAAATGGGGAAAATTTAACTGACATTCATAGAAATACTCTTCCCAACCAAAGCAGGATACACATTTATTTACAGTGCCCACAAAATGTCACCCAAAATAGGTTATTTTCTGGGCCATAAAACTAAGAATTAAAATCATACAAAGTATGTTCCAATCACAATGGAATCAAAATAAATCAATAACAGAACGTAAGAAATTCTCCAAACATATAGTAGCTAAATACATTTCTGAATAATTCACGGGTTAAAGAAGTATTCTCTAGGGGAATCAAAACATACCTTAAGCTGAATATAAATGAAAGTAAAATATATCAAACATTATGGAACACAACTAAAGTAATACTGAAGAGATATTTGTGGCACTAAATATATACAGTAGAAAAGAAAAAGAGTCTCAAATCAACGATTTCGCTTCCACTTCAAGGTAGTAGAAGGAAAAACAGCAAAATAAATTTAAAGCAAGCACAAGGAAGAAAAAAGATAAGGGCAGAAACCAATGAACTTGAAAAGAGAAAAAGTTATAGAAAAAAAATCAATAAAATAGACCTGATATTTTTAAAAGAATAAAATGGAAAAACCTGTAGCAAGACTGACAAAAAGAGAGTAAAGACAAACATTATCAGTATCAGGAATGAAATAGAGCATATAACTACAGACCCTGCAGACATCAAAAGGATAACACCAATTGTATGCAATCACTTTTTAAATAGAAAAAGAGTCATCACTTGCCACTTTTTAAATGAAGTGAGTAATACCCTGGTTCCAAAATCAGAAACACAGAATAAAGAAAACTACAGATCAGTATCTCTCATATCCCTATATATCCCTCATGAATATAGGTGTAAAAATATAACTAAATATTATAATAATCAATAGAAATAATTTATATAAAAAAGTGGATTATACACCATCACCAAGTGAAATTCTTTCCAGGGATGAAGGCTGTTTCAATATTTCAAAATCAATCAATGCAATTAACCAAAATAACAGGCTAAAGAATAAATATCACATGATTACATTCACTGTTGCAGAGAAAGCATTTTACAGCATTCATCATTTATTTATAAGAACAATTCTCAAAAAATAATGAAAAGGATTAGAGGAGCAATTCCTCTACTTGATGAAGAGCATCTACAAAAAAACCTGCAGCTAATTTTATACTTCTTAGGGAAAGACTAAATTCTTTATTCCCAATCTTAAATTCTTTACACCTAAGATTGGGAATAAGGCAAGAGTGTTTGCTTTCACTACTCTTATTCAATGCAAGGCTGGAAGGTCTCAGTAGTGCAATAAGGACAAAAGTGGAAATAGAACACATGCAGATCAAAAAATGAAAAATAAAACTTTTCTATATGCAGGGCCACAGGACATAAGATAAACATAATAACCAATTTTATTTCTGTATTCTAGCAATGACACACAGACGCCACAATTTAAAATGCAATACAGTGTAAAACTGTTTTCAAAAAAGAAAATATTTAGAGGTATAAATGTAACAAAGCATGTATAGGACCTCTACGCAGAAAACTATCCACCATAGACAGAAGAAATTCAAGAATATGTAAAAACTGGGGAGATGATACTGTATTATTGAGTTGAAAGAGTCATAGAAAATATGTTATTTGTTTCTCAACTGATATATACATTTAACATAATTCCCATCAGTTACAATGACTTTCATAGTTACAGAAAGACTAATATTTATATGAAAAAAGAATAAATAACTAGAGTACCTAAGAACATTTTCATGAAAAATGGTGGAGAAATCAGTCTACCTGATTTCAAGACCTATTAGATAGCTGTAGTAACCAAGACTGTTGGCTATTGGTAGGGAGATATACATATACATTAATGAAACAAAATAGAGAAATCTAAAAAGCACAAGAATATGCCCAACTGACCTTTGATGAAGTGCAAAGAAATTCAGTGGAGTGACTGCCTTTTCAGCAAATAATGGAGTAATTAGACATCCATGAGGGAGAAAATGAATCTTGAACTAAATCTCAGAGATTATGCAAAATTTCATTCAAAATGAATCATGAATTCTAAATGTAAGTGTAAAACTATAAAACTTTTAAAAATATTCAGGATATAGAGGAATACAAATAATTTTTGGCCTTGACATCAAAAACAAAATCCATACAAAGCAAAAAATCATAAATTGGGCTTCATCAATTTTCTTTCATTATCTGCAGAAGACCCTGTTCAGAGGATGATGAAATAAGCTCCAAACCACATATCCAAAAAAGCACTATATCTAGAACATATTTAAAAAGCTCTCAAAACTCAACTGTAAAAGAGCAAACAATCTAATGAGAAAATGGGAGAAGACATGAAGAGCCATTTCACAAGAGAATACACAGATGGCAAACAAGCACATGAAAAGATATTCAATGTCATCAGCCATTAGGGAAATGCTGATTTAAAGCACAATGAGATATCACTACACCTATCAGAATAGCTAAAATAAAACACAGTGACAACACCAAATATGGTTGAGGATGCAGGGAAACTAGCTTACTCATATATTGCCAATGGAAATGCAAAATGACACAACCCACTCTGGAAAATGGTTTTGCAGTTTCTTTAAAAACAAAACAGCAACAGCAATAACAATAACAAAACAACAAGAAGTAAAATGTATCTACCATAAAACTCAGAATTGCACCTCTGGGAATTTATAACAAAGAAATAAAAAATTATGTTCACATAAAAACTTATGCACAAATATAAATCGCAACTTTATTGATAATAAGCAAAACCTGGTAGCAGTTCAAATGTCCTTCAGTGTATGAATGGTTAAGTAGCTTTAATGAATCTCAGAGTACTATATTGAGTGAAAAATAATACAATCTGAAAACGTTCCACACTATATGATCCCATTCATTGAAAAGTCTTTACATGAAAAAATTAGACAAATAAAAGACTAGTGGTTTTCAATGTTTATGAAGGTGGTGAGGACTGTATGGAAGTAGATGAGGCTACAAAAAGGTAACACGAGGGACTCTTGTGATCAGTCTTCAATATTTTGACTAAATAAATGGCAATATCTTTGTTGTGATAGTGTAGTTTTGCAAAAGATTACCATTGGTTAAGCCTGGGTAAAGAATATATGGTATCTCTATATTATTTCTCAGAATTGCATGCAAATTTACAATTATCTCAAAATAAAAAAGTTTGCTTTAAAATATGTAAGCAATTGACAGCAAGAGAAATTATTACTATGTGAGTCAATGAAAGCAATGGGCTTACTGTGAGCCAATCTGGGTCATGAATCCATTTATTACCTGATCACCATGCCCTTGTACCCAATCTAACAAAGGTCATGGTGATTTTCATTTCTCTGAACATCATTGACAATTTGGATCATGTATCCAATAGCTCTTAAACTGTTTGTGTATTAGAAAGTGACTGATGGACAGTTAACCAAGTTACTCAATCTAAAGCTTTGCTTTAGATATTTTGGGGAAAAGACTGAAGGTGTCATTACTGTTTACACTCATTACCATGTTGCAAGACTCTCAAAAGGTACTTGTTTTTTAGCCAATGAGTTCCAGATCTAAATAGTTACTCAGATCTGGAAATTAGGCAGGCTATTTTGCCCATTTAAAAAAAAAATTAGAGCATCTGCATTCAGTCATCAGATAATCAATTTTTGATATCATTTGGTTGCATGGGTTGAACAAAATTCTTATCAGATACTCATCTATCTTGATCCTGAGAATTTTGTGCTCTGTAAGCCATATTATGAGTCAAGATTTTAAGCTGCCAATCCCATATTCCCACTAGCAGGAAACATCTAAAATTGACATCCTAACACCACAGTTAAAAGAACTAGAGAAGCAAGAGCAAACACATTCAAAAGCTAACAGAAGTCAAGAAATAACTAAGATCAGAGCAGAACTGAAGGAGATAGAGACACAAAAAATTCCTTCAAAAAATCAATGAATCCAGGAGCTGGTTTTTTGGAAAGATCAACAAAATTGATAGACCGCTGGCAAGACTAATAAAGAAGAAAAGAGAGAAGAATCAAATAGATGCAATAAAAAAAGATAAAGGGGATATCACTACCGACCCCACAGAAATACAAACTACCATCAGAGAATACTATAAACACCTCTATGCAAATAAACTAGAAAATCTAGAAGAAATGGATAATTTCCTGGACACTTACACTCTCCCAAGACTAAACCAGGAAGAAGCTGAATTCCTGAATAGAACAATAGCAGGCTCTGAAATTGAGGCAGTAATTAATAGCCTACCAATGAAAAAAAGTCCAGGACCAGATGGATTCACAGCTGAATTCTACCAGAGGTACAAGGAGGAGCTGGTACCATTCCTTCTGAAGCTATTCCAATCAATAGAAAAAGAGGGAATCCTCCATAACTCATTTTATGAGGCCAGCATCATCCTGATACCAAAGCCTGGCAGAGACACAACAAAAAAAGAGAATTTTAGACCAATATCCCTGATGAACATCGATGCAAAAATCCTCAATAAAATACTTGCAAACTGAATCCAGCAGCACATCAAAAAGCTTATCCACCATGATCAAGTGGGCTTCATCTCTGGGACGTAAGGCTCATTCAGCATACGCATATCAATAAACATAATCCAACATATAAAGAGAAACAAAGACAAAAACCACATGATTATATCAAAGATGCAGAAAAGGCCTTCAACAAAATTCAACAGCCCTTCATGCTAAAAACTCTCAATAAACTAGGTATTGATGGGATGTATCTCAAAATAATAAGAGGTATTTATGAGAAAGCCACAGGCAATATCATGCTGAATGGGCAAAAACTGGAAGCATTCCATTTGAAAACTAGGACAAGACAGGGATGCCCTCTCTCACCACTCCTATTCAACATAATGTTGGAAATTCTGGCCAGGGCAATCAGGCAGGAGAAAGAAATAAAGTGTATTCAATCAGGAAAAGAGGAAGTAAAATTGTCCCTGTTGGCAGATGACATGACTGTATATTTAGAAAACCCCATCGTCTCAGCCCAAAATCTCCTTAAGCTGATAAACAACTTCAGCGAAGTCTCAGGACACAAAATCAGTGTGCAAAACTCACAAGCATTCCTCTACACCAATAACAGACAAACAGAGAGCCAAATCATGAGTGAACTCCCATTCAGAATAGCTTCAAAGGGAATAAAATACCTAGGAATCCAACTTACAAGGGATGTGAAGGAACTCTTCAAGGAGAACTACAAACCGCTGCTCAACAAAATAAAAGAGGACACAAATAAATGGAAGAACATTCCATGCTCATGGATCAGAAGAATCAATATTGTGAAAATGGCTATGCTGCCCAAGGTAATTTATAGATTCAATGCCATCCCCATCAAGCTACCAATGACTTTCTTCACAGAATTGGAAAAAACTGCTTTAAAGTTCATATGGAAGCAAAAAAGAGCCTGCATTGCCAAGACAATCCTAAGCCAAAAGAACAAAGCTGGAGGCATCATGCTACCTGACTTCAAACTATACTACAAGGCTACAGTAACCAAAACAGCATGGTACTAGTACCAAAACAGAGATATAGACCAATGGAACAGAACAGAGCCCTCAGAAATAATAGCACACATCTACAACCATCTGATCTTTGACAAACCTGACAAAAACAAGAAATGGGGAAAGGATTCCCTATTTAATAAACGGTGCTGGGCAAACTGGCTAGCCATATGTAGAAAGCTGAAACTGGATCCTTTTCTTACACCTTATACAAAAATTAATTCAAGATGGATTAGAGACTTAAATGTTAGACCTAAAACCATAAAAATCCTAGAAGAAAACCTAGGCAATACCATTCAGGACACAGGCATGGGCAAGGACTTCATGACTAAAACATCAAAAGCAATGGAAACAAAGGCCAAAATTGAGAAATTGGATCTAATTAAACTAAAGAGCTTCTTCATGGCAAAACAAACTACTATCAGCATGAACAGGCAACCCACAGATTGGGAAAAATTTTTGCAATCTATCCCCCATCTGACAAAGGGCTAATATCCAGAATCTACAAGGAACTTAAACAAATTTACATGAAAAAATCAAACAACTCCATCAAAAACTGGGCAAAGGATATGAACAGACACTTCTCAAAAAAAGACATTTATGCAGCCAACAGACACATGAAGAAGTGCTCATCATCACTGGTCATCAGAGAAATGCAAATCAAAACCACAGTGAGATACCATCTCATACCAGTTAGAACGGTGACCATTAAAACGTCAGGAAACAACATGTGCTGGAGATGATATGGAGAAATAGGAACACTTTTACACTGTTGGTGGGACTGTAAACTAGTTCAAAAATTCTGGAAGAATGTGTGGCAATTCCTCAAGGATCTACAACTAGAAATACCATTTGACCTGACCATCCTATTACTGGGTATAATCCCAAAGGATTATAAATCATGCTGCTATAAAGACACATGCACACATGTGTTTATTGCGGCACTATTCACAATAGTAAAGACTTGGAACCAACCCAAATGTACATCAATGATAGACTGGATTAAGAAAATGTGGCATATATACACCATGGAATACTATTCAGCCATAAAAAAGGATGAGTTCATGTCCTTTGTAGGGACATGGATGAAGCTGGAAACCATCATTCCGAGCAAACTATTGCAAGGACAGAAAACCACACACCACATGTTCTCACTCATAGGTGGGAATTGAACAATGAGAACACTTGGACACAGGAAGGGGAACATCACACACTGGAGCCTGTCGTGGGGTGGGGGGAGGGGGGAGGGATAGCATTAGGAGATATACTTATGTAAATGACGAGTTAATGGAACTCCAACATGGCAGCACATCATCATAACACATGCATACGTGTGTAACAAACCTGCACGTTGTGCACATGTACCCTAGAACTTAAAGTATATTAAAAAAAAATTATCAAAGTAACTATAGCACAAAGCTTTTGTCAACACATGACTTACAATAATTTAAAATGAAACAAACAAAACCCTAGACCCTAGATAGACTAAATCTAGGTGATTGGTCAACTAAAAGATTCTGTTGGAAGAGAGATGGGAACTGCATGCTATGGAACACTAAGAATTGAAGAGAAAAAGAAAGAGAGAGAGATGCCTAAATGCCATCTCTTTATGAATGGACAAGGATTTCAGAGAGAAGTTACACAGGTAGATGCTGGAACAAGAAGAGTTGGGAATGAGGAGAGCAAACAACATGATGGGAAGCTGGAATCCCAGCAGCTTAAATGGCTAAACAGCTTTCAGAGAGGGATATCTAGAAATTAACACAGCATCTTCACTGTTGTGGCAAAAATGCTTTTCTCCTTAACAATTCAGTGAATCTTTGTAGACAAACAAAAGAGCGCTTTTCTTAGTTGTTCTGTAAGTAAGAAAAGGACAGGGCTTTTTATCTAGACTCACATAGTGAGGACAGGAAAAAAAAAAAAAAAGCTGAATGAGAGATCTCTGAACTCAATCAGCAGGTAGAGACCCTGAACCTATATATTCAATAAATAAATGCATTCATTCACATGAATATGAATATCATTTCATTTTAATTGGAATGACTATATTCTCAGACATGGAAAAGACACAAGAACATACTTCTAAGTAAAAAAATATATATATTTGATAATTGGGCAACCACGGGAAAATTCGAGCAAACACAAAACATTTAATGAAATCTATATTTTGAGAAAACCGAGCAGCAGAGGCATTTCTAACGAGGTGTCTATCAAGCTCTGATCTGTCATGCATAGGTTGAATACCATTTATAAAATATGTACCTATGTCTCCCTTTCATGTTAGACCTAAAAGTACCTATCTTTGAACATTCTATTCTCTGGGGTGAATCTAAGCAGCAGGTAAGAATTCCTGCTGTGGTTCACTTAGAAACAGAGAGAATCAAGTTAACATAATAACAAAGAAGGGCTCAATATATAAAAGGTGGGCTGGAAAATATATTCCAATATTTTAGTGAGAAGTGTTTTGGCTTTCAAAAGGCTGAGCATCCACCTGTGTCACCAAACAACTCATCATGTGAAGAGAGAGATTTAAGGAATAGATTTTGCAGTAACTTTTGGTTAAATCAAATATTCTAGGTAATGGGAAAAAGAAACCTTTTATAGAGTAGCTATCATTAGATGTTAAGGTGCATATTCACTAGGAGATATGTTTAGTTTCTAATGCAATTCAAAAATAATAAATACATATCAAAAAGTCTAGCTTTGATCTTTTTTGTGTGTGAGTAACCTATCAATTTTGATTTGGGAAAACAGGCCTAACAACTAAGAGTGCAATATATGAAAATGAACCAAAATTGATTCAAAAACCCATATGGAATTGAAAAGAAGATTATCTCTATGTATACCAGAAAGACCATAAAGAATTCTGATTCTTTTTACACATATACAACTTACAATCACAAATCACTAGCATTAGTATGTGGACCTTAGGATTATGAATCAACAAATAGTGACCCAGTATGTCACTGGGTCACTATTTCGTACATTATTACTAAAGTAATAATACTTTCTATTCCTTCTGAGGTTAGTACAATCCAATCTCAGATGGCTTTCATTGTTAGAACTTTGAAATAACTACAATTGCATTAGGTAATTGCATGAGCTAACTGAGATTTCAAAACAGTACTTTTTATTAAGAGTTCTAAAAACATATTGATAGAGTAACTACTCTTGGGTGACCTGTCAAATTATAATTTGAGCTACATAAGAGCAACGTATATGTAAGGAGTTGAGTTACATAGCTCAAGAATAATTTCCAGACTTAAAATCTCATGGTTAATTGCTGATACAATATGCAATAGTTTTTTTCTCCCTTGCATTTCTCCTTTCCTTTCCTCACTACTTCCCTTCAACAGACACTAAGTACCTAATATTTCCAAAATTATACTAGATTGTCCTTATACTTTATTTTTATAACTATATCATGAAGTATATAATTATCCATTAGCTAAGCACAAATGGGATGTATCTAAGATCTGAAACTCTTTCTGATATTCAGTCTTTCTGGTATTCATTCCCAGAAATATTACATTAAAAAAAATGTATAGCTTAATAAAAGGAATTATACATTATACTTATTCATTAAATGTTTCCAAACAATCCTTTTAGTGGTATTCAGTAACAAATTTATCTCTCTTTTCTATCCATTCAATAAAAAAATTAATTGGGTGAAAATAAATATTCAATAGTTGAGAGCTATCATTTTCTCTGTTCACTTTCCTCCTTGGAAGACTTTTAAACTGCAGACCCAACATCCTGGGTCCTCCCATTGTTCCTTATATGATGTGGTCTTATGTTCCCCTAGCATATAATCTCCTCCTCTGGGTTAGGTTTCTAGTAATTTGTAGCCTTTTGAAAACAAAATACCTAAAATGTCACAAAATACTTCAAAAGCAGACTGACTAATATTGAGTAGCATGTAACTCTAACTCTAACCTCCCTTTTTTCTAGATATTATTTTTCTGTTTAAGCAACATATGCTATGAATATCAATGTATTTTCTTTGAGATTATATATATACATTCTCCTTATTTTGTTGATATGTTATTTGCAAATACCAATTTAAATAATAGTTTAGAAACTAAACTTTCAAATTTCTATGAAAAAACACAAATGCATCATGAACATAGACTTTTCTGTATTCTTCCTGAAACACAGAAGGCTTGCTCCTGCCTTAGGGTCTTTACATGTGCCGATTGCTCTCAAAATTCTCAGGTCCAGTTGTCTGCATAGCTCACTTATTATCTCACTTCAGATATTTGTTAAAATGTTACCTTTTCAGGAATGACTTCCCTGATCACTCCATTGAAAATCATAAACTCCCATCTTGAAATTTTCTATCTCTTTATCCAACCATTATTTTTGTCCAATTTTTATTTACGTTACCTATTTTTGGAAATTGACTGTCTTGCCCTACTATTTTAGAATTTTAGTTCCCCTGATGCCTGGAATTTTTTTCTATTTTGTTTACTGTTGTGTTCCCAATGATACAACAGTGGCAGAAAGAAGCAGATGTTCAATAAATATTTAATAAATAAATGCTTTCTTTTGACAACATGTAGTAATTTCACATCTTCTTTTTTTCATTGAAAAGGAACTCAAAGTCTGGTAATTTAAAAAGTGACTGAGAAGCAAACACAATAAATAAAATTTAGACCCAGTTAATCAAAACACAAAATATGTTTTGTAATATATATAAACATTTCAAAAATGGAATACAGATGTTTTGAAATTCACCTTCAAAAGATGACTCCAAAATCATTGATGAAAACATTATTGAAAAGGAAAATGAATGACTTCTTTGATAGTATTCAAGTATAAACCATTTTTAATATAAATTCTAACATTTCTATGAAAAACAACTTCACTGCCTGTTTGATAATATTCTATTTTAAGTCTTTATTGGTGGAAATTACAATTTTGTAACCAATGTAAAAATCAGTCTGTAAAGTGACTCATGAAAATTTATCAGGATGTTATTTAAGATCATGTTACTTTTCATTTAAATGACATTAATAACTCGTTAATTTATATTTCAAAGTAAAATGTGCATGTAAATCACAATTATTAATCTTCCACAAATCCTGCTACTACACAAAATTTAAATGTCTTTTTATTTCTTTTACTTCCATGGGGTATAACTGGATTTTAATTATATTAACTTAAAAAAGTCACCTGATTCTGAAGTTCAAATTTAATAACAAAAATAAACATACTAAAATACAACTTGTCTTTTCAAATAGGTACTAATGCTTTTTATTTTTGTTTTCTGTTGTTGCTGTTGTTACTTGAGCAAAAGGAAAGAAATATCAAAGACAAATGGACTACAAAGGAAAAATAACAAATACTTTGCTGTCTAAATCATAAAATAATACTAGATTAAGGCATCTTTCTTTCCTCAGGTAAACTATCAAAATTCAGAACTTAAATGTCAAACCTGAATGTCCAGATGCATTTGTACTAGACCAATTAAGGTTTCTTTAAGTTTTATGATTTTTAAAATATTGTGCCTCTTCAAATGTTTTAAATAAGACGTACTTGTGGTGTTATATGGCCATAATGCTAATAAATACAAAGTTAAATATTAACAGCAGCCCCAACCTCAACTGCATGCCAACCCTGTATCTCAATTTTCTTAACAGAATTCGGTGTTCTTTTAGATGAAATCTATTCAAACATTAGGCATGAAAATGTCTGCATCATTTAGGTAACAGAGATCTTTGATTTTAAATAATTAATTCTTTTGACTTTAAGGGCCGTCATAGTATTTTATGTGAGAATTCTAGGTAATACAACTATATCTATTTCTATTGAATTCAAGAAAAAAAAATAGATATGAAGAAATGTTTTCCCCTCCAAATTTTGCTATGAGAAAAAGCCAATGCACTACAACTGCCCTAATCAGTTATCTGATCCATGTACTTGTAAAGTATTCCGCAAATAATTTCATCATTACCAAAAAAAAAAAATTAGGCTGGCTGAAGTGAGGGAGTTGATTTGATTTTTTAGCAGAAATAAAGAGTTAGCAGATTCTTTTTTCATTTAATCTTTCAGTAAACATGGAAGAGGGCTTTGTATCAGTGTATCCTATGGTTCTAATGGCTAGGAGAGGATTCTTACATATTCCTAATTGTTCTTCCAGGCACTGACTCCCTGCCCTATGCTGGTCAAAACTCACCCGGCTTGCTATCTTCTCATCAGATTAAATAAATGGTTGAGAACCAATAATGCCTATTATAAATTGTATCTATTTTCATCCGCACTTATTTTCAGAGAATGAATAAGAAAAGGCAGCGGGGACCCACTCCTTTGGATTATTTATCAAAGAAAAAGAGAAGTCATCATGAAGCTAAACTCAGATTAGACAATCACCAGAAAGTGCTGTGATTTGGAAGAAATTCCAGACCACATTGAGCACTTTTTTTAAACTTAAATAATGCATTCGCAGTTTTTTTTTCTCATCTAGTGATGCTGTCCGCTCCAAGGACCCATTGCATATAAAATTTATATATTCAGAGAGTTATCATCAAGAGTGTTTACCTGACTAATCATATTTAGGTACAAAAACAAATGCAAGCAAGAATCACAGCTGCATTTTCTAAAACAAACTGAAAGGAGATCATGATCTTCAGCATAGTGAATTTTTATAACCCAACCTAGAATTTTGGCTCCAGATGTGAAAATTTAGAAATTTTCTATCAGAACTTTCCCAAATCAACCAGACATTCTTTTTAAAGAAACGATTACACTATTTACAAAATCAGTAGCATATAAGGCCTAGAAGCAACAGCTGCAGGGACTATTAAAAGGACAGAGTGTACTATTATAGCCATTGTACAAGAGCTCCAGGCTGGGCATTAATCTTATATCTGCATATCTGAACCTACCCTATCAGAAAATTTGTCTCCATATGAGATGGTGTATATGCTCCTGAATTTTTATTCTTATGAGTCAAAAGTAAGACAGCTTAACTAGAATTTGAAAAGAGAAAATGAGAAATATAGATGTATATAATATTACAGGTATTTTTCAATAAAATAATTTTTGTGAATTCAACATATGCATATTGAGTGGGGTGTGTGTGTGAGTCTGTGTGTGCATGTGTGTGCTATAACTAGATTCCAAGCCTGTCATCAATCACCAGTAACAGAGGCTAACACCAGGACAAAAGTCAAACTGATAACCTTTACTTTAGAACAAAGCTGGAGGCATCACGCTACCTGACTTCAAACTATACTACAAGGCTACAGTAACCAAAATAGCATGGTACTGGTACCAAAACAGACATATAGACCAATGGAACAGAACAGAGTCCTCAGAAATAATACCACACATCTACAGCCATCTGATCTTTGACAAACCTGAGAGAAACAAGAAATGGGGAAAGGATTCCCTATTTAATAAATGTGCTGGGAAAATTGGCTAGCCATAAGTAGAAAGCTGAAACTGGATCCTTTCCTTACTCCTTATATGAAAATTAATTCAAGATGGATTAGAGACTTAAATGTTAGACCTAATACCATAAAAACCCTAGAGGAAAACCTAGGTAGTACCATTTAGGACATAGGCATGGGCAAAGACTTCATGTCTAAAACACCAAAAGCAACGGCAGCAAAAGCCAAAATTGAGAAATGGGATCTCATTAAACTAAAGAGCTTCTGCACAGCAAAAGAAACTACCATCAGAGTGAACAGGCAACCTACAGAATGGGAGAAAATTTTTGCAATCTACTCATCTGACAAAGGGCTAATATCCAGAACCTACAAAGAACTCAAACAAATTTACAAGAAAAAAACAACCCCTTCAAAAAGTGGGCAAAGGATATGAACAGACATTTCTCAAAAGAAGACATTCATACAGCCAACAGACACATGAAAAAATGCTCATCATCACTGGCCATCAGAGAAATGCAAATCAAAACCACAATGAGATACCATCTCACACCAGTTAGAATGGCGATCATTAAAAAGTCAGGAAACAACAGGTGCTGGAGAGGATGTGGAGAAATAGGAACACTTTTACACTGTTGGTGGGATTGTAAACTAGTTCAACCATTATGGAAAACAGTATGGCGATTCCTCAAGGATCTAGAACTAGATGTACCATATGACCCAGCCATCCCATTACTGGGTATATACCCAAAGGATTAAAAGTCATGCTGCTATAAAGACACATGCACATGTATGTTTATTGCGGCACTATTCACAATAGCAAAGACTTGGAATCAACCCAAATGTCCATCAGTGACAGACTGGATTAAGAAAATGTGGCACATATACACCATGGAATACTATGCAGCCATAAAAAAGGATGAGTTTGTGTCCTTTGTAGGGACATGGATGCAACTGGAAACCATCATTCTCAGCAAACTATCACAAGAACAGAAAACCAAACACCGCATGTTCTCACTCATAGGTGGGAACTGAACAATGAGATCACTTGGATTCGGGAAGGGGAACATCACACACCGGGGCCTATCATGGGAGGGGGGAGGGGGGAGGGATTGCATTGGGAGTTATACCTGATGTAAATGACGAGTTGATGGGTGCTGACGAGTTGATGGGTGCAGCACACCAACATGGCACAAGTATACATATGTAACAAACCTGCACATTATGCACATGTACCCTAGAACTTAAAGTACAATAATAATTTAAAAAAAAAGAAAAAAAAATCTCACAACCAATGTACAAAAGCGACTGTGAAGAAGTAGTCATCCCAGCTTGGTGCAAGAAAAGAAATTCCACTTGTACAAGGACCTTGGATCTCTCTTTATATAAATTATTATATATTATTAAGGTCCTTATTTGGGCTTGATAGCTGAGTATTATGTTAGAACTGCCCTACAATCCTTATAAAATTTATACACAGGGCTATACCAAATGAGGTTTCTCTTTAAAAAATTAGCATAATTGTTACGTTAGTCTTTAACGCATCTCATTTTTCTTGTTAATTCATTGCCATTCCATGCTGTACTTTCAAACCTTTTACTCCAGCCCACTGCCCCACAAGCCAAGGAATTTGCTGATCAGCATCATCTTTTGAGTAATAGTTATTTATGCTTATTTATCAACCAGTTATATATTTATTGTAATAGCTTGGTCTAAAAACATGAAGTGAAATGTGCTTTTTCTTATTAAAATAACTTAGGTGGAAATAAATATAATTTTATAGAGATCTTCTGCTACACTAATAAGTCATATATTAATAGTCTAGTAAAACAGTATATTGGTATAAAGATTTAACATATTTCCTTAAATTTGATAGTGCATTTGGACAGTTAGATCGCAAACTGATGATATTCCATTTTGTCTTAAAAATGAAAAATATTTCCCTTCATCCCTGAAAAGGAAGACTGTCCATCCCAAACAACTGTCATCTTTCACTGAGGTAATAACACAATCCATGAGTATGTCATTCATTTTTCATCCATTCTTTTATTTATAAAACCATTTATTGGACACATTTTATGGTGTGCTTGTTATGTGCCAGTGTATTGTGCAATAAATGTCCTATGATGAATAGATTCCGGATGGAAAAGGACTGTTGGTAAAAGACAATCATAATTAACCAGGATTCCAGTAGATTCTTCCTAATGTGAGGTGTGTGTATGTGTGTGTGTGCGTGCATGCTCGCACATGCTCGTGTTTACAGAACAGATTTAACGTGAAAAAAGCTTGCTTTTTAAAGCTACACCATAAATTTAAATCTTACACCTGCTACTTATTACCTGAGCCATCATGACTATATTACTTAATTTCTTTAAATCTCATTTTTAGCAGTAAAATTGATATTGAAATCATCTCATAGGATTGTTGTGATAATTAAATGTTTAAAGTATGTAAATTACTTAGAGAAGGAGATAGAATTAATTGGTATATGAAGGATATCTGTTATTTTTTTGAACTATGTATTCAGTATCACTTATGTGTGATGTTTTATGTGTCAACTTAGGTTATGTCACCCAGTTATTTAATCCAATACTAATTTTGACATTGATGTGAACATATTTTGTTGCTGTGATTAACACCTACGATCAGTTGATTTTAAGTAAAGGTTACTTTGGATAATATGATTGGGCCTCATCCAATTAGTTAAAAAGGCTTTAAGACGAAAACCCTAGATTTTTGCAAGGGAAGAGAAAATTATGTTCAAGATATCTACATTAACTCCTGCCTGAGTTCCCAGCCTGCTGGCCTGCTCTATAAATTTTTAACTTAACAGTCCCAAAAATCATGGGAGTTAATTCCTTAAAATGAATCAAACCTCTTTGAGACTGGGTAATTTATAAAGAAAAATGGTTTAATTGACTCACAGTTCCTCATGGCTGGAGAGGCTTTAGAAAACTTACAATTATGGCAGAAGGGGAAGCAGGTAAATGTTACATGGAGGCAGGCGAGAAAGAGAGAGAAGGAGGAACTGCCAAATACTCATAAAACCATTAGATCTCGTGAGAACTCACTATCACAGAGAATGAGGAAAAGCACCCTTATGATCCAGTCACCTCCCACCAGGTCCCTCCCTTGAAATGTGGGGATTAGAATTTGAGATGAGATTTAGGAGACAAAAACCAAACCATATCACTTTCCATGATTAAACAAGATACAGCTCACCATGTTGTTCAGTAATTATATAGTCTTCTATAATGTATTATAATACTTAATTAAACATCTTAATTTAGTCTTAATTTATTTATACATACATTTTGTTGTAACATTGAATGGGATATGCCTATTTAATTATTTTTTCTTTTCCTTTCTTTTCTTTTTGGAAATGGAGTCTCACCTTGTTGACCAGGCTGGAGTACAATGGTGCCATCTCAGCTCACTGAACCTTCATCCCCCAAGTTCAAGCGATTCTCCTGTCTCAGCCTTCCAAGTAGCTGGGATTACAGATTCATACCACCATGCCCAGCTAATTTTTTGTATCTTTAGTAGAGACCGGGTTTCACCATGTTGGCCAGGCTGGTCTCAAACTCTTAACCTTGTGATCTGCCTGCCTCATCTTCCCAAAGTGCTGGAATTACAGGCATAAGCCACTGCGCCTGGCCTGTCTGTTTCACTTTTAATTCTAATATTGCTGATTTAAAACATTTAATTTTACATAATGTAACTTACTAATCATTTGGATAAATTATTAATTTCAATATATAGCTTTTTTTGGATTTTCTGTGGAAATTTATATATCTTCTAGGATTCTAGGATTTTCTGTGGCTCAGTTTACAACTTAAACACATTTCATTATTATAATTATTTATATATGTATATCATTGCCTGGGATCTCCACTAAAATGTTCAACAGAAAGGAATGGAATAATACCAAGAACATTCAACAATCATAAAATTGTATTTATCCAAACGTTACTTTAAAAAATTTGAATCCATAAAATGAAACTGAATTTTAAAAAAGTTTGAAAATCTCCTCATTATTTTTAGTTTCTAATTTAATTCAGCCGTTATCCAGAATATGTGTGATAATGATTTTTAGAAATTTGTTGTGTCTTATACTCTATATATCACATAGTTAATTATTTAGTTTATATATGTATAAGTCCATTTTCATGCTGCTGATAAAGACATACCCAAGACTGGGGAATTTACAAAAGAAAGAGGTTTATTTGAACTTGCAGTTCCACATGGATGGGGAAGCCTCACGATCATGGCAGAAGGCAAGGAGGAGCATGTCTTACATGGATGGCAGCAAGCAAAGAGAGCTTGGGCAGGAAAACTCTTCCTTATAATAACCATCAGATCTCATGAGACTTACTATCATGAGAACCGTGTGGGAAAGATGTGCCGCCATGATTCAATTACCTCCCACAGAGTCCCTTCCACAACACATGGGAATTCAAGATGAGATTTGGATGGGGACACAGCCAAATCCTACCATTCTGCTCCTGGCCCCTCCCAAATCTCATGTCCTCACATTTCAAAACCAACTGGGCCTTCTCAACAGTCCCCCACATTCTTAACTCATTTCAGCATTAACTCAAAAGTTCACAGTCAAAAATCCTATCTGGGACAAAGCAAGGCCCTTCCGCCTAGGAATCTGCAAAATCAAAGCAAGTTAGTTACTTCCTAGATAGAATGGGAGTACAGGTATTGGACAAATACAGTCATTCAAAATGGGAGACATTGTCGAAAACAAAGGGACTACAGGCCCCATGCAAGTCCGACATTCAGCAGGGCAGTCAAATCTTAAAGCTCTAAAATGATCTCCTTTGATTCTGTCTCACATCCAGGTCATGATGATGCAAGAGGTGAGTCCCCAGGGTCTTGAACAGCTCTACCCCTGTGGCTTTGCAGGGTATAGCCCCCTTCCTGGATGCTTTCAGGGGATGACAATTGAACAAGCAAAAAAGCAACCACCACAAAATGGGCAAAAGGCATGAACAGACCCTTCTCAAAAGACATATATTTGGGCAGCAAACATGAAAAAATACTCAGCATCACTAATCACCAGAAAGATGCAAATCAAAACCAAGGCAAGATACCATCTCACACCAGTCAGAAGGGCTATTATTAAAAAGTAAAAAACAACACATTCTGGCAAGGTGGCAAGAAAAAGGAACACTTATACAATGTTGGTGGGGAGGTAAATTAGTTCAGCCACTGTGAGATAGCAGTTTGGAAGTTTCTCAAATAATTTAGAACTACCATATGACCCAGCATACCCATTACTGGGTATATTTCCAAAAGAAAATACATTGTTCTACCAAAAAGATAAGTACTCTTGTGTGTTCATCACAGCACTATTCACAATAATAAAGACATAGAACCAACCTAGGTACCCATCAACAGTGGATTAAAGAAAATGTGGTACACAATAGAATATTATCATGTACCACAACCTTATAAAAGAATGAAATCATGTCCTTTGCAACAACATGGATGCAGCTGGAGGCCATTATCCTAAGCAAATTAATGTAAGAACAGAAAACCAAATTCCACATATTCTCATTTATAAGTGGGAGCTAAACAATGGATACTCATAAAGATGGTAACAATAGACACTGGGGACTACCAGGGAAGAGAGGAAGAAGTGGGGAAGGGTTGAAAAACTACCTGTTGGGTTATTATGCTCTCAGTACCTGGGTGACAGGATCAATTATACTCCAAACCTCAGCATTATGCAATATACCCACGTAAAAAACCTGCACATGCATGCCCTGAATTAAAAGTTGAAATTATGTTTTAAAAAAGAATCAAAAATGAAATTTATCACCATATGCTAAATGTCTAATTTCCTTTTATAATCCATTCAGTTTTTAATTTGCCTTTGCTAAGAGTTTAAGATATATAACATTTTAGGATGCTTGTATTTTCTAGGGAGTTATTTTTTAATTGGCATTTATTTAATTGGTTTAATATTTTATCTTTTTCTTTCTTCATGTGTGGCTTTGTTTTCAGTGTGTTTTCCATAAGTTGTATATATCTGAAATTGGTGTGTGTGCACATGCATATGAGTGTGTGTGTCTGTGTGTTTTTTCCTAAAAAAATCCCATAATTGGATATTTTTAGTGATTATTTTTACAAACTATTAGAGGCGGGGTACAGAGAGGGGGGGGGGATCTTTTAGGCACTCATCAACCACTTTAAGAAAAAAGAAAATATGACAATGTTGCTAAAGCCTTTACTATATTCCTCCCCAGTGTTATCTTTTCTTCTTCCTTCCCCAAGGATAATCACTATTCTGAATATTATATTTAATATGTGTGTGCTCTTCATTACATCACATTTGCATGTTTTGAATAATCTATATGAGTGTATATGTATATACACAGTTGGCATCTCTATTTTTTTAAATTATTCTCAAGTTATTATGTTAAAGAGTGTATAGTTCCTTCATTTCCACTTCTGTATAGCACTTTTTAGTATTCCATTATGAATACACCAAACAATGTATTCTGAATCTTGTTGACGGGCACTTACGTTTATTCAAGTTTTTGCTATTAAAAACAATGCCAATATGAGCATTATTGCAAGCCTACTGCATGTGTGCTGAACTATCTCCAGGAAGCCATGAGCATATTCCAGTTTATTAAATGATGTCCAATTTTCTTCCAAAATGATTAAACCAATAGAAAAGTCCATGTGCATAATACAAAGGTCTGTCATAAAATGCTTTAGAAGTATTTCCTTAACAAGGAAGGCATACTATTATATGAGTAAAATAAATCTCTTTCAATTGGGAAAGTTAACATATTCAAATACTGTTATTTATTATACAGACCAAATTAAAATTTCCCACTCATCACAATAATATGCATTATAGCTAAACAAACATTAATGACTCAAAAGTCATCCTAATTGGTTTTCATGACTCTTTGGTTTTCATGACTTTCTTTATGACTACTTTAAAAACCTACTTTAAAACCTTCACCATCCCCATCACCAACTTTCTTTGCCCTCATTGGTGAAGTTTGATCATGAGCATAGTTCTCCTTGACACCTTTTCTAAAAATCCATGGAAGCTAGAAATTTAACAACCCCATCTGGGCAAAGATGAACAGACTCTCAAAAGAAGACATTCATACAGCCAACAGACACATGAAAAAATGCTCATCATTGGCCATCAGAGAAATGCAAATTATTCTCCACCAAGAATGGCAATCAAAAAAGTCAGGACAACAAAAATGGACACCTGGAGAGTTTGATGTTAGGAACACTTTTACACTGTTGGTAGGGAAAACTAGTTCAACCATTATGGAAAACAGTCATTATTCCTCAAGAAACCTCAACCATTATGGAAAACAGTATGGCGATTCCTCAAGGATCTAGAACTAGATGTACCATATGACCCAGCCATCCCAAATTTATAAATTATGCTGCTATAAAGACACATGCACACGTATGTTTATTGCAGCACTATTCACAATAGCAAAGACTTGGAATCAACCCAAATGTCCATCAGTGACAGATTGGATTAAGAAAATGTGGCACATATACACCATGGAATACTATGCAGCCATAAAAAAGGATGAATAGGGACTTGGATGCAGTGAATCCATCATTCTTAGCAAACTTGCATGTTCTCACTCATAGGTGGGAACTGTGAGATCAGACTTTGAACATCACACACCAGGGCCTATCATGGGGAGGGGGGGAGGGGGGGGGGGGGGAGGGATTGCATTGGGAGTTATACCTGATGTAAATGAAATGGGTGCAGCACAGCAACATGGCACAAGTATACAATGTTTTATGCACATGTACCCTACAACTTAAAGTATAATAATAATAATAAATAAATAAAAAAAAAAAAAAAAAAAATAAGGTAATAAAGTGATGAAATTTTTTTTCATTTATATATTTAAATGGTTACTTTAATTCATATATTTGTTTAAACTCTTTTTTGAAATGCTCATAATCATTAAGCAACTTATAGAGTGAGATTTTGAGTGTGTGAACATAATTTTCATCAAAGGTTTTCAACTTGCAATAATTTAGCAAATGTATGTCTTCTAAGTTGTGAAATTCCATTCTAATTAATTATATAATTTCCCCCATCCCATCAGTCATTCTTTTCTTTACTGCTTTTTTTTTTTCCTTCTTTCCAACCTTGGTTGAATAAAAAAATATCTCTTCTTTACTTCCTAAACATTTGGTTTAGTAGTTATTGAGTATATTTCCACTATTTTTATAGTTATATTTTTTCAACTTACATACCTCAGAAAATTTTCTAACAAAGCATAAAATCATAACTTTTCTAAAACATCTAATAGTATTCACAGTTCCTACCAATTTGTCTGTTAAAAATTATAATTTAATTTTTCTTATAATTAAGTTATGAATTGTGATAAAAAACGATCTTAGCCTAATTTATTTACTTTTATCTCTTACCCACCATCAGAATTTTATAACGTCCCTGTTTCATTTTTATAACTTTAAAAATGCACATACCCTACTGGAATTGTTTTTAACTGGAAGTGTTAATTAAATGTAATTATTTGTAAAATTTTCCTCTTAACATCTTTTCATATCTCACATATTTCTATACTTATTAATATTTAATAAGGGCTTCCTGGAAGTGAATTCTCTTAATTTCTGTTTTCATAATCTATTCATATTTTATGTTTGTTATGATATTTTTTCTTGATTTATGCTGAACAAAAATTCTATAGATTTGTGCTGCAGACTCTCCAACTATTCTCCCCACCCCTTAAATGTTCTGTCATAATTGTTAAATCTCTTATTTCTTCTTGTCTGTAATCTGTGGGAATTCCTCCATATTAAATTCCCATTCATCAATATTTATTTGCATGTTTATCCTAGGATTATCCTTCCAGTGTAGTATTTTTATTTCAGTTGTGAAATGCTTTATTTCTAAGATTCTAATTTTTTCATATTTACACGTTTTTGTTCCTCCCTACTTCTTTTTGAGGGTTTCTTTTTTAATCGATGTAATTATTTCATGAGTATGAAGAATTATAATTCCTCCAACTCTCAAATTTAATTTTATCTTACATAAATTATTGTGTGGTTGTTGATTTTTTAGGGGAGATACTGTTTTCTCAATGTTAAATGCCTTCATATATTTTAGAATTTTATTGTTAGATTGAGATTAACCCTCTCTTTCTCACTCTCTCTCATTTCTCCTCTCGTTTCTCTTTGTTCACTCTTTTCTATTTCTTGATTTTAAACAGTTTTATCTTAAGACTTGGGCTCCCATTTCAAAAGCAAATATATTTTATTATGGAAATTGGAGATTCTTGCTCCTGTCATAGAAAGGATATTAAAAATAAAGCTATTGACTGGATAAGTTAGTTCCGTTTTTTCTTAATGAAACAAGGTTCATGTTGTCTCTTGTCACTAAGGCTGCAATTCACTATGAGATGCACTTCAAGTAACCAGCAGAAGCATATAGTTCAGTCTCTTTTTCAAAGTAGAAGAGACCCAAATTTTTCCTTAGATTAAGAAATAAATCTGAATCTAGATCGAACTCATTTGGAAATTGTTTAATCTTTACTGTTCCACAGACATGCTTTAGTGACTAACTCTCAACCTGGAGTCTCGTAGGTTCATGGTTTTCTATACCTTTCTATTCTGCTTTTGTTTTATGAAAATGTGATATGATATTTGCAAACAGAAATAATATATTGGTTTTCTGTTTTGATATTGTGTCTGTCATTCTGTTAAGTCTGTATTAGAGAATGGAGCAGAATGTGAGGTCTTTGCATTGATGTGACCAGAACCCAGTATCTGCTGGCATGTTCTGTGGTATTCGTGCAAAAATTTAAGATTGATATCCTGAGAAGCTACACAGCTAGACACTAGAGCTCTCTCTGTGTAAATTGCATGTGTATTTCACTGCAGCCTATGTGTTACAATCAGTAAATTATCAGATATCAAAAGTTCAGAAAAGCAGTAAGCAAGGAGGGTGGTATATCAATGTCTCAAGGTGAGAGTCAATTTGAAATGTGAAAGAGGAAACAATAAAACTTTCACATAGGAACAAAAATTAGAAAACATTTAGTCTGTACATTGCTCTCCTATCTCATGTCTTCTATTTTGTGTGTGATAAGGGATAGAAAGTCAGATACTTTGTTTATGGTGGGTTAATGCATGTAATGGAGTAAAATGGTCAAAAATTGAGGAGAGTAGAAAAAGTACATCATAATACTTCTCTAAAGTGGGTGAGAGGACTTCTATTTTTGGAAAGGTGGAGTAAAAGTACCCTTAGAACAGATATCGATTTTCAGATTTAAAACAACTCAACACATGGCCAGGGCAGTGGATGAAAATTAACACATATATCAAAGCAAATATGAAATTTCAAGACAGCATGAACAAAAACGATCCTCTCAGCTTCCAGACAGCAAAACAATAAGTCCTAAGAATTCTTTCTTATAAAGCCATTGATATATGTGTTTCTCAAAAACAAGGAAATAAATCATTAAAGAATAAGACATAGCATCCAGGCAGAGAAAAAAAAAGATAGAGGCAAAAGAAACCTCATAGTGCCAGAGAGAAACAAATTCAGACTGAAGCATGTCAGAAGAAATTGAAGTATATAATATAGTTCTAAATTTATGGACAGTAGATTTTTCACAAGTGGGGAGATTTTGAGTGTTAATCGTAGGTACCTCATAAAGAAAGCAAATGGAAACATTTGCTCAATGAAAAAAACTTGAACAAGAAATAAACATATTCATAATAAATAATAATTATCATTTTTCCTCACAAATATGAATATTTACCTAATCACGATAATATAAATTTTCACTTATCTAGTCAAAATTATAACTGATGAATGAAGTGGGAAGAGGGGGACAGACAACACATGTTCTGTGTTTGCATCTGAATGTTTTAAGAACTATAACCACAACTTCAGTGGTAGCTAGTCAGTAGATAATATCTAACACTAAAACATTTAAAAGCATATATTTTTTAAGTGTTTAGAGATACATACCAAAATAGCTAAAGACTTGAATATGATGGCCTATAGGGAATTGGAAGCTGGGAAGATGCTATTTTTATGTAACACACCTTGAAGTTTTATTTAACACTTTATATATAAATATAAGTATTTTTATGTATTCTTAATATGAATATATAACTACTTAAATATAATTTTATTTTCATCAAACAATGTAACTTATACATAGGCAGACAAAGCTATGAATTTATATATGAATTTATCTTCTACATATTTATCTATGAAATCTTTGGCAATATTCTCAACCTCTTTGAATCTAAAATTTTTCGTCTGTGAAATTAACATAATACAATCTACCTAAAACAGTTGCTAGTAAAAGGAAGTTATAGGCCATGTAATACTCTTGATATGTTGTCCATCACATAATGGGGACTAAAGATATGAAGTTTAAAATATACATAATTGAAAATTGATTTGTAAAATATTTCCAAAGCTTTTTAATGGCTATTTTGCATCTTGTTAAATTAATGTCTTTCCACTATAATGTACAAGATAATTATGTACTCTAGCAGATGAAAGTTTAAGGGATAAGATGAATAGGGTAAAATAAAACTATTCATGTAGACTAAAACTATTGAAAGATCAAATACGTCTGTAGAAAGGTTTAAGATTTAGATTAATATTCAATTACTGACCATTAAGAGTCTGCTTTTTTATTGATATATTTATTATCTCTACATGGTAAAATGTTGAGCGCAATTAGCTTTACAGTGGAAATTATAAGATTAATTATACCCGTTGCTTTTGTTTCTGCTCATAACTTGTTTTTTGACTGCAGCATCCTTTTGCTCCGAGTCCGGCCAGTCCTGGACTGAGTGCATCGCATCGTCTTATTGCCGCTCACCTTTGCAGAGGATGCAAAACCAAAGCTATTTCACTTTCTAAGGGTCTTTCTGAACAACAACAGAAGTTTACCTCACAGTGAGGTTTTATATGATGTTCCACAACAGAGATTATCTTATACTTGGGGAAGAGATGTCGTTGGGCCCAAATGGAGCCTATTTGAAATGTGAATTTTATTTTGATTTCTTAAAATTGTTAAAGATGAATAGTTAGAAATAAAATTGGACAGAAATGTTTATCATTATTATAGACATTTATTTTGAATATTTATGGCATAAATATACATTTCAACAACTTTATAGATGTCCTAATTGACTAATAGTGATGGGACTGTCTTACACACAATTACGTACAATTCAATGTATAAATTTACCCTCTCTCCAACTTGTGGGCAGGGTATGAGATGGGAAGAGGGACCAAAGTGTTTTTTTTTTTTTTTTTTTTTTTTTTTTTTTAATTTTGAAACAGGTTAATTTTTATGAAAACTTTGATGCTCTTTTTAATCTTATTCTGTTTTTTTTTTGTTGGTTGGTTGGTTGGTTGGTTATTCTTGTTTCCCCTACATTTGTGCAAATAACAGCTAACATTTATTGAACATTTTTTGATTATTATGGTAAATTCCATTTCTATATCTTTTCATTCAATCCAGATGATAATCTCTGATTTTTTTAACTATTCACTTTCTCATTTTACTTTTTCATGTGGAAAAAAGAAATTGAAAGTATGGAAGGGCAAATGCATGGCCCAGAAACTCGGAGCTAGTAAGTTATTTATGTATTTATATAGATATGTATGTACTTATTCATTTTAAATGAAAAATAAAAATTTGTATGTATTTATCATGTACATGTTGTTTTAAAATATGTACATATATGGAATGACTAAATTGAGCTAATTAACATATGTATTACTTCACTTTTTTCTGTAAAGAACAATTAAAATCTACCCTCTCACCAACTTTTAATACAATACATTGCTATTAACTACAGTGATCATGATGTACAATAGATCTCTTGAACTTATCTTCCTCTCTAACTGAAATTGTGTATTCTTTGACCATCTCCCCAAGTGTCCCCCTACTCTGCCCAAAGTAAGCACCATTCTACTCTCTACTTCTTTGAGTTCAACTTTTTTAGATACTACAAATAAGTGAGATTATGCAGTATTTGTCTTTCTGTGTCCAAATTATTTCACTTAACATAATGTCCAACAGGTCCATCCATGCTGTTATAAATGAAAGGATTTCCTTCTTTTTAAAAGCTGAATAGTCTTCCATTGTGTATTTACCAAATTTTATTTATCAATTTATTCACTGATAGGCACTTAGGTTAATTACATATTTTGGCTATTGTAAATAATGCTTCAATGGCCATGGGAGTGCAGATAGCTCTTTGGCATACTGTTGTATTTTCTTTTGAATATATACCCAGTAGAGGAATTGTGGGAACATATATTTATATTTTTAAATTTTTGAGGAACTACTATACAGTTTTTCATAATTTTGTGCCAATTTATATTCCTGCCAACAGTGTTCAAGACTTCCTCATTTTCCACATTCTTAATAAAACTTGTTCTCTTTCTTCTTCTTTATAGTAGCTATTCTTACAGATGTGAAAGGAAATCTTACTATGGTTTTAATTTACATTTCTCTAATGATTAATGATTTTGAGCATTTTTTATATCTCTGTTGGCCATTTATATTTATCCTTTTAAGAAATAACCAGTCAGATCATTTGTCTATTTAAAATCTAGGCCTAGCGCAGTGGTTCACACCTGTAATCCCAGCACTTTGGGAGGCCAGGGCAGCAGATCACTTGAGGCCAGGAGTTCAAGACCAGCCTGGCCAACATGGTGAAACTCCATCTCTACTAAAAAAAAAAAAAAAAAAAATTAGCCTGCCATGGTGGCACATGCCTGTAATCCCAGCTATTCGGGAGGCTGAGGCAGGAGAATCTCTTGAACCTGGGAGACGGAGGCTGCAGTCAGCCTAGATCACGCCACTGCACTCCAGCCTGGGCAGAAAAGTGAGATTCTGTCTCAAGGAAAATAAAATACCTGGTTATTTGTTTTCTTACTACTGAGTTGTCTGGATTCCTTAGGTATTTTGGATATTCACTTTTCACCAGATACATTGTTTGCAAATATTTTCTCCCATTCTGTAGGCTGTTTCTTTACTCTGTGGATTGATTCCTTGGCTGTGCAGAAACGTTTTAGCTTAATGTAATTCATTCATTTTTGCTTTATTGCCTGTACTTTTGGATTTACATGAAAAAATACCATTGCCAATGACATGGAGGTTTTTCCTTGTTTCCTTCTAGTAGTTTTACAGTTTCCAGTCTGCCATTTAAGTCCTTATTTTGCATTTATTTTTATGTATGGTGTAAAATAAAGTTCTGGTTTTATTCTTGTGCATATGAATATCCAGTTTTTCCAATGCCATTTATTGCAGAAATTGTTCTTTCCCCATGTGTGTTCTTGGCATCTTTGGTGAAAACCAATTAATTATAAATGTACGGAACAATTTCTGGGCTTTCTATTCTGTTCATTTGGTCTATGAGTCTGTTTTTATGACAGTACAATGTCAGAGCTAGTAATTTTGATGCTACACCCACGTAACCAAGTATTATTTCTTCACTATGTCATGTTATCTTTACGAGAAAAGTAGGAGGTTCATTGAAAAATATGCATAGACAAATATTTTCAAATAATTGACACTTTTTCTTAAACTTTCATCATTAAAACTAAATTATTTTGAATTCAATAAGCATTCTTTTAAAAATAGGTATGTTAGTTAAATGATACTGTATTAAACTGAATATAAAAGTATTTAATATCATAGGGAAGACTACCAGTTATTTGCACAAAAATAATTCAAAGAGAAAACCTCTTATTTCTTGAACTAGTTTCACATCAACAAAGTCATACTTTCACCTGGAGAGAGAAAGTAGAGTTAGTGCCTACATGTTGACAAACAATAATGCAACCCAAGTATTTCCAGTGTTCTGGGAAATGGTTTCTCCTCAGTCCATATGCTATGAGTCCAAGTCCTTTATTTGGGTACTTCTGACATTGAGTTTGGCTCAATGATTTCAATGAAAAGTTCATTCCACACCAGACCAAACCAGAAAATTTCACTAACTTACATTACCACTGGGCTTTTTCCCTTTTTTTCAGATTTCTAGAAGTGAGGGGTTGCCAGGATTGTATACTAGTGTCTGATAGGAGAAACTTAAGAATTTGAAGTTGTAATAGGCCTGATTCTGCTGGTCTACATCTCTCTGAATTTTATTTAAATTATATCTGCAGCATGAAAGGTGGTCTTTCTTACAAATTGGATTTTATGAAATTAATTTTCTGCATGCAATTGGATTTTATTTAGAGCAAATGGGTTGTTCTCAGATGTGTAAATACCACTACCTGTCACTTGGCACATTGCCCCATGATGAAAAGTTATGCACCTCTGAGACTTCAATCATTCTTTCAAGCCTAGAACATCATTTAGCTTATTCCAATAGAAATTTGCTAAATGCTAAGGTAGCATTTAGCACACTCTAAGATTTATACTCATCTGAAAATGACTCTATTATCTTATTGGTTCAAAACAATTATTGTTGTAAATTTTTTAAATGTGGAAGTTTTTATCAGGCAATATAATGCTTAAGAATTAGGACTGCTTGGTTCTTTTAGTTTCATTTGTGTAATGTTGCTTTTAGAATTTCATAGTTTAGACACATAACATTTTTCTAAGCAGAAATCAAACTGCCTTATATTACAAATAATAAAGTAGCTTCAGAAAATGACTTGCAGAACAGTAGGTGTCCACTACTATCTCTTCCTCTCTCTCTCTCTGTCTCTCTCTCTCTCTCTCTCTCACACACACACACACACACACACACACACACACACACACACAGAGTCCCCACATTGTTGTTTCACTGATTGCCTTTCTTTTCTTTTTTAAAATATTTTTTGTCTGTTTTCTCTAATAAAAATCTCTTGACCTCCAAATAGAATATTTCCTCCTGGTATGCAATCTTCCTACCATGACATTTATCATATTTCATAGTTTACTTAATTACATATCTGTGCCCACCAGACTCTATACAATTTGTAACAAGGACCATGCCTATATTATTCCTGATCATATCCCTAGAATTTTGCACAGTGTAAGGCATATGGTATAGTCTCAGCAAATATTTGTCGAACGAATTCAGGAATTAATATGATTTTAACTCAAGACTCAAATAATGATCCATGATTACCTAGCCTGAGCTTTTGAAAGTATATATTGTGTGAATACTTCTCAATATACTTTTATGTATGCAGTTTCCTGATTACCATCATATCCCACACAATGACATTATTTTTATTGTTTCCTTCTTCCTAACAGAATATTTTAATGAAAACTACTGAAAATAATTTCTTCTAAACAGAATAAAATATTAAATAAAAACTTTAAATAAAATATTAGATTTTGTTCTGTTTACCATGAAGAAAATCAGAAGAGTGTGTGAGTGTGTGTGTACATGTGTATGGGTATGTGTGTGTGTGTGTGTGTGTGTGTGTGTTCCTTAAGGTAGCTGATAAGGCACATTTCAAGGATGAGAAGGAATCCTGGATTATGTTAACCACCATAAATAATTGGAGGGCACACGTCTTGCTAACTATAACTATTCAGATGTCAATCAGAGGCTCATTAGCCTTACAAATATCAATCTCAAGTGCTCTCTGTACTATGTGTGTTCTCAGAAGACTAATGAGTTACACTAGACGTATATAACAAAGCCCCTTATATGAATGCATTTTCCCACTATCTGGGTATCACACAAATGCTGTGATGAAAGTTAAGGCAAATGAAAAAGCACCACTGAAAAATCAAAGGTCAACTTTAAGTCACCTTAATATTACTGGGGAGAGAATTGGGGAGGAAATGATGAAATGGTAAGGAAGTATGATTTCCTATAGCCAATTCCACATACATAAAATTAACAGAAAATCTATTCAGAACCCATTGGAGACAATTGTATTGGAGACAATACAAAATAGGAAGCTTACATCTGTAAATATACTAAACATATATACTTTTTCATGTAAACAGTGGCTGATCCGGAATTATAGTTATTAATTATGCCGACATTTTGTTTACAGAAAAAAAAATTTTCATCTTTGAAATGCTAACCTTAAACTAATGTTAAAATTATACAAAGCATCTGTAACAGAAAAACAGCCACAATATGAGCCAAACAAGCAAATGCTTGACCATAAATACATGGATAATTGTTTCTAGTCCCATCATTTACTACCATTTTGGCCTTAATTTTTCTAAGCCTCAGTTGTCTGATAATGCAAAATAGTCCCACCTGAGTAGGTTTCTAGTGAAGATTAATAAGATAAAGCCCTTAATACAGTTTGTGCTACAAAGTAGGCATCCAATAACAAGTATTATTGTTTACTTGATTTAGAATATGAGAAGACTCAAATACACATATATTGCCAATTATGCTAGAACATAATTTTTAAACTAGTAAATTAATTTTTTAAGCCATTCCTGGTTTTTTAAATGCAATTTTTTCCTCAGTAACAGATAAATAAGCAAGGATAATTTAATGACAGTTCCAGCATTGTTTGTTCATTTTTTTGTTTCCCCTGAGTCCCTATCATTGCCTGTTTTATTTTCCATTGCTTAACAGATTGGAAGTGAAAAAACATAAGCAAAGAAATACAGCTAAAAAAATAGTCCCCATGTTGATTGAAGTTATTTCAAGAGGATTTCAACAAATTCCCTCTTCATCAACCCAGATTAGTTGGAAAGCCTTTGGTATTTGTCATTCTTCACAGATCCTAATGAACAACTTACTTTGGCAATATGAACTATCCCAATCCAGCTATCTCATCTGGACGTTTTTCCTATTAGCTAACTTCCTGTGGCTCAAAAGATAGCAGTACAAAGATCTGAAAAAACAAAAGGGCAAAAAGTGAGTTCTAGACATCATCCCACTTTCTCCAATACCCAGGCACTCATATTTCCTGTGCCCAGTTTCTTTTGGCTAAGTGAAAGTTAAATGACTAAATATGGGAGAGTGGCAACTTGGATTGCCAGAACAATTTTCAACATTAAGATTGTGGATTGTCCTTAACTTGCATATTGCTGCGGACTTGACATAGTTTCATTGTTTTATGACTCAGAATTACCTACAGAAACAGAACCAATAAGAGATGATAGATATTTACATAGATAGATAGATAGATAGATAGATAGATAGATAGATAGATAGATAGATAGACAGAGAATTTATTAGGAGAATTGGCTCCCACGATTATGGAGGCTGAGAAGTCACAATATAGGCCATTTGCACTCTGGAGAAACAGGGAATTCAATGATATAACTCTCAATCTAAAGCCAAAGGCCTAAGAACCTGGAAGTTATTAGTGCAAACCCCGGAGTTCAAGTGCCAGAGAACATAGTAGTTCCAAAGTCCAAAGGCAGAAAAGAAAGTTGTCCCAGCTCCCAAGAGGAGAAAAGGAATTCACCTTTGCTCTGTCTTTTTATTCTATCCAGGCCCTTAGTTAATTGGCTAGTGCCCACCTACATTGGTGAGGGTGAAACTTTCTTAGTAGACTGATTCAAACGTCAGTCTATTAAAGACTATTATTTCAGGCACAGCCAGAAATAAAGATTTACCAGCTATGTGACTATCTAGTCAAGCTGAAACCTAAAATTAACCATCACAGGTACCATTTATTAAGGCAAAATATAAGGAAATAAATTAATTATGAAGAAGCCATTTTATTTTCTAAACTAAAATAGATATCAGGGCAAATGAAAAGTAAGTATAAGATTTGGTGTCTTCCCCAAAATAACACATTACATAAATAGATCTATATTTTAAAAGCACATAAAGGAGTCACAAAGTATAAAACAACAATCCAAAAGGTACCAAAGGGAAGACCATGTAACACAGGGAAATTAGAGTAAGAAGAAACGAAAGGCCAGGCGCTATGGCTCACGCCTGTAATTCCAGCACTTTGGGAGGCCGAGGTGGGCAAATCACGAGGTCGGGAGATCGAGACCATCCTGGCTAACACGGTGAAACCTCGTCTCTACTAAAAATACAAAAAAATTAGCCGGGCGTGGTGGTGGGCTTCTGTAGTCCCAGCTACTTGGAAGGCCGAGGCAAGCAGGAGAATGGCGTCAACCAGGGAGGCAGAGCTTGCAGTGAGCCGAGATTGCACCACTGCATTCCAGCCTGGGCCACAGAGCGAGACTCCGTCTCAAAAAAAAAAAAAAAAAAAAAAAAAAAAAAAAAAAAAGAAGAAACTGAAACAAACAAACAAAAAAAGAAAAACAAATACACTAAGCATACAGAATGTTTCCACTTTCTATGAGTTATTTTCCTAGGTGACATTTAAAAACAAGCATAAATAAATGAAAGGAAGAAATCATGCTGAGATAAACAAGCAGAGTTGCCCAGTATGGAGATGAATATATGATAGCAGATAACACTAAACATGTAAGAAAGTGTCTATACACTTAAAACACAGGGCTTTTTGTTTTTTTTTTTTTCCTGTAGTTTTTCTAGGAGATAAGAGTTGAAGTCTTTATGTGCTAGTCAGAAAATGTTTTACCGCATCCATTTTTCTTTGTATGGATAGATGCAGAGAGCAGCAAAAGTGGACTGAGCAGCTTTTCTTGAGCCTAATATATTTTGGTATTTCTTTTTTAAGAACTGCAAATGACCTGTGAAAAGGGAGGATATACAGTCAACTTTATTTTCAAAAAAAATTATCCATAGAGCATTTTGTAATTTGTCAACAGCTCTGTACTCTTGGGGATGATCAGCTCCAAAATTTTCTGGAACACTTCCATATCTCAGACAGGTAGAGCAAAACAGGAGCTGTTCTTTTAAAACCAGTGGTTTTGACTATTGTCTAAAAATAAAAATAAAAAATAGGAACTCCTTCATGAAAGATAATGGAAACTAATTAAAAAGAATAAATGTTGTATACTTGCCTAGGTAATAATGACTTTTATGCCTTTACATCCTCTTATCAGTCAAAATGAACCTACATGGTAAAACTTCTGTATTTGCACCATAAACAAGAGCGCAGACAAGATTATAGAAATAGAAACCTCTTTTGTTTTTTCCATTTTTGTAAAAGTAAAGGAAAGTAAGTTTTGTTGTTTACAGTGCAATTACTGTGAGGTGACAGTTACTTATGTGTTAATCAATAAGGCAATACTCATTTCTCTCTAGGATTTCATGTTTGGAGATGACCTGAGTTAAACAGGACTGGTCCTTAACTCAAAATCAAATTTGGTTTATAAATAAAATTTATCTCATACCTTCTAAAAGTGTGAGCTGGTCAGTCATATCATTCAATTCCTCATCTACCCTCATGAGAGTACCTGGTTACAACAGGCAGTCAAAATGGATTAGCAATTTGAAGCATAACTAATTTTTAAAAGAGACATTAAAGCTTCTCCTCAGTGGAATGTTGACTGTCGTAACAATTGAAAATGGGTCATTTACAACTAAACACATGAAACCATTTCTACAGTTAAAGCATTGTCATTTTTATAATACCTGAAATAACTAACACAAACAAAAAATACATTACAAAAAGCCATTTTGAAGTCTTTATGTAAATTAAAATTTTATGACATTAAAACAAATGTGAATTTTGTTTCTGGAAGTGTGTGCTTTTGAATAAGCATTTGCTAAACAAGGTGTGAAATGTTTTGTGTGTACTTTCTTATGTAATCCTCAAATATGCTCTATACAGTACCTCACAGAGGAAAAAATCGCAAAACATTTTACGTATTTGAAGTTGTCTGCATCTGAGCTTTTGGTATGTCATCAGAATATTCTGTAGCAAACTCATTTGTTAGTAAGTATAGTAATACTGTTTCAGATTACTTATGTTATATGAGATTTATGCTTTAGATCGAATGCATACATATATTTGAAGAGAATTGTTTGAATATGCTGTACATGTATTTGAAGATATTACATTGTCCAAGTGCATCAAACTACCAGTATGTTATAAAAACATTAAGCTGCAAAACATTAAAAAACCTTATTCAATGTTTTATATTATTAACTTTCTATGGCTTAATTTTTTAAATATTTCAGTTTTCAATATTTAGACTACTGTGTAGTCTAAATATTCTGTCATGGGATAACCTAAGGCATAGTTTTAAAACTTGAGCCTTTGTGAAACTGTTTTTTGATGTTCTTAATAGCTGTCTTCCAAATAAATTTATAAAACAAATCTATTTTTAAGAAAGTATCTGCCTATAGTGTAAATGATTAGCCACTATTGTGCAAATATATTTCAAAGCACCCCAAGACGCTGGATGTACAAGCATCAATGAAATAATCACAATGTTAATAAAATACAAATATAAAATACAATATGCACTCCAAGTTTAAATACACTGGTTAATTTAGTTCACCTATCTTGCAAAGTTAGGTTACCATAATTATTATAATTGATCACCACACACAATTTTTATGACATTTAAAAATCTATGCAATGGTTCAGTGACTTAGAATATGCACTTTTAAATACAGGACTAGGACATTCTCAATATGGCCCTGTAGGACAGATTAACATTGGCATGTAAGATTTCCTTTGTGCAACCATAGACATGAACCAAGATCAATCATCAAATCAACAGTCAGAAACAGCCCCGGGCTACAGAAACACATTTTTTAAAAGGTCCCCTCTCATACCCTAACTCCCCACTGCAACCAGCCTGGATTCAGTAGAAATCTGACAATTCTGAAATATTAAAAATAAAGATACTAGTAAAATTGAACTTGAAATATCTTTTTTAAATATCCCCTTAACTGAATACTATGACCCAGAGCTTTACCTTTGAATCAAAAGATTGGTTTGTGGAGATGCCAGAAAAAAATAAAAATGTGGTAAATCTGTATTTACAACAGAATATACATACAATTAATGTGCACTTAGAACAGACATGCATATTAATTAGATTGAGTGGCATATTTATGAGCTTTAGTAATAGGCTGAAATAAGTTGACCATCAAATGAGAGATCAAAGGATTATCATAAAAAATAAATTTGCATGACAGATAAAAGTTATTCTTACATTCATGTGGACAAATTGTCTTTTAGCCAAAGCAGCTATAACTTGCAGCTGATATATGAAATCAAAATTGTTCAGCACATCCCCCAATATCTTGCCATATTAATTAGAAAGCTTTCTACACTATTACAATTTAGCCATGAAACATGACATCAAAACTTCAGATTAACTGCTAACTGGTGATTTACATGATAAAAGTCATATTTGCAGTTGGAAAAAAGAAAATGGCCAAGGAAAATTGTGAACTGCAAATGCAGTAAAATCAAACCTGTATAAGGTCTTCAAGAAGTAGACAGTGATTTTGAATTGCTTATGCTTAAGAAATGCAATAATTTTACTTTAGAATAAATGTTTGCCCATAGTTAGATATGACATATTTTACCAACCTATAACCCCCTTTATTTTTTCTTTAAGAGATAGAATCTCACTCTGTCGCCCAGGCTGGAGTGCAGAGGTGCAATCTCGGCTCACTGCAACCTCCGCCTCTGGCGTTCAAGCGATTCTCCTGCCTCAGCCTCCCAGGTAGCTGGGATTACAGACATGCACCACCATGCCTGGCTAATTTTGTATTTTTAGTATAGGCGGGGTTTCTCCATGTTGGTCAGGTGGGTCTCGAACTCCCGACCTCAGGTGATCCTCCCACCTCGGTCTCCCAAAGTGCTGGGATTACAGGCATGAGCCACCATGCCCAGCCTCCTATAAACTTTTTAGTAGCCCTACGCATGCTGACATTTTGCTACAGAATGAAGTTTTGAGTAAATATTATCAATGACACAATTAAACAACTAATGATACATAATAGTGTTTTAGATAGTAAAGGATTAGGTTTAACCACATGCAACAAAAACATCAAAACAACGGTAGCTTAAATAAAGTCAATTGTTCCCCCATAAAGCAAAGACCTCTTGTGTTTTTGCTTTATCATCTTGATTGCATGGATTTCTTTTCAAAGGGTACAATATAGTCCAGGAAACTTGCAGTTCACATAATCATACGCATATTACACATAGCAAGAATTCAGAAGAAAGAAAATTATCAATCTCACTGAAAGGCAGCTCCTATATCTTTCTCAAAATGCTCCACGACACTTTCATTTGCATCTCACTGGCTAGAATTTGGTCACAGGTCACTCCTAGCTACAGGAAATGTTAGAAATGTGGTCATTGCTGCCTAAATAAAAATAGAAGTTACATTAAGCAAGTAGAGGATTGATATTAAGTGAAAAATTATAGTTTGCTAGAAATAGTATTTTGGGTCACAGAGGCTCCTGTTTTTTCTTGTTTGTTTTTTGTTTGTTTTTCTTATTCCATCATATCCTAACTTCTTTAAAATAAACTGTTAAGTCTTTAGATGAGTGACATAGCAGTGCACATAATGTGTACGAAACCTAGAGAAAGTTCTGTAAGGACAGCAGATACTGCTATATTGGTTTCAGCCAATCTAGACACTAAAATTATGATGCTACTTTACAGTAGCATATACTGTGGCAAATTACCTATGTAAAAAATTATTTAAACTACTGATTCTTTTATGTGCAGATTTTAGAAATATTAAAATTTATTCTGTTGAGCATTATTAAACCTTCTGTGTGTTGAAGGCCTAGTCCCATAAACTATGAGCAACATCTGAAAACACCCTGATGATAACCAGAGTGGCTGGAGAAATGCTCTCTGCATTGTCACTGCTGGCATCTATTTGATTTCTTTCCCCCTCCATGATGTATACTAGAACTTCAGATTGTTCTTTTAAGTCCCTTATCACTAAATCCTACTCACTTCCTTATGTTTATGCTTCAATAGAGTCATTAAATATTGAGGCTTCTCTTGTTGCTTTGAGATTATTGTCTTTACTCTGTTTCCCCAACTTTGAATTATCCAGGCAAACTCAAAATGCAATCACAATGTAGTTTATAAGATGGCAGCAGAGGGAGATTTGATATAAACAGATAAGCTAACATAAGGATGAAGGCAAAGGTAAAGATTTTAGAGATGTAGCCACAAGTCACAGAATGCCAGTAGCCACTGGAAGCTAGAAGAAACTAGGGACAAATTTTTCTCTAGAGGTTTCAGATGGAGTATGGCCCTTTGACACTGTGACTTTGGCTCAGTGATACAGATTTCACACTCTAGCTTTCAGAAAAGAGAATAAACTCCTGTTATCTTAAACCACCCAGATTGTGGTAATCTGTTACAGTTTCCACAGGAAACTAATACAATAATTTTATACAAATAAAAATATTTTGAGTCTTAATTATTGCCTTTATTTTTTAACATGGATTATTTTTTCTTCCTGCTTACCTGCACAACTAAAATTCTACTCATAATTGACTTCCAAAAACTGATAGCAGGATGACTTTTTGTAACCACTACACACTGAGAGGAGCTGTTAGAGGTTATCCATGACCTATACGATATATCAGGCTGTATACGTGACACTGGATACAAAACAGTAAACTAGAAGTTGCAGGTCCTTTCTGCAAAGATTTTACAGTCTGTTGGAACACAGTAACAGGTAAAACAATAAATGTTTAACTATGTTATGACTCAATGTGGACTAGCAATAGAAGGACTCGTTTTAGATTGGGTGGTCAGATGCAACTGTCATGAATAGATTATAACATTTAATTTGAAACCTAAGGAATGTCAATACCGCAATGATATTATAAGTAAAAATTAACATGTAATTTTACTCTGGGTTTCAATACAATAGTGGCTTATAAAATCAATTAAGTGAATCATGACTAGTCATTAAAATTTTAAAAAATATTCAGAGATATCACATATGGTAAGGATAAGAATCAGCATTGTTTTGTAAACTCTAGTTTTAGTTTTTACACACACACACACATATGCACCCACACATGTTGCGTCATGGTATGCAGTTTATTTCTGATTGTGAACTATGGCCACAAAAGCTGAAAAGACAATATTCCAGGTAAAGGACACAGTAGGTATATAGGTCTTAAAGAAAAACAACAGTTTGAACTATCTAAAGAACTAAAGCACCTCCGTGGACCCTACCTTAGTGAACACTGGGTGGAACAGTGGTGGCGTGGGGCAGGCATGTGGAGGAAGGAGTTAGGCATGAGGATGGTAAAGTCAGCAGGGCCTGCTCATGCGTGCTGTTAATTAGAGGCCCTGCCTTCTATTTACACATTTACTCAGTTGTGTGAAAAACATATTGGAAAAATCAAGAGTAGAAGCAAGAATGCCACTCCGCAAGATCCAACAGTGGTATAGGCAGGAGATATTGGTGATTTATACACAGGTGACTGAGATGGTAGAAAGAAGATTCTATTGGGAAAAGGTTGAAAGGTATGTACTACAGTAATGCCAAAAATATAATGTTTGCGTACTTTGGATTTGGTTTTCTTTTTACCTTTCTTCATATCTTGTATCTGGATAGTACTCATCATATATCCATAGAATTGGAAGAAGATATGTTATTGTATTTAAATTAAATGTATTTTATTTTCTTGCCTTAATCTGATCTACATTTTTCCTTTACTTGTCTCCTTTCTATTTCTTCAATTCCTTTTGTGATTTTCTGAAAAACAAGGACTACAACGTATTTGAAATTGATAAAAATCAAAATGAAAATGAAGGAAAATTAAAATAAATTCTTTGTCCTTCTAAAGATGGCCATGCAACATATTATCCAGTTTCAGAATCTTACCTACCTTCAACTGACAACTTGAGGCTGTGGTCAGTCAGCTGATTCCAGGACCAATGATGCTCCTAGGGGTACATCACTCAGTCCACACATTTCTGTTTTGAAAATACACAACAGGTTAGTGACCGTAAATATTTTGTTGGTAGTTTCCTTACTTTTGCTATTTGTTTTTATTTTCCATTTGAACATATTTTCTGCCTTTCCCCCTAAGCATAGCAGGCATAACCTCCTCTAGAAATGTAAAGAATCAGAGGTAGAATGGGGTTCTGAGGTAACTCATACTCTATATCAATGTATTTTAGTGCTATTTTAGTGACTTTTCCAGACCAGTAAGCTTTTGTGTTTTGTTTTGGTTTGTCTCTCCCTCTCTCTTAATTCTACCATATCTCATATGCAGAAATAAGGTGCAGAGAAAATTGCTAGGAGAATTTGGCATGTGAAAATCAATTTACATTCTCTTTTCCCATCTGAGCTGCTTCCTCTTTGGGTCATTCATAAGGTGCCTGTGGGTAGAGATATTTTATTTAATGAGGATGAATTCTTTCCACATTGTGCTTACACACCCTGGTCAATCAGCACATCCACACAAGTCCTCAAATGCAGTAGAAGGGAAGTACCACACTCATGATTTACCAGTCCAGTGCTTTACCATTCCCCTCATCTCTTAAGGAAAGCTAGTTTGGCAAGCTGTAGGTATACTTTTATGCATTTGCTAACGGCAGTATTTCTGTGTATAAAATTAATACCTCCATGTATGGGGGTTCCCCTTGTGTGTTTTCCAAACATAGTTTCTATCCAAAATGGCTTTAGCATTTTCTGAAGCAAAAAAGTCCCTTATTGTGGTCTTTGGTTGTAAATTCTGTGTCCCCTCCTAAGTTTTTACCCATATGATTTTACAAGGTTAGTAGGCTGAGAAAAGTTTGAGACACTGTGACACGCACACAAAGCGTTAATAATCCATACAAGTATCTCTTAAATAATCCATTTAACAAATACTTTTAAAATCACACATGTGATTCAACTTATAATCACAAGTACATTTTTATCTTAAGTGTTGATAGTACCTGACTGTGCTAAAAATGGGCATATTTGTGGTGCTCACAGAGCAATGGTCTAAGGACTGTACTAAATCTTATTGTTATATACAAATACATTTTGCTTCAATGAGAGAAAACTCACAACACGCAGACAGTGACCAAGTGGGGACCCTCGATGTCTGATTCAGGAACTTCAGGCTTTTACAATTTAGTACAGAAAAATCCATTCCTTTTGGCCTTAATGTATCATCTACGTTTATTCCACATTTTAAAAAAAATCAAAATAATAAAGACAAGAGGGAAGATAAGGTAAGCCATGAAATCATTTCAATAAGTTCCACCTACATTTTTTCTTTCATTTTATTCCTTGCTGCTTTATGGGAACAGTATTTTCTAATATCAAGATAAAAAATCTGGAAGAAGTGAGTAATCCTATTTCCAGTTGTTAGAGTTGTATGAGTGTTCAGGAACTTGTATTGTGTTATGCTTTCAAATTCCATTAATAGTCATTTGCCTTGACAGAAAAATCTCTGCTATTCTGTACTTTTTTTAAAACTAAAACCCCTCTAATGGATTTTACCAATAAGCAAGTGCTTGAGTCTCAGTTTTGTGAGCTGAGACTGGCACCTACTGGTAAAATAATATAGATCTCAGTTGAAATAAATTTTTTCAGTCATAGGTAGAAGTATATGGTTTCGTGGGCTACTGTGATATTGCTTTCTTTCATTTGAGTTAGTAATATCAAAATTAAAAAGTATAAATTCTCATTTTCTATATTCATATTATCCAAGTAACATTTAAAAGATAAAAGGCGGCTAATGTCCACTGATTTCAAGAAACTTAATAAATCTATAAACTACTTAAATTTCCAAACAAATTAGAATGAATCTGTCTGAATTTATTATCAAGAATAAGTGTGTCCCACGGAACTGAGTTAAGAACTATAATGGACAATACATAAATGGTCTCATATATGCCTCAACATTAATTTGAAATCAGGAGTGCCTTATCTCATAAGGTAATTCTATCACTCGTGTTTCTAAATCCAGGCTGGATAAATATCAGTCAAGAAGACCATACAAGTGATTTATGTAATAAACATGAGGTAGACGATAACATTTAAGATACTTGTTTTCTGTCCTTCATGTCGGTTCTTACAGACCTGGTTTGTAGCATCAAGGTCTACAGAGTTGCCTAAACCCAAAAACGTAAGAAGCATTCTTGATTTCTTGTTTGTCCCTACTCTTTTCATCCATTTCCTTAGTAAGTTTTAGCTCTCCATCAGACATATGCCCTATATTCATCTGTTTCATTTAAACTTTACTGCTCCCCTTGCCAAATCACCATCTTCTCACCTGGAATACTAGGCTGTTAGTTGACAGTGGTGGGGGGAGGATCTTCTGTTTTATTGCAATTCTAATAATCCTATTCTGAACACAGCAGAGTGATATTTAACTGTAAATCCCATATTTAAATTGCATCATGAGCTACAGAAGAAAAAGAAATGTTTCTGTATTCAGGATGGTGTTTGGCACATATTCTATCTACTGTATTAGCAATATTTGCTATTACATTATGCTAATTAAAATTTCTTTACATTTCAAAAACAGGATACTAAACTCCCTTAAATCACAAGGCAAATTTAGCTAGATGATTTTTTTTTAAAGATGTATAAATCATAATTCATAGGATTAAATTTGTTCTTAAATTGATTACATATTTGATACACTATACTACAGAGTCTCCAGTTTTATGAATATCTTAGCACAGAGAAAGTTTACATTTTATTATTGCAATTCTATAGATTTTTGTCCTGGGAGTAATAAAGTTATACATGTTAATTATTTGTCTTCAACCTTTTCCATTAGGTAGTATGAACATCTAAATTATAGGTGTCAAGTGCTACTTTGGATATTCAGAATATTTTTAACAGCTTTATTAAAGTATAATTGACATTGAGAATTATATGCTCTCTCTCTATATATATGCTATAAAAATATACTTCCATTTCTCCTTGACCAATTGAGTGAAGTTTACTTTTACATATGTTATAAACACTTCAATACATTATTATTTTTGTTTAACAATTATTTTTTAAAGAAAGTGGCCAGGTGTGGTAGCTAATGCCTGTAATCTCAGCGTACTGGAAGGCCAAGGTGAGAGGATCTTTTGAGACTGGAGTTTGAGACCAGCCTGAGCAACATAGAAAGACCCCCATATCTACAAAAATAGAGTTAGTCAAATGTAGTTGCACACGTCTGTTGTCTCAGCTACTTTGGAGACTGAGGTAAGAGGATCACTCAGCACAGGAGTTTCAGGCGGCAGTGAGCTATGATCATAGCACTGTACTTCAGCCTAAGTAACAGAATGAAATCAAAAAAAAAGAGAAGGAAGGAAGGAAGGAAGGAAGGAAGGAAGGAAGGAAGGAAGGAAGGAAGGAAGGAAGGAAGGAAGGAAGGAAGGAGGGAAGGAAGGAAGGAAAGAAGGAAGGGGAAAGAAGGAAGGGAAAAGAAGAGAGAAAGAAAGAAAAGAAAAGAGAAAGAAAAGAAGGAAAGAAAGAAGAAAGAAAGAGAAAGAAAGAAAGAAAGAAAGAAAAGAAAGAAAGAAAGAAAAAGAAAGAAAGAAAGAAAAGAAAGAAAGAGAGAAAGAAAGAGAGAGAAAGGAAGGAAGGAAAGAAGGAAGGGGAAAGAAGAGAGAAAGAAAGAAAAGAAAAGAGAAAAGAAAGAAAGAAAGAAGAAAAGAGAAAGAAAGAAAGGAAAGAAAGAAAAAAGAAAGAAAGAAAGAAAGAAAGAAAGAAAGAAAGAAAGAAAGAAAGAAAGAAAGAAAGAAAGAAAGAGAAAGGAAGGAAGGAAAAGAAAGAAATTAAACTAATAAGTAATTCTGTAATTTGCTATAAGAAAAATTTGATAAAATAGATATGTTATCTAAAAAAGAACTAAGATCAGAATATTTATCCTTGTGTAGATCCATATTTCTTTCTCTTTTTGTCTACAGTCTGAAATTATTATATTGTAATGAATTATGCTGGTAATGAGTTACTTCAGCTTTTGCACGTATGTCTGGAAAAGTCCTCATTTGCTATTATTTTAAAGCCAATTTCACTAGGAATAGTTTCCTAGGTTATTATCTTCTGCCTTTTCGTTGTGCTTTAAAGATGCTGCTCAATTATCTTCTTACTTACATTGTAACTGGCAAGAAATATGTTGTCATTCTTATCCAAGTTCCTTTTTATACAACATATCTTTTTTTGCTCTAACTAATATTATGATTATTTTTTCTTTTTTACTGGTTTGAGCAATTTGAATATCACGTATGTTGGTAGAATTGTCTTCATGTTTCTCGTACTTGTACTTGAAGTTTACTGAGCTTCTTGGGTACAAGGGAATAGAGAGGTCACAAATTTGGAAACTTTTTAGCCATAATTTCTTCAAATGTTATTGTCTACCCTCTCTCTCCTCTCAAGGATCAGAGAGCAGAGATCTGTACCCAGGCGAAGGCAACAGGGAGGCTTTTGCTTGGTGATAAAGCATTGAAAAACCACACAAGCCATTGCGGATTGCAAATAGAAGTTGAATTAAAAGAAACAAAGAAATATTTATGAATTTTGTTGTCATACCAAATAACACAAGCAGTTTAAATTAGTGAACTTTCTTTTGTGCCATTGCATTGCTTTAGTGTAACATAGAAACTTCCTTGAGTTGATTATAATATGATACGTAACCATTTAAAAAAATGACCCAATGTGAGCCTTTGACTTGCTCTGGACCAAGTCTCTTCATACAACCTTTTTCCTCACCACATTTTAAGCTTCAGGAAAACAAAGGCAATGTCTGGCTTTTTTCCCATTGCTATATTCTCTGTACCAAACATAGTGCCTGTTATATAAAGGGGACTCAAAAATTGATGTACTAAAAGAATAAGTCATCAACAGCTAGAAGAATTGGAAGAGAAGAATGAGAAGAAGTATTTGTATTTGAGAGAACAGCATATATGTAGGCAGAGAGTAATAAAAGAGCATATTGCAATTAGGTTACTGTAGGTACCTTTATAGAACAAAGAAAATTCAGAGGGGAATGATAATGGAAGTCACAAATAGCCTCATAGAGCTGAGAAAAAAGAAATGCTGCTTTATGGTGGAAACTTCAGTGAAATATTGAAACATAATCAACTTATGGATTAAAATGAGTAGGTTTAAATTTTTGAAAGTTCATGCAAAAATCTAGAGGCTAGATTGAAAGTGGTAAAAACATGAGAACAATAAACTAATTAGAAGTCTATTGCAGTAGGTAGAAGCACCTGAGCTAAGAGAGAAGCAACAGAAATAAAATAGGAGGAAATCTATTCAAGATAATTATAAAAATCATATTCTAAAAACATGTTTTCTTTCTTTTTTAGGTGAAGGAGTGGTGAAAAGAAGTATTTTCAATCTATAGGTGGCATCAAAATCATGTTGGGGAAGAAAGAAAATAAATTAAGGTTTAAAAGCTTGAGGTTGAGGTACTTGTGAAAAATCTAAGTGAAAATAGCTACTTAGCTTTAAAGTTCTGAGAGCTAGTATTCATTCATTCAGTTCATCAGTGATTGTTTACTGAGAATCTTTTCTTGTGTGTTCCAGGCACTGTTTTATAGGTGCTGAGGGTTCGGTAGTGAAGAAGTCCTTGCACTTATAAAGCTGAGAATATAAAGTGGGTATAAACAAAAATCAAGGAGACAAATGAATACATAGTGGAATTTCAGTTAGTGATGGGTAATGGGAAGAAAATAAAGCAGTTTCAGTGTCTAGAGTAGAGGCTATTTTAAATTGGGTAGTCAGAAATCCTTGTAGGCTAGGAGATGATATTTAAACACAGACTTTCATAATGAGAATGAATTTTGTCACATTAGCTAAGGGAGAAGAAAATGTTAAGTGGTGGCAAGTTGTCAACATTGTCAAAACCTACAGAGATATAACAAAATCAGGATATATAAATGTTCTTTGGCGCTAGCTATTTGGAGGCTACTGGTGACCAAAATGAGAACAGTATGAGTAGGAGAACAGATGTTGGATTGGAAAAGAAAAGAGTAACTGGGTTTGAAAAAGAACAGTTAGCATAATTTTTAAAAGAAAGCTTGATGGCAAAAGAACAGAGAGAGAGGTAGGACTGATTCCAGGAGAGACTGGAGAGTAATTTGTATGTTTTTCCAATTATATTTTTATGACTCTTCATAGTACATTTTATGCAGTCCTCTTGAGAAAATATAATCGAACTCACTGAGAAAATAATATGTTATTTTGGGGTGTGTGATAATATATTTTTCTTAGACCATTAATTCCATGGAGAACTAAAGTGGACAAAAGCTACAGTGCTATAAGTAAAATCTCTGCATGCTCCCTGACATAGAGCATTGAAATCCAGCCACTCATGGCTTATACCGTAATGGTTTGGGCTTAGTATTTTTAAAACATTTTTAAAATTAAGGGGTGAGACTTGTTCCTTGAATCATTGTTTTTATAACGAGATTTTAAACTATCCTTTAGAGAATGATTAAAATATTTGCTCTTTCTGATTTAACATCATGGGAGCAAGTCTTGGTAAAAATGTTACACTTTCAATAATAAACATGCAGATATGCCTCTAAAAATAAAAGCTGAAAGACTAAGTATAATTTGGTCTAATAATCTTAGTTCCACCATGCTGGTACTCTTGAGTGTATAAGCAATTCTTATTGTACCAAATAACCCTTAAAATGTATTGTCAAACGATGACAACAATCGTTATTTTCTTCTCCTTTCAGTGATTGTTCCTTTGTATTATCAGGCAGTGATGCTTTTTCTGATTTTTAAAGTAAGATTTTCTAGCTATTTTTTGAAAGCTTTTATCAAGAAAGCCTCTGGTGCTGAAAATTAAATGTCTCCAGCAATGTGTTTTGTCATTAGAATGTGAACTAATGATCTGATTGGGTCTCTACCTAGAAACTGCTCAGGAGACCTAGATTTTAATTGAGTCTAGCAAGTTAAATAGGGCTGTGTTTGCCATGCTAGGCAACCTTCAGGTCTCAGACAAGTTGCTGAGCATTTTTCATTACCAATTAATGTATGACACTTTAAATAATATGGCTTTGCTATTCTTTACTGAAAAACAACTAGGGCAGGGTTCTTAAATGAAAAAAATGTTAAGAATATCTTCAACTCCTGCAATTAGATTTCTATTCAGAATTCCCTGCAATTATTTCTAAAGGTAGAAAGGTGACTCTAAGACTTTCCACATTCTTTAATAATCTAAACCTTTCTCACCACAAGAACAATGTCTACATTATGTGCGTGCATAGTTGCTGAAAATACTTAGGAAATGACAATGCTTTATCATCATTTGGTGAATAACAAATATATGACTTTTCTTTTGGATCTGCCAAATCATTATTAATTGAATCAAATTATTGTACAGGCTAAACCATTTTTTAAACTAGGCTTTAGGGGACTCAGATTTTTTTTTTTTATCAAGACCTTCCAGAGAAACATGAGTCTGTAAATTAATCTTTACACTGCTTTGTCTATAAAAGTGAGCAAAGAGAATGTAAATAGCTATATTTATTCTATACTATAAATTCAGACTTCATTATAGGCAGACTTCATATTTTCTCTTTTCTAAAATGTTGTTTGGAAACTGGTTGTTTTCAACTTGAAAGATATTTCTGATAGCAAGAAAATTAAAATTGATGATAAGTATTTAAGCTCCCACAAGTCCTATATATTAGATATTGTATAGTCTACTCATATTACTAATTGAAATAAAATTACATTGAGAGATTTATATAGAGGGTGGAGGTTTTTAAGTCTTACTTCTCAACAAAATATAGGCTTTTGGAGGGATAGAAGGAGATGTAAATTGTGGGAAAGAATTACACGATAGCCACATACAAAAAATGAAATACCAAGAAATACAGCTAACCAAAGAGACAAGAGATCTCTACAAGGAGAATTACAAAGCATTGTTGAAAGAAATCAGAGACGACACGAATAAATGGAAAAATTTCCATGATAATGGAGTGAAGGAATCAATGTTGTAAAAATGGCCTATACTGCCCAAAGAAATTTACAGATTCAATGCTATTCCTATAAAACTACCAAAGTCATTCTTCACAGAATTAGAAAAAAAGTATTTTAAAATTCATAAGAAACCAAAAAAAAAAAAAAGAGCCCAAATAGCCAAAACAATTCTAAGCAAAAAGAATAAAGCAAGCATCACACTACCAAAATTCAAACTATACTATAAAGCCACAATAACCAAAATAGCTTAGTACTTATACAGACACAGACACATAGAGCAATGGAGCAGAACAGAAACCTCAGAAGTAAAGCAGCACAGCTACAATTACCTGATATTCAACAAGGATAATAGAAACAAGCAATGAAGAAAGGACTTCCCATTCAATAAATGGTGCTGGGATAGCTGGCTAGCCATATGCAGAAGAATGAAACTGGACCCCTATCTTTAACCATACACACACAAAAAATGGATGTTTTAATTTATGTATGTCAAAAGGGTCAATGAAGTTACTTAATCTATTAATCACCTCATCAATTTATCATTATTTTGTAGTGGGAACATTAAACATCTATCCTTTTAGCACTTTTGAAATATAAAATACATTGTTCTTTGTGGTCACCATTCAGTGCAGTAGAGGACTAAAACATATTCCTTCAGTCCAACTAAAACTTTGTACCCTTTGGTCAACATTTGTCCTTACCCCATCACCTAGATTGCCATGTAGAGTGTACTATCTGTCTAAATTAAATTCAAGATAAAGAAGAAAGAATAAGAATAAACTGTTTCCTTTTATTTTCCTGTATTCAATACTGGTCTTCAGCAAAATTTTCCAAAGTCCTGTGTACACCCAAATCCTACTGTCTCTCCAGCTTCATAGGTTGTCACAACTTTCTCATAAAGGGCAAAGGCCCTCTAAAGAACCACTAAACCAAGTCAAGAGACTAACAATTGGAGAGTAATTTTTAACATACATAACAGACAAATAATGACTAATCTTACATAGCGCTTTTTACATATTGTTACAAAAAGAAAAAAGCACTACAGAAAAATGTTCAAAAGAAATGAATAGGTAGTTCTGAAAAAATAAATGAGAAAGTGTCTCATGCTCATTTGAAAGGATATTCCACTTCTCAAAGAAATGAAAGTTAAAATAATCCTTTGGAAATCACTTTCATCTACCAGATTTAAAAATAATGAACATTTTGTTATATTTAATTCTCTCAAATGAATGGAAATTTAGAAAATCTTATTAACATTAGCGGGAAGATAAAATGATACAAGGTGTAGGAACAGCAATTCAGCTAAATTGGTCAGTGATTAAAATGCACAAACCAATTTTTTTTGTAACTAAGTCGAATTTTAACTTTTATCTTTTTATAAACTTTTATTTTAAATTCAGAAGTGCAGATACAGGTGTGTTACATCAGTAAACTTGTGCTGTGGGAGTTTGTTGTATAGAATATTTAATCACCCAGGTACTAAACCTGGTAACCATTAGTCATTTTTCCTGATCCTCTCCCTCCTCCCACCTCCCACCCTATGATAGGCCCCAGTGTGTTGTTCTCCTATGTATCCACGTGTCACTAAACGCAATTGCAACAAAAATATTGTTTTATCTTTATTCTGTTTAAGAATGTATAATAGACATACCAGTCTGTAGGTATGTAAGCATAGTCAAAGAAAGCAAAGACATACATTCTTTGATAGTAACACTAAAATTATCTGAAACGGTAAATGACTAAAAGATAAGTTTATGTGCCATTTGATACTTATGTACCATAATATATTTCATTAGAGAGTAGTTTATTTCACTGCCCTTTAGTGAAATAAATTATGGTATGTATGCCTCAATGAAAAAGAATGAAGCAAATTTAGGCATCAAAATAAAGATACTAGAACAAAGGTATTAGCATGGTCTTATTGGTATAAAACATGTCAGAAATACATGGAGGGATACTCAAAACTCTTCATGCTGCCTATGTGGAATAAACTTGTAGCTCTAAGGTGAGAGGGAAACTATGTTTTAGAGCAAATTTTTTTCTACATTTTTAATATTTAACATGTGCATGTAGTAATATTTTCTAAAGGTGGTTCTGATACACAGGCCGTTATTTTTAAAACGTTTTCTTCTTTATCCATATAATCTGGTTTTTACTAAATTGAATTAAAATTTGAATATATTCAATAGCCTTATAATCTGCAATTTCAAAGATGTTTTCAGGGGAAAGGAAAAAGATAATTGAGAACATATTCTATGCTCTGTCCATCTTGCTTCTCACAATTTTCCTATGAGGTAGACTTTGCCATCTATTTTATTGTTGACAAAACATAATCACTATATTAGTTTGCTCAAAGTCACAAACTAGAAAGAAGCAAAACAAAAATTCAGAGTTTAGTCTTTGATGAAAGACTAAATTTTAAAAAATGCTACAAATAAAAATTTTCAGCTGGCAAATTTCAGTGATATGAAAAATTTCAGTCATAATTGAATAAAATCAAATCAGGAAAAGACATTTTGTTTCTCTAGTTTATTGTTTAGATACCTTTTTGCACTTTTAAGATGCTTAAGTTTTTATATTTTCTTCCCTTTTTCACCTTTTAGCTTGTGGATTCTCATGAGGTTCCTTCCCCACAAGAGTGGTTAAAGAAATAGCAGCTGGCAAGAATCAGTGCATAAAGACAGAATCCCTTATGAGGAATATGTAGAGGGGAATAAAGACGGCACTTGGGAACTCTCAATATGTGAGGTATGGGGGAAGATCATAGCTTCCATTACAATTATGTCCACATCATTGTATCAATACATAAAGTGAGAATTTAAAAACTCACACAAAGAGGTCTTCATGTTTTAGGGTAGTAATATTAGTAAAAATAAAACAGGACTGCAAAGCCAACCTCACAGAGAATTTGGGAGCAAATACCCTGCCCAAGTCTAAAAATTAAGACTTGTAGGTATTGCCTCTGTTTCCCCCCAAAAAAGTTGTATAGATTTCTAAGATTAGGAGCATATAGAAAGATCAAGTAAAACAAGGAGAAAAGATATTTGCTTCTTTTAATATTATATTCCATAATGAAGTACCAATGAGTTTATAGTGGAAATTAAAAGATTCACACAAAGACATTACTATATTTTAGATCAATATTATTAATTTAACTGCACAAAGTTCAATCAAATAGAATGCAGCATTTAATCAATTTGTTACATATGGCCTATCTATAGGAACAGAATTTATTTACCTGCTATTGAGACTTTATTTTAGTTCAGTATTATCTGACAAATTTGTTTAAGCACCTCATGTATCCCAAAATTTACTAGGCACAGATAGAGAAAAATGAGTAAGACAGGATTCTTGACCTGGACAATTTCACTATATTCTTGGGTATGACACTACCTGAGTTGTTTGAAAAAATGTTGAGCTACCAGATTGATAACATCACTTATATTTACCCACTAACTTGAAAGAAATCAGATTTCATATTTGCTGGGAAATATCTAAATCTTGCACTAAACCTAGTGACATGTTGTTCTGTTTTTCAACTTGTGTATTACACTGTGTCAATCTTTTGATTTCACAGTCCAGAAGAGACAAAAGCATAGAATGAGGCCCAACCACAGTCTACTGTTGCCTAAATAAGAAATCTTACTTTCCTTATACTGACATTAATGGGATGTTTTATCCTGGTACAGGCAGAACGCTAAAAGCCTGACACTGTCTTAAAAAAAAAATGTCCTAAGTCTTGAGATTCTTACTGTCATCTTGGAAACAAGTGTATAAGACAAAAAAAATGAAAAGTAAGAGAATGTTTTTCAGAAAATATCACAGAAATCCATTACATAATTAATTAAATCTGTGAAATTAGGAAATTAGCTTACATGTAATCTCTTTCCAAGAACTTCATATTTAAACCCTAGCTGAGATACATGTCTTCTTTTATATTCACATAAAACATTTTTCGGGGAAGTAGAATAGCTTATTATATTTAAACCCTGAAATTAATAGGATTTAACAACATAAATTTGTGTTCATGCATGACAAAAGATGATGACAAATTATTCCAGTGCCCAATGTGGGTTTAAGTATTTTTACCTCTCTGTGGTTTTGCATGCTTGTTTCCTTTGCAATAGCTATGCATAGATTTTGTGTATGTCTTTCTAGTTATTAATTACTTTCAAATGCAGCAAACATGTCATGAAAAGTATTGTGGGGAGGAGATGTGGTAATTCTCAAATTATATTTAGATTGGCTGTCTCAAATCCCTGTAACCTAATTTGTATTTCCTTCCCATAGGGCACATTACCCCCTCCCATATCTTCTCTGCATCAAGTTTTTGATAATTCAGTGAAACTTACTGATTATCACCTGCTCTCGAGGTAGTCATCTAGTGATAGGCATAGTCTCTTTCTTGTTGTGCCTCACATTCTAAGCTCAAAATTTAGTTTTATCAATTGTTGTGGTGGTGGTTGTGGTTGTTCAATTTTGTTTTTTCATGTACTGTGGGTTTCAATTGTGCCTCTCAGACTAAGACACTCTCCTATTTCAATATGATTAGCACCAATAAAAACCCAAGCTTGAATAATGTGAAACAAATTCAAGTATGTGCACGTAACCTGGATATTCGTTAGGCCTCACAAATGTATGAGCCTGACTTAGGGAAGATCATTGTATCTGTAGGTTTGTTTACTGACACAGCCACTGTTTATGCTGTGGTACCTGATATGGTTTGGCCAGGTCCCCACCCATATCTCATCTTGAATTCCCACCTGTTGCATGATGAACTAGCTGAAAGATAATTGAATCATGGGGGCAGCTCTTTCCCTGCTGTTCTCTTGATAGTGAATAAGTCTCATGAGATCCGATGGTTTTAAAAATGGGAGTTTCCCTTCACAAGCTTTCTGCTTGCCGACATTCATGTAAGATGTGACTTACTTCTTTTTGCCTTCCACTATAATTGTGAGGCCTCCCCAGCCATGTGGAACTATAATGCCATTAAACTTCTTTATTATTATTATTATTATTAATATACTTTCAGTTCTAGGGTACATGTGCACAACGTGCAGGTTTGCTACATATGCATGCATGTACCATGTTGCTGTGTTGCACCTATTAACTCGTCATTTACATTAGGTATATCTCCTAATGCTATCCCTCCCCTCTCCCCCCACCCCATTACAGGCCCCAGTGTGAGATGTTCCCTACCCTGTGTCCAAGTGTTCCCATTGTTCAATTCCCACCTATGAGTGAGTGGTGTTTGGTTTCCTGTCCTTGCAACAGTTTGCTCAGAATGATGGTTTCCAGCTTCATCCATGTCCCTGCAAAGGACATCAACTCATCCTTTTTTATGGCTACATAGTACTCCGTGATGTATATGTGCCACATTCTCTTAATCCAGTCTATCACTGATGTACATTTGGGTTGGTTCCAAGTCTTTGTTATTGTGAATAGTGCTGCAGTAAACACATGTGTGCATGTGTCTTTATAGCAGCATGATTTATAATCCTTTGGGTTTATACCCAGTAATGGGATGACTGGGTCAATGGTATTTCTAGTTCTAGATGCTTGGGGAATCACCACACTGTCTTCCACAATGGTTGAACTAGTTTACAGTCCCACCAACAGTGTAAAAATGTTCCTATTTCTCCACATCTTCTCCAGCACCTGTTGTTTCCTGATTTTTTAATGATTGCCATTCTAACTGATGTGAGATGGTATCTCATTGTGGTTTTGATTTGCATTTATCTGATGGCCAGTGATGATGAGCATTTTTTCATGTGTCTGTTGGTTGCATAAATGTCTTCTTTTGAGAAGTGTCTGTTCATATCCTTTGCCCACTTTTTGATGGGGTTCCTTGTTTTTTTCTTGTAAATTTGTTTGAATTCTTTGTAGATTCTGGATATTAGCCCTTTGTCAGATGAGTAGATCGCAGAAATTTTCTCCCGTTCTGTAGGTTGCCTGTTCACTCTGATGGTAGTTTCTTTTGCTATGCAGAAGCTCTTTAGTTTAATGAGATCCCATTTGTCAATTTTGGCTTCTGTTGCCATTGCTTTTGGTGTTTTAGACGTGAAGTCCTTGCCCATGCCTATGTCCTGAATGGTATTGCCTAGGTTTTCTTCTAGGGTTTTTACGGTTTTAGGTCTAACATTTAAGTCATCTTGAATTTTTAAGTCATCAAGATGAATTAATTTTTAAAATTAATTCATCTTGAATTAATTTTTGTATAAGGTGTAAGGAAGGGATCCAGTTTCAGCTTTCTACATATTTCTAGCCAGTTTTCCCAGCACAATTTATTAAATAGGTAATCCTTTCCCCATTTCTTGTTTTTGTCAGGTTTGTCAAAGGTCAGATGGTTGTAGATGTGTGGTATTATTTCTGAGAGCTCTGTTCTGTTCCATTGGTCTATATCTCTGTTTTGGTACCAGTACCATGCTGTTTTGGTTACTGTAGCCTTGTAGTATAGTTTGAAGTCAGGTAGTGTGATGCCTCCAGCTTTGTTCTTTTGACTTAGGACTGTCTTGGCAATGTGGGCTCTTTTTTGGTTCCATATGAACTTTAAAGCAGTTTTTTCCAATTCTGTGACGAAACTCATTGGTAGCTGGATGGGGATGGCATTGAATCTATAAATTACCTGGGGCAGTATGGCCATTTTCACAATATTGATTCTTCCTATCCATGAGCATGGTATGTTCTTCCATTTGCTTGTGTCCTCTTTTATTTCACTGAGAAGTAGTTTGTAGTTCTCCTTGAAGAGGTCCTTTCCATCCCTTGTAAGTTGGATTCCTAGGTATTTTATTCTCTTTGAAGCAATTGTGAATGGAAGTTCATTCCTGATTTAGCTCTCTGTTTGTCTGTTACTGGTGTATAAGAATGCTTGTGATTTTTGCACATTGATTTTGCATCCTGAGACTTTGCTGAAATTGCTTATCAGCTTAAGGAGATTTTGGGCTGAGACGATGAGGTTTTCTAATTATAAAATCATGTCATCTGCAAACAGGGATAATTTGACTTCCTCTTTTCCTAATTGAATACCCTTTATTTCTTTCTCCTGCCTGATTGCCCTGGCCAGAACTTCCAACACTATGTTGAAAAGGATTGGTGAGAGAGGGCATCCCTGTCTTGTGCCAGTTTCCAAAGGGAATGCTTCCAGTTTTTGCCCATTCAGTATGATATTGGCTGTGGGTTTGTCATAAATAGCTCTTATTATTTTGAGATATGTCACAGCAATACCTAATTTATTGAGAGTTTTTAGCATGAAGATCTGTTGAATTTTGTCAAAGACCTTTTCTGCATCTATTGAGATAATCGTGTGGTTTTTTTCTGTGGTTCTGTTTATATGCTGGATTACGTTTATTGATTTGAGTATGTAGAACGAGTCTTGCATCCCAGGGATGAAGGCCACTTGATCATAGTGGATTTTTGATGTGCTGCTGGATTAGGTTTGCCAGTATTTTATTGAAGATGTTTGCATTGATGTTCATCAGGGATACTTGTCTAAAATTCTCTTTTTGTTGTTATTGTTGTGTCACTGCCAGGCTTTGGTATCAGGATGATGCTGGCCTCATAAAATGAGTTAGGGAGGATTCCCTCTTTTTCTATTGATTGGAATAGTTTCAGAAGGAATGGTACCAGCTCCTCCTTGTATTTCCAGTAGAATTCGGCTGTGAATCCGTCTGATCCTGGACTTTTTTTGGTTGGTAGGCTATTAATTGTTGCCTCAATTTCAGAGCCTGTTATTGGTCTATTCAGGGACTCAACTTCTCCCTGGTTCAGTCTTGGGAGGGTGTCCAGGAATTTATCCATTTCTTCTAGATTTTCTAGTTTATTTGCATAGAGTCATTTGTATTATTATCTGATGGTAGTTTGTATTTCTGTGGGATTCATGGTGATATCCCCTTTATCATTTTCACTGGGTCTATTTGATTCTCCTCTCTTTTCTTTATTAGTCTTGCTAGCGGTCTATCAATTTTGTTGATCTTTTCCAAAAACCAGCTCCTGGATTCATGGATTTTTTTGAAGGGTTTTTTTTGGCTCTATCTCCTTCAGTTCTACTCTGATCTTAGTTATTTCTTGCCTTCTGCTAGCTTTTGAATGTGTTTGCTCTTGCTTTTGTAGTTCTTTTAATTGTGATGTTAGGGTGTCAATTTTAGATCTTTCCTGCTTTCTCTTGTGGGCATTTAGTGCTATAAATTTCCCTCTACACACTGCTTTAAATGTGTCCTGGAGATTCTGGTATGTTGTGTCTTTGTTCTCGTTGGTTTCAAAGAATATCTTTATTTCTGCCTTCATTTCGTTATGTACCCAGTAGTATTCAGGAGCAGGTTGTTCAGTTTCCGTGTAGTTGAGCGGTTTTGAGTGAGTTTCTTAGTCCTGAGTTGTAGTTTGATTACGCTGTGATCTGGGAGACAGTTTGTTATAACTTCTCTTCTTTTACATTTGCTGAGGAGTGCTTTACTTCCAACTATGTGGTCAATTTTGGAATAAGTACAAAGTGGTGCTGAGAAGAATGTGTATTTTGTTGATTTGGGGTGGACAGTTCTGTAGATGTCTATTAGGTCTGCTTGGTGCAGAGCTGAGTTCTATTCCTGGAAATCCTTTTTAACTTTCTGTCTCATTGATCTGTCTAATATTGACAGTGGGGTGTTAAAGTCTCCCATTATTATTGTGTGTAGTAGTCTAAGTCTCTTTGTAAGTCTCTAAGGACTTGCTTTATGAATCTGGATGTTCCCATATTGGATGCATATATATTCAAGATAGTTAGGTCTCCTTGTTGAATTGATCCCTTTACCATTATGTAATGGCCTTTGCCTCTTTTGATCTTTGGTGGTTTAAAGTCTGTTTTATCAGAGACTGGGATTGAAACCCCTGCCTTTTTTTGTTTTTCATTTGCTTGGTATATCTTCCTCCATCCCTTTATTTTGAGCCTCTCTGTGTCTCTGCACATGAGATGGGTCTCCTGAATACAGCACACTGATGGGACTTGACTCTTTAACCAATTTGTCAGTCTGTGTCTTTTAGTTGGAGCATATAGACCATTTACATTTAAGGTTAACATTTTTATGTCTGAATTTGATCCTGTCATTTTGATGTTAGCTGGTTATTTTGCTCGTTAGTTGATGCAGTTTCTTCCTAGCATCAATGGTCTTTATAATTTGGCATGTTTTTGCAGTGGCTGGTACGGGTTGTTCCTTTCCATGCTTAGTGCCTCCTTCAGGAGCTCTCATAGGGCAGGTCTGGTGGTGACAAAATCTCTCAGCATTTGCTTTTCTATAAAGGATTTCATTTCTCCTTCACTTATGAAACTTAGTTTGGCTGGATATGAAATTTAGGGTTGAAAATTCTTTTCTTTAAGAATGTTGAGTATTGGCCGCCACTCTCTTCTGGCTTGTAGAGTTTCTCCTGAGAGATCCGCTGTTAGTCTGATGGGCTTCCCTTTGTGGGTGACCTGATCTTTCTCTCTGGCTGCCCTTAACATTTTTTCCTTCATTTCAATTTTGGTGAATCTGACAATTATGTGTCTTGGAGTTGCTCTTCTTGTGGCGTATCTTTGTGGCAGTCTCTGTATTTCCTGAATTTGAATGTTGACCTGCCTTTCTAGGTTGGGGAAATTCTCCTGGATAATATCCTGTAGAGTGTTTTCCAACTTGGTTCCATTCTCCCTGTCACTTTCAGGTACACCTATCAGATGTATATTTGTTTTTTTCACATAGTCTCATATTTCTTGGGGGCTTTGCTCATTTCTTTTTACTTTTTTTTCTCTAAACTTCTCTTCTCGCTTCATTTCATTCATTTGATCTTCAATCACTGATATCTTTTCTGCCACTTGATCAAATTGACTACTGAAGCTTGTGCATGCATTACATAGTTTTCATGCCATGGTTTTCAGCTCCATCAGGTCATTTAAGGACTTCTCTACACTGGTTATTCTAGTTAGCCACTTGTCTAATCTTTTTTCAAGGTTTTTAGCTTCTTTGCTATGGGTTTGAACTTCCTCCTTTAGCTCGGAGAAGTTTGGTCATCTGAAGCCTTCTTCTCTCAACTCGTCAAAGCTATTCTCTGTCCAGCTTTGTTCCATTGTTGGCGAGGAGCTGTGTTCCTTTGGAGGGGGGAGAGGTGCTCTGATTTTCAGAATTTTCATATTTTCTGCTCTGGTTTTTCCCCACCTTTGTGGTTTTATCTACCTTTGTTCTTTGATGATGGTAACGTACAGATGGGGTTTTGGTGTGGATGTCCTTTCTGTTTGTTATTTTTGCTTCTAACAGTCAGAACCCTCAGCTGCAGGTCTGTTGGAGTTTGCTGGAGATCCACTCCAGACGCTGTTAGCCTGTGTATCAGCAGCAGAGGCTGCAGAATAGCGAATATTGCTGAACAGCAAATGTTGCTGCCTGATTGTTCCTCCGGAAGCTTCATCTCAGAGGGGTACTCGGCTGTTTGAGGTGTCAGTCTGCCCCTACTTGGGGGTGCCTCCCAATTAAGCTACTCGAGGGTCAGGGACACACTTGAATAGTCAGTCTGTCTGTTCTCAGATCTCAAACTCCATGCCGGGAAAACCACTACTCTCTTCAAAGCTGTCAGACAGGGGCATTTAAGTCTGCAGAGGTTTCTGCTGCCTTTTGTTTTGCTATTTCCTGCCCCCAGAGGTAGAATCTACAGAGGCAGGCAGGCCTCCTTGAGCTGCAGTGGGTTCCATCCAGTTTGAGCTTCCTGGCTGCTTTGTTTACCTACTCAAGCATCAGCAAGGGCAGGCACCCTTCCCCTAGCCTTGCTGCCACCTTGCAGTTTGATCTCAGACTGCTGTGCTAGTAAGGAGCGAGGCTCCGTGGGTGTTGGACCCTCTGAGCCAGGCACCGGATATAATCTCCTGGTATGCCATTTGCTAGGACCATTGGAAAAGCACAGTATTAGGGTGGGAGTGACCGGATTTTCCAGGTGCAGTCTGTCATAGCTTCCCTCGGCTGGGAAAGGGAATTCCCTGACGCGTTGCACTTCCCAGGGGAGATGATGCCTTGCCCTGCTTCAGCTCACACTCAGTGGGCTGCACCCACTGTCCTGCAGCCAATGTCCGACAAGCCCCAGTGAGATGAACCCGGTAACTGAGTTGGAAATGCAGAAATCACCGATCTTCTGCGTCACTCACGCTTGAAGCTGTAGACTGGAGCTGTTCCTATACGGCCATCTTGGAACTGCCCCTCTCCATTAAACTTCTTTCTTTTGTAAATTTCCCATTCTTGGGTATGTCTTTAATCAGCAGTGTGAAAACGGACTAATTCAGTACCCAACATATGGCCACTGATTACTTCTTGTTCCTTGATACTTGGGGCATCTTTATTCTCTTTGGTACATTCCTCCATAGTTTAATAAATGTCCCTTCTTATGATTTCCACATCTCATCCTCTCTCCCGAAAAGAAGTACATTTTTCTTTCAGAGATTGTTGGGGAAGAGGAAGAGGAGTTCTTTAGCAGAGAGGGTGACACTCCCAGTGAAACAGTGCTTTAGTTTTCATGCAGCACTTTCCTTCCAGTTCTTTTAAATAGAGCTCCTGGGATTGGGAATGCCAAGGCCTGTTGATAAATAACTGTTTATATAACTGATATGTTTTGGCTGTGTCCCCAGCCAAATCTCATCTTGAATCGTAGTTCTTATAATCCCCATGAGTCATGGGAGGGACTTGGTAGGAGGTAATTGAATCATGGGGTGGGTTTTCTCTTGCTGTTCTCAGGAGAGTAAGTCCCACCAGATCTAACAGTTTTATAAAGGGCAGTTCTCCTCCACATGTTCTCTTGCTTGCCACCATATAAGATGTGTCTTTGCTCTTCCTTCCACCTTCCATGATGACTGGGAAGCCTCTCCGGTCATGTGAAACTGTGAGTCAATTAAACCTCTTTTTTTTATAAGTTACCAGTTTCAGATATTTCTTCATAGCAGTATGAGAATGGACTAATACAATACCTGTAAAGATTCTGTGACAGTCAAGAAGCTTAGTTTGACCAGAGTACTCAAAGCATTTTCAGGGTAGGGGCTAAAAAGCTGAGTTTATATGAATACATAGGCATATACATATGCACATACACACACACACACACATGCATATACATGTTTTTATATATATAAATGACATTTTATATGTATATATGTTTTTATATATATATAATGTTATATAGAGAGATCAAATGTTACATAATTTTACAGAATTATATTTAACATCTCCTAAGTTCTTTAAATATAAAGCAACCCCCAACTACCACATTCACTTATTTTATTTAGTCCTTAAAAAACTGAGGGGTGTTGATTACTATATGTTTTAAACCCAACAATCAAGAATGTAAGCAACTTGCTCTGTCATATGACTATTAATGTGTATAGCCAGCAGTGCAGCCAGTTTTAAAAGGCATTGTGGTCTACATTCTTTCCATTACTCCTCATCTCATCCTATTATTGACCCATCATAGTTGATATAGGAAATCAGTAATAAAAATATAAAATTTTAAAGAGTTTAAGATTCTCGTGTTGTAATTGAATTATTTGAACTGAATAACTGGCCAGTGGATTTGTAAAGTTACACAGATTGCTCATGATTGAGGTAGGACTATAGGCAATATTTTGATTCTTGGTAAATCCTTATTATTCTGATAAAGCAACATGCTCCAAGGAAGTCATTAATATGTGTTATCATTAGTTAGGCTAGAATTAGTGCCGGGACTCAAATCCATACTATGTTTTCTACAATAAGACTGCTAGGACATAAAATAGGGACCATGGGTAATTAATTGATATTTCCTCTAATGGAGAAATAAATATTTTAAGACACCATGAAGAGAAATTTGCTGAAATTTTAAAATAAAATTTGAAGAAACATTTTTATATCTAGCAGTAAAAATTAAATTAAATACACTAAAATCAGTGCAATAAAGAAATAGAATTAATTAGACACTCAAAACAGAGAGTTTTTATAACAACTAGATATTTAGAGAAAACAAAATGAAAACTTTTTATAGCCACTTATGTATTTCAACACTAGTATTTTTCATTCAGTTTACATTACTATCTAGAGAGCAACTATTCTAAGGCTGTTTGCTAGCCACAACTTTTTTGGTTTACAAAAAAAAGTGAAAATAATATTTTTTATAAAACAGGAATTTATTGACATACATACCTTAAAAGTATTTTAACAGAGGCAAGCGTGACTGGATCTGCTGGATTAAATAATGTTACTGAATTCCAGTTTCTTTCTGTCTCTCTATTCTGCTTTTCTCTGTCTCTATTCCCAGGTCCTTAACCACCCCTGACTTGAATAATCTTTATTACCAGCAATATCAGTTGGAAAACATGGACCTTCTTCCTAAGCACTCCATAAGTTTACATGCCTGAACTCATTCCTAGAGTCAGAAGTATATAACAATCAGATTGGCCAAGCCCAGGTCACATGAACTGGAATATGATGATGGAATCAACTCCATAGGAGGTTGTTAAAAGATGTAGGGTGTTTTCCCAAAAAAGGGAAGGGTATTAATGAGAATGGTGAAGATGCTTGGGCAGAATAAAGCAAATGGTATCATCATCTAGACCTGTGTCTCAAAGAGCTTACAATTTAGTAAGTTAAAGCAGTAGGCTCATAATCATAGTTACCACTGAATCCCACAATTAAATGTAGCTTTTTACCAAATGATGGAGTAATATTTTATTCAAAAATTTTACTGAGTTCAAAGCAGAGCTTTTCTGGGTTCAAAGCCATGCTATAAGCTATGCTGTAGAATTGATGAGGCATAAGTGAAACAGTTTCTGGTTTTAATTTATCTTCTTTGAGGGACACAACATGATACCATATAGGTATGTAGGTAGATACATAGATAGATAGACCACTAAAACTGTGTCAAACAAAAAAAAAATGTATAGACAAGGGAGATAAAAATACATTAAAATCAAAATATTCAAGATTTATTCTTTTTTCTTTATTTTACTAGTTAGGAGACTTTGAGCAATGCAACTAATTTCTCTAGGTTTTATCTATAAAACTGAAATAATAGCATTCATATATGTCATACTTTTGTGGGAGTTAAATGTGACAAAATGTCTGAGAATTCTGTGTCATTGGTGAAACGCTTTCCCAATGAAGGCTTTAAAAGTGTTCCACATATAAATAAGTAGTTTGTGCTAATTTGTACCATTAGCTTACTGTCTGTTCAGTTCTATTAATTTACTTTTGGGTTCAGTGGCTGTTTGAAGTTTCAAAAATAATAATAAACAAATATATACATATATGAGACATATATATGTCATTTAAATTAATTGAGGAAACTTTGGGCATTAAATGTCCTTAAAACCCAGGGAAAAGCTAAATTAGCAATGAGAAATAAATTAACAGTCTGATTTGTTTTGGCTGTGTCCCACCCAAATTTCATCTTGAATTGTAGCTCCTATGATTCCCACATGTTGTGGGAGGGACCTTGTGTGAGATAATTGAATCATAGGGGTGGGTCTTTCCTGTGCTGTTCTTGTGATAGTGAATATGTTTCATGAGACATGATGGTTTTATAAAGGGGGTTCCCCTGTACAAGCTCTCTTTCTTTGCCTGCTGCCTTCTGTGTAAGACATGACTTGCTCCTCCTTGCCTTCCACAATGATTGTGAGGCCTCCCAACCATGTGAAACTGTAAGTCCATTAAACCTCTTTCTTTTGTAAATTGCCTAGTTTCAGGTATGTCTTTATCAGTGGCATGAAAATGAACTAATATACAGTCATTTGTAAAAATCTGTCATGTGAGAGAAATAAGACATAGTTTTACACATACAAATTGAGAAGTGACCATTTCAAAAGAAAAGAGTATAATTACCAAAATATACACTGACAGAGCACTCTGTGTAAGGCAAGGAAGCTGTTTTAATTATTGCCTATGTTGAGGGGTTAGTGTAGAAGATGGAGGTCAAAAATCTTTTTTGTAAAATGTTAAATATTAATGATTTTAGGCTTTGAGAACCAAAAAGTCTATTATAACTACTCTGTCATTCTAGCACAAAAGCAGCTATAGATAATATACAAACACATATGTGTGACTGTATGCTAATAAAAACTTATACACAAAAAACTACGGATTTGGTTGAGGGCTGTAGTTTATAAACCCTTGGTTTAAGGCAACAAAATCATTAACAAATTTAGCGAGACATAAGTCAAATTTGTTTTTCCTTTCTCATGTCTAGCTTTTGCTAGCTTTTTGCAAAAGGCAAAGTGGAAGGAATGATTTTAAAAGTGTCATAATATGATAAAGTATTATTGTAAAATTTTACCTGAAGCATAAAGTGTCTCAAAAGTCATTTTTACAAGACCCATTTTGATGTAATTTAACTAAACAATGCAACTGTATCAAAAAATCACTGCATCTTTGACAAAAATTTACTTATCTCACTTACCAAAAAAGATGCCATTTCCATTAGCATCACTTAAAAATTCAAAACTCTTTAATTCATATAGAGGCAGTTGAAGATCAACTTTAGATTTTCCATTAATTCACAAAACAATTACCAAGGAAAGGCCTTAATTATCATGGGTTGCTTTTACAATTACATAGAAAAAGGTAATCACCTGTCAACTGAAAAGAGAAAGATATGTATTAATAATAATAATTGTGTATGTTTGCATATGTGAGAAAGAAAGCAGGGATATATGATATGTAAATAGATATATATCTATGAAGATGAATAAAAATAGTGGGAAATGGAATATTCATCTATTTTTAACTTTCTGGAACCATTTCAGCATTTTTTATAACCACTCTGCCAATGTTGAGGAATTATTCTTTCCTACTCTCCCATGAGCTTCTCCCGTTTTCTACACATAGGCCTGAATACTTGGTCCAAGAAGAGATAGTAAGAGCGTCCATCCCTTCCAATCACAGTGCTTGGCTGAGAAATGGGGGAGTTGATACAACCCCTTCAAAACTTTCCCTGGAATTTAATGACTGAAGATGGGAAAGTCACTATGTAGCCTGCCAGAATTATGCTAGATGTTTATGGAAATATTTTCTGATTATGAATTTCTCTCTATATATGTACATGAAAAGATAAGATCATCATATACTCTTGTAGTTGTCTTTTATGGGAAAATATACACTTTTATTCATAATTAAATTGTAACTTACTTATATTACTGTAAGTTATCCAATTCAGTTTATTAGGATCATAATATTTTGCATACACACAGATACAAATTTGTCCCTCCAAAAGAATTTACCACGTAGTCTCTCAAATAAGAAATGACATTTACAGCTAATATCCAATGAACATATACTGTGTGCCAGACATTGCTTTCATGTAATAATTTGTGTAATCCCAATAAAATCGCTATCAGGTGGTGGTTGCTTTTGTTATTATTATTATTATTGTCATTATTATTATTTCTTTACAGAGATGGAAACTAAGGCCCAAAGAGGTCCAATAACTTGTCCATGACAATATAAGAACTGGCATAACTGAGATTTGAACCCAGCAATCTAATTTCATAAGACCAGCTCTTAACCACTATGCTATTGTTCTATGTATCTGAGAACAAGTATCTGAGAATGTTTACTATGCTCTTGTTAACGTAAGTATTAGCAGCCTTTCAGATTTTATCAAATTAATGGTTTAAAACATTTCGCTTCAATTTATTTGATCAATAGCAGGTTTAAGCATCTTTGTAGCTGGCCATTGGTCATTTGCTTTTCTTTTATGAATTACCCCTTCAGAGGTGTTTTCTATTTTTCTGTTAGGCTACATGTGTTTTAATTATCGATTTGAAGGAAGTCAGTCTGTTATAGGTGTTGCAATAATTTTCCTTTATCTTGGCATTTACCTTTTATATCTATTTATGATTTTCTCTCTGTAAAGACATTACAAAAGTTTCATGTGGTCAAAACTATCAATCATTTCCTTTATGAATTATTGATATTGTGACTGGCTGAAGAGAAACCACTACTAGAGAATACAAATACATTTTCCCCTAATGGTTTTGTTTTATTATAATGTTAAAATATTTAGCATTTTGAATTCAGAAATAAAAGACCTTAATGTATCTTCATCAAAATTAGTAAACAATTACCTTTGTCTATTGAAAAATCATTTCCCACTGATTTTAAATGCCACATACATAATTCCCAAACTTCTACAAATCCTTGGGTCCTATTTCTGAAGCTGCTCTTTTATTCCATTGATGTACGTTTCTTTTCCTAAGTCAGTAATTTATTTCTATTACTTCTAGACATTAGTAATACTTGTAGACACCAGTTAAAGCTGGTCCCATTAAATAGTTATTTGTTTTCAAAACATTTTACCTATTGTTACAAATCTTCCAGATAGGCATTATAGTAAGTGTTGCATATTAATATAAGTATACTTAACACTCTTACTATATTAAATCTGGAAAATGTTTATTCACACTATTTGTACAAGGCTTTTATCGTTATACCTTAAATCTTATATATTACCTAGACATTTCTTATCCACTTGTTTTGATGTTGCTATGTGAGCGTTATATTTTTCTCCCTCATATTTCATTACTACTTTTTAATTCACCACACCCAAATTAGCTTCATTTTTAACCATATTTTTAAATTTTTAATTGAGATATAAAATGTGTATATATTTGCCACATACGACTTGGTGATTTTGAAGTATGTATACATTGTGAAATGGCTAAACTGGACAAATTAATATAATTTTGAACATTGCTACAAGAGTAGATTTTAAGTTTTTTCAACACAAATAAGTGATGTTTGTGAGATAATGAATTACTGCTTTTGTATCAAAATTTTGCCTATAATTCAGTCATTCCACTAAACTTTTATTTCAGTCCTAACAGTTCGTAACTGAATTAATAGCATTTTCCTGATAGATAACTCTATTGCTATCACTAAGAATCACTCATCTCCTTTCTAAATCTGTAGTTCTTTATATTTATTCTTTATCTCATCTTGTTAGAAAAAAACATTCAAAAAATAGTTGAATCATATTTACATTGCACTATGGTAATATCATATTTGGTTGATGACATTGACAGAAATTAGTATCTTTTACAGAATCTCAGAACGTGGCTTTATTTTGGAAGAAGATTGTTACAGATGTAGTTAGCTAAGATGAGGTTATCGTAGCAGGACAAACATCACATTAAAACAGAGTCAGAGATTAACATAAACCCAGGGATGCTCAAGAATGCCACCAACCATCAGAAGTTCAGAGGGAAGCAAGGAGCAGATTCTCTCCAGTGCCTGCTACAGGAACCAGCCCTGCCAACACCTTGATTTTGGATTTTTAGCTCCCAAACTAGGACTGAGAGAGAACAAATCTCTGTTGTTTTAAGTCACCTACTTTGTGGTACTTTGTTGCAGCTGCCCTAGAAAACAAATACATGTGTTGACTGTAGCTTTTACTAAGGGAAGATGACATCTTTAGGGTTCTAAAGATATTCTTCATCAAGTTTAAGAAATATCCTTCTACTCTTCTTTTACATAAAGTTTATACTATGTTTGTTAACTAGAATCACTTCTCAGCAGGCATAATTAATATGATCCTATTGTTATTTTCTTCTTTATTAATATTGTGATAGATTGCAAGAACCTCGACAAAAGCCTCTCTTCCCTTCCTGTATGTACAAATCATTACAATGTGCTTTTGCAGTTACTGGGCATTAAGAGGAGAGTTCTGGTTTTCCATCCTTTGAAGTTCTGCTGTCTTTGTGCCTTACCTTGTGCAACAGAATGTAGCAAAAGAAATATTTTTCTATTCCAGGACCAGGCCTCAAAAGAACTTGCACTTTTTGGTGCTTCCTTTTGGAACCTGATCACCACCATCTGAGCAAGTCTGGGCTAGACTGATGGATGATGGATTCTTCCTGAACTGACAACCAGCCAGCTACCCTATAATATAACTATGGTTATCAAGTGCTAAGAAACCACAGAGGCATGACTGAGTCTAGCCAAAGTCAGCCAAGCCCAGCCCAGACTAGGCACACTGCTCAGCTGACCCACAGACTCAGAGGGATAATTAATGGCCACTGGTTTTGGCCGCTAGGATTTGGAGTGATTTGTTATGCAGCAAGAACAACTGCTAAAAATATAAACAACTAAATAAATATATGTACATGCATATATAAACTATATAAAAATATACAGCTGATACATATATATACATATATACAGTTTATCAATAGATTTATATAATTAAAGCATCCCTCTTTTTAAAGAAAGGGTCGTGCTATGGAATTATTATAAAATAGTGTTAGATCCAAATTGTTAACATATCATTTAGAATTTTTTAAAATCTATGATCCTGAATAAACAATCTTAATTCTCCAGTCAGTAAAATACATTAATATGGCATTAGAATTCAAATCCTAATAGGAGTAGAAATAAATTATTTTTGAGTCAATGTAAGATATTGATAAAATCGGGCAAACTTGGTTTGGCAATTGGGGTAGGGATAAATCTATTTCAAATTCATACAGAAATAAATTTGAAGCTAAAGTTTTTAAAAATTATTTTCAAATGGAATCAGTATTCAAAAACAAAAGTGAATCTTTGTAATATCTTGGTCTTAAAAATTATTTTAAAAGACAATCAGAGGCAGAAATAATAAAGAAATTAGTGATATTTTTAATACAAACACTTTCACATTCTTGTAATTTAATCATAAAGGAAAACAACCCCAAAACAAAACCCTGTAATTATAAATGTAAACGACAAATGGAAAATAATTTACAATGGTTATGCTAAAATTATTAATATACAAATATATACTTAAGTATTAACAGTAAAATCATGTACCATGCCATGAAAACAAATATGTAATAGATATGACTAAGTAAGTCTTTGAGAGTAGAAATTCAAATAGCTATTTATGGGCATTGGAAAACTGCCCCTAAACTCAGGAAGAGGAGAAAGAAAGCCACAGCTCATAAGTGATGCATGTCATGGGCTCTGGAGTGAGGACAGGAGAAGTATCAGAGACATTTGTCATTCTTGACTTTTGTCATTTCCCCTGATGAGAAGTCCTTACATGCCTTTCCTTTGCTTCTCCAAGTTCTTTTTCAAAGATTCAGTTCAAATCCCACCTCTTCAACAATTATCTCACTAGCCCATCTATCCAAGCCTATAATAATTATTGCCTGTTCGCATACAACTTAAAGCCTGAATCCTACCTTTGGCTCTGGTATGTCTTACTTGAAAGGTCATTCATCTGTTCATCCTATAGGCTCTATCGTGTCAAAATGTGCTTCTTTCTAGAATGTAGAATTTTGCTTCAGTACATAATCTACATAAATAACATATACACAGATATGTGACCAATCACATTACTTCTTTGTCTTTCAGTGATTGGTCACTGCATGTGTGATAATCACTTTATATACCAATAGTTAAATGTTATTATTTATTGGTATCTAATAAGAAAGGTGTTGCCTTCTTGTCTCCCACTGATAAATCTACATGACATTTTCAAAAGGGGATAATAAAAGAGGGACTTGGCGGTCAAAGATGAAAGTATAGCAAAGAAAAGAAAAGTTAAAATTTTGAAAGTGAAATTTGAATCAAAGGTACAAGGAGTTGTAGAAGAAATCTGTGTGTGAGTATGCTGACACTGCTACCATTTAAGACTCTAGATGTGTTGCCTGATGAACTTAGTGAAGGCAAAATTATTTAGGTAAATGAGGAAAGGGGTTGTGAGGTTCTGTGTCCCAGAGAAAGTGAAAATGGCAACAAAAACAACAACTACAAAACACATTTTACGTTAAAGAACCATTTAGAGTTATTTCATAAGATTGAAAGCACAAAGAATAAAATGTTGAAAGTTGATCAAACTTAAAAAGGAGAATGCTCTATTGTAATTTGTAAGACAAATGCAGAAGAAAAGCAATGCTCCAACTATGTTGGATAAGATTTTTTTATAAGAAATAAAGCAACTTATTTCCCAATGTTTCTATTTTAAATAACAGTGTACTGGCCGGACATGGTGGCTCACACCTGTAATCCCAGCACTTTGGGAGGCCAAGGTGGGTGGATTACCTGAGGTCAGGAGTTTGAGACCAGCCTGGCCAACATGGTAAAATCTTGTCTCTACTAAAATACAAAAATTAGTCAGACATGGTGGGGATATCTGTAATTCCAACTACTTGGGAGGCTGAGGCAGGAGAATTACTTGAACCCAGGAGGCAGAGGTTGTAGTGACCCAAGATTGCACCATTGCACTTCACCCTGTGCAACAGAGAAAGACTCTATCTCAAAAAACAAAAACAAAAACAAAAAAAAAAAAAAAGAAAGAAAGAAAAAAAAGAAAAAGAAAAAAATTTACAGTGTACCAAATATTCATTTTACTAATTTTAATATCTACATATACTAATACCTACAGTAAGATAATTTTTAATGTGTTGACAAAAATGTCTGAAGTTCAGAAACAATTGTAATTTATCCCATTGATTATTGAGATCATTTTGTATGCTTTCAGCTTTCATAGTCATTTTTGCATTCCTGCACTACTGCATTTCCTTCCCTCCAGATAGATATAAACATAGAAAATGCATACGTACATACATATAGCAGTTAATAATAAATGCTATCAGGAAAAATAAAATAAGTGGTACAGAGTGATAGGTGTAGCTGGTCGAGAAATATATTTCTATTGTCATAAAATGATTCTTTCAGGTAAGTTTTTGTTGTCCTCCACCTTCTCACCCCTTCTACATTATATATGAGTGAATTAAGGCTAAGAAATAAGTAAAGTACTGATCCATGGTCATGAAAATATCAAGTGCTAGAGCTTGGAATCAGACTCATCTTTATCTGAATATAGGCCACATTCTTTCCACTATACTATGCAACTTCCCCAAAGAATTTGTAAACATGTAAATGCTGAATGCAACTTTAATGTAGTAGGTCTCTTAAATGACTTTAGTTGATAGTCTGTAGTGCAGCTAAAGCCATTCATATACAGGTTTTGCTGATTGAGAGGCCCACAGTGTGATCAATAGTCTAGTCTTTTTGAGTCTAAATAAACAAGACTTTCAGCAGCTCACTGCCAACAGCACTTCAGGTATTCCACAGTCCGTTTTACTGGTCAAACATTGGCATGTTACCAAAAGACAGTGAAAAGAGTATTTGCTTAAACTAACACATGTTCCATTTAGAAAGAAAAATCATATAGCAACATGACTTCACAAAGGAGAGTAACTGTAGATAGCAGTGTAACTGCTTTGAGAGATGTGGATAGAGATGGTCTATGATTTCAGAACATTGCTTTTTCCTCCTGGGAAAATTAAATTCTGATAAAGATCTCTAAGTATAGGGAACTAAAATTGGTCTTTGATTTCTTTGCATTTAATGGTCTTTAATTCTCTTGCATCTAAAAGTCTTTGGCAACCATGCAATCATCAAAACACTTCAGCAACTTCTTAACTAGGAAACTTAACACCTACTTACACTATTGTTAGCTCCAGTAGTTCAAAGAATGCAAAGTCAATAGCAATTAGGAAAGAAAACCTCTGAAAAAGGGAAAGATAGTAATAAAGCACCTAATTGTTTCTCTTAAAACCCACTCCCTTGGTACCTTCAAATGTTAATGAAATGTCATTTCCCCATGACAAGTGGCACACAGATCTTTTTCTTCTTGGGTAGGAAAAAAGGCATACTGTGACAACATATATAACACTATTCATTACTAAAACTTACATTATTCTAATGTTACTGGCTTATAATTAATGTGTAAGTGATTCTAGAAGCTTAACCCCTAGTCCCCTATTTGTTGCTTAGCAACAATCAAGCTGAGTAAAATACTGCTAGGCTATTGACTATGGGTCACTATGGGAAAACCGGCTTAAGAATTATTCAGTTGGGATTGCTTTCTCTGGAGTCTTTTAAGCATTATCTCTATGTAATTTAGTTGAGGCAAACTTGCCTTGCTAATGGGAAACCCTGTCTAAATAAATGTAGTGCCATATGAAGACAGAATTACTTACTGTTGACTTTTTACTACAATGAATATGAAGATTATTTTTCAAGAACACATTGAATTTCACTGTTCCTAAAAATGTCTTGTTTAAAATATAAATCAGTGTTAATTGCCCTTTATGGTATAAATGCAATGATTGTTTCTTTTCCTTGAGGCTCAGCAGAATAAGCAGGTGTAACTCTCTGGGCATTGTACATGGCTGGGGAACATTTCTACGTCAACTAATGCAAATTCAAGTGAAAGATGGAGCCAGTCATCAAAAAAAAAAAAATTCAGACTCCAATTTCTTCTAATAAAAACACAAGAAATCAAGACAAGTGTAAAGAATTCAGTTGTGTTAAAATGGTCCAGAGAATCATGTGGTTGTGTGTACTACTTTCATGACAATTTGCCACCTAATCAACTCAATTGCTACTTTTGGCAGCCGATAGGTCAGATAAGAAACTGATCTGAGGAAAGATTAAAGTCAAATGCTTACATGAATCTCTCTCTCCTTCTCTCCCCCTTCCTGCTTTGAATTTTCCATGTATTACAGAGATATAGGCATATAAAATATTTATCTATCGTTCTAAAAATAAAATGAACATTTATTGTTACTGATTCAAACTTCAGTTTTAGTAGGGAGAAAAGGGATTATAGTTAACCAGTCAGCAATTTCTCAACTTCAGTGGCAGCCAATGTGACATTAGAGTGTTACTGTTCTTTTTTTCTTTTCTTTCTTTCTCTTTCTTTCTTTCTTTCTTTCTTTCTTTCTTTCTTTCTTTCTTTCTTTCTTTCTTTCTTTCTTTCTTTGTTTTTGTGAATAGCAAGACGATGTGAAATCTCTCCATTTTTAAATGTAGGTTTTATACACACACACAAATTTTTAAAAATCCTGTGAAGGCCAAAAACAAAAAAAAGAAAAAACCAGATATCTGTGACCATTTCATCCCAGAGCTACCAAATTATAACCTCTAATTTATATAGCCAAAACAAAAATATGGAAATGTAAATGATGTCCTTAAGGCAAGGAATTTGTACTTGTAGATTTTTGCTATACATGAAACTATGAAAACAGGTAAAAAAGCAGGTGTTTGATTGGGACTCACTTAAATATTTAGTGAAGGAAACAAATTATTTTCCCATAACTTTTACTGTATGTTTTTATCCATTTGGAATATTGATTGAAATGTGTCTTATTCTACTATATAAACAGAATAATTTTTTATCATTTATTCTATTAATATGTTACTAAATTAAATAAAACATATATGCTATGAATGGAAGATAATGCACAAAAATTTGTCACCCAAATTTATACTGACTTAAGGTTTCTGTTAGATATAAAACTATAATATCAAAATTATTATTATTATTATTATTATTTTTTTTTTTTTTTTGAGACAGAGTCTGGCTCTGTCGCCCAGGCTGGAGTGCAGTGGTGTGATCTCGGCTCACTGCAAGCTCTGCCTCCCAGGTTCACGTCATTCTCCTGCCTCAGCCTCCCAACTAGCTGAGACTACAGGTGCCCGCCACCTTGCCCGGCTAGTTTTTTGTATTTTTTAGTAGAGACGGGGTTTCACCAGGTTAGCCAGGATGGTCTCGATCTCCTGACCTTGTGATCCGCCTGCCTTGGCCTTCCAACATCAAAATTATTTTAATCCTTATCCAGACGATGTTAGAAAAACTAATTCACCTCTTAACTTTTACCTAGAATGCTGCTAAGACATCAGTGAAAACATTCTTTATTCTGATCTTAATATCATTTGATAGTATGCCACAACGTTCATAAGGAAGGCCTATAAAGAAATAGCCCACACTGAGATGAGTAAATATGTGGTCGTGCAAAGACTTTGTTAATATGCAAACTGAATCACATAACTAAAACTAATTCTGCACTTAAGTGATTCCTGCTAATTAAAGATCTGAAGTGAATATAAAATAGGTACAAGCAAAGAGAAAGAACTGTCAGTATGTTTCTAGTACTGTCCATTGAGGAGTGACTGATTGCCTCGGATATTTGAATTTACTATGTTGAGTGTAATCATTAGGTGGAGATACTAGGTTCCCATAAACCAATCAAATTAGCCATTAATCAATTACCTAGCCTTCTCTGTCCTAATTAATTACTCATGCTGAACAATCCTTTATTTACAATTTAACTTCATATTTAAATTTGCCTTCAGAAAGGTGATAAGCAACTGATATGACAGTTCAATAATAATACAAAGCAATTGTATTACTTATCACATGTATGTGTGCATGGGTGTGCATACACACACCACACAAATTACTTTTTATTGATTTTAAACATGCTATCAATTAAGCTTTATTATCACATGTCAGGAACATAATGTCTGAACATAATCACTTCTGAATGCAGGCTTAATTATGTTCATATGCCTCTAAAATATGATAATTGGATGTCAATCTTCATGAACTTCAGATTCATCTAAGGAGATTTTATAAAGTAAACACTCAAAGAAAGCACTTCCAGAGATTCTGATTAATGAGGTCTGGAATAATACATCTCCACTTTTAAAGATACTCATTTCTGGCATAATAGGGTGAATAGATCAACATAGCCTCTTTCCAAAATCCACCTAAACCCAAAGCAAGCAGAAAGAAAGAAATCTTAAAGACTACAGGGAAGAAAAATGAAATAGAAAACAAAACAAAATCAATAGTAACAGTCATCTGATCTTTGACAAATCTGACAAAAACAAGAAATGGTGAAAGGATTCCCTATTTAATAAATGCTGCTGGGAAAATTGGCTAGCCATAAGTAGAAAGCTGAAACTGGATCCTTTCCTTACTCCTTATATGAAAATTAATTCAAGATGGATTAGAGACTTAAATGTTAGACCTAAAACCATAAAAACCCTAGAAGAAAACCTAGGTAATACCATTCAGGACACAGGCATGGGCAAGGACTTCATGTCTAAAACACCAAAAGCAATGGCAACAAAAGCCAAAATTGACAAAAGGGATCTAATTAAACTAAAGAGCTTCTGCACAGCAAAAGAAACTACCATCAGAGTGAACAGGCAACCTAAAGAACGGGAGAAAATTTTTGCAATCTACTCATCTGACAAAGGGCTAATCCAGAACCTACAAAGAACTCAAACAAATTTACAAGAAAAAAACAAACAAACCCATCAAAAAGTGGGCAAAGGATATGAAGAGGCACTTCTCAAAAGAAGACATTTATACAGCCAATAGACACATGAAAAAATGCTCATCATCACTGGCCATCAGAGAAATGCAAATCAAAACCACAATGAGATACCATCTCACACCAGTTAGAATGGTGATCATTAAAAAGTCAGGAAACAACAGGTGCTAGAGAGGATGTAGAGAAATAGGAACACTTTTACACTGTTGGTGGGACTGTAAACTAGTTCAACCATTGTGGAAAACAGTGTAGCGATTCCTCAAGAATCTAGAACTAGAAATACCATATGACCCAGCCATCCTGTTACTGGGGATATACCCAAAGGATTATAAATCATGTTGCTATAAAAACACATGCACACACATGTTTATTGCGGCACTATTCACAATAGCAAAGACTTGGAATCAACCCAAATGTTCATCAGGGACAGACTGGATTAAGAAAATGTGGCACATATACACCATGGAATACTATGCAGCCATCAAAAAGGATGAGTTTGTGTCCTTTGTAGGGACATGGATGCAGCTAGAAACCATCATTCTCAGCAAACTATTGCAAGAACAGAAAACCAAACACTGCATGTTCTCACTCATAGGTAGGAATTGAACAATGAGATCACTTGGACACAGGAAGGGGAACATCACACACCGGGGCCTCTTGTGGGGTGGGGGAAGGGGGAGGGATAGCGTTAGGAGATACACCTAATGGGAATGATGAGTTAATGGGTACAGCACACCAACATGGCACATGTATACATATGTAGCAAACCTGCACGTTGTGCACATGTACCCTAGAACTTAAAGTATTATTAAAAAAAAAAGAAAAAGTAAACGAAACCAAAGTTGATTAGTTTTTAAATATCAACAAAATTGACAGTTAATCAAATAAGAAAAGACACAAATTACCAAAATCAGCAATAAAAGAGAAAACATTACTATGTATGATGCTTCAGATAGTAAGACTAATATAAGGGAATATTTTAAACAAAAATGCTATCAAATTAGACAATTTAGATGACATAAAAATTTTCTAAAATGACAAAATTACCAGAACTAAATTATGAATAAAATTTAAAAAATTGAATGGTAAATATGTTTCATTAGTAATTGAAAACCTTTCTACAAAGAAAATCCTAGGGCCTTATTGGTGAATTCTGTCAAGTTTTTCAAAAAGAAGTAATGTAAAATTTCAAAAACACTTTTAGAATTTCAGGAAAGAATCTTTCCCAACTCATTCTATGAAGCACTGGTCTCAAACAAAAAGACATTGAAGGAAAATAAAACAAGGATCAACATATTTAATGAACACAGATGCCAACGTCCTTACAAAGTATTAGAGAATCAAGCTTACCAACACATCAAAACAATTATACATCAGGATCTTGTAGAATTTTTACCAGAAATTAAAGGTTGATTTACCATCTAAAACTCAATTAATGTTATATTTTATATTTCTAGATTAAAGGATAAAAAAACAACTGATCACCTCAAAAGACAGAAAAAAAGCCATCAAGAACATTCAGCATTAATCCATGATTAAAAATCTCAACAAACTGGTAACATAAGGGAATTTCTCAACTGGATATAAAAAAAAACTCCCAACTAAAACTTATATCTAACATCACACTTAAAAGACATAAAATGACTTATTTCTTCCTAACATCAGACAAATTATATTTGTAAGTTTAATTGTGGTCCAAGAGAATAGCCTGCCATAATGTTGTATGTGTTAATATTAAAATGCAAGTTTGAGAAGCAATTTAATAAAGATGGAACTAGTACACCTTTTCCAAATAAATACAGAAGTAATATAAGCACTCATAGTTATTCTATTTCCAAAGAAAGCTAATATTAACTTTTAAAAATATTTTCTTCTAGTCTTGTCTATGAAGAAGCTTTATTTTTTATCCATATAGTTGGGATCATGTTAATTATCTGTATATTATTTGTAAACTTCTTTTATCTAAGCATTTTCTGAGCAATAGATATGTTATCCCATATTGTTGAATAATATTTAATATTTTAATATTTTATAATGCTTTTATTGTTTGATTATCCAATATGTATTTTAAGAAATTAAAGTCTCTCAGCTTTTCAATAATATCTACTTAGTCTAAAATTTATTTGCTTGTATGTTTCAAAATTTGTATTTTTTTCTTTGAGAAGTATGAAACTACATGAATATAGTTAAGTCTGTTGATATACAACTTCCACTGATTCAAATTGTCTATCCAAAGAGTAGCATCCTGGTGACCATAATATCCATTCCACTGCATACTTGTTCATCCAATTCCAAAACCAAACTCTATTGATTTTGCCTTTTTGAGGTAAAATTTAGTATCTATTAAAACTACTCTCCCTTTCCCCAATAATCATATTTTGTATAATATTTTAGCTTGGGTATTACTAAATGTTTTTTTCTTCCACATGAATTTTAAAGTTATTTTATCTGATTTTTATAAAAAAATCATAAGATTCAAATTAGATTTCCACTAAACATATATTGATTTTTATTTGCATATTTCTTGACTATGTCTTACAATAAAATAATGTCATTTTCTCACATAAATCTTAAATATATGTTACTTGTGTTACTAGATATTTTTAATGTTCATTATTACTTTACTAAGGATCGTTTTAAATAACTTTTCCAGCAAGTTATCGCTAGAATAAAACAATTTATTGTTTGCGTATTTGGCTTGCATTCAGCTGTCATGTTAAATTCTCTTAATGATTCTGATAGAGTGTCACTTCAATCTTGCCTTTTTGAAACTCACAATTACTTAAAACTGGAAGAATGAAAGAATGCTAATGTCAATATATTAGATAAACTCTTTAAAATAATGTCAGATGCTAAGTAAAGCTAGAAAGATTGAATGAATGGATCTCCTTATATTGAACTGCGCTTGCTTTCCTGAAGTGAATTATATTTGGACTATTTTTTCATTTATTATCTATATGAATCATTTTTTATCTGATTGAAATGTTATTATGTTGGGAACAGGCCTCCAAATCTGGCCATATACTGGCCCCAAAACTGGCCATAAGCAAAATCTCTGCAGCACTGTGACATGCTCCTGATGGCCTTGAGCCCATGCTGGAAGGTTGTGGGTTTACTGGAATGAGGGCAGGGAACACCTGGCCCACCCTGGGTGGAAACCCGCTTAAGGCATTCTTAAACCACAAACAATAGCATGAGTGATCTGTGCCTCAAGGGCATGTTCCTGCTGCAGATAACTAGCCAGAGCCCATCCCTTTATTTCGATCCATCCGTTTATTTCCCAGAAGGAATACTTTTAGTTAATCTATAATCTATAGAAACAATGCTTTTCACTGGCTTGCTGTCAATAAATATCTGGGTAAATCTCTGTTCAAGGCTCTCAGCTCTGAAGACTGTGAGACCCCTGATTTCCCACTCCACACTCTGTATTTCTGCATGTGTGTCTTTAATTCCTCTAGCACCGCTGGGTTAGGGTCTCCACGACTGAGTGGTCTTGGCATTATTGAGATTTTTGGAGTTCCGGGTCAGTTGTTACAGTCCAAAAATCTAATATCTAACTAGAAATTCTGACCTTGTACAAAGTGCTTATGTATGGGAGGGGATTAAGCTATGTGACCTCCAAGTTCCTAATCTTAAAATATACATATTACATAATACATTATTTTAATATATATATTGTATATTATATAACTGTAAAATACATATTTTACAATTAGGTACCTGGAGCTCATCTAGCTTAGCAGCTATACACACACACATGCACACATACACACTGTATATTATATATGCATTATATCTATATCTTTATATATATGCATTATTCTGGGGAGCAGTTTTAGATTCACAAAAAATTAAATGAAAGATACAGAGACTTCTCTTATACCTCTTGCCCCCATATATACACATTCTTTTTACATTTTGTTAAACATGTTGCCCTTTGAAATATTGGAAAAATAGCAGTTTTTGACATCTCAAAATGTATTTTTACAGGTAGAAAAATTGTTAGCTTACAAAAAAATAAAGTTTTTCTTTTTATAGAAAGAATAAAAATAATTTTCATAGACAAAATAAGACATATTCAGCAATAAGTAGACCAAATATTTAATTTGTAATATTGAGAGATTTTCTAATACCTATGAACTTCAAGGACCTCATCTTAGAAATCATATTAAAAATTCCAGCATACTTTTCTTTAGAAATATTTTGTGATTGTTTTCCCACTACTCAGAATTATTGCATGTAGTTTTTCTTTTGTAATGGTTCGAGTAATAATTTGCAGACTTCTCACTTCACAGAAATTCTGATGCTTTGTGATTGCTACTTTCACCCCATGAATTCTAAAAGCACCTTTACCTACAATCCTTATTGCTCAATAACAGTGGCTTCATTTTAACTGCTGGAAGTTTTGTTAGTACACAAATATATTTATAGCTTAAAGACACAGTTTTATTACATTTAGAAACATTTCAAGTGTCTGCTTTCATTTTAATAGTATTTCACTTTTTTTTTTTTTTTTTTTGCCCTGCATTTGACTTTATTATCATTTGGCAATTTCCTGTCAGAACAATTATATTTAGATTTCAATCCAATGATTTCCCTCTGGCTTATTCTTTTGTTGCAAGCCTCATAGGCAATTAACTTTCGTTGCATCGCCCTCCTGCTTGACCTCACATAGCAGCATTAGGAAACATCAGGAGAACAGTTTCCTTCTGAATTTTTTTTTTTTTTTTTTTTTTTTTTTTTTTTTTTTTAGTTTAGATTTCTCCTTTCTGATGATTGCAGTCAAGAATTGCCACTCATTTCTGAGATATTGCACTCCTCACCTTTTCCATTTCAGGCTGACTAGCCAGAACCATAATTCTGTTTTCCTCCAGGGTAAACTCCTTATTGAAAGAAATTCTATGTAGCTCTGACATTACCAATGATTTTAAAACTTTCTAGTGGTTTCCAGGCTAGTTGTTAATTAATTCATAATAAATCAGGGTGGTCACATTTCAGGAATGGGTGACACTAGGTACCCAAGACCAAGAGAGGTAATAGAAAGTGAATTATCAGGAAGAATTTCTTTTTTTTTTTTTTTTTTGAGACGGAGTCTCTCTCTGTCACCCAGGCTGGAGTGCAGTGGCCGGATCTCAGCTCACTGCAAGCTCCGCCTCCCGGGTTCACGCCATTCTCCTGCCTCAGCCTCTGGAGTAGCTGGGACTACAGGCGCCCGCCACCTCGCCCGGTTAGTTTTTTGTATTTTTTAGTAGAGACGGGGTTTCACCGGGTTAGCCAGGATGGTCTCGATCTCCTGACCTTGTGATCCGCCCGTCTCGGCCTCCCAAAGTGCTGGGATTACAGGCTTGAGCCACCGCGCCCGGCCAGGAAGAATTTCAAGTACCAGCTTGCTGTGGCTAGGATTCTACTAAATTCAAGTTATTTGACAAACCTGAAATTCTCTTTAACCCAGCATATATAATATAAAATTTGATTGATAGTATTGCTGTAACAGAGTGGAGACTGCCCTACAAAAATCAGTAGGTAATGTTTCATTGAAAGTCCTATGGTTCTTGAATTGCCTGTATGGTAACTTACTTTAAAAGTATTTCAGTCTAAGTGATAAGAGATGTATGTGTCCACATCAACAGAATTATTCTGACAGCAGTTGGATTACCTTAATCAGGAATCAATATTCCCAAAATACTGTTCGGAATTTCAGATATCATTATGGAAATCTACACCAGACAGTTTGCTCATTAGCAAGGGGATTTTAGAGGAAATTCTTTTACTGGTAAAATAGAGATGTTCAAGAAGAATGATTTGAAAAATTTGCATGGGCATTAGTTTTCTAAGATTAGGTACAAGAATTTGGAAAGCAGGACCTATAGCTTTTGAGTTATATAACCTTGTGGTATGTTATTTTAATGGGCCTAGATTTTTACCTTCCCCAATATGCACATTCTTTGCCATTCAACTTTTGCTGTTTCTGACTTAAGAGGTGAAGTATGTTACTCTGCTTCTTCATTACTGACTTGGCCTCATGGCTTGCTTTATCCAAGGAATATTAGTGTAAGTGATATAACCAAAAGCTTGCCAAGTACCTGTCCAATTGAGTGTACCTTCTTTTACCTCTACTATTCCCATAAGATGAGCTTCCCCCAGGGGGTGCTTCTCCAATTGCCTCAGACCCAGAGGAAATCCCATCTCAGCTAGGAGCCAAGCCCCGCTGGAGCTACAACTTAAAGCAGAGTCACCCAGCCAAGCCTAACATAGATCAGCCAGACACTCCGCCCTAACCTGCCAACATTAAGAGACATGAACTAAACATATGTATTTTAAGTTTTCTTTAATGTCATTGAGAATTTGTGTCTATTATGAAGGACTACTGTAGTCATTGTACACTGGTACATTTCTACATCCAAATTCACAGGGAAGTTAAATTTGCCTTCATTATAAGGTTGGCAAGTTTTTTCCTTAAATAATCCACAAGTCCACCTTGGAGTCAAGTCTTCATGCAAAGTATTGGGAGAATGTCTAAGGTAAAGAGAGGCACTTGCCCAAGTCACCAGATTGGTTATATGACCATTTCGTGAATACTTGCTGTTAAATATTTGTACGTTAGGCAGTATTTGCTTTTTTGATACCACCACCTGGTACTAAGGATCTGAAAGAAAGGAATTATAGTTCCCACCTCCCTCTCAACCCCAGAGACTATGAATATTTATCAACAGATCCCTGACATTTGCTGAATGGTCAAAGGGCTTAGGTCAGTTCTCAATAGTGAAGAAGAGTAATGCTCAATTTTAGAAAATCACAGACCTTTTATCAGGAAAAATTTCATATCTGCTTCATGGGAGGATGTCCCATTATACACAGCTATATTTTCCTGCCCCCATACACATAAGAATAAGATATAATACCTTCTAAATTGCCAACTAACAACCTCAAAGTTTGGGATTATATTTTACTGTAAGCTATAGACAGAGATGTTTAAAAATTTATACTTTCCTAATTTATGATTTGTGGATTTCTAAAATTTATGACAAGAAAAAATGTCTCAACCTCTTTTATATACGCAATGTTTTTCTCACTGCTGAAATTGATTTTGCATTTCTTGTGCATTTCTCCTCTCCTTTCCTCACATGCTGAATTTATATCAACTACCAGTTTTCAATCCTTGGAACAATAATTCAAGTTAGAAATTACTACCTAGAGTTGTCCTCAGTTATTCAAACCATATTCTAAATCCTCTGATTTCCAAAACTCAACTAATTTTAATTCCTTTAAATGTAAATTAAATGTCATACAGATATTTAAAAAAAGAAAAGGGGGAGTTATTTTTTAAAATATACATGAAAACAAGAAAAATTTGTATGATATACCTCTAACAGCTCAAGATAAATTATTCTTCTGATAATAGGATAAAAACTTTGCTGATCTTGACTTGAATGTCATTTGATATGAAAGATAAGAGAAAAAACATTTTAATGTTATACAGCTCTCTGTTGGTATCTGTGGGAGACTGGTTCCAGGACTTCCTGTAGATACCCAAATTTAAGGATGCTCAAGTCCCTAATATAATGGTGTACTATTTGTACCTATTTTCATACACTTAAATAATCACTAGATTACTTGCAATGCCTAATACAATGTAAATGGTATATAAATCGTCTTTGAACTGTATTGTTGAGGGAATAATGGCATGGAAAAAAGTTCAGAACTGACAAAATTTCTTTTATGCTAATATTTTCTATCCTTGGTTAGTTGAATCCACAGTTGCAGAATCCACAGATAGGAGGGCTGACTGTATTCACAATATCCTGATGCTGGAAGATTTCTTTTAGAAAGACCAAGCACTATTCACAATAGCAAAGACTTGGAATCAACCCAAATGTCCATCAGTGACAGACTGGATTAAGAAAATATGGCACATATACACCATGGAATACTATGCAGCCATAAAAAGGATGAGTTTGTGTCCTTTGTAGGGACATGGATGCAGCTGGAAACCATCATTCTTAGCAAACTATCACAAGAACAGAAAACCAAACACCGCATGTTCTCACTCATAGGTGGGAACTGAACAATGAGATCACTTGGACTCGGGAAGGGGAACATCACACACCGGGGCCTATCATGGGGAGGGGGGAGGGGGGAGGGATTGCATTGGGAGTTATACGTGATGTAAATGACGAGTTGATGGGTGCTGACGAGTTGATGGGTGCAGCACAGCAACATGGCACAAGTATACATATGTAACAAACCTGCACGTTATGCACATGTGCCCTAGAACTTAAAGTATAATAATAAAAAATAATTTAAAAAAAAAAAAAAAGAAAGACCAAGAAGCCCTAAGTTCTGATTTAGGGGATTAGTTGTACATGGTAGGACAGAATGAAAGGATATTTTCATTGCACCCACATTTCACAGAATACATTTTTAAAATTCATTAGCAGCTGAAATCTTTGGAAACTTTAGCTCTAATCTAAATGTTGACATCATGGATTTATCAGAATAATTAATAAATTGATATTTGACTTGGAATTGCACAGAATCAGAACTGTCTCAGAAATCACAATATGACATCAGAAAATCACCCACTGAGTGAAATTGCTTGTAGTGTCAGAATTAGATATTTTGCCCTGTATTTAATCACCTAGGTCACATGCTTTTGGTTTATTAGTCTTTCAACTACTCATTATTTTGAATATTTAAATATTTAACTTTTTAACATATTTTAAGATGGTATTACAAAATCATCATATGATGGCAATAAGATTTGCATGTATTTACTTGGTCAGACATGTTTCTCACAGCTAATACATTTTAGTTATGTTTAATTATTTTTCTAATATGCGACTATTAAGCTGCCATTTTGCAGGTGCTTTATTAATGTCAGAGAGTAATAGTTGCTGATCCGAATATCTGCTCTCCTAATCTCCTGTAGCAGAGAACCACGAAGCTCTGCGATTAAGTTTTGACCAAAAAGACTAAAGTGGAAACAATGGTAACAGCTCTTAATAACACATTTTAAAAGACAAAGGATGTATTTGCCGCTTCTCCATTTTGAACCTTTCCACAATGTTGCTGTCTGAAAGCGAATTTGTACAATGAAAATAGAACTCATGTAAGCAATCTTGGAGTGAAAGGAGAAGGGACCCTTCTGAGTAGAGAATATTTATATCTGGCCAGGACTGCTTGCTTCTGGACTTAATTCAAGTAACAGCAATTTAAGCTCTAATGTATTTAAGTGCCAAATATTTTGGAGTCAGTTTTTTTTTTGTGTTTTTTTTTTCATTCAGTCCATCCTTAATCCTAATGTATATACTCTTTAAGGATTAGATATAAATATTTATTTGCATAACTTTGGTTTTATTCTCACTTTGAAACTATCAAACGAAAACATTATTCAAGGAAACCACTGTTGAGGGAATCAATATTCACATTTTCTGAAAAGATAAGCAGAAATAACTAATGAGCAAAAAAAACTCTTTTTGTGTGCCAGGACAAATCCACCACAGAACACAGTTACGGTTACCAAGACAACACAGTCTCACCAGGAACAACAGCTTATGATACAGCTATTGCACAGGTAAGACAATTTCTGGCGTGTGTTTGAGTCTCAGGCCCTTCACTGTGACGACTCCTATTCCTCTATGATCTATGACAGAACTTGCTGGTTTAATTATATGCCCTAGGTTTATGTATGTAGCCCACCCACATGCACACACACAAACACAGGTATGTGTAACCCATAGAAATGCGCATCTATTTCATTTGTATACATACACAGTTAACAATTTAAGGTAGCTTGTAATTTTGCCACATAATTGTAAAACAACAAATTATATAAAAGCTTAGAGACATAAGACATCACTTGGCAGCAAGTTTCTCAGAAACAGAGGAGCTTGAGCAGTTGCTGAAAGTTTATGTAGAATATGGGTGAATGGAATAGAAAGAAAGTGATTATTAATAGAAAAGATCATAAAGAAGCAAAATGACTGGAAAGAGTAGAAATTTTATGGACAAAGGAATGAGAAACTACAACTTTGTTTGGCTGATGGTAGCTGCATTGACTATGGCCAGAACTCTGAGAAACTGGTTTCTCTACAAGCCATATGCCATCACTTCAATATTCTGAGAACTCTCTTTAAAATGAACCAGGACTTCCTAAAGGATTTTTAACAGATCAGAGATCTTTTTGAGATATTCTGTACAATGAAAGGATTCAATGATCAAATAAAGTGGAAAATACTTTGTAGTGATCATTATTTTGTCGGCCCAATAACATATGCTCTTTTCAAAAGCACTTTGTTTTTCTTTTTTGAGCTCTTCACTTCTAAGCTTTAGGCATATGGATCTAGTGATGAACCAATCATAGTATTCCACCCCCAAAGTATGTTCCAAACCAAACCCATTATATGCTTTTTAGCTTGTATTCTTTTAACTGAAAATGGGGCATTCTCTCTTTGTAAGCAAAGCCATGAGGTACTAGTTTGGAAATGCTAGTGTAATGTACCATGTCATTGAGAAAGACAGTCTGTAAAGAATGAAACTGATAAATAGAAGCAGAAATAAGATATACAGCTAACCCTTACAGTATCCCTCCCTTTAATTCAATTCCTGGTTTGAACTACTGCTCACTTTTGCCACAGATTTCTATAGTTTGGTGTACATAAATTGTGGGGGTTTGCCCTCCTTAAACTCATTCCAGATCGAGTTCTCTCACTTACAGCAAACATGAACCAGGTTAATTCAAGCTGTAGACTTTTCTCATCAGATAAAGATTAGCACTATATATTAGCATATACAAAGTTTGAAAAATTAGTCTTTCGGTTGTTTAATGCAACCCAATATTTCTCCCTAACTGTAGAAAAGGAATCTCCATTATGTCTTAGGGTGGTGACTCCAAACCCATATACACTCTTCCTTCTTCTTGTGAGCCAAATTATGCCATGGACGCCCTGTGTGAGCTCATTTTCCTTCTATTCTTAGAAGGGATGAGAAATACGAATCCTCTTAAGTAATAATTCTGATGGATTGGGAATGGCTATTTGGAATGCTATGTTAAGAAGAATTTGCATGCTGCACAGAGCTCAGTGAAAAAGAGTGCCATATTGATTAGTAGTATCTGACAGGGGATTACCACATAGAGTGCTGGTGCAGGTAAAACAAAATCTTCCTCCTTTAGATTACTAGTGGGTGGATTGGAGTGATGTTGCTAAAATGATATAAAATGTCAGTTAGAAGACATAGGTTCAAGAAATCTATTAATACCATGATGGTTATTAACAACATATTGTATACTTGAGAATTGCTGAGAGAATAGATTATTTTTTAAAATGTGTACTTTATTTATATTGATACCTAATAACAGCACATATTTATGGGCACATGTGATACTTTGATATATGTATATAATGAGTAAAAATCACATCAGGGTATTTAGGATACCTATGACCTCAAATATTTGTCATTTTCTGTGTTGAGTACATTTCAAATCTTTTCTAGCTATTTTGAAATATGCTGTCAATAACTAATAGACTTCATGTTTTTAGCACAAGAAATGGAAACCATGTGAAATAATGCATGTACTATGTAGTTTGATTTAGCCATTTTACAATGTATACACATATCAAGCCATCATGTGTACATCATAAATATATAGAATTTTAAACTGTTAATTTAGATTTTTTTTAAAAATAAGCTACTACATATGTTGACCTTTCATGACCCTCAGTCATAAAAAGATGGATCTAGAATAACAAAAACAGTTGGCTCAAGGTGCTTCTGCAATGCTTTTTTTTTTTCTAAAGGAACCACTTTAGGTTCTGCACCTTCTAAACTTGGAGAACCCTTTCATATTAGGACAGGCTCAGGTTCCTTGTGTTATAACAACAAAATGAAATTCAGAAGAAATGGAAAGAAAACTGAGGAAAAAGAGCTGCTCAAAGGTACATAATAAAAAGCAAAGACATTTGATGATGTGTTATTTTTTTCCTCCTAGAAATGCATACTTTACTTTTACCTATATAAGCTCTCTTCTTCTGAGGACATTCAATATCATGCACTCTAATCCCTTGCAAGGGCATTCCATTGTCCAAATCAGGGACAAGGAAGCCTAGATGATGCAATCTATACAGGACAGATGCTATGATGACACAAAGAGGTTATTAGAAGAGTGAAAAGTAGATCTGGAGGGGTAAATGAAAAATATCCAGCACAGATGCTATGGGCCAATAGGGAAAGAATCAGTAACAACCTTATATCTGAGCTAACAAACTGGAATCATAAAATGTTGTAGGTATAAAACTAAAACAAGACTCCCATTCTTTATAAATTAGCATGACCTACTATTAGAAATACCAGAGTGAGAGAGCTCTCAAAGCGTCAGAGTCATAAAAAGACAGGGTAGGAAAGGAAACAGTGGGAATTGAAAATAGATTACATTTGAAGGTAAATATACTCTTCCCTCTTACTTGTAAAGTCAGTCACATCATGGATGCCCTGTGTGAGCTCATTAATATCAACCCTCTTAAGTACTAATTCTGATGGATTGGGAGTGGCTATTTGGAATGCCATTGTTGAGAAGGATTCTGGTACTGCACAGAGCTTAGTGAAAAATGACTCTTCTTTTCTTCACTTCTAAGCTTTAGCCATACGGATCCAGGAATGGATTGATCATCCCTAGATGGCAGCAAGAACTGAGCATAGTTCGGTAACAGTTTACATAACTCTAAAAGATATAGTAGGAAGCCAAGAAAATTTGTTTTGTTTTGCTTTGCTTTGTTTTGTTCCACTTTGTTTATTTCACATTTAGTTGGCACCATTTAATAAGTACTGTTAAACTGATTTGCAAATGTTGACTTATATAATCCATTTAACACTAGACATAAGTGCTATGCTTCTTCTGGGGAGAGCAACAAATCCATTACAGTGAAGTTCTTGACCATAGAAGGCAAGACAGACAAGTGAAGACTCTTCCCTGACAGGCAACCTGACAAAGAAAATTGTATTCTCCCTAATAAAAAAGATCATCTCAGGTAGAATGTCACCAACCCCATTTTAGAAACATGGCATCAAAGACATGAGATGTGAAATATTCCTTAACAATATTCACTTGGATAACAAAGAATTCCTTAAATTACTATTGCTATCCTATTTTCCTGTAACTTCCCCAACACCCCTCTATTTTTACAGAAATAAACTTAGATTTAATAGAAGTCGTATTTGTTACATTCCATCGAATACTTCAGAATCCTAATTATTGGCTAACTCCCCAAATCCATTGTCTTAGTTCATTTTGTGTTGCTAAACAGAATACCACAGACTGGGTAACTGATATAAACCAAGATTTATTTCTTACAGTTGCATAGGGTGGGAAGTCCAAGGTCAAGGGGCCCAGGGAATGATAAGTCCCTCTTTCTGTGTCATCCCATGGTGAAAGGTATAAGGGCAAGAGAGTATGCGAGAGAGCAAAAAGAGGACAAACTTGCTTGTACAACAGGCTCAATCTCATGATAACAAACCCACTCCCACAATCACAACTTCAATCCATTTATGAAAGCAGAGCTGTCATGTCTTAATCACCCCTTAATGGTCCCACATTTTAATACTGTCATAGTGGAAATTAAATTTCAACATGAGTTTTTGATGAAACATTCAACTTACAGCATCCATAAAACTCTTTTTTCCCCCAGTTCTACTGCCAATAGCTGTCTGTCTCAGAGGCAATCTCTGTGGGCATAATTCTCAATGCATTTTATCAGGATCATACACACTATCTCCACTAAGTCTAAATTCTGTTTTTAAGAGCCATTAAAAACCCTAGAATCTTCATGAAGATTTTATTTTTTTCTCATCATCTTTAGCCAGAAATAATATTTTCCTCTATTGATATGTTTCTCAGTTTATCCTCAGCCTACTTCATTACAATTACTTGGACTTTTGATTAGGAATGAAAATTCTAGGCCCATTCTAGAAGACAAAGGATCCAAAGCTGCATAATCAACAAGGTCTCAGAGATTCTGATACCAAATTTTAAGAAACACTGTTCTAAATTAATACAACACTTTTCTTGTCTATTTCTCAAAGCACTCATCAATATCTGCCATGATTCTAATTATTTTGCATCCATCACTAGATTGTAGGTACTTCGCAACAATGGCTTTTGTAGAATACATAATTCTTTTATATTTTTATCCTTTATAATATCCAGCAATTTCTCAGTATTAGATATATTTTAAATAAATATTTGTTTCATTTTTACAATTTTCTGGGAAGAATTAGGTTTTTTTTTTTTTTAGATACACAGTCAGTCATGCACGACATAGTGAAGTTTTGGTCAATGATGGACCATACAACATATGTGATGGTGGTCCCATAAGAGTATAATACAGCTGAAAATTCCTATCACCTAGTGGTATTGTAGCCATTGTAAAATCTTAGCACAATCAATTACTCCTGTGTTTGTGGTGATGCTATACTGCTAATCATATAAAAGTATAGCTACAATTATGCATTGTATATATTTATTCTTATAAGAAGTGACTGTGTTACTGGCTTATGTATTTACTATACTATACTTTTTATTATTGCTTTAGAGAGTACTCCTACTTATAAAAAGCCTCAGGTATGTTCTTCAGGAGATATTCCAGAAGGCATCGTTATCATAGGAGATGATAATTCCTTCAATGTTATCGACCCTGAAGACCTTCCAGTGAAACAAGATATGGAACCAGAGGACAGTGATATTGATGATCCTGATCCTGTATAGGCTTCGGCTAATGTATGTGTTTATGTCTTAGTTCTTAACAAAAAATAATTTAAAAATGAATACATAAAGATTTTAAACACAGAAAAAAAGCTTATATAATAAGAATAGGAAGAAAAAAATGTTTTTGTATAACTGTGCAATGTGTTTATTTCCAGCTGTCATGAGTCAAGAAGTTTAAAAAAAGTTTAAGTGAAAAAGTCACAGGACGCTAAGGTTAACTTACTATTGAAGAATTTTTCTATAAATTTCATGTAGCCTAAAGGTACAGTGTTTATACTATCTATAGTAGAGTACAGTAATATCCTAGGCCTTCACATTTACTCACCAGTTACTCACTGACTCACCCACGACAACTTCCAGTCCTGTAAGCTCCCTTCATAGGAACTGCCCTATACACGTATTCCACCTTTTGTCTTTGACACCATATTGTATTGTACCTTTCCCATGTTTAGATACACAAATTCTTATAATTGTGTTAAAATTCCCAATAGTATTTGGTACAGTAACACGCTGTACAGGTTTGTAGCCTAGAAGCAACAGGCTATACCATATAGCCTAGATATGAACAACAAAGCGCCTTAAGGACTCATTTCTCAGAATGTATCTTTGTCATTAAGTGATGCATGCATACAGTTCCATTATTGCACCAACAATGTTAATTGCTCCTTTTAAAAATTTCATAGATGATAGATTGACATGCTATATATAGATTGACATGACGTATATAGCTATATAGATATTTACATATATTGTTTTTGTGTATATTTGAAAATACCACTTGTTTACCAGCATTAACAATAAAGCATGAGGCTTGAAAGTTACTACCAAGATATTTATACAGTAGGAAACTCAGGATAGTGGAAAAATGTAAAAATAAAAGATTTAAGAAGGGTCTAAGATATCCCTTGAGCTAAACAGAGATCCTACCTCAATGACAGAAATATCTCCAAGGAATATGCCCCCAGATTTACCCCATGCTTCCTCTCAGATCATTTAAACAAGAGCCCAACTAGGTTGTCTGCTTCCTTTTGAAATTATATCTGCTTCAGGCAGAGCTAGGCTCAAAGGGACCAATTACAGTGAAAAGGGTGGGGGGTGGTTATTTCCCTTCAAAGTACCCTTCTTAGGTCTTTCCATGTAGTCTTTTTTAGGACTATAAACCTAGTTGGGCAGACTGTTTTTTTCCCTTATAATTCCCTATAGTAACTCATCCAGTGCTCCCTGTAACACACCCAGAACTTTCATAAATTGTGTTAATCAAGCTGAGGATAAAATGTTCGTCTCTGTGTTTGTACTCCAAAGTGTTTAGTTCATTTAGTGGAAGTTTAGCTTTATAAAAGCACCATATTTCAAGCAGAGAGGATTTAGTTCTGATTTTTTGGGAAGGTTAATATCTATCTAGTTATCCAGAAAGTTTCACATGAAGATCAATTAACCTATTTTTCCTCCCCCTCAAATTAGGCTTTCCTGTCTTTGGGGAGGTTGACTATCTTGAAAGCCAGTCAGAAAGGTTTTTATTAAATAGCTCTACAGTCTAGCAACTTTCACTCTTTGAAAACCTTAGTCAGACATATTACTACAGAGGAGACCTTAGGCAAATAAATCAAAGAAACCCAGGGTATACGTCCATTATCCATGTTTCAACAGTTCTCTTTCTGACAGATACAACTCAGGTGAACCTCTCTTTTGTAATTTCTCTTCTCAAATTTGACATGGTTCTGTGAAGTCTGTCATAGAGCAATTAAAAAGAAATCCAATCACACAGTTCAACTGTATCTTAAAGTTTCAGCTTGTTCAGCTAAGACAGCTGAGACTTTTAAATAAGGAAAAAAAAAAGAGCTTGCATAATGCCCTTTCTATACCATTTTTATTCAACTATGCATGTGTGTATAGCATAGAATGACATTTACACACTTTTAATATTATATTAAAGTTTTAGCTAAACAATGTGATCACTGTAAGTTTACTGTGTCAAATACTTTAAGATTAAAGTAAATCAAAGTTATATTTAGATACATATGTTTTTTAATTATAGCCTTTCTCAAGCAACACAAAACTTGATTGGTTATTATTCCAATTAGTCTAACTGCCTAAGAGGATCTGGAACAATTTCCATGTTAATGAATTATCACACCAAGTCTTTTATTTATTTGGGAGCTATTAATAAAAATGCACTAGGGAAAAAAGGAAGAAAACCCATTCTGTGCTATGCGTCTTACAAAGAGAACTAGACTGGAGTTTCTGAATTCTAATCCTCATTTTACTGCTATTGCTTACAAAAATAAAAATCTTTGAGTGAAAGCAGAAATGACAATAGACAGGAAAAGATACTGTTTTGTTTGTTTGTTTGTTTGTTTTGAGACAGAGTACCACTGTGTCACCCAAGCTGGAGTGCAGTGGTACTGTCTCTGCTCAATGTGACCTACACCTTCCCGGTTCAAGCGATTCCCCTGTCTCAGCCTCCTGAGTAGCTGGGATTACAGGCACAGATTACCATGCCCAGTTAATTTTTTTGTACTTACAGTAGAGATGGGGTTTCACCATGTTGGCCAGGCTGGTCTTGCATTCCTGACCTCAGATGATCTGCCCTCGTCGGCCTCCCACAATGCTGAGATTACAGGCGTGAGCTACTGCACCCACTAGATACTATTTAATATTCATTACATGCCAGAAACTACACGTTGTTTGATTAATATGACAAATAACCTCCTTATTTCTTCCTTTTATTTTTTTCTCACTCTGTGGCCCAGGTTGGAGTGTAGTGGCAGGATCACAGCTCAACAGTAGCTTTGAACTCCTGCACTCTTGGGATCCTCTCACCTCTGCTGAGGTGAGAGGTAGCAGAGATTATAGGCAGACACGACCACGCCCGGCTAATTTTTTATATTTTTGTAGAGATAGTGGTCTCCCTATGTTGCATAGGCTTTCTCAAACTCCTGGGCTCAAACCATCCTCCCTCTTTGCTCCCCCTCCCACAAAGTGCTGGGATTATAGATGTGAGCCACTGTGCCTGGCCTTATTTCTTCTTAATCAAATAGAGCAGACATCTGTATGTGGGTCAAGTCAAAGTATCTTTTATTGGATCAGTCATTTCTAAATGTCTTCTATTTATAAAACCTCAGATTTTATCTTCCTAATAGAACACCAGTTCTTAAATTTTGCACTGGATATGCAGACCCGAAAACCAGAGAGGAAAATATGAAACATTTGTGTAAACAGTCCTGAAGTTTTGGTCATTCGGGATCATCTCCTAGTCTTAAAAATCTAGATGTGAGGTTTTAAGAATCTTATGGATACAGGAGAATCAGGGTATATGGAGAACTAAAACTGTGAGTCTACATTCCTAGTGAAAGGGTAGACTAGGAAAAAAGAAAAAAAGAAAGAAAGCTTATCTGCTTTCTGACCTAAGTAACAAAAATAGTCACCTCCAAGAAATCGGTAGCCAGAATTCTATCCTGCTGTGTATTTGATATTGAATTAGCACTCTTTGTATTGTTGCCCACAAACTCCAAAGCAGAGAAAGCAGAAAAAGCAGAAGAGCAGAAAAAGCCATCCCAGGCTTTAATATTCCTGTCAATACACCAGCTAAAATACCCTTTGGAAGTTTACATTCTCATCCCAAGTCCTCATAAAATTCTCTCAGATAATGCTCTAGTGAGCATGAGCTCACAGGACCAAACTTAAATATACAACAGGAGGTTAATCAATATAAGGCAGAGTTTGCAAAAAAAGCAAACAGCAGAACCCGAACTACAACAAATTCAGATATGAAACAAAAGTGGAGTGACAGGTTTAAATTGTTATAAATAACTTCATATTATGGGGATGGAGGGAAAGAGAAGAAAAAATAATAATTAGCATTCATCATTTCTAAATGAAGTATCTGTATAAACATTTTAAGAGTATCTAAAATAAAAATGAAATGTATGTATTTTGATTTACTGTCAAGATTTTTGGGGGCATTCAAATAAAAATTAATTTAAATATACAAAGAAAGCATATTATCTAGGTGTATCAGATTTATATATTGTAAGTCATACGTATAGAAAGCATAAAATTAGCATATATGTACAAAACTATCAATCATAATAAATACTTATTGATTGAACTCAAGAGTTAAATATGAGAAGAGATGATTTTGTTGGATAAAATAAAATCCAGCTATTTGCAATTTAAAATCTGCCTGTTCAAGGCATAGGACACAGAAACTTTGCATGTAGACTAACAGAAGAATGTGACTAATCGCAACCTAAAAATCCATCAAGCAAATATCAAGATAACCATAAAAACGGGCAAATCCATAATCAATAAATATAGTTTAATACAACTCTCATAATTGATGGATCAATTTAAAAAATTAATAATAAAGAAGATTTAAACAAAGTGATTACAAATTACTTAATAGACACAGATAACCCTGTAGTCAACAGAGAATACATATTCTTTTCAAGTATTTGTGGAAAAGAAAGTAATATTTTTATTAGATTGAAAGCAAAAGTACTCAATTTTTTAAAAAAGGAAACAAAACACTCAGACATAATTATCATTAGTTAGATATCAACACATAAGCAAAGATAGTAAAATAAATTAAAAATTAAAAAGCACAATTCTGAGCTTAAATCATAATGGATATCTGAAAATATTTAAATATAATGAAAATGCTATCTATAATTTTTCCTTTGAGTGCTTATAAGAGGAAATAAACCTGAAAATTAATAGGTTAATTATTTCAAAAAATCAAAAGTACATAGAAAAGTTAAGTATACAGTAAATATACAATTAAAATTTAATGAAATTGAAGGCAAAATGCAATACATAAGATTCTTAAAACTGAATATTGGTTATTTAAAGAAAAATTAACAAAGTAGATAAACCTATGAACATTTCAGTTAAAGAAAAGTTTCAAATAGGCAATATTAACAGTATGGAAGGGTAAATAACAGCAGTGTTTTTCAAAAGATATATAAAAATATATACACTATGACTACTTCAACTTGAAAACATCTCACATTCTAGAGAACGCACTAGAAAAGTACAATTTACAAAAATTAACCCAATAAGAAATAAAAACCATTAGTAAGGTCTACATATTAATAAGATAAATCATGCTTAAATATATAATCCAGAGAGAGAGGAAGAGAAGAAAGAGAGACAAAGGTAAAGGAAGAAGGGAAAAAAGGAGGAAGGAAGGGAGGGAGGAAAGGAAGGAAGAAAAATAAAACATCACACACAGATGGAAAAATAAATGATTCATCATATATGAATTGTTCCAAGAACTTGAAATACAGCAGTCTGTCCTATCAATGCATGAATCAGTATAAATTATTGTGATAAAGATTGGTAAACATGGTAATATAATCCATAACATTTTGGCTGCACTCTTAGGTCACCAGTTAGATACTACATTTCTTATTATGCCTTTTTAAACTGTTATTTTAGGTTTGGGGGTGCATGTGAAGGTTTATTACATAAGTAAACACGTGTCACAGGGGTTTGTTATACATATTATTTTATCACTCAAGTATTAAGTCCAGTACCCAATAGTTATCTTTTCTGCTCCTTCCCCATCTGCCACCGTATCTCCTCAAATAGATCCCAGTGTCTGTTGTTTCCTTCTTTGTGTTCATAAGTTCTTAACATTTAACTTCCACTTGTAAGTGAGAACATGCAGTATTTGTTTTTTGTTGTTGTTGTTGTTCCTGAAACACTTGCCTGCATGCGTCTTTGTGGCAGAATGATTTACATTCCTCTGGGTGTATACCCAGTAATGGTATTGTTGGGTCTAATGGTTGTTCTGCTTTTAGCACTTTGAGGAAAAACTATATTGCTTTCCACAATGGTTGAACTAATTTACACTCGTATCAACAGAGTATAAGTGTCCCCTTTTCTCTGCAACCTTGCCAGCATCTGTTTTTTGACTTTTTATTAATAGACATTCTGACTGGTGTGAGATGGTATCTCATTGTGGTTTTGGTTTACATTTTTCTAATGACCAGTGATGTTGAGTTTTTTAAAAAATATATGATTATTGGCTGCCTGTTATGTCTTCTTTTGAGAAGTGACTGTTCATGTCCTTTTCCCACATTTTAATGGGATTGTATCTTTCTCTTGTAAATTTATTTAAGTTCCTTACAGATGCTGAATATTAGACCTTTGTCAGATGCATAGTTTGCAGATATTTTCTCCTATTCTGTAGGCTGTGTGTTTACTCTATCGATAGTTTGTTTTGCTGTGCAAAAGCTCTTATGTTTAATTAAATTCCACTTCAATTTTTGCTTTTGCTATAATTGATTTTGGTGTCTTTGTCATAAAAGTCTTTGCCTGTTCCTATGTCCAGGATGGTATTGCCTAGGTTGTCTTCCAGGGATTTTATAGATTTTATAGTTTTACACTTAAGTCTTTAATTCATCTTGAGTTGGTTTCTGTGTATGATGTGAGGAAGGGATTCAGATTCAGTCTTCTGCATATGGTTGCTAGTTACCCCAGCACTATTTATTGAATAGGGAGTCATTTCCCCATTGCTTGTTTTTGTCGGCTTTGTTGAAGATCAGTTGTGCGGCCTTATTTCTGGGCTCTCTATTCTGCTCCATTAGTCTACGGGCTTGGTTTTGTACTAGTACCATGCTGTTTTGGTTACTGTAGCCTTGTAGTATGGTTTGAAGCCAGGTAACTTACTGCCTCCAGCTTTGTTCTTTTTACTTAGGATTGCTTCAGCTATTCAGGCTCTTTTTAGTTCCATGTAAGTTTTAATTAGTTCTTTTTTTCCCCCTAATTCTGTGAAGAATATGGTTGGTAGTTTGATAGGAGTAGCACTGAATCTATAAATTGCTTTGGGAAGTATAACCATTTTAATGATGTTGATTCACACTATTCATAAGCTTGGGATATTTTTCCATTTGTTTGTGTCTTCTCTGATTTCTTTGAGCAGTGTTTTGTAATTCTCATCATAGAGATCTTTCAGCTCTCTCATTAACTGTATTCCTACATATTTTATGCTTTTTATGGCAACTGTGAATGGGACTGACTTTCTGATTTGACTCTTGGTCTTGGTTTGGCTGTTGTTGTTGTATAGGAATGCTTGTGATTTTTGTACACTGATTTTGTATCCTGCAACTTTGCTTAAGTTGTTTATCAGCTGGAGAAGCTTTTGGGATGAGGGTTTTCTAGATGTAAAATCATGCCATCTGCAAACAGAGATAGTTTGACTTCTTCCCTTCCTATTTGGATGCCCTTTCTTTCTCTTGCCTGATTGCTTTGACTAGGACTTCCAATACTATGCTTAATAGAAGTGGTAAGAGACAGCTTCATTGTCTTGTGTCAGTTTTCCTTAAAGCTAGATAGGCTATGAATCTATATTTTAGCCAGTAAGAAACAATCAGAAATCATTCACAAAAACTTTGGAATAACATCCTTAAAAATAGAAGCTAGTTGCCTCTCATTTTCTCTTCCTCTCTAAAGTAATAAAAGTTGATTAAATGCAAATGACTAGTATCCATTTAGCAGAATGAGGATGATAGAGTGAGATTTTGTGTAGGGACAGTTTAGAAGCAACTTGGTCTCTAGACGTCTTAATATCTGAAACATCTGCCTGCATATGAACTGAGAAATAATCTTTTCTCTTCTTTGTGCTATGGTGATTGTATCTCTGTATAACACTATACTAATCTTTATCCTACAACACCAACTCCAGACAAGGATATCATGACACAATAAAGGTATCAGCTAATTTTACTTTTATATGTAAATCCAAAGGAACAAATGAAATGCAACCAAAGAGAATCTTCTAAAATATATTTTAGAAATTCATAACCAAATTCAGTTATTCAAGGAATATAAAGATGGTTTAACTATAGGATAGTACTTTACCATATTACCAGATTAAAAGGAAGAGAAAATTATCATCTCACTAGGTGCAGAAACAAATATTTCCCTAAAGTTTATAAATTCAATATTAAAATTAAAAATATAAACAAGTTCTCTGCAATCTAGGAATAGAGCAAATTTTTTAAATTGAATAAGGTGCATCTATCAAAAACCCTACAACAAAAATGAATATAAAAATGTTACAAATATTAGCTTTAAGAGTTTGAATAAAACAAAATCCTTATATCATAAAGGATATTAAATATCATACTAAACAATTCGGTCAGTGCAGCAACTCAAGAAAAACAAATAAAGGTATAACAATGAAATAAAAAATATTCTTAGTCATTTACAATATAATTACTGGTTAGAAACTGGAACAGAAGTTACATTTTTTTCTTAAAAATAATTAAATAAGGATATCGAATATAAGATTATAGAAATCAATATGTGTCATATAAAAATAATGCATAAAACTTAGTAATAAGTATTTAGAAAAATGTGCTTTAAAATAAATAAATGTTCTCAATTCTATGTACGTGTGTGTACAAAATAAAATAATTCCAGTAAAAATGTTTAAGTTTTTGGGGGCATCAGGGCAAACTTATTCAAAAACTTGTATGAAAGAGTAAAAGACCAAATATAGTTAAAATATTTTGTAGTTAAAACAATTGGAAGGTGTCGACTTGCCCTATTAGATGTTAAATGTTATGATAAATTTATAATAGGACTGTAAGTACAGTATTGATGTAGTGATAAATGAACAGACAGAAGAGAAAAATAACCACAAAACAAACATATGTCTACAGGGAAATGTCATTGGTAATGAGAAATGTAATTGAATATCATTGCAAAAAGGTCAGACTGATTTAAAAACTACAGTTGGAATGATATAGTAAACTATATAGATTCCTATCTCACACCATGCACAAAAGTACATTACTGAGAAAAATGAGAATTTTAAAGCTTTAGAAAAAAATAAAATATTTTTTAATTTCCAAAAGGGGATTTTTTTTTCTAAAACATAAAGTATATATAATTTAAAATATTGAAAGTTTTAGCTGTATTTAAATTTTTATGAGTGTCTAAGAGCAACATAAGCCATAAAGAACATGTCACAAATGGGGACAGTCAAATAGCAATGTTTATATTATCAATATAACTTAGTAGCCACACATATTAAAAATATCTGTTAGTCAGGAATGAGGTTGTCAATAAGTATATACAAATGTTCAACCTCATGGGTAATCATGGAAATATAAAGAAAGTCACAGTGAAATTCAATTTCACATGTATCAGACTGGCAAACAAGTATTTAAGTGAATGTAAAAAAAACTAAAATTTTAACCACTGATGGTGAGAGTGCAGTTTAGCACAATGGCATTTGATAACTAAGTTGGTGAAATCCTAATAAAGTTGAAAAGCTGCACATGTTTCAACTAAGTGATTCCACTATAGGTTTATGCCTTAGAGAAACGCTTGAATATTTTCTCTTAGAGACATGTACAAGAATGCTCAATGCAGTTGAAACCTCAAGTTTCAAAATAACTTAAACGTCAAAATAACATTTGTCAAAATAAATGATAAATGTTAGTATATGCATATTAGGGCACTCTACAGCTATGAAAATAAATTATATAAAGCTCCATGAATAATCATAATTTTATATTTCAGTATATATTAAAATATGAAAAATAATACTATACATTGCATTAATTTGTATACTTATATAATAAAGTACATGGGAATAAATGAAATTTGTAAATGCTAATTCAAATTTAAAATGATGATTAACTATGATTGGAAGGGTAGAGAATATAATCCAGGAGAATTAGAAAAATTTTTTTGAAATATTATTTTCCTTTCTGCTTTTTTTCTATTATTTCTCTTTCTGCTTTTTGAAATTACTTCACAATTCATATAAAATGTATCGATATATTAAGATATTTTTTGTAGTATATGACTACCTATTATAGTTGTGGGTGAATATTAAAACATAAACACAACATTTTATATAAGATAACTACATTAAAACAAACAAAAACACTGAAGTTACATCATTTTAAATAAGTTGATTTAATATTAGATACACCAATTTTAAGAGTAGAACCTAAGTCAATGAAGCTATTTCTTTGAAGAATCTATTCTTCCCTGCTTTAGCACAGATAAAATTTTCCCAAACTCAGGAGCATGTGAGTAATAACACTATACAGATACTTGGAGGAACAAAGAATTTGTCACCATGCTAGGAACTCATCTGCTTTTCTGATTAATATTAAATGTGAGCAATTTCAGACTACTGATTAGATTTATCAATAATTTATACAATGTTATTGTGGATGATTGAAGTTATTTCTTTTAATGGGATTCTCAAATCACTTTTAACATCATGATATAAATTCTTTATGACATACAGCTCTGCATACACTTTGGCAACCCTATCAGACATGCTTTGTAATAATAAATCAACCAATCTCAGGGCACACAGGAGGAAAACATGTTTTAGGCTAATGTCTAATAAATGCTTACAGAAAAATATTAGGGGTAGCAAGACGGTTGTTCTTTTGCATCTCTGTGACTTATTTTAATTTTTAACTTATTTCATTTTAAGGTTTTTTGTTTTGTTTTTTGTTTTTGTTTTTTTTTGGTGATGGAGTCTCGCAGTGTCATCCAGGCTGGAGTGCAATGGTGCAATCTCAGCTCACTGCAACCTCCGCCTCCGGGGTTCAAGTGATTCTCCTGCTTCAGCCTCCTGAGTAGTTGGGAATACAGACGTCCGCCACCACGCCTGGCAATTTTTTTGTATTTTTAGTAGAGGCAGGGTTTCGCTACATTGGTCAGGCTGGTTTCTAACTCCTGACCTTGTGTTCCGCCCGCCTCGGCCTCCCAAAGTGCCGGGAGTTTACAGGGGTGAGTCACCCTGCCTAGCCAGGTATGTTTATTCCATAATTTTATCTGCATATAATAAAAGAAAGTCGAAATAACAGCTTTACAGTCAATTTAGTGTATCATTATTGTAATATGTACATTTGTAATGAGAGTTTTTGTTATATTTGGAGACCTTATAAACAAGTCTATCAAAATAAAATGTTAATATTCATTAAAAATATAAATTGTCATTATCTCCAAATGTAATTTTTTTTTTTCTTTTGAACATTCCTGCTCCTTGGTGTCACAGAATAGATACTTTAACTAAAGGAAATTAATATGTGTTTGTATGCTAAATCTCTCCTGAGAATATAAAAGTTGATGGAATAGTGAGACAACTTCTTGAGAATTCTTGAGCCAATGAAAATGGCTATTGAGGAAAATGAGTGATATCTACAATTTTAGAGGATCTACATAACATTTGCTCAGAACTCTACATGGCATCCATGAGTTTGAAAGTATGTTCCGGAAAGAGTGTAACTTCATCCCAGAAACACATTTTAAACTGTTTAAAATATCTAAAGTCTGTAATTCTATATCTAATTGAAGAGTTTTACATAAAACTATACAGTCAACTTATTTATAATAGCAAGAATAAGGTGCCAATGTTCTGATTGAATTAGAAATGTGCAAAACCAATACAAAAAGTTGATAAACTTTTCCTTGAGCTATATATGTACTTTTTAAATAAATGAAGAGATATAATGTATTGCTTGGTGAAAAAACAGTTGTAAAATATTAGCTTCTCTTAAATTATTGTACATACTTTGTGTAAATACCTGTGGGTTTTTAAAAGTTTTATAATTATTCTGGACAAAACAGTCATTATATAGCAATACTTCTTAGTCAAGACAACCCTATGAGGCAGGTATTTTACAGATGATGCAATTAAGACTACGACAGTTTAAGTTTCTGTTATTTTCTGATATTATCCACTTATAATTAGTGCTGTTTTTAAATTCAACTTTCTCTGCCTCCAAAGTTATTTCTTTCAAAAAAAAAGAAAAACTATGCTCTTTTGAAGAAAAAAGGAAAAAGACAGAAAGAAAACAAGAGGAAAGGAAGAAGAAAAAAAGAAAGAAAACAAGTAATTAACATATTCTGCTACTGTGTCAGAAACAGATTGACAAAGCAATGGAAAAAAAATGGAAATGCATAGGTAGCTATGTAGATATATATGTATTGTATCATTGCATATACAATATATAACAAAATATTTGACATAAAATATAATTATCTATGATTTTGAAAATATATGATATAATTAGATATGATTCAACATAATAAAAGAACCATTTCAAATCAGTTAAAATACAGCAAAATAAATGAAGTTGTGACAAAAAAAAACTACAGCTCTGTTTCAGACAACTGACTACAATAAATTATGAGTAATAAACCATTGTACGACTTGAGACCATGATAAGCAATAAAAATGGACAAAATGAAACCATAAGGCAATAAAATAAAAACATAGGAGTCTGTTCACATGAATAGAGTACAGAAGACTTTTTAAAGTTAACCCCTAGGACAGAATTCTAGAATTCAAAAATTTCTAAAAATGAGGAGTTTTTTTTCACAATTCATCTGGCAGCAAAACCTGAATTCCCTTAAACTGAGGCAACAAATGTCCTGAACTAATATGAGGTTATTCTCCCACATACTGTGAATTTCAGTTATTTTTTTCTTTTCAGCAGAAACCTCAATGTTAGATTATAGGATGTTTCCCCAGACTTCAGCAATGGGTTAAAAAATATATGGTATACACATAGTACTGTCTTTTAAAGTCAGAAAAATTCTGAACTCGACTGTACATCTGATCCCAAGGGTTTTAGTTTATACCTCTTATTAAATCAGAAAAGCACCAAAAAATAACTAGAGGCATTCAAAAAAATTGCAAAACATTCCAAAGATTTTATACCCTTAATATAAAATGAGTTCTTTGCAGTCAGAGAAAAAAATGTATTCACTATACTAACAGAAAAAAAATGTTGCATTGGGTTAAAAAAGCAGATAAACCACCAAAGAGGAAAAACAATTGGCTCATAAGAATAAACAACAATGCAAAATGTCACTGGTAAATAGATACAAAAAATAAATTATTGCTGAGATATCATTTTTCCTTTGTACAATTATCAAAGATATAAAAGGAACACTAATACTCAGAATTGGCACAGGTTTATTGAAATTTCAAGAATTTGAAGAGATGGACATTCACATACTCAGCTGGAAATAATGTAAATCAATAAAATTTTTTAAGGCCGGGCATGGTGGCTCATGCCTGTAATCCCAATACTTTGGGAGGTCAAGGCGGGTGGATCACTTGAGACCAGGAGTTCAAGATCAGCCTGGCCAACGTGGTAAAACCCCAGTTGTACTAAAAAAATACAAAAATTAGCTGGGCATGGTGGCGGGCACCTGTAATCCCAGCTATTCAGGAGTAATGGCTGGAAGTCATTATCCTTCTCAAACAAACATAGGAAGAGAGAACTAAATACCACATGTCCTCACTTAGAAGTGGGAGCTAAATGATGAGAACACAGGGATATATAGAAGAATTGAAAATTTTCAACTGACTCTTGCAAAATTTTATTCCCCAAATTGGCCTATTCATCTTCCTAATCCCAAATCAATTAATAGCAGTATGAGTGTTGGTATACTGTAACTTGCTGAGGCAGGAGAATCACTTGAACCCAGGAGGTGGAAGTCACGATAAGCAGAGATCGCATCACTGCACTCCAGCCTGGGTGACAGAGCCAGACTCATCTCAAAAAAAATAAATAAATAAATAAATAAATAAATAAATAAATAAATAATTTTTTAAAGATAAGTTTAGTCATCCCTACCAATCAGCAACAGAATTTCTTAAAAATAGATTTGACAAATTATCTTAAAGATAAAAATACTTATTAAAAAATCTTTAGCTTTTATGATAGTCATTGCCACATTATGAATAATGGAAAGTTATGAAATACTTAATACCTAACAAGAGGTTTTGTTGATAAACAATGCTGTCTCAGAAATGATCACCACCAAGGCATCAAAATTATGTTTTTGAAGAAGTATTAATGAGAGAGATGATCTGGTAAATATCAGGTTATAAAATAATATGCATATTATGGCCACATTTATTTGTTTTAAAATTTTCATACACACATATAAAAATACATAAACATAATATAGAAATGTTTTTTGATTTTGTAATCAAATGTAGTAGAATTCTATGTCCCAAGCCTTCACTGGCCTGATTTAGGAATTATCCAAATATCAGCCCTTATTACCAATCACTCTTTGGCCTCAAATCATGAAAAAATACTCAGGTCTATTTAGTTCAGAAGATTTTTTAAAAATGCCTTTGTTTAGGTTCATTTAAAACTCCACAACTTTGTTCTCTACAGAAGTCACTTCATTTATTCTTAAGTGAACTTTGATTATCTTAGCTTTCCCAGTACTTCAGTACAAATTGCAATGTGCATGCATTTTTTAGTGATCACTTAGAGAGGAAATTAATTTGTCTTTGATCCTTGAAAAATAAGATTTGATTAGATTCTGTAAAATGGCCTGTAAGATCCATTTCTATTTAACCTTCATTTTCACAACAAAAAGCCTTTAAAAATGTAACCTGTAACTGACTGGTAATTTTTAAAAAATAAGTTTATTTTCAATAGCACTCCAATCTTGCTGTTTATGCCCAACTAGATATAGTGGAAGTAATATAATATATTCATGAAGAGTGCATTCACTGAAATCATATTATTCTGCTTTGAACTGCAGCTCTGCTGCTTACTAGCTGTGTAGTCTTGACCGAAATCCCTAGTTTATCTCTGCTTCAGTTTACTCATATTTGAAATAAAAATAATATCTATCTCATAGGATGATTATCAAAATTACATTAGTTACTAATTGTAAGAATCTTAGAACAGTCATCAACATGTAGTAAGTACTAGGTAAGTCTTCATTAATGAATGAATTATAATGTATTCAAAAGCAGCATATCTGTTTCTTTACACTTAAATATAGTAATTTGTCCAGTGGTCACTAAAAATCCAGAAAATGTTCAGCAATAGGAAAATAAATAAACTATTATCGCAATCATTTATTAATAATTTCACAAAGAGGAAATAAAGATGTGTGTTCTAATAAAGAGCAAGATGATTCAGGATTTTATGGCAGAGATAGAGGAAGATTAAAGTTCACTTTTATTTCAAGAACTGTTCCCTGTTCAAATTCTCAGAAGGCATGGGGAAACAGAGAATGTGTTATTCATAAGGCATGTTGTGGGATACCAACACTTATACAGTTATTAATTGATTTGCAATTAGGAAAAGGAATGGACCAATTTTGGGGCTAAAATTTTGCAAGGGTCAGTTGAAAATTTCCAATTATTCTATGTGCCCATGTGTTCTCATCATTTAGCCCCACTTATAAGTGAGAACATGGGGTATTTGGTTTTCTGTTCCTGTGTTAATTTGATAAGGTTAATGACCTCCAGTTCCATCTATGCCTCTGCAAAAGACATGATCTCATTATTTTTTATGACTGCAAAGTATTCGATGGTATATATGTACCATATTTTATTTATCCAATCTATCATTGATGGGCATTTAGGTTGATCCATATCTTTGCTATTTGCAAATGAACATACACATGCATGTGTTAGAATGATTTATATTCTTTTGGGTATATACCCAGTAATAGGATTGCCAAGTTGAATAGTATTTCTGTCTTTAGGTCTTTGAGGAATCTCCACACTGTCTTCCACAATGGTCGAATTAGTTTACACTCCCAGCAACAGTGTATAAGCGTTCTTTTTTCTCCACAAACTTGCCAGCATATTTTTTTTTTCCCGGACTTTTTAATAATAGTCATTCTGACTGGTGTGAGATGGTATCTCATTGTGGTTTTGATTTGCATTTCTCTAATGATCAGTGATGTTGAGCTTTTTAAAACATGATTATTGTCTGCATGTATGGCTTCTTTTGAAAAGTGTCTTGCTCACGTCCTTTGCCCACTTTTTAATGGGATTGTTTTATCTCTTGTAAATTTGTGTAAGCTCCTTATAGAAGCTGGATATTAGACCTTTGTAGGATGCATAGTTTGCAAAAACTTTCTCCCACTCTGTAGGTTTTCTGTTTATTGATAGTTTCTTTTGGTGTGTAGGAGCTCTTTAGTGTAGTGTGGACAGTAGGAGGAGGGAGAAGATCAGGAAAAATAACTAATGGGTACTAGGATTAATTCCTGATTGATGAAATCTGTACGACAAACCACCATGACACAAGTTTACCTGTGCAACAAACCTGCACATGCACCACTGAACTCAAAATAAAAGTTATTAGGTAAAGGAAATGAGCGATATTTACACACAATAGAGCACTATTCAGCCATAAAAAAGAATGCAATCCTGTCATTTGCAACAACTTGGATGGAACTAGAGGTCATTATGTTAAGTGAAATGAGGCAAGCACAGAAAGACAAACATTAGAAGCTCTCCTTCACTTGTGAGATGTAAAAATAAAACAAAATGAACGTAGGGAGATACAGAGTGGAAGGAAGGTGGGTAGTGAGGAGGTTGGGAGAGAGATGGGGATGGTTCATGGTTGGAAAAAAAATTAGTAAGAATGAACAAGACCTGGTTTTTGATAGCACCACAGGATGACTACAGTCAATAATATTTTAAGTGTACATTCTAAAATAACTACAAGAGTATAATTGGATTGTGTATAACACAAAGGATAAAGGCTTGAGGGAATAGATACTCCATTTTCTATGATGTAATTATTATTATTACACATTGCATGCCTGGCCTGTATCAAAACATCTCGTGTACCCCATAAATATATATATCTACTATGTACCCGAAAAAAATAAACAAAAATGAGAATGAAAAAGAAAAGAATGAATGAACAAATAAATAATTCAATTTTTCCATCATATTTTATACAAGCAAGGAGAAATAAAAGAGAAATTGAGAAAAATTAGGATTCCAGTAAAGGATTATTTGAGGGTATTCCCACCCTCAAACCCAAACAGAAATAAATTCCTCTAGCTATGCCTGGAGCTCAACAGAACCTGGGGTGTATACATGTGTGGTTTCTGCTACACTCCTGCTGCAGTGAGTTACTTTAATCAGAATTACACTCCAGGGGTAGTGAAGTAGCATTAGAAAGAGAAAGGAAACTCTCCAACTGGCTACTCCTGCCAGAGGCTCTGCTATAATCAGAATGAATGCTAGAAATAGACTTGTATGGCTAAAATTAATGTCTCTTCATTCATATATTCAAATTGTGTTATTGGTGAAATAATGAGTAATAGTCAAGAAATGTGGTCGGGATAAACTATCAGAAGACTACTCTTTGCATAAATGAATGAGAGTCTGTTAAGCCCAATAGCCTCTATATTTAGGGACAGTGATCTATACTTAAACCATAAATGATTACATGTCCTCTGCCGATTTTTAAAAATCCAAGGTCTCCTGACTCAGACAGAAGTTAAACTAAGCCCCCAAACTGAAATGCTGTTAAATTTTCCTCAGGTAAAACTTTGAAACAAAATATTTTCCAAGGTTTCCAAGGACAAGAGAAACACAGAGAGAGAAGGGAGACAGCAAGAATTTGGTTTCTGACATTTTTCTTTACAACCTAGTTGCAGGACAGGTAATTTTCTCCTCCAACTACCACTGCCAAACAAAACCAAACCAACAGACTCACCAAAACAGCTGTGTATTGCCAAATTGGGATAGACTAATTCATATTTTTAATTTCATAACAATTATAAAAAGTATTATTTTTCACAGCAAACAATTGTAGTTACTCATATATATTTAAATTCCATGTCACACTATTAAATCATATGCTATCACCATTTTCATATTGCACACACTTAATTTGAGTATGTGACATGGAAATTTGACTCCAAATTTTCTAGAAAATCTAGAAAAATTTCCGAATTAATGTAGAAAAAAAAAAAAAAACCACTAGTTGAGAAAGAAACGTTAGGGAGCTATCTCAGAAAAAAAACAAAAATATTTCATGGGCCAGTGGGTTCCAATATGACTTCTAGGTAGCTGAAGTTACTGCTACTATTAACTGTCAATTGATTTATTTGACACTTATCAAAGAACACTGTGAACAGCCCAGTAAGCAATGCACTTTTACAACAGACTTAAATTTGCAACCATCTGTGCAATTTAGAAACAGATGGTAAAAATTCTGGCCTTTTTTTTTTTTTAACCTGGCTTTAAGGAAGGCGAAAAATACTCTCATTTCACAAATTGTTATATTCAGCTCCATTTAACCTATTTTAGTCTCCATAGGATCTGAAACAACTGCTTTTATAAATCATTATGTTATCTTTAAATAGAATCATTTGATTTAATTTACATACACATTATGTTTCTTAAGTTAGATCTATGTAATAAAGAGGAAGAACATATTTATATATGTAAATACTAAACTAAAATAACAACTATATTAGCATGGTCATTATATTCTATTAAAGTCCTACTCTAGTTATCCCTAAACTTATTTTTATTAAATACTTTCAACACTGGCAGAATAAAAAGAGGTGCATTTGGGAGTTATTGCAGTTGCTACTTTGCTTTATATTTCAAGCAAGTTGCCTAATTATCTGCTGGATGTTAGAGACTAAGACTCCCCAAAGAACAGATGATACAGAGAGTCCTTCTGCATTGCTTATCAACATTCTTACTTGGCTTGGGAATGCCTTAGGATTCAGAGAACTCTCAGTGTATTGTAGCTACTCTCAAAAATGGCTAGTGACTGACACATTGTGATACATTTAAATTTCAACAAAATATGTTAGAGTGGTGGGGATGTTCTATGGCACCAGACTAGCTCAGAAAATGCCCACGACTACTCCCACTCAGATTTTCCAGGCAGTGGGAAATGGAAGTATAGTGAAGAGAGAAGAATGACAGGAAAGAATTTCTGTGTCATAGAATATTCCCTGTTTTATGATCCATGTGTTACAAAAGTTGACAGATTATAGGTCAACTCCCAAGTATCTATGCCCACCCCATTAATCCACACCCAATTTTCCAGTCTATCTGCCTGAATTTGCATCTGGCGTGAAATCAGAAACAAAGATGGGGCCAGGCATGTTGGAAAGAGAATACTTGGTCTGGCATGAAAGCATTGAACAGCCAGAGCCAGTAGCAGAGTTACGGCCAGCTGGATCCAAGGAGGAACTGGCATGAAACAGTGGTGGGATCAGTTCCCAAAACAGAGACGAGGCTAACCAGAAGGGAGGAGAACAAGTGGCCACATGGCTGAGAAGAGAGCCAGGCATTCAGGATTCCCATATATCCAAATCAGCCTCATTCCCCAGTGATCCAGATATAAAAAGTTTTGTTTTATTTCTACATAAAGACACAGTATTTGGTATGAAGCCCAGTGCCAATGCAAAGTTTTTGCCAGCAAGCATGGCCCAATTCAGTCAAAATTCACAGGGAAAAATTTTTTAAAAGAAAAACACAAGCACAGTTTCAGTTATGTATTATGTTGCAAATACTTGAATTTCAGGATAATACTTATCATACTGACAATGTAATGACAATATCAAATTGCTATGATGTGTAGAAAATTCAAATAAAGACAACATTAAAGGATTCAAACGTAATCATTATAACGTATTGCGGATTGCAGATCTGATTTTAGAAATTTAATAAAGATGATGGTAATGCTTCTTTTTTTCTTTTTCTTTTTTTTTTTTTTTTTTCTTTAGAGAGAGTCTCACTCTGTTGCCTAGGCTGAAGTGCAGTCTCCAACTGCTGCCTCCAACTCCTGGCCTCAAGCACTGCTCCCGTCTTGGCCTCCCAAAGTGCTGGGATTACAGGTGTGAGCCACTGCTCCCGGCCCTGGTAATACTATTTAAGAAAATAGTATATTTGAGTCTTCTTATATAGTATTAGTCAGACATGACCCTTTTTCATAATATCATCTATGCTCTGAATTCACAGCCCCTTGCTTTCTCTTGCTTTTTTTTTTTTTTTCCTTGAAGAAATTTCCACATCTACTGGCTTCCTTTTACAAATATTTAAACATGTTCAGGTCTCTCCTATATTGAAGTAAACCATCTTTCCTTGACACAGCATGATCAGAGTTTGATACTTTCATATCTATAATTCATTAAAGGTGGGCTGTCACAGGAAGGGGTGTGAACTGGACAATCCCTGAAGAGGCTGACAGCTGATGACTGCTGGCAGAGAGCACTCCCAACAGTGGATTCAAGTCCTTCCTTGAGAAAGATTGAGTGTCATATCACAGTGTCCAGTACAGTTCATCCTTTTAGTTATGTGGACTTGCTTCTTCAAAGACATTTCTGGAAGTAGCTCCTCCAGAGTTCTTGTATTTTTTTCCTGAGGAATATAGAAAAAAAAGAGGTAGTGTCTGTACAGCTATAGTGGGTCTCATTGTCTTCATCAACTCATCTAGCACATCTACTATCTTGCTAGCTTACATATAAATGTTATGACAGAGGCTCTCATGTTTGAGGATTATAGTCCTCTAATCTAATCTAATTAATTCTCAAAAGAGAACAAATTATTTGGCTGATGAACATATTCCTCCATTTTGTTTAACTGGAGCCTTATCTCTTTCTACTTAAGATCAGTTATCCCAGCTGGGCACAGCTGTAAGCCCAGCACTTTGGGAGACCGAGACAGGTAGATCACCTGAGGTTAGGAGTTCCAAATTAGCCTGGACAACATGGTGAAACCTCTTCTCTACTAAAAATACAAAAATTAGCAGGGTATGGTGGTGGATGCCTGTAATCCCTGCTACTCGGGAGGCTGAGGCAGGAGAATCACTTGAACCCAGGATGTGGAGGTTGCAGTGAGCCAAGATTGCACCACTGCACTCCAGTCTGGGTGACAGAGTGAGACTCCGTCTCAAAAAAAAAAAAAAAAAAAAAAAAAAAAAATCAGTTATCCCAACTGGATATTGACTCCTCTTTTTTCCTTCTGGTGCCTGAGTACAAAGAGCCTGTAGTTCTTAAGCAGCAGTTGCAACTTATAATGCAATGGGTCTCTTATGCCCCTGACAGAAGGATCCCCTATTTTAGAAATGAAGTTTTCTAAACTAGCAGTGCCCATGAGTGAAAGGATTGGAAGTAAAACTTATGCAAGTGGGTCAACCTTTTGTTATCTTTTTTTTTTTTTTCATAACATGAGTAGAGCTTAGCAATGATCATTTATTTGCCCTTTTCTTTATGTTTCTAATTACTCATGATTTCTCAAATACGATAGCTATATCATACAAGCTAATACATCTAATTCCACCAGTATAACATTCCAATATGCTACCTGGTGCTAAGATTAACAGCTCCACCTAACACCAATGATGAAATCCTCATTGTCAGCTTGGTAGTAAGTGATCCAGCTTTAGAGCTTCCTCTTTAGCACTAACTTTCTTAGACAGCTTGGGCTTCCCTAGAAGTATGCTCTAACATGGAGTTTAGCATGCTAGTGGTTTATTATAGAATGAGGAAGGAAGCAGGAGGCAGCAGAGGGAAAGTCAAGCTGCGATGCAGACCCAATCACATTTTAGCAACTCCATGGGAAACACCAGAGCTAGAATGGCCTCCAGAGATTTTCTGAACTAGATACAGATCACCAGAGCTTCATATATCTGTATCAGCCATTGGATGTGGGATGTCCATAGAAGGGCTTGGGCTAGGTAGCTTCTTTTCAGCTGAAACTTCTTTTGGAGTGCCCTGAAGGGGCTCAGACTAAAGGCTGTCCACTGACAGCATCCCCCGTACCTAGTACAATACATATTTCATTGAAAGATCATCTATTAGGCAAATCACTGTGTTTAACACATTTATAGTTATGAAAGTTACCTTCAATTCTATATTACTCAAGAGTACAATTGCTGGGCATATGCTTTAATTTTGGTAAATACTATTAGATTTCTTTCAGACGGTCTCAAATATTTATATTTGTAGAGGCATCTGGGAGAGTTCCAACTCCTCACCACATCAACCTTTAAGTGAGGTTACGTAATAACCTACCTTTCTGATTATAGTTCTTCCATTGGGCAAAGGGCAATTTTTATTACTTTTATCACTAGTGAATTTAATATCTATGCAGCTGTCAGCCTTTGGAGGTTCCCCTCTGTGAGTTGCCCGTTCACCTCCATTAGCTGCTTTTCTATTCAGTTTTATGTCTTCTTTCTTTTTCTTTTTAGAAATTAATCTCTTGTCATTTTCAGATGTTGCAAATATTTTTTCTCAACTTGTCACTTATTTCTTCAGTTGGTTTATGATCTTTAGAAATATTTAATTTTAGTATAGACTAGTTCATCAACATCTGACTATGCGAATTGTAATTTTACAGCTTTTTCTACCTCAAAGTCATAAAAATGTTGCTTTATTTTCTTGTTTTATTTTATTACCTTTACATTTAGGTGTTTCACACTTTTAGAGTCTACATATAAATACACAACCAATTTTGGCAATTTACATATTAATTTTATCTTATTTGTCCAATGAAGATAATATAATCATTCATTACATTATAATGTTTTTATCTCTATTTATATTGTAATTATGTCTCCTTTTTTACCCTTGATTTGTATTTTTCTCTTTTCTCAATAATTGGATGTGAAATGCCAGGTTTTAATATTTGAGTGACTAAATGGATACAGGATTTATATGGCTTAAGTTCTGCACATGCTATTTTATAAAAATGGGGATAATGGTAGTATTTATCTCATGGTGCTATTATAAAGACAAATGAGAAAGTAGGAGAGGGAAGAGGGAAAGTCAAGCTGTGCTGCAGGCCTGGGGACAGTTTTAGGCAATTTTCATTGCCTCAATTGCCTCAATTGAATTTTACATAGAATACTTTGAATGTAACGTGAACAAAACAAGAGCTTAATGAATGCTATTCATTATTATTATTAATACTACAATTATCCTTTATTATTTCATCAATATTATTATTTGCAGGTGAATCATAATTTTAAGCTTTCTAGCAGCCAGCTTGAAAAAGATAAACCTAATCAAGTACGCAGTTCACACAGTCCAAATATTTTGAGACATTAATTTTTCCTTTCTGTATTTTCTACTCTTAGCTCTCCAAAATACCCATACATACACACACACACACACATACACACACACACACACCTGCAGGAAAGAAGCAGGTGTAACTCCATTGTTAAAAAGTAAGGAAGGTCTGGGGTACAATGTAAAACAGCCTGAAGGACACAAGTAATTATTTTCTGCCAAACTAAACTTATATTTCCCTTTGGGAGAAACAAAAGTCATGGGTATCAATAAAATGAGATGTAGGTCCTGTCTTTGTCAGAGAGTGAGGGCCTGGAGTGAGACCACGATCCCAGACAGGAATGCAGGAATGGCTGCAAGAAGCATAGAGGGAGATGGAAGGACAGATTTCAAGATGTTACCCTCATCTATTATCTGCTGATTCAATTAATATTTGACTTAATAGGTCATAAACTTGAAATTTTTAAAGTCACACTTTCTAGGCTTTATCTCATAATTATTGAAACAGAATTCCTGGTGCAGAAGCCCAGAAAACCTTCCATTGAATGACTTTTTTGGAATGATGTTTAAGAATAGCTAAAGAAATGATGAAGAAATGAATAAGGCAATGTCTCTTATTCAGCTATTATATCCGATCGTGCTTGCATTTATTCACTCCTTCACAGACAAAATATTTACTGATTTCTTCATATATCCAGCACTGTAGTAACATTGGGAAGAGAACAGATATAATTCATGCCTTACCATAGAGTACTGTTTGATAAGTTATATAAAGAGATAACTTACATGACAGTGTGATAGTCAATATGACAGTGCTGCTCCAATAATGATGATGTGGGAGCACCTAAAAGGGGATATTTTCAATAGATTTTGAGAAGCTTTGAGAGATAGAGAGATTTTCAGCAGTAAGCTTGACATTGTCCTACCCTGGAAAGTATGTATCCAGGCAATACAGTATCCCCAGCACAGCATCTATTTCTCAGAGTGACTGACTCAACAATTGCTTCAAGTAAATTTTCTCATCATTATTTCTCATTAACTAATGTGCTGGAATCAGGCTGGCATCCTTCCAACTATCTTAAGGTTTTATACATCCGTAACAAGTGATTTGGCTTTGTTATTTTCTTGATATCACTTCTAGATAGCAGCTGACATTTAAGTTATCAGATGAGACCTCCTTTGTTGCCTACATCTTTCAAAACACGTTTCAAGTTCCTTTTAGAAACAAAAATAAAAAGCCACTGTGCATTAAGAAATCAAGCATGTGAGGCAGTGAAAATGTAGTGGTCTTCACATACCTTTTGATTTCTTTACTTAGAGCCTAGACATAGATTTGAGATACCTCAATTCAGTTCTCGGTACCCTTTCAAGTTGTAGTAGTCTCCGGTGTCTTATAAACTGTCATAATTAAGGTCCTTGGAAGATTGAAGTAATCCTAAATATTACTCTTATTTAGCAGTGGCATACATACCCAAATCAACACCCAGGAACACAGACACTATTTCACTCAGTGTAATCAATAAGCCAAACTTTATAAAGATCCTGGGTTATCTGTGTAATTAATAAAGCATGGACACTAAATAAGATTGACATTTGTAGAATTGTCTGAGGAGTTTCAAAACCAAAACTAAAATAAAGAAATGAAAGTACAAACTACCAAAGAATTACAGGCTATATTCTAAAGTTGTAATTTTCTTAAAGACTTAAGACTATTTTCAGAATGGAAAATTGAAAAGGAAAAGAAAATGTTTCCAGGCTGGGCATGTTGGCTCATCCCTGTAATCCTGGCATTTTGGGAGGCCAAGGAAAGAGGATCACTGAGTCCAGGATTTCGAGACCAGACTAGGCAACATAGTGACATCCCATCTCTACAAAAAATAAAATAAAATACATTAGGCAGGTGTGGTGGCTTGCACCGGTAGCCCCAGCTATTCAGGAGGATGAGGTGGGAGGATTGCTTGAGCACAGGCAGAAGAAGCTTCAGTGAGACATGATTGTGCCACTGCACTCTAAGATGGGTGACAGAGCAAGACCCTGTTTCAATTATTAAAAATGTTTCCATAAAAGTTCTGTTTAAAGGAAAAGTATAAAAAGCCTTTCTATTATGAGACTTAGTAAGACCAGAAAGTAAAATGGAAATAAATAAAATAGTTTCAAGGGTTGTTGAGATTATTTCTTTTTCGTTTGAGCAAACCTTTAAAGAGCTCAAATAAATGTCACTTTATTTACTTCTGTGAGACCTGAACACTCCTGATAAGTTAGTAGGAAAAAGAAATAGGAATTGCATGTGAAACTATTATAAATACATAGTTTGTATTCCTTGGATTTCATTATGAATGCAAAGAGCACATTTAGCAAAATACCATGAAATTTCATTTGGTATTTTTAATTAAATCTCACGAAATACAATAAAGGAAATAATAATAAAAATGATATTTCCAATACTTTTCCAACAAGTGAATGTTCAAACTGAGCTAGTGAGACAATAATGGTCCTGAATGCTAACTGCATGTAATATTCAATTGCAGATCAGTGAGTCGCTGGGTTGAATTATAACATCACTACAATTATATATAATTTTAGAATAATTTTGTATAATTTTAGAATAGGTTCTATATATTGGCTAATAAAAATCAGATAATTTAATTCAGAAAATTGGTACACAATCAATTATATTAATAAAGGGACTCAAGTACTAGGATACTCTGTGGTAAAATTAATCTTGCTTTATTTTCATACCCAATACCAAAGTTTAGAAGTTATGAAAGCATGCATGTTCACCCCTGACTTATTTTTTTTAAACTCAGTGAGTTGTGATTTCTAATTTAATAGTAGAGTTCTCTAACTAGCTGACACAGTTGTTCAAAGCTTTGTCCCTAAAATTTTGCTAATCTCATTGTAGAATATTTTGCAGCAGATAACACTAACAGTGAGCATAGGTTATGAGACAGAGAAATGTTACCTCTTCCCAGACAGAAACTCAATGTTCTCACAGTGTTCTTTGAAATATGCCTCTATATGTCTAGGAAAGATTGTGATCTCAACAACTCTTTGCTGACAGTACACTCAAAGGCAAAATAAAATATCTATTCTACCTGCCAATTAGTTTCTCACTTAAAGCACCTTACTCTGCTCTAAATGGTCCTCTGTTCCTCATTTCTGTCAAGAAAAAGCATTATGAAATTCATAATGAAATGACTTGCAGTGGTGCCAAAATTGTGGTTCATTTTTATCCAAACAAATTCCAAAAATACAGGAGAACCCACGAAATCAAGGAAAAATGATTAAGGATAATGGATGCCATATTAAATAATCAACAAATATCAACACCTTTACTGGATACATGCCAGAACCATTCTAACAGATTTAGAACTCATGGGAGACTACCTAATGTAATTAAAATTTTGATTTTTTTCAAATATCTTTTAGGTAATTTTGCCAGAGAGTATAAGATGAAAATATAAAGATGGGGCTGGGCGCAGTGGCTCATGCCTGTAATCCCAGCACAATGGGAGGCATAGGTGGGTAGATTATTTGAGGTCAGAAGTTCGAGACCAGCCTAGCCAACATGGTAAAAACCTGTCTCTACTAAAAATACAAAAAATAGCCAGGTATGGTTGCGGGTGCCTGTAACCCCAACTACCCAGGAGGCTGAGGCAGGAGAATTGCTTGAACCCAGGAGTCAAAGGTTGCAGTGAGCCGAGATCTTTCCACTACACTCCAGCCTGGGCGACAGAGCAGCACTCTGTCTCAAAACAAACAAAAAAAAACAAACAAAAAAGAGAACTTTTTGCTTTCTTGATGATATTTAGACCATGTTGAAGCACAGACTGGCTTCCTTATATGAACTCTTCGCTCAGTGAGTTTTCTACTGGAGAAGTAAAAAGGAGCAGTCAGATCAACATGAATACTGCATATCTTATACAGTAGAATATAGGAAAGTGAAAAAGCTCTTTACTTTTTGCCTAAACAAGAGACTTTGGTATTTACGTAATGGATTGTTGGGGCAATAGGAACAAGCAAAAACCTAGAGCAAATTCAAACGTAAAAACGCTGGTATAGGCCGGGCGCGGTGGCTCCTGCCTGTAATCCCAGCACTTTAGGAGGCCGAGGAGGGCGGATCATGAGGTCAGGAGATCGAGACCATCCTGGCTAACACGATGAAACCCCATCTCTACTAAAAATACAAAAAATTTGCCGGATGTGGTGGCAGGCGCCTGTAGTCCCAGCTACTCAGGAGGCTGAGGCAGGGGAATGGCATAAACCTGGGGGGTGAAACTTGCAGTGAGCTGAGATTGTGCCACTGCACTCCAGCCTGGAGACAGAGCAAGACTTCATCTCAAAAAAAAAAAAAAAAAAAAAAAAAAAAAAAAAAAAAAAAAAACAACGCTGGTATAACCTTAAAATATATTGGATATCATAACCTGATATGTTTTCTTCATAATTGACATGGGATGGTAATAGACTTTAGAGGAAAAAAGATTTCTATGTACAAAAAAATGGCAAGCAATGGTTTTGACATGTTAAACTATATGCAGTGAAACAAAATAAATATTCTCAAGGCATTTGATGAGATTTTATGATTTCTATATGAATTTCCAGGAAGGTGATATAGAACTCAAGTAGCATTTACAAATGTACTTGGATATAGAGTTCATTTGTCGTCTACCACAACCTGGGTTTAAAGATATGTGGAATATAACTTAGGAAATGCTGAATGAGTTACAGAAAATGGGTATGAAATAGAGCCATTCTTTAAGCCACTCTTCCATAAAGGCATATGGATAAAATCAAGTTCTGGCTTGTCTAAATCCAATTCCAGTTTATTTGTTTGTTTTAATACTATCTACCAGAAAATACAGTAGTCAGAATTTAAAATAACATCATGTGCAACCACAGACAAAATATCTGTCACAGGTAACAAGTGACAACCATTGAAAGAATAAATTTTTCTCCATTTACTGTCAGTCATTCAGAAAATAGTTATGAAATAATACATGTCAGACATGATGTGAGATGCTTGGTTTCCAAATATGAATAAAATAAATACACCATAATCCTTGCACCCAAGGAACCTACAATCTAGTATTTGGCAGGTGGGAAGAGGGGAGACATTTAAAGAGATAATACAATCTACATTGTAGATTTCATCAAAAAGGAAGCACATAATTCAAAGTCATGCATTGTTTATGAAAAGTCGCTAATATAAGCTTTACATCCAAAAATCATAACTATAGAAAAGTGTTACAATTCCAAATTCCATGTATTTTTCTAAATAACTTGGTTATTGTATGAAATCTAGACTTTCTTTGTGCACATTGCCCATTATCTATTTTACACTTACAATAACATGCTGTAAATCAAAATCAAGCCTCCAAACATACCTTTGAAGAGAAAGAATTACAAATAATGTACAAAGGCAAACAGCTGTTGCACTAGATTACCCTTCCTGAAAAATGTGATAATGCAGACCCTTTCCTTTCCTGACAGCCATTTAATAAAATAAAGCTCCCCCAAGTGAGAAGTGCCTGCCAACAAAGCTTGAAAAAGGTGGTATGCACTCCAGTGTCTTTTTTTGCTGTGTCAGGATCCATACAGAAACATTGTAAAAATAACTTCCATAAATCCCTTTCTTTTGTTCACATTTTTCCAAACATTCTTGTTCTGTTTGATCTTTTTCTTTTCTTTTCTTTTCGCTTGGCTCAATAAAGTTATGTGATAGTTTTGCAATTTGTTCTTCTAGGATTATCTAAAGGTGTCATTTATGTACTCTTGTCACAATGTCCCAGAATCTGTCACCTAAAATAGATTAACAGCAGCTGGCTTCAATGATTATGGTGTTCTCTTTGCATTCTGTCTCCAGAAGTTGAAGTAGAAAACAGGAAATTTTGTAATTCTTGGAAAATGAAAATAAACTAGTAGTTGTGCTGAGGAGAGATTGTAACTAATGTGCTCCATGAACACAAATAACTGAGTTCAGAATAATACATAAGTTTAATTAATAATATTGCTTTTAAGCACTGCAAGAAATAGAACATTTTATTTATTGTTCACATAATTCATATTTCTGAGGTGAAACCAAGGTACTAAAGACCCAGTCTTTGGAATTTCAGATGTTGAGAACTGTTAATTCATTAGTTGATTTTTTTTTCTTTGATCTCCTCAAAATTTCGTGTCTTGAAGATAAACCAAAAATAAACTTAAGAAACATGGAAATCTACTAACTCAAGTAAGGAAAAACTCTAGAGCTAAAATCTTCAGATATGGATGAATTCAAGTTTTATAATAAAGGGTCTGTTTCTTTCCCACTGTCTCTTATTGCTACTCTCTTAATGGTAAAAATGATGGCCCAAGACTCATGCTATTAACTGATCAACCTGCTGCAAAAAGAGTGACCTTAGCAACATAACTCACATAAATTCCTAAATGGATACTGATTATTCTTAGCTTAGATTGCTCCAGTGTTACTCATTACTTCCAGGGAGGTGGAGTATTTTGATTGGCCAACCCAGATTATGTTAGACACCTGTGAAAGAAAAAGAAAAAGATCATCTGATAATTTAAAAAGTCCACAGAATCACATGGAGTAGAATAAGGGTTATTTTCCAAAGAAAGAATCACTAGGCAAGAAAAGAAAATTGGCAATTGTCTCCTATATCTTACTTTCAAAATATGTCTTTAAAGATAACATAATTAAATTGTAAAATATTTGAGAAACAATAAAGAAAATTAGTTAACTATATGTCCACCACCCTAATATAACTGTTGCCATTTTCATTTATTCTCTTTTTAGATATATATAGACAGATGATAGACAGACAGACAGACAGACAGATAGATAGATAGACAGACAGACAGATAGATAGATAGATAGATAGATAGATAGATAGATAGATAGATAGCAGACTTTACTGGCATAATTATGCATACAAATACAATACTTTTTTCTTAACACTAGGACATAGACTTTTTTCATGTGTTAGTTTTCTTTTTCCTTTTCTTCTTTTTTAGTTTTTTTGAGACGGAGTCTCACTCTGTTGCCCAGGCTGGATTGCAGTGGCACGATCGATCTCAGCTCACTGCAACCTCCGCCTCCTGGGTTCAAGCAATTCTCCTGCCTCAGCCTCCTGAGTAGCTGGGTTACAGGTGCATTCCACCATGCCCAGCTAAGTTTTTTAAAACTTTTTAGTAGAGATGGGTTTTCATCATGTTGGCCAGGTTGGCCCCAAACTCCTAACCTCAAGTGATCTGTCCACCTCGGCCTCCCAAAGTGCTGGAACTACAGGCGTGAGTCACCATGCCGGCCTTATGTGTTCATTTTCAAAGGTACTTAAACTGTCCTCTTGTGATGACTTCTTAAATTGCTTCACACTTTCATTATAATAATTAACCTAACAATGAACATTACTGTGCATATATTTTCTCCCTCTTTAAATTAGTTGCATAAAATAAATTCTAGGTAGACTCAATAGTCTAAAGCTTAGGAGTATTTTATGGGAAAAGATAATTTTTAACAAAATTGTGTACAATACTTTGTAAATCTCTCTGTTATAGAACTTATTAGATTATGATCTGTTTCCTCACAGTGCATACAATTCTGAATATTGATCATTTTTCTCATAATACTGTTTTTAAACTAGGATTTAAATCTTCTTCTTATTTTATTTTACATTTTAAAAACCTGACAGGTAACATTGCATGTATTTATCATATATAAGGTGATATTTAGAAGTATATACCCATTGTGGTTTGACTACATCTAGCTAATTAACATGAACCTTACCTAACATGGTTATCATTTCTGTAATGAGAAAACTTAACATCTACTCTCTTAGCATTTTTTAAGAATACAATAATTTTGCCGGGCGCGGTGGCTCACGCCTGTAATCCCAGCACTTTGGGAGGCCGAGGCGGGTGGATCGCGAGGTCAGGAAATCGAGACCATCCTGGCTAACACGGTGAAACCCCGTCTCTACTAAAAATACAAAAAATTAACCGGGCGTTGTGGCAGGCGCCTGTAGTCCCAGCTACTCGGGAGACTGAGGCAGGAGAATGGTGTGAACCTGGGAGGCGGAGCTTGCAGTGAGCCGAGACCGCGCCACTGCACTCCAGCCTGGGCGACAGAGACTCCGTCTCAAAAATAAAATAATAATAATAATAATAATAATAATAATTTTATTAACTAGAGTCACCATGCTGTACAATAAATCATTTGAAATTATTCCTTCCACAAAATGGGGAAAGACAGTATCTTTGAGAAATTAATCTAGCAAAACTGGATATCTACATGCCGAAGAATGAAATTTTTGGCATTTTCTCACAACATACACAAAAATCAACTAAAATTGATTAAAGACTGAAGTATTAGATCATAAACTATGAAACTGCTAGAAGAATACATAGGGGAAAAGCCTAGGGGTCTAGGCAACGATATTTTGGATAAGACCCCAAAAGCACAGACAACAAAAGCAAAAATTGACAAACGGAGTTACCTCAAACTAAAATCAATCAACAGAGTGAAACAATCAACAGAGTGAAAAAACAACCTACAGAATAGGAAAAAAATTTCCAAACTGGACATCTGATAAATGGTTAATAACCATAATACCACATAAAAAACTCCACTCAATAAAAGAAAACAAATAACTTGATTTTTAAAGATGATTGAAATATTAATTATTTAAAATACTAATGATTGTCATAAATTTAATGCCCATTGTGTGACAAGTGCACGCTAATTTATACTATGAGGAAGTTTTGATACTCCTATTTTTCAGATAAGAAAACTAACTCACAGAGAAATAACACATTTCCAAGTTCTCTCAACTGGTACAAAATGTAAATTAAAGACTTCCCAACATAAATATTATCAGCCTTTCCCATTACTTCTGTGTATCCAAATTTGTGATCTAGCACCTATATCAATAAGAAAATATTTGATCCTACACTACAAATATGTGTTTGCATAAATATATATAGATTTCGTGCTTGTACTACTAATACATCATGTATATTTTTGAAACAAATTTCAAATAAAGAACTTCAAAAAGTAAAATACGAATAAAAAGTGAGTCTGTTGTTTCTTTACACATCCCAGAGCAATGGCTTACATATCCCCACCCTTTCTGGCAGCCTCCCTTGTCTGTTCTCTTCCCACAACTAAGATTATCTGACTCTCATCTGCAGAATTCAGTATTCCTGTGGCTCTAGCTAAAGGAGCACCCTAGCTAATAAAACAACCCAGCTAAGGAAACACCCTTAGCTTTAGGTATATAAGTATTTAATTTTAGGGTGAATTTATTTTTCTTTCAAATGATACTTGTACATTTCACTTTGATCTCAGGTTCTAGTGGGACTACTGCACTTCCTAAGGGTAAGTGTTCGTGTACCTTAGGCTGTTAATGAAGTTCTACCATCCCTCTTCAAATTTAAGCCTTAATAACCAACACAGTACTTTGATACCTTTAGGTTATGGACTCTATTTTCCATCCCAACTCCAGAGAGAAATATTTTATGTAAATCACAGAATGATTTAACTCTAATAGCAATGGTTTTCCTACTCTAATTTACAAATATTGAGCTTCTTTTCTTGCTCTGTTTCTTCTGCGCTGGGATTCATCTTTAGTTATTGCTTAATTATCTTATGCAAATTATTTCCAGATTTAGCACCTATTGCTTGCCACCGTAATCTTAATTTTGTTCTATCTAAATAAAATCTATCACCTGTTCTTTACCAGGGTTTGGCCTTCTATCCTTCTAGATCCTGAAGTCAAGCTCCAGTTCTCATCCCCATTTGGTCTACTCTGCTTAATATAATTACACTTTTTTTCTGCCACATATCATCTGGCTTACCATATTTCAGAGAAGAGGAAATATTGTTTTTCTTTCTATTTGGGCTGATTTCTAATTGAGATTCTTTAAAATAAGCTTTACACAATGACTAAATGGTTTTATTTAAGAAAAAATTATATATGATATATGTATATGTGTGTGCGTGTATATATATATGTTTTATGCAGACCCTTGATAATCATAGTATTCCTTCTCCCTCTGGAAGTCAGTTTATTTAATAATGTTCTTTATTATTTTAGACTATAGATTTGAGTCCAATTTTCTCACAATTACCCAAGGGACCAAGTACAGAAAGATGTAAAAATTCATCAACATTTCTGCAAAAGCATAACCTTCAACATTTTCCTAAATGTGCATTGATGGCAATGCTGGTCCCAGGCAAAATCAAGAAGTTGAACCACCTGTATTGCCTTCTGAAATGCAACTTCAATGTGGAACATCCTTATTTCACAGGTGTTTTTATACTGTCTTAAATCCATCTGTAAAAAGAGTTGCAATGTAGAGAAAAATGTAACACTATTGATAATACCATGGATTCCTCTTCCCAAGATATATTGAATTTTATAAGATAAAAAAATGGGAAAGCTATATTTACCATGGGAAAGCATCAACATTATCAAAGAAATCACAGTTTACCTGTTCTGTCCGGAGGGTCCAATCTTAATTTTTAAATAAATTTTGAAGGATATTAGCTCTACAAAAACTTACATTAAATTATTCAATGATTTAAACATAATTTTATTAAAATTAAAAGAATGTACTAATTGAACAAGGAATTCTTAATAAACAGTACAGGAATTTTTAATTAGTTAAAATAAATATTTTTAACATTTACATAAAAATTATATAATTTCTTTTTTATAGTCCATAAATGTAGTTGCTGTGGTCTTGAAAAATTAGTTTATTTTCCAAAATTACATTGTAACCCTTACGTCTATCCTTCTGATTAAAATAGAATGCACTTCTCTTATGGTTACTTCATTACGAAGCCTCATATGCATACTGCATCGAAAAAAATAGAATAAAAGAAGAATAAATTAGTATCTTCCACAGTTGCTTACATCCTTTAATTGATACTCATAGCTCAGTCAATAACATCTAGGTTCAAAATTTTACAAAGTCTGTTTTCAATTTACCTGTTCTTTCTTCAATTTATACTTTAAATGACTCCTATGTTCAAGTCAGATTTGAAACAACTCAATACTCCCTGAACTAGCCACAAACGTTCCTACCTTACTAGAATGCCCATTTTACCTCTGCCTCTCCAAATTCTTCAAGGCCTAATCATTGGTAATATTTCCTACGTAACATAGGCCATCTTGAGGATCTGTTGAATGCAATGGTATCTGTCGATAAACACACACACACACACACACACACACACACACACACACACTTCAGTTGTAATACTTGGGCTATCATATGTTCTTTATATTAGAAACTTCTAGCCTATGTGATATGATATGCTGCTTCATCAGTGACTTTTTTTTTTTTTAGTACTGTTACAAAAAAAGAAAAAATGTTAGAAGATGATGCAAAATATCTGGATTTTCAGCTCTGCAACTAACTTGAACAAGTCACTTCATCATCGTGTGCCTCAGCTTTGAGTATGAAATGTGATAATAATGGCATATATCCATGAGTTACTATCCTATTTTTAACATTCTGATTTTGAGATCCACATCCCAAAATATAATCACGGAAAGTTAGGCTTCTTATTGTTTATTTTTATTCATTAATTAATTTAACCCATGTTTATTAAAAGCTGACTTGGCACTAGATGTTGTAGTAAAATACTTTAATATTAGTTTAATGAGACAGAAAACTCTAGAACTTGTCAGGAGATTTTAGTGAGCTAGGGGGTATACTCTAATCCATTTGCTCCCAAAAGCAGACTTCATTTTTTCAGTTGGGTATCAGAATTCAACATTTCCTTCAATGCCCACTTTCTTGGGTGGCCAGTAAGTCCTGAAGAAGTCTGTAACTGTCCATCTCTCTGTCACTGTTGCATGTTAAGCAATTGGACTTTCTCATAATTAAAATATCAAGGAAAAGCACAAATGACCTGTTTTATTATTTAATATATATTCTTAAATCTTTCATTTTTGATATTTTCTAATGTTTCTCTCCCAGATTGTAAACGGTTAACAGACAGTTACAATTTCTTGTTCATCTTTATAATCTATATGCCTTGTATATAATTGGTAATCAATATAAATTTACTGATTTATTTATCCAAACACATCCCTCTCAAATATAGTGTGTACTATTTCACAGAGAAGGAATTCCTGCTGCAAATTTGGGTTATCCAAGTAAAACAGCCTGAAAGAAGAAATATAAGTTCTTTCCTACTATTTAAGCTACTTGCAACTCTTCTTGGGTAGCTGGTTATTCTATTACTCAAGTAATAGTTAAGTCCTGAATAAGTTCTGCCTTATGTACTTATACATATTTAGTAAGTATTTAATCATCTGTTTAAAAAATAATTATTTGCTGCCTACTTTGTGAAAGAAAAACTGCTATAGAATTTAAGTGTCTACAGAACAGAGGTAAGACAGCTAAACTCTCAATGAACTTTCATTCTAGTGAGAGAGACAAACAGTAAATGTATAAATAAATGAGCAAAATAATTTCACAAAATAGTATACACTATGAGAAAAATAGAAATGTGTTGACACCATACACTGTACAGGGAAGGACTCTGAGTAAATGAGAGTAAGCTTAGAATTTACTGACAAGGTCAGCAATGTGACAGTTGAAACATTCCAGGTAAAAAAAAATGGAAAATGTTTCCAAAATTCAGGACAAAATGCAGTGTGGCTGAAATCTAATTCTCTAAAATATGTTGCAGTAGATCACATTCAAAGATATATATATGAGCCAGAAAAATGTGAAAACATCTAAAAAATAAAGTCTATACCAATGAATTAGGAATTTCATATCATCTAATCCAACATTCAGTAGTAATTATGTTCTTCCTATTTCATAGAAAGATAATTTGCCATTCAAAGACTTTGTGTAATTTTACCAAAGAGATAACTGGTAGAGTTGGTGTTTGAAAGCAAGAAATTTTCTTTACAGAGCCCATACTTATCTCACTATACTGGCCTACTTTGACTGTATTTCCCAGGGTTTTTTGTTTTTGTTTTTGTTTTTTTTGTTTTTGTTTGTTTGTTTGTTTTTTTGAGATGGAGTCTCGCTCTGTCACCCAGGCTGGAGTGCAATAGCACAATCTCAGCTCACTTCAACCTCCGGCTTCTAGGTTCAAGCAATTCTCCTGCCCCAGCCTCCCAAGTAGCTGGGATTACAGGTGTGTGCCACCAAGCCAGGCTAATTTTTTGTATTTTTAGTAGAGATGGGATTTCACCATGTTGGTCAGGCTGGTCTTGAACTCCTGACTTCATGATCCACTGGCCTCAGCCTACCAAAGTGCTGGGATTACAAGCGTGAGCCACCATGCTTGGGCTGTTTCCCAGTTCTTGATCTTGGATCCTTTTAAGGACTTCTATGCAATACATCCTCTAAACATTTTTCCTACAGACAAATGTTTCACTTAAGTTTTGAAGTATCCCTTGACTAACTTTTTGGTACCAATTGTCAAAATCCTCCCATTCTTCTGTTTTTTTTTTTTTTTTTTCCTTAATTAAAACACCTTCACCACAATCAAGGTATTACACATATCCATCATCTTCAAAAATTTCCTTGTGTTCTTTTGTGTTTTTTAGTCGAACTTGTCCCTCGATGCTGTGCATTCCTTATATTTCATTTCAGTCTATCCCTCTGCTGTGCCAAGTGAGATAGCCTCTCTGGAATTCTTAATTTGTTGATTAAAAATTATATAATTTCTTTTAAAAATTCATATTTTTTAAAGCAAAAAGAAAACAAAAACATGTCACAAATACTCCTTTTGGATTACAAAATTCAAAAAGCGAATAAGCCATAAAGAATGCAGAGATCAAGAAAGAAATTTTGTTATAAACAGAAAAGAAGTTTTAAACAGATGGAATCTTTAATGAGTAGGATGATAGAATCTAATCAAGTTTTGCTAAACAAGATTGAGTGGTTAAAAAACCGAAGTTGATTGTGTATTACTAGACTCTAAGGTCGGTGAATTCTAAAGATGATGATTTGATTGCATTTATGGAAATATGGATTCCTAAGTTACTGGGGACTGATACTGAGAATGATCAAATTAGAGTAAAAGGGCATTTTAGATGCCATGGAGAACATTAATAATGTAAGAAAACAGGCAGCTCCAAATCTCTGATAACAAAAGGTACACAGACATTTCCATAAAGAGATATAGATAAATTACTTTTTAAAATTATTATTCATTCTGCCAATCTTATCAGAGCAAAGAAATGAAAGATAACTCTTCCACTTACTGTGCCTTAAAGAAAATAGCTGTGATAAACAAAGACCCCAGAGAAATCGTTAATCAAGAGGTTCTGCATTTGTTTTCCTCGCCTCTTGACAAGACCTATAGTAATAAGATTCAACAACAATGGATAATCTTATAAAAAGGTGCACCAGTCCACTTGGCCATCTATTCAGAATTTTAATAGCTATCCTATACAGTACATTCATTATATATCACAAACATTTATATTTTTCTTTTTTCCACTTATCAACTCATTTTAATCCTCACAATAACTATCTGAAGTGCATTTTAGTATATCAACTTTATAAATTAAAAAAAAAAAACTGTGTCACAGGAATGTTATATATCTCGCTCAAAGTTAGATGGTAGTGAGTAAGTTACAGATCTTGGATTCAAACTCAGGAAGTACCACTCCACATTCTGTGCCTTTCATCACAATATTTTTCTGTCTGTGTTCTGCCACAGTGCAAGGGATCTTGAAATAAAGCAGTGCACACAATTGGCAAGTTATAATATATAAAGTTCCTTGACTCAATTAACTTGACTTTGAAGACATAATTTTACTCTTTCCCAGGCAGCCTTAATATGTCTTCTTAACAGGTATAGTTAATTTTTTGGAGTCATTATACCTTTTTTACCAGTTAATCTTTACTTCTGCCCCAACCACTATCTGTTATCTCCTCTGATCAAAGAAGGGAATGTATTTTCCACTTACCCAAAAACATATTTTCTCAAATCAACATTGGCATAACCAATAAAATTTGAGAAGGAATTATCTTCAAATTGCAAAAATTACCGTGCTCGGCCATTTCCACATCAACCTTTAAGAGATACCTTCCTAATAGTTCCCCCCAGTCTTCCCATTAGATCTCTGCTTCTATCGTGCCACTATCCCTACTCACCTGGGTGCAAATCTCTCCCTCTAGCAATTTCTATGATTTGTTGGCTATATAGCTCAAGTTAATATTCTAAAATTTTTTTCCATCTTTAATCTTACATTTCTTTGATATTTCTACTTGATTTCAATAAAATCATCTTGGGGCATTGACCTTCTTCACAAAAGTCCTTCCCATTTCTTTACTTCCAAGAAACCTGTATTCGTCCTGATATCATCCTTTTCCACAAACCTTCACCAGTTCCAATGTACCATCTCCCACCTTCCACAAAGAAAAGTAAGTTTATAAAGGGGATCGGAATATTCTGCTACAACTTTCAGCTTTTTAAAATTTCCACATTAGTCATACAAACACCTTTTTACTTGCCTTCATTTCAGACAAAGTTTAATGGCTTTAGTAACTGAGTCACAATTTTCCTCCCTATTCTAACCCCTCCTCTCTTTTTTAGTCTACTCACAAATTTCCTACCACTATCTTCGACTTCAGGACTGTGCTTCACTTCCCCTCAGCTTCACAAAATAAGCATAGTCCTACCAGAGATCTTGTAAGTCATTCAGAATGTTTTAAACTCTGAGATCACAGACTGTAAAATTTCTTTTTCTAAACACACTCTGATCACCACCCACTTACCACATTTCGGTTGTCCTTCTGGAATCTGCTTCAGAGATTGTAATTCGTTTTCACAGAAATCTAGAATTGGAAATGACCTGTTCTGAACTCTAATAAAGAATGCCTAAACTACTCTTGAAGGCGAAATTCTCTTCTGTGTTTAAGAAATTTACAGATGGAGAGATTAGTACTTTGAGGAGAGTGATGTCAAGAGATAGTTAATTTGGACTTGTGCAGACGTAAGTCCTATTTAATGTTTAAATTCATCTGTAGGCGTTAGTTCTCAACTTCAGAGCAATACACAATACATTTTTTACTCTCTAAAAAATCATAAATACCTAAGATACAAATACTTCAGATAAACCTTCTTGTTTTTACTGATTTCATCTTTTTTCCTCATCATATATATTATTGCTAAATGCACGCCAACGCTTTGTCAATAAGTCCATAAACTTGGGGTGCAGAGAGGGGAGTAGTCTTCCGCTAGTTCAAAAATACATACTATCGGGCCGGGCACAGTGGCTCACGCCTGTAATCCCAGTACTTTGGGAGGCCGAGGTGGGTGGATCATGAGGTCAGGGGTTCGAGAAAAGCCTGATCAACATGGTAAAACCCCGTCTCTACTGAAAATACAAAAATTAGCTGGGCGTGGTGGCGGGCGCCTGTAATCCCAGCTACTGAGGAGACTGAGGCAGGAGAATTGCTTGAACCCGGGAGGCGGAGGTTGCAGTGAGCCGAAATTGCACACTGCACTCCAGCCTGGGCGACAGAGCAAGACTCTGTCTCAAAAAAACAAAACAAAACAAAACAAAAACCAAACAAACAGACAAACAAACAAAAAACATACTATCACAAAAACATCAGGTGTGGAGATATGCTTACCCCATCCTCAGTACTGAGAACAATGCCTAACACATAGTAGATACTCCATATATATTTACTAATCAAATGAATGAATGCATAATTTGAAGGGTATACTTCAGATGTGCTATATTTAACATACACTATAATGGAATTATTAGTACTTTAGACACTGCTTTAGCTTACAAAACCATATATTGACTCAATTTTTATAATAGCCTTGTTACATAATAATACAATTTATGGTTTACTACAATTTCCATGTCTTGACTAGGTTGAATTTATTTCATTATGAATTAGTTTTTATTGTGCCATCACCTCCCTTGAATTCAACGCAGTTTTGTTTGTTAAATCCAAGTGTAGTTTTCACAGTTTTCCTGTTACATTTCACTTTCTTAGATGTAGCCTATTTCATCATTTTATTTGAAATCTTTCTGAGTCACAATGCTGTAGTGCATCACATTAGAGATTCTTTGCTAGCTTTGGGTCATTCATCTGTTTGATTTAAATAACCTATTTAGAGCATATGGTAAACAGAGATTGACCATTACGTCTCTATTCCAAACATTGTATTAAAAATGCATAGAGCTTTTTCTAACATATCTACTCCCTCTGCCATCTTCCCTGGAGTTTCCATCATTTTGAAAAGCCATCTATGTCTTTATATAATTACTGAGTAAAACAGGACATTTCTGCACAGTTCTGCAAGGAATCCCATCCCAATGATGATCAGACATTCCTTGATTCAGTAAATATTTAACAAACACCTACTGTATGCCAGAGTCAAAGTTATTACATTAAAAACAAGTCCTGATGTTTGTAGTAGAGACAAATAAGTTCATAATGGTAGATACTGTTTAGTGCTATGTAGAAATAAAAATCTATGGTAATGCAAATTGAGCATAAGTATGTGTATTCTAAATAAGTGATCAGGGAAGACCTTCCTAAGGTAATATTTGAGCAAAGATTTAAATGAAGTGAAAAAAAAAAAGCTATTACAATATCTAGGTGAGGAAAAACAGCAAAGCTTTGGGGTATAATTATTCTTGGTCTATTCAAGGAACAACAAAAAAAGCCAGTATGGCTGAATCAGAGTAACACCAAGAATGAATCAACGAATTATTCAGCACTTCTTGAATACAATGAGGCATGTAGTCACTTATTCATATAATCACACTATATTCTAGCTAAAATATTTCCTTTTGTGAGCAGAGTAACAAGAAAAATAACGTCAAATGCCTCACTAGATTTCATATACATCATATTTCTGTTACTGGGTATATAACTCCTAGGTCTCCTAACTCCATTTACCTTCCAGATCAACCTGAACATGAGTATTAGCCATTCAATGATAATTTCTATGTTACTCTACAATCCCTTACCTCTTTATTCTACTAAAACATATGCTATCTAATCTCCCCTTAATCCTCAGAATTGTTTGAGTATCTCTAAATGATTCACTGTAATGTTATTAATGTCAGCAATTCGAAAATCTTGTCTACCTCTTATGCTTTCACAACAACTTCCTAGTTGAAGAGTATTGTTTTCTTATGACTTTTCCCACTGATAAGCTTTTCACTACTCTCCTGTCATTTCTGGCTTTCTTTGATGTGCCCTCTACCGCTCTCACACATTGATAAATTTGATTTTTCATAATTGAGTATGATTTTAGAGAGTTATAAGCCTACCAGATTTAGATGTAAGTGAAGTCCTCTTTGTTGATTTTCATGAATGACAAGACATTGAATTATAATGTCTCTCTATGCCAATTTCTTCATCTGTAAATTGGAGATAATATAGTTTCTTGCTTGGGCACTTACATTGACCTTAGAAGACCTCTCTCCAGCTCAATGTTGTTCCTTCTTTAATCCACGGGATTCTTACATCTCAGTAAATATTTTATCCTATGATACTGTAACTCCAAAGTCATGTCCTTGCTCATGTTACCCTCTGCCTGGAATACTTTTCCCTCACCTCACTTCCTTTGGTTCTTGGTAAATGCCTATTGTTTTCCCACGCATAGGTCAAATATTTATTCCTCTGAAACAGCTTGTTTAGGTTATCTAGGCAGTTGATTTTACCTTATTTAGCATTTTCATAGGACTTCATACATGCCTCTAATATTATATTTTATTTGTGTTTCCTAGGGGACTGGAAGATACTCATGGGTTGAATTATTTATATATGATCACCTTTAAAAACCTTAGAACAAAGTGGAATATAAATATGATGTTTTTATTGTCTTAAAAAAATCTTAGAACAAAATGGGATATAAATATAGCTACCTATCCTATGTATAATTTTGTATATATGATTATATATATAATATATATATAGCATATTATATTATGTATTTAGAGTGAAAAGTCTTTTTTTTTTTTTTTTTTTTTTTTTTTTTTTTTTTTGAGATGGCATCTCACTCTGTCGCCTGGGCTAGAGTGCAGTGGTGCGTTCCTGGCTCACTGGACCCTCTGCTTCTGGGTTCAAGAGATTCTCCTATCTCGGCCTCCCGAGTAGCAGGGAATACAGGCACACATCACCATGCTCAGCTAAGTTTTGTATCTTCAGTAGAGATGGGGTTTCACCATACTGGCCAGGCTGGTCTAGAACGCCTGACCTCATGATCCACCAGCCACAGCCTCCCAAAGTGCTGGGATTATAGGTGTGAGCCACTGTGCCCGGCCAAAAGGCAATATTTTTAAGATCCCAAGCTCTATGGTAAGAATTTGTGGGTTTATAGTCCATTTCTATCACCTCAAAATTGTATTACCTAGGAAAATTCACTAAATAATCTTTGAGCTCAGCCTCAGTTCCTTACTCTTTTAGCAATGGTTTATAATTATTCCCACATCACAACATCATAATGAGAATTAAATGAGTGCCTACAGAGCACTTGGATATTTAAAATCTTAAATATTATCCCCCTTTCTCTTCTAATATATTTTCCTCTTTGAGTCTAGCAATGCATCTTGTACACGTCAGGGAATCACAGGCATCCACTAGGGCACACAGCACAGTCTCTGCAACATAGTAGATAATCAATAAGTGTTACTGAGTGAGAAATGCACAGATAAAACACTGCCTTTCTACAAGCAAATTTCACAGAAATTTTACTGAAGGGAAAACTTAAAATCCTAGATATAAAGTAACTTGTCTGAAAATATAAAGCCAGCAAGTAAAGACCAGAGTTCCACTTTTTACCATTCTAGTTTCATAAAGTACTCCTCACTACACTGCATTTTCACAATTGATGTGTGTGTATTATAAATAAATACAAGGAATGAAGTAAATGTTCAAGGAAAGAAGGAAAAGTGAAAGAGTAGGGGGAAGCAAGAAAATACGTTCAGTTTAATTACAGTTTATTTTCCATGGCCTCTAACTAATTGAGGGAAATTTATAAAGTTTGCCATCTTTTGACCAAACTCATATTTGGGATTTGGAGATTTATAATGTTTCCCTTGACCACTGCTGTGTCTACACTGCTCTGTTTTTTCTATAGCCAAGCACATACTCTACACTCTTCCAAATAAAACATACCTGCCAATATTCCTAGCCATTTGTTTTATCTGGACACAGATTGTGTTATTCAAATAGAATCCTAACTACATGAAATACAATTTAATTAATATTTATTGAGAGTCCCTAAGGTGTATTCATTAACTAAATGAAGAATGATTTGTTTTTAATAGCAACATGACACAATGCAATCTGAAAGTGTAGTTGGAAGCTCCTACAATCACTAATTAAAGAAGAATGAGTATATTAATGACCATGAGGGCCTTTGCCACTGGGAAGGAGAGATTTGGATGACACATATAATCAATAATGAAGCGAAGGACTGGTTTATTTTCCCTTTATAGTCTAAATCCAAACTTAATGGCTTGGACACTAATATAAGTTAATGAGAAGTTCACAGGAGAAATTCTATAAAGTGTATGCTGACAATGCAAGTGCTGTGAACTGACTAAAAGCAGGAACATTCTTAGCAACTTGAATAAAGAAACCTTTTATAGTCAAACATTTTCATCGCAGGTAATGAAATAAAATTTATATTGCCTTTTTCTCGCTAAGCAGGTCTCTGGAAACATACACTCACATGCACATAGTTATGTATATTACACTAAAACACATATACACACATACATGAGTAAACCAGAATGTCTTTCAGAAGACCTACAAAGAGTAATTATATCAACAAAGCTAAAGTTCTCCTTGGTGGTTATGTTATCCCATCCTTCTTATAGTTGTGGTATGTGAATTACTGCAGATGACACCTTCAGTGGGACAAGTTATCAACATAAGAAATTTCAGGAATAAAGCCAACTGGAAAGACACGCCAGTTACAGCAGAATAAAAGACAGTATGACACCAAAGCATTTATAGAACGTGTGCTGCTTTATGGATCCATAAGCACAGACACTGCAATACTGCCTGCAAGGACAGACTGGGGCTCAAATGTCAACAATGTTCACTACTGAGTCAATCATCTCTGAGTATAATAATGACATACCTGAAGTAAGTTTTCAGTAGCTTTTTAGTTCATACTTTTCGCTGTTCATATCTCTGTTCATCTGGACACCCTCTATTTAAGTGGTAAAATTCAGTCCTTCCACATCCCTTTACTGAATTGTTCCAGCCAAGGCCTTTCCTTACATAGCGGAAGTGCATACCATTTACTTATTTTCTCCTAAGATGATCCAAATTCAACTCTCCTACCTCCCCACTCCCATAACCGTTGCCACCATCTCTATAACTGGCATCCTGTAAAACATTGGGTTCCAAACTCAAGGATCATCAGAATCACCTGGAGGGTTTATTAAAACACACATTGCTGGGAGCCACCCCCAGAGTTTCTGATTTAGAAGGGCATTTCCAGGAAGTTCCCAAGTGATGCTGATTTAGCAGGGTATTTCCAGGAAGTTCCTAGGTGATACTAATGATGCTGGTCTAGGGACAATTTTGAGAACTGTAACCTACAAGGTATTTAAACACTCATTAATATTTATCCATTAAAGGGCAATGATAATACCCCATGATCCCTTTAAACGTATTTTGTAAATGTACATAGTATAATACCAATGACTATACCTTTCAGAACATGAGTGAGTGCCTAGCACATAAAAGGTGTTTGATAATATTTATTAAATGAATCTAATCCAAAATAATAAATATATAATATGTTTGTACCAGTAATTTCAAGATTAGGCAGCAACTTGAGAGGGAAGAGCCTTTCCTATAGACAGTTGCCTGCTCTGTGATATAGGAAAAACACAAGAGCTCACAACGGTGATGCCAATGATAGTAATAACACAAAATTACAAAATTTCCATAAGGAGAATTTTAAAGATTTTAAAACACTTTCATAGCCTTCACATACTGGACATGAAACAATTAAACAACACATCGGAGGCTGAAGCATACTAGAGAAATGTGTGCAGCGCAGCACAGTGCACGTCCTAAAGTCATTGACATCTACACAGCAGGGAGGGCTGTCTCAGGTTGTGACCAACTGAATGTTATTCACTTACAACCAACATCCAGAACAACCCAGGTGTCCCTTCCCTACTAGAAAAGGCTGCTACTTCTGGCTTTACAGGTAGGCACTTCACACAGCACATATTAAAAGAGAGCACACATTCTTAACGTTACAGCAGATTGAAAATTTTAATCAGAACCAAATTAGAAACAGTGAGAATCAGAGCAATACAAATCCATGAATGTGGGAGATGTCATTTAAGAAAATGCAGATAGAAAAAGGAGGGCTCCCTAAACATAGTTTCAACCCTGGAACAAAGATACATCCATTTTAATTCAACGGATATGAGATAGAAACAGCGTGGGGCACAGAAGATTAGTAGGGTAGCAAAAGAAAAATTTCCAAGAGAGATTAGGACAGAGACAATTCCATAAGCCATAAATGGACAATTCTTAACTGTTGAGGTAAGGGAGATTCAACATTATGTGTAATGGGAGACATACAAGCTTAAATTCACTGTATATAGAAAATTGAACATTTAGAAACTATTGAAATTATTCTAGACAAATGCAGCATATCTTAGGGCTTGGTTTTATAACAGGGCATGTTTCCTTTTTATGTTATCTTTTTAAAAATTTTACCTTACTTGAAGTTCCAGTTCAGTTACATGTGCAGGATGTGCAGTTTTGTTACACAGGTAAACATGTGCCATGGTAGTTTGCTATCAACCTGTCACCTAGGTATTAAGCCCAGCATGCATCAGCTATTTTTCCTGATGCTCTCCATACTCCCTTCACTCCCCCAACAGGCCTCAGTGTGTGTTGTTCCTCTCTCTTTGTCCATGTGTTCTCATTGTTCAACTCCCGCTTATAAGTAAGAACATGCAGTGTTGGTTTTCTGTTCCTGTGTTAGTTTGCTGAGGATAATGGCTTCCAGCTTCAGCCATAAAGACCTGTTTCTCTATGGATAGCACAACACTTCTTTTCAACCCTCAGCATTCAACCCTGTGAAATGAGCAATGTTATGCCTACTTTACAGATAGAACAAAGAACATTGAGGCTTAGAGCTGGGACTTGAACTCAGGTTATTTGAGTGCAATCTCAGCATGTGTTTCATATACACAACTGTCTCTTTTTGGTGCCTTGCAGTTAAATCCCTGGTAATTATTTAACTGAATGCCATACCTAGGAAGAACATAACAAAGAATATTCAGGTCTATTCTTCAGACAGATTTACAGTCTACATGATTTTGCAGCAAGTATCTCAGAAAATAACTCCTCCTTATCAGTTTATTCACTTTTATGGGAAAATACCAAGTTTTGAGGCAGGATTTTGAATACAAACAAAACATAGCTTCTCAATGGGTTCACAGGAAATCTTACAGCATTATGTATTTAAACAAATGCAGGTTACTATGTTTAGACTAATGGTCCCACCATTCTTTATAGCCTATACTTTACCATATTTCTTCTTATTTTAATTTCATACCAGTATTTAGTTTGAAAAATATTTCTAGGTCGGGCGCGGTGGCTCACGCCTGTAATCCCAGCACTTTGAGAGGCCGAGACGGGCGGATCACGAGGTCAGGAGATCAAGATCATCCTGGCTAACAAGGTGAAACCCCGTCTCTACTAAAAATACATTTTAAAAAATGAGCTGGGCGTGGTGGCGGGCGCCTGTAGTCCCAGCTACACGGGAGGCTGAGGCAGGAGAATGGTGTGAACCCGGGAAGCGGAGCTTGCAGTGAGTGGAGATCGCACCATGGCACTCCAGCCTGGATGAAAGAGCAAGACTCCATCTCAAAAAAAAAAAAAAAAAAAAAAAAGAAAAGAAAAAAAAGAAAAATATTTCTAATGCTACTAAAAATAATTAAATGCTTGCTATGAAAGCAGCTTTACTGTTGAATCACTGATATCTGTGAACACAGCATATGTCATATGAATCTCAGCATCTTGGGGTTTGAAAGTGCCTTATTAGGGACTTACTTTCACCGCCCACTGAAGTGCAATGGAAATGCAAACATTGAGATTGGATAGACCTCAATTTGAAATCTAGCTCTGGCACATATTAGCTGTTGGATGTTAACCTGTCTGAAGCTCAGTGTATTTATCTGTAATTAGGATTTATAGAAAATTATAATTTTATGTTGCCTTGGCATCCATTTTGAATATGTTTAATTTTTTCATATCAGGAGCAGGGCATAGTCACCCTTGTTTACACTTTTCCACCTCCATCTAGTTTCTTATTGTGTCCAATCCAGATATCTGCTTTATACAACCAACTCCCGGTGATCATCTTCCTATGGAAAAGCTTGATATAACTTATTGACTCCACACACCTCATGCACTGCTCATATACACCACAATGACTGCCTCTCAGTCACAGTGGACTCCATGGAACTCATCCCCGCTTGCTCTAAACCCACCATCAGAACTTGCTGCAGGAAACCCACCTAAGTAATGCCATGGATTATAATAAAGACTTCAGCACACAGATCTCTGGCTCACTCTCATTCATTCCCCACCCACTGGTTGGGCTTGCATGTCCTGGACTAATAGCCTTTTCCCATTGGTCCTCGAGGGTATGCTGCCCTCTCTTTCTGGGACCTGTAAATAATAAATTGTTTCTGCTATTTAATGTTGTTTTCTTGAGTTGCCTACTCTGTCTTTTACCTGAATAAACCACCCAAACTTAACTTCTTTCCCAGTTAGGACCTCCTACAGAGTCGATATCTTGGTAGGAATAAACCGAACACAGGTCAAACAAAAGTCACAATGGTGTCTTAGTATAAATAAGTTTCTAGAGGGATACATTGTCACAGGTTGGACACTTAGGCATTAGGTAGTCTGCCAGAATAAAGAAATATCTGATAAAAGGCATATTGTAGTCATCCAAGACTAAATCCCCTGAATTTCTGTTCAGGCAAGGCTAGAGCTTATGGCCACTATCATGAGACAGGCCTCAAGACCAGACTGGTGAAAAAATATGCAATAGCATAGAGATAGGAAAACCCTGGCAAATTTTCAAATATATCAACTATGCCCTCTATGTGCTCTCTATTCATATTTTGCATTTATTACAATATATACTTAATTATTAGTTTACTTTATCATCAGTCTTTACCACTCAAAGGAATGCTCCATGAGGTCAGAAAACATATCTGTCTGTTTGCCACTGCAACCCCCGTGTTGAACATTATGCTGGTACACAGTTGATGATCATAGCTTTTTACTAGCAGTGGGGAGGGAGGGAGGGAAGGAAGCAGGGAGGGAGGGAGGGAGGCAGGAAATAAGGAAGGAAAGAAGGAAGGAAGGAAGGGAGGAAGGAAGGAGAGAAGTAAGGAGGGAAGGAAGAAAGGAGAGAATGAAGGAGGGAAGGAAGAAAGGAGAGAAGGAAGGAGGGAAGGAAGGAAGAAAGGAAGGAAGGAAGGAAGAAGAGAAGGAAGGAGGGAAGGAAGGAGGGAAGGAATGAGGGAACGAAGAAAGGAGAGAAGGAAGGAGGGAAGGATGGAAGGAGAGAAGGAAGGAAGGAAGGAAGGAAGGAAGGAAGGAAGGAAGGAAGGAAGGAAGGAAGGAAGGAAGGAAGGAAGGAAGGTTTGAAGGTTGGTTGTGGTGGCAATTAAACACTCCATTAACATTCATTGATATTGTTATCATTTATGTGAGGCACGAATCTCTTACATTATGTTTATGAAAGGTGGGTATAATCTTTGCAGACAGTCTCCAATGAAAGCACACTTACATTTCTTGAGGTGGCCCATTCCATATCCAGTGACTCCGAATGGCAGCAGCATCTCTGCAAATCAGAGAAGTTTCTGGGTATTAGATCTTGTTCTCACTACTTATATTCCACAGAGCAAGTTTATTTTCCATCCACAGAAGTATTCTTCAAATATTTAAAGACAAAATGTTGTATCTGTTTCCTTCTCTTAAGAAAACTCTCCTCTCTCTCTCTCTGTTTCTCTGTCTCACTGTCTCTGTCTCTGTCTCTGTCTCTCTCTCTCTCTCTCTCTCACACACACACACACACACACACACACACACAGAGCAGCACAGACCTTGTTTATTTAGTAGATTTAATCTTTGAATTTTGTTTCTGCTTAAAGTTATGGCGTATTTTATCTGGTTAATTGAAACTCTTTTGGAGATAGTGTTCAGAGTTAGGTCCACAGATATGGTTTCACAGGCTAGAGGCGAATGGAACAGCATAACCACATCTTTCTTTCTAGAATCTATACTTGTATTCATTTCATCTTCATGTTCTTCAGGCACTTGCCTACTAACCTAGCCAGTAGAGTGAAGGTGTATGTTGCAAATACTTCATAAGTTAGTACTTATAAAGTAATGAGAGAGGCAAGAATATTCCAGAGAATAACTTTAAAATAACAATGGGGAATTTTGCTAGGAGGGCCTAATGTATGAATGCAGTAGGAATGTTAGAAAGTTTCAGTGGAAGGAAAATGCACATTTGATTTGTAAAATGAAGGGAGAAGGAGACATTTTTAGACAGGATATTGTGGTCTGTACTAGTCAATTTTTGCTGTGTAACAAACCATCCCAGAATCTCAGTTACAATCATGAATTATTTTTCTTGCTCACAGGTCTGCAGCTTACTGGGGGAAGGTCTGCTTCAAGTTGAAGAATGGCTGGACTTTCCAGGTCTAAGGGTGAATTAATTCTACTCCACATGTCTCTGCATTCTCCTTGAATCAGAAGATGTCGGCTGCCTTCTCATGTGAATCCAAGAGTGCAAGAGGGGAAGTAAAAGCTAATAATTATTTATCATGTCTTGGCTTAAGACAGTCTCAATCAAATAACAAGGTCTGAAGGCAACAGGATGGGGAAGTATTCTATACCTTTCTACTGTTGCATAATGGCACAATACAGAGGTTGGGGGCGAAGGATTGAGTGCACAAGGGCATGGGTATCTAGTAGCAACTAACTCTTTCACACATAGGGTAGTGGTGGGGAAAACGTCTGACCAACTTGTGTTCCATGAAGTTGTATGTTGGTCCCTGCCATGGACTCTGTGATGCACAAAGCCACCCCATTACCAATTGCAAGGGCAAAAAACCAAACACCACATGTTCTCACTCATAGGTGGGAATTGAACAATGAGATCACTTGGACACAGGAAGGGGAACATCCCACACTGGAGCCTGTCTTGTGGTACAGGGGTGGGGAGGGATAGCATTAGGAGATGTACCTAATGTAAATGACAAGTTAATGTGTGCAACACACCAACGCGGCACATGTATACGTATGTAACAAACCTGCATGTTGTGCACATGTACCCTAGAACTTAAAGTACAATAATTAAAAAAAAGAATTAAAAAAATCACAGCTTTATGCACACATGAAATCTGTGTTAAAAATAAGAGGCTGAGAAGTCCTTCCATCAAAAAGATTGAGAATGTTAACAAAATGGTTTTATCATTAATTTCATGGTGTAAAATTATGTAATTTTATAATTTTTGTAAAATAAGGTAAGTAAATATCTTATTCTTGGTAATATTTTGAATATTTTGATACAGTAATCTTTCAATGCAGTAAAATGTACTTGGAATTGCTTCAGAAGTACACATAATGCATAATTATAGGAGAGTAAACTGACATACCAATTAAAATATAATGGAAAAACAGATTGTAACTTTTAATTTTTAAAATAACTACATCAAGTAACAGTAATACAAAAGTTCAGTGACGAAACTAATATACAGAATTTTTTTTAGAGAAAGAAAGCCAGCATGGCAATGTATGTTTTGTTTCTTTGTATTCTTAGGACTTCAGAAATGTCTGAGATTTTGAAGAGTGGATATAAAAATTAATATAGATGTTTTTAATGAGTATTAGATTGTTTAATGTCAGTCTTCTAAATTTTGGTTGCATTTTGTTCAAAATCAGTTAAAAGCTGTAAGAAAATATTCTTAAACTGGCCCATAAAAAATTTCAATTGTTTAAGCTTTAATCAAATAACAATTTTTGAAAGGAATTCAATTCAATTCGAAGTTATAACTTTGAAATTTATATCTATCAATGATGGGGGTAACTGGTAAGTTAAATTAGGAAGCTCAATTAGTATACAAGATTTAATTCTGACAGTTATGATTGTGCTTTGAGATACCCCAAATTATAGAAACAACCTATTGTGGAGGCCGTATTTTCTATTGGATAAATTCATACTGTTATTTGAAATAAAATTGCATTGTGAAAAATCTGCAACTGTTGCAACATGTACATTTCTAGAATCATTGAAAGAGTTATAAACAGAGACAGATTAAGGCCTTTGTGTTAAAAAGATATTCATCATAGGATGTTACTCTTAATGTAGTCAAAAAGAGAGTAACTGAAAACAGTTGGTGTAAAATATTTATACATTTCATTATTAATTTATGAATTATGAAGTTAGACTCATTAGAAAGAGCATGTTTCTCAAAAAATGACAAATCTGCAATGAGAGAACACAGAACAGTGGTTGTTGGGGGTTAGGACTGGAGGGAGAGTGTGACTACAAAGGACAAGCACAGGGCGTTTTTGAGGTGAAAGAACTAATCTGACCCTAATTATATCAGTTGTTACACAAATCTATATATGTGTTAAAATTATTGGAAATGTACATCCAAAAAGTAAATATATGTGTATGATATTTTAAAAAATAAACTAGATCATTCATTGCCTACAGTGAAAAATCAATTGCTATTATCAACAGTTTCAAATGTATTATCTTTAAAATGTAATCAATTAGGATGGCATGGAGTGGCTGGCAAGTTGGTCGAATAGGAACAGCTCCAGTCTGCAGCTCACAGCAAGATCAACGCAGAAGACAGATGATTTCTGCATTTCCAACTAAGGTACCTGGCTCATCTCATTGGGACTGGTTAGACAGTGGGTGTAGCCTATGGAGGGCAAGCAGAAGCAGAGTGGGGCGTTGCCTCACCTGGGAATCACAAGGCATCAGGGAACTCCCTCCCCTAGCCAAGGGAAACCATGAGGGACTGTGTCGTGAGGAACAGTGCATTCTGGCCCAGATACTACGCTTTTATCATGGTCTTCACAACTCACAAGCCAGGAGATTCCCTCCAGTGCCTACACCACCAGGGACCTGGGTTTCAAGCACAAAACTGGGCAGCCATTTGGGCAGATGCTGAGCTAGCTGCAGGAGGTGTGTTTTGTTTTGTTTTGTTTTCATATCCCAGTGGTTCCTGTAATGCCAGTGAGACAGAACCATTCACTCCCCTGGAAAGGGGACTGAAGCCAGGGAGCCAAGTGGTCTAGCTCAGCAGATCCCACCCCCATGAAGTCCAGCAAGCTAAGATTCAGTGGCTTGAAATTCTTGCAGCCAGCAGAGCAGTCTGAAGTCCATCTGGGATGCCCAAGCGTGGTTGGGGGAGGGGAGTCCACCATTACTGAGGCTTGAGAAGGCAGTTTTCCCCTCAGTGTAAACAAAGGTGCCAGGAAGTTTGAACTGGGCAGGGCCCACCGCAGCTCAGCAAAACTGCTGTAGCCAGACTGCCTCTCTAGATTCCTCCTCTCTGGGCAGAACATCTCTGAAAGAAAGGAAGCAGCCCCAGTCAGGGGCTTATAGATAAAACTCCCATCTCCCTGAGACAGAGCACCTTGGGAAAGGGGCCGCTGCAGGAGATTTTGGTTTTTTTGTTTTTTGTTTTTCATATCCCAGTGCTGCCTGGAATGCCAGTAAGACAGAACCATTGACTCCCCTGGAAAGGGGACCTTCAGCAGACTTAAACACTCCTGCCTGCCAGCTCTAAAGAGAGCAGCGGATCTCCCAACACTGTGCTCGAGCTCTGCTAAGAGACATTCTGCCTTCTAAAGTGGGTCCCTGACCCCCGTGCCTCCTGACTAGGAGACACTTCCCAGCAGGGGTCGACAGACACGTGATACAGGAGAGCTCCAGCTGGCATCTGGTGGGTGCCTCTCTGGGATGAATCTTCCAGAAGAAGGAACAGGCTGCCATCTTTGCTGTTCTGCAGGCTCTGCTGGTGATACCCAGACAAACAGGATTTGGAGTGGACCTCCAGTAAACTCCAGCAGACCTGCAGTAGAGGGGTCTGACTATTAGAAGGAAAACTAACAAACAGAAAGGAATAGCATCAACAAAAAGGACATCCACACAAAAACACTATCCAAAGCTCGCCATCAAATACCAAAGTAGATAAATCCACGAAGACGAGAAAAAAAAAAAGAGCAAAAAGGCTGAAAATACCAAAAACCAGAATGTCTCCTCACCAACAAGGGAAAAAAACTGGACAGAGAATGAGTTTGACAAATTGGCAGAAGTAGGCTTCAGAAGCTGGATAATAACAAACTCCACTGAGCTAAAGGGGCATGCAGTAACTCTATGCAAGGAAGCTAAGAACCTTGAAAAGAGGTTAGAAGAATTGCTAACTAGAATAACCAGTTTAGAGAATAACCTAAATGACCTGATGGAGCTGAAAAACACAGCATGAGAACTTTGTGAAGCATACCCAAGTATCAATAGCTGAATCAATCAAGTGGAAGAAAGGATATCAGAGATTGAAGATCAACTTAATGAACTAAAGCCTGAAGACAAGATTAGAGAAAAAATAACGAAAAAGAATGAACAAAGCCTGCAAGAAATATGAGACTATGTGAAAATACCAAAAACTACATTTGATTGGTGTACCTGAAAAAGACAGGGAGGATGGAACTAAGTTGGAAAACACTCTTTAGGATATTATCCAGGGGAACTTCCCAAACCTAGCAAGTCAGGCCAACATTCAAATTCAGGAAATACAGAGAACACCATAAAGACACCCCTTGAGAAGAGCAACCCCAAGACACATAATTGTCAGATTCACCAAGGTTGAAACATAGGAAAAAATATTAAGGGCAGCCATAGAGAATGGTTGGGTTACTCACAAAGGGAAGCCCATCAGACTAAGAGTGGATCTCTCTGCAGAAACCCTACAAGCCAGAAGAAAGTGGGGGCCAATATTCAACAACCTTAAGGAAAAAAATTTTCAATCCAGAATTTCATATCCAGCCAAACTAAGCTTCATAAGCAGAGAAATAAAATCCTTTATAGACAAGCAAACGCTGAGCAATTTTGTCACCACCAGGCCTGCCTTACAAGAGCTCTTGAAGGAAGCATTAAATATGGAAAGGAACAACTAGTAGCAGCCACTGCAAAAAAGTACCAAATTGTAAAGACCATTGACGCTATGAAGAAACTGCATCAACTAACAGGCAAAATAACCATCTAGCATCATAATGATAGGATCTAATTCACACATAAAAATATCAACCTTAAAAGTAAGTGGGCTAAGTGCCCCAATTAAAAGATGCAGACTGGCAAATTGGATAAAGAGTCAAGACCCATTGGTGTGCTGTATTCAGGAGACCCATCTCACATGCAAAGACACACAGAGGCTCAAAATAAAGGGATGGAGAAGATTTACCAAGGAAATGGAAAGAAAAATAAAAAGCAGGGATTGCAATACTAGTCTCTCAGAATTAGAAAAAAAACTACTTTAAATTTCATTTGGAACCAAAAAAGAGCCTGCATAGCCAGGACAATCCTAAGCAAAAAGAACAAAACTGGAGGCATCACGCTACCTGACTTCAAACTATACAACAAGGCTACAGTAACCAAAACCACATGATACTGGTACCAAAACAGATATGTAAACCAATGGAACAGAACAGAGGCCTCAGAAATAACACCACACATCTACAACCATCTGATCTTTGACAAACCTGAAAGAAGAAATGGGGAAAGGATTCCCTATTTAATAAATGGTGTTGGGAAAACTGGTTAGCCATATGCAGAAAACTGAAACTGGACCCCTTCCTTACACCTGATACAAAAATTAACTCAAGACTTAAACGTAAGACCTAAAACCATAAAAACTCTAGAAGAAAACCTAGGCAATACCATTCAGGACATAGGCATGGGCAAAACTTCATGACTAAAGCACAAAAACCAATGGCAACAAAAGCCAAAATTGACAAATGGGATCTCATTAAACTAAAGAGCTACTGCACAGCAAAAGAAACTATCATCAGAGTGAACAGGCAACCTACAGAATGGGAGAAAGTTTTGCAATCTTCCATCTGACAAAGGGCTAATATCCAGGATCTACAAGAAACTTAAATAAATTTACAAGGCAAAAACAAACAACCCCATCAAAAAGTAGGGGAAGGAGATGAACAGACACTTCCCAAAAGAAGACATTTATGCTGCCAACAAACATATGAAAAAAAGCTCATCATCACTGGTCATTAGAGAGATGTAAATCAAAACCAAAATGAGATACCATCTCACGCCAGTTAGAATGGCAATCATTAAAAAATCAGGAAACAACAGAAGCTGGAGAGGATGTGGAGAAATAGGAGCACTTTTACACTGTTGGTGGGAGCGTAAATTAGTTCAACCATTGTGGAAGACAGTGTAGTGATTCTTCAAGGATCTAGACCCAGAAATACCATTTGATCCAGCAATCCCATTACTGAGTATATACCCAAAGGATTACAAATCTTTCTACTATAAAGACACATACACACATATGTTTATTGTGGCACTCTTCACAATAACAAAGACTTAAAACCAACCCAAATGCCCATCAATGATAGACTTAATAAAGAAAATGTGGCACATATACACCATGGAACACTACACATCCATGAAAAACGATGAGTTCATGTCCTTTGCAGGGACATGGATGAAGCTGGAAACCATCATTCTCAGCAAAGTAACACAGGAACAGAAAACCAAACACCACATGTTCTCACTCATAAGTGGAAGTTGAACAATAAGAATACATGGACACAGGGAGGAGAACATCATATATTAGGACTTGTCAGGGGGTGGGGGGCTAGGGGAGGGATAGCATTAGGAGAAATACCTAATGTAGATGATGGGTTGATGAGTGCAGCAAACCACCATGGCACACATATACCTATGTAACAAACCTGCACGTTCTGCACATGTATTCCAGAACTTATAGTATAATAAAAAATAATAATAGTAAAAATAATAATAACTAACCAAAAATATGCTAATAAGAATATGTTCTAGATTCTGGAACAACCATGAAACTCTTAAGCATACAAAGAAACACTAATTATTCTGCTTCTATTGAATTTAATGCTCAGATAATCAAATTGAAAGGATGATTTTAAGTTTTTCTTTAATATGCACATTATTTCTTAATTTTTAGAAAAATTACTTCTGAATTAGATTTTATTAGAATTGTTAATATGTCTATCAACATATAAAATTCAATTTGTGGGTCAATAATATTCCAAAGCATAATATAATTTAAATTATCAGTCTTCTCTTTTTCTACCAAATGCATTCCAGTCTGGATGACAAATTATATTGTTCTCCTACACACCCGCCTAATTCTTTCATATCTCTTAGTTACCTTGTTAGCAATATTCTCTATGTGATTCTCATTTTTCCTTTGTTCATCTGACAAACTCCCATTCATCCTTTGCGGTTCAAGTCACCTTTGAGCAACTAAGTGATGATTAATTTCTAAATCAGTAACTGAGTGTCCCTAACACCTTGGTATATCTGAATTTAATATTATTATTCTATGCAGTTGTCACGCATTTAATTTCATGAGTTGTTGGTGGGTGGCACCTTGTGGGAAAGCTGTGAGGAGGAAACTTGTCTTATTCATTTTCTCCTTTTATCACTGTATGTACTGCCTGACAATTGTTAATTACCCAGCAGACATTTGTTTAGTAAATAAATTTAAGTCCTATATAGTAAATAATATCAGAATATTTCATTTATTTCAATAGTAAGTATGAAATAAAGCATATAATTTAATGTGATTTATTTTAATATACTCAAAGGAAACTAAAATGTCATTACCTAATGACAAGTTATATTTATAACCTATGTTATAATGCTTTTGTAAGGGTTGTTGTTGTAGAAAGCATAATTCTGTATTTTGTAGGTCAGTAGCATCATACACATGCACAGGTAATATGACACCTATTATATTACACAGGTATATAATACTCTATTATATAAAAATATGAGCCTGTGGTGTAAAACAAGTAAATCTTGCTGGGATATTTCATTAGTGAACTTTGAAAATCAACAAGCAAATAGAAAACCCCAGGCCTTATATTTACATAATTTTCATTTCAAGAAAAATCTATGCATTATTAAGCACCCAGAATTGTTCAAGGCTTGCAAACGTTCCATTAAAATACAAGTAATTTTGTTGTTGGTATTGTGATTCTATCTCCCTTTCACCAAGTGCATAGTAGCTTTACGGTTAAGAAGGATCCAAAACCACTCTCAGCTTTCAAGGGCATCCCAGCTGTTGAGCCTTTTTTTGATTCTTCTTGCTGCCATGATTAGTTTAAAAATGTCAGTAAGCAAACTTTATCCAGTGCTAAATCCCTTTATGTATGTGAATGGTGTGTTGTATGGCTGTGAGGTCTGGAACTGCTCATTACACTTGGATGCCATGGAGGAAGTCGATGTAGCCAATGCATAAAAAAGTAAATAAAAAAATTATTAAGTTAGAGCCCTCATTAAACTATGCCTGAAGCCTGATGTCTCTATGAAATTTTCAGTCTTACTAATGTAAAAAAATTTTTTCTTTCCTGCAACAGAAATGATCTCAATTGATTCCTACCTAGTATTATTACAAATTCCTCTGTGAGTTCTGCATTCTGAAATGGCACTTACTGTAATACCCAAGACTTGAATTACATGAGACTGACCTGGTGGAAGCCATGCTACCCAGAAGTGAGGGAATTGTGAGGATTACCTACTTTTCAGCAAGAAGAGCTCATTAGCCCACAGCTAATATACCATGCATTTGATTAAATGGCTGTGAGGGGAACCATATGTCCAGTAAGTAGAAATGTTTTCCTTGGGAATCATCAATGCTAGCAATAATTAACACCATATTATAAAAATAAAAAGAAAGAATGAAGTCCATGCACCCTCATGTACCTCCCATCTCTTTTACCTCTCAGTCCAGATCATAGAATAGAAATAAAAAGTTTGAATAATCTGAAGGTTTATCAACAGGCATATTGAAGGGAGTGTGGTATAAAAGAAGACAGGCAAATTAATCACTATTAAAGAAGGTTAAATGCTATACATTTTGAAAAAGGATCAGATTATATGAGATCTGATTGTTTTAGATTAAATATACTATGCTTTTTACCTGTGCGTGAATATAAGTAACTCAATTTCCCATGTAGTTAATAAATTCATTTTCACTTGCTTCCTATGACTAAATGTCTGGCAGCAGCAGCAATCTCTGGGGCTTTACAAGTGGCTTTTATTCCCTGAGATAAACACTATCTTCTCGATTTCTGCTTTTGTATTTTCATTTGCTCTAGAGGTGAGATCTATTTCTGAAAGGCTGTGCAGACTTTCCTGAGTACCATCTTCTGGGCATTTTCAATTCTTGAGTTTAGAAAAGAAAAGCTTTTGAGTTTACTAAAATCTTTCTCAGCAGTGCTGCTCGAAATTATGATTAGTGCTCTGTATTTGGGAGGCACATGTGTTGTTAATGTCTATGGAGAAAATAACAAGTGCGAATGTTTTTGAGGAGCCAGGTGCATATAATGACAAGAATGACAAAATTCAAGATACATTTTGTGAATAAATATTACAAAATTTTCCATGACTTTTAACAAATTATTTGAATCTATTTAAATAACATGATTATATGATTTTCAAAATCAACCTTCAAATCTTTTTATCATTTACTAAAGTTCACCTGTGCTTTTTGTATGTTGATCTTACAAAAACTATTTCATCCATGGAATAGATTAAATGTGCAGCATACTTGGTGCTTCCTGGTTTGGAAATCAATTCAAAGCAATATCAAGTCTTGAAATTTTAAAAAGTTTGTGGCAAACCCATGAGGCCACACCAAAATAAACTATTTTTAGATCTTAGAAAATCACGTTTAAAAGTGACTTCACTTCGTGAAATATTGTCTTCAACTCCCTTGTTTCTATGACACTGAGTTTATTTTTAATTGTCATATCTATAGAAATGCTGGTCAAGCAAGAAAGTAGAGCTTTATGTTTTTATTCTATTAAGAAACTAGAACATGAAGAACACAATACCTAACATTTATTTTTCACAATTATAGTATTAATTTTTGATGAGGGTGTTTTCTGGGAATCACTGAAGGTAGCTGAATTGGGTTGGGTTGCCTAAATTCATCTGGGAATGCAGGATGTCTATGAATAATCAGTTGGACTACACGAACATTTTTTTTTCTCTAAATGACATCACATAAGAAAAAAAATAAAGTTGACAGGGCTTCAGCTTACCTCCACTTTTGAATGCCAACTGCTTGACTTACATTAACTTATTTACTCCTCACAAGGAGTGATGCTATCATTATCCCCATTTGGTAAGAAAATTCCTTCTTATAGATTTACCCAAGTCTACATCTGAAGGGAGAGATTGAAGTTCCAAGTTTTTTTTTCTCCCCCCCCCCCCATTTCCATAGGTTATTAGGGAACAGGTAGTGTTTAGTTACATGAGTAAATTCTTTAGCGGTGATTTGTGAGATTTTGGTGCACCCATCACCCAAGAAGTATACAGTGCACCCTATTTTTAGTCTTTTATCTGTCACTCCCTTCCTCACTTTCCCCCTAAATTCCTAAAGTCCATTGTCAAAGGTGTAAACCTTTGCATCCTGATAGCTTAGATCTCACTTATAGGTAAGAACATACAATGTTTGGTTTTCCATTCCTGGATTACTTCACTTAGAATAATAATCTATAATCTCATCCAGGTTGCTGTGAATGCTATTAATTCATTCATTTTATGGCTGAGTAGTATTTCATCATATATATGATGTAATACTATATATATAATATATATCTATTATATATCATATATATGATATATATGATTGATAGAGATATATATATGCTGTATATATGATATCACAGTTTGATATCACAGTTTCTTTATCCACTCATTGATTGATGGGAATTTGGGCTGGTCCTACATTTTTGCAATTGCAAATTGTGCTGCTAAAAACATATGTATGCAAGTATGTTTTTCTTATAATCCACATTACCTCCTTTACTTCATTTCATCTAAGGTAAGCTAAATTACTAACATGTAACAAGTATTTTCTTGTTTGTCATTTCAAAAAATCAACTTTTGGTTGTGTTGATCCTTTGTATGGATTTGTATATCTCAATTTTGTATGGATTTTGTATTTATCTACATTAGGGATTAGTTTTTGTTTTTCTGGTTTGCCTAGTTGTGATGTTAGGTCGTTGATTTGAGATCTTTCTAACTTCTTGACATCTGATTTTAGTTATTTTTTTCTTTTTTTTTTTTTTTTTTTTTTTTTGGGGAAACACTGTATGATAAAACTAATTTATTGTTTATGTAAAGAAGTAAAAGGCAAGAATGGACTCTGCAAGAATCATTTTAAGAAACTTTTTTGATTTGAGATCATGCAGTTTTTTTTTTTTTGTTTTTTTTTTTTAAATTTATTTATTTTCTAACTTTAAGTTTAGGGTACTTGACTTGTTGGTGTGCTGCACCCATCAACTCGTATAACTCCCATTTCCCCATGATGGCCCCAGTGTGTGATTTCTGAGAACATGCGGTGTTTGGTTTTCTGTTCTTGTGATATAGTTTTGTTTCTTAGTACAAAGGACACAAACTCATGCTTTTTGATGGCTGCATAGTATTCCTGTATATGTGCCACATTTTCTTAATCCAATTTTAGTATTTGGGTTGATTCCAAGTCTTTCTCTCAAAACCACTACCATTCATTAGAATGATCATTAAAAAGTTTGGAGAAATAGGAACACTTTTAATGGGATTTAGTTTTATGGAAAATGTATGGCGATTCCTCAAGGATCTAGAACTGACCCAGCCATCCCATTATGGGTATACTGCTATAAAGACACATGTTTACTGTTTTCTACATTGTTCTTAGTACTGCTTTTGCTGCATTCCAGAGATTTTAGTATGTTGTCTCTCTACTTTCATTTGTTTCAAATATTTTTTAAAATGTCTTCCCAATTACTTTGTTTAGCCAAAAGATATTTAGAAACAAGTTGTTTAATTTCCATGTAGTTGTCTGGTTTCAACAGATCTTCTTGGTATTGATTTCTCTTTTTATTCCAATATGGTGTGAGAGTATGATTGTTTGGATTTCAATTTTTTTAATTTATTGAGACTTTCTTTATGGCCAAGAATGTGATCAATCTTACAGTACATCCCATGTACATAGAAGAATGTATATTCTGTGGTTGATAGGTGGAGTGTTCTGTAGATGTCTATTAGGTGCAATTGGTATCAAAACTGAGTAAGAAAAAAAAAATGACCAACTAAAAAATAGACTGAGACCACAGGGTTTCAATGCCACATTCTGCCAAAGTTACAAAGAAGAGGTAGTACCAATCCTTCTCAAATTATTTCAAAAAATTGAGGTAGATGACTCCTTCCAAACTTATTCTATGAAACCAATATCACTCTGATAGCAAAAACTGAGAGTGGCACTTATTAAGCAAAAGTAAAGCCCTCAGCAAAGAGAGGTAACCTGAAAGCAAGGTTCCAGAAGTGGGGCTGAGTTCTGGGTCTTTTACGTTGTAAGACCATGGAAGTCTTCTGTGGGTTCTGCAAAGAAACAACAAAAAAAGAATACTACAGGCCAATATCCCTGATGAATATAGATGCAAACATTTTCAAGAAAACACCAGCAAATTGAGTCCAGTAGCACTTTTTTTTTTTTTTTTTTTTTTTTTTTTTGAGATGGAGTTTCACTCTTATTGCCCAGGCTGGAGTGCAATGGCATGATCTCAGCTCACCACAACCTCTGCCTCCTGGGTTCAAGTGATGCTCCTGCCTCAGCCTCCTGAGTAGCTGGGATTACAGGCACCCACCACCATGCCCAGCTAATTTTGTAGTTTTAGTAGAGACGGGGTTTCTCCATATTGGTCAGGCTAGTCTTGAACTCCCAACCTCAGGTGATCTACCCACCTCCACCTCCCAAAGTGATGGGATTACAGGCATGAGCCACCACACCTGACCCAAAAACTTAATTACCATAACCAAATAGGCGTTATTCCTGGGATGAAAGGTTGGTTAAACATATGGAAATCAATACATGTGGTTTACCATATAAATGGAACTAAAAACAAAAGCCATAAGATTGTCTCAATAGACACAGAAAAGCTTTCAGTAAAATACAACACCCCTTTATGATAAAAACCCTCAGCAAACTAGGCATTTAAGGAACATATCTCAAAATAACAGCCATCTATGACAAGCCTACAGCCAACATCATCATGAATGGGGAAAAGCTGAAAGTATTCCTCTTGAGAAGTGGAATAAGACAAGGATGTCCACTCTCCTCATTCCTATTCAACATAGTACTAGAAGTGCTAGCAAGAGCAATCGGGCAGGAAAAAGAAATATAAGGCATCCGAATAGGAAAAGAAGAAGTCATATTATGTCTTTTTATTGATGATATGTTTCTATACCTAGAAATCCCTAAAGAGTCTGTCAAAAGGCTCCTGGAACTCTTAAACAACTTCAGTAAAGTTTCAGGACACAAAATCAATGTATAAAAATCAATAAACTTTTTATACATCAAGAATGTTCAACTTGAGAGCATAATCCATTCATAAAACCCAAGAATATAATTCATCTATTATAGCCACAACATAGTAAAGTACCTAGGAATACATCTAACCAAAGAGGTGAAAATTCTCTACAAAGAGGACTATAAGACATAATGAAATAAATCATAGATGACACAAAGAAGTGGAAAAATATCCAGAACCTACAAAGAACTCAAACAAATTTATGAGAAAAAACAAACAACCCCATCAAAAAGTGGGCAAAGGATATGAACATTTCTCAAAAGAAGACATGCACACAGCCAACAGATACATGAAAAAATGCCCATCATCACTGGCCATCAGAGAAATGCAAATCAAAACCACAATGAGATACCATCTCACACCAGTTAGAATGGCAATCATTAAAAAGTCAGGAAACAACAGGTGCTGGAGAGGATGTGGAGAAATAGGAACATTTTTACACTGTTGGTGGGATTGTAAACTGGTTCAACCATTGTGGAAAACAGTATGGCGATTCCTCAAAGATCTAGAACTAGAAATACCATATGACCCAGCCATCTCATTACTGGGTATATACCCAAAGGATTATAAATCATGCTACTATAAAGACACATGCACACGTATGTTTACTGCACCACTATTCACAATAGCAAAGACTTGGAATCAACCCAAATGTCCATCAGTGACAGACTGGATTAAGAAAATATGGCACATATACACCATGGAATACTATGTAGCCATAAAAATGGATGAGTTCGTGCCCTTTGTAGGGACATGGATGCAGCTGGAAACCATCATTCTCAGCAAACTATTGCAAGAACAGAAAACCAAATACTGCATGCTTTCACTCATAGGTAGGAATTGAACAATGAGATCACTTGGACTCAGGAAGGGGAACATCACACACCAGGGCCTATTATGGGGAGGGGGGATGGGGGAGGGATGGTATTGGGAGTTATATCTGATGTAAATGATGAGTTGATGGGTATTGACGAGTTGATGGGTGCAGCACACCAACATGGCACAAGTATACATATATAACAAACCTGCACATTGGGCCCATGTACCCTAGAACTTAAAGTATAATTTAAAAAAAAAAAAAAAGAAGTAGAAAAACATTCCATACTTATGGATTGGAAGAATCAATATTATTAAAATGACCATATTTATCAAAGCAATTTACAGAATCAATGCTATTTCTATGAAACTTTCAATGTCACTTTGCAAAGATTTAGAAAAGAAATCTAAAATTCATATGGAAGCAAAAGGAGTCTAAATGATCAAAACAATTCTATGCAAAAAGAACAAAGCTGGAGGCACCACATTATCTAACTTCAAACTATACTGTAAGAATACAGTAACCCAAACAGCATGGCACTAATGCAAAAACAGATGCACAGACCAAAGCAACAAAATAGAGAACCTAGAAATAAAAATGAATAGCTACAACCATCTGTTCTTTAATGAAGTCAAGAAAAATAAGCAAAGGAAAAATGTCTCCCTATTCAATAAATGGTGCTGGGATAACTGGTTAGTCATATAGAGAAGAGTGAAACTAGACCCCTACCTTTCACTATCTAAAACATTAAATCAAGATGGATTAAAACTATAATCCATAGATGGATTCTAAAACTATAAGAACCCTAGAAGAAAATTTAGAAAACACCATTCTGGACATTGGCCTCAAGATAAAAATATGACTACAACTATGCCCTTCACAAAGATCTAATATCCAGAATCTATGAGGAACTTAAACAATTGAATGAGAAAAAAAAAAAAAAACATAGCCACATTAAAAAGTGGACTGAAGAGATAAACAGACACTTCTCAAAATAAGACATACAAGTGGCCAACAAACATGAAAAAAACGCTCAACATAACTAATCATCAGATAAATGCATATCAAAATTACAACGAGATGCCATCTTCTTGCAGCCTGCTTTGTCCCTAATTCAGCTAGGTCTGAGTTCCTGTCCCATGACCAAGAGGAATAAGGCACATGAACACTGGAGAGTGAGTACAGTAACCCTTAATAAGCAAAAAGAAAGCACTCAGCAAAGAGAAGGGACCTGAAAGCAAGGTGCCAGAAGTAGGGCTTAGGACTGAGTTCTGGGTCTTTTATGTTCAAGAGCGTGGAAGTCTTCTTTGGGTTCTGCCCAAAATGGGAGGGTTAAAGTTCTCTCCTAAGGGTGTTGCATCTGCACATGCCTGGGATTGGCCAGAGTGACTTCATCTTAGTTATTACCCATGAGTGCCTAAGTAAAACACATGATGGGGCTAAAATCCCAATGCTAACGTCACATTAAAGACATTATAATGAGTTGGATCAAGTTAAGGACATTTAAGTTGATTTATTGCCCCTGCACCTAAGTTGGGACAGTCCTTTCTGAGCAACATCCTGGCATAAGGGAATGGTCTTAACTATATTTCTTCCCATTAGCTACAGAGCCAGTGCAGGTACAGTCATGTCATTACTTTTCTACTCCCAAGACCCTCCCTCTCTATCTAATTAACCAGCCTCTAACTGCCTCCTCTCTCAATCAGTCAGAAAGGCTATAATGAAAAATTTAAAAATAATAGATGCTTGTGAGGCTTGGAGAAAAGGGGAATGCTCATATATTGTTGGTGGGAATGTAAATCAGTTCACCCTTCTTAGAAAGTAATATGGTGATTTCTCAAAGAACTCAAACCAAGACTACTATTCAACCCAGCAATTAGTGAGTATATACCCAAAGGAAAACAAATCATTCTACTGAAAAGACACATGCACTCATGTGTTCATCACAACACTATTCACAATAGCAGACATGGAACATGGAATCAAAAAAGGTACCCATATATAGTGGATTGGATTTTATATATATATATATACACACACACACACAAACACATACATATGTGTTTGTGTGTGTGTGTATGACACATATACCCATGGAGTACTATGCAGTGATAGGAAAAGAACTGAATCATGTCCTTCACAGTAACATGTGTGGAGGTGGAGGCCATTATCCTAAGCAAATTAATGCAAGAACAGTAAACCAAATACCACATGTTCTTTCTTATTAGAGGAAGCTAAACACTGGGAACACATGCCACAAAGATGGAAACAATATGTAATGGGGACTCCAAAAACAGGAAGAGGGGAAGGAGTGAAAGGGTTGAAAATGTACCTATTGGGTGCTATGCTCACTATCTGTGTAACAGATCATTTGTAGCCTAAACTTCAACATCACACAATATACTAATTTAACAACATGCACAAGTACCCCTCAATCTATAATAAAAGTTGAAAAATTCAAAATGTCTTTTCAATTTTAGTCTCGATATATATTTGAGGAAGTAGAGATGGGGAAGTGATTTGAAATCTCTAGGAATAAAGTGCTGGGAACTCAAGTAAAAAATGAATCTTCCTGCAGGTCTATACCAAGGGCAAGTTTAATTTTTGTATAATGTCAAATATTCCTACAATACATTGCTCATATTTTTTCATGTGCACATGAACAACATACATAAACAGACAAATTGTGGAGCTGCATTGCTGTTTGTAACAGAGTTAAAATGTGCAAGAACTTTGTTAAACAAATTTAGCTAGTAATAAAAAAATTATTTCAATTCACCATCCCATAAAAACCAGCTTTTTTTTCTCTCTCTTTTATCACAGTCCTTGAGTTAGAGCTGAAAAGAACAAAACATACAATATGAAGTCTTAACTACCAGTAAGTCCTTCCTAAACAGCTTCTGGCTTTGTGATTTTTTTCTCCTCAAACTCTTTTGAAATAAGCTTCATTTGGAATACACCCTGAAAGCCAACTGTGTTGGAAAGTGTTCACAATGTTCTTGTAATTTTTAATCTATTTTCTCAACCAATAACCAATCACGTCATATAAAAAACTGTGGAGAGCCACCCAGAGGCAAACTTTTTATATTACTTCTGAAATATTCAGTGATTTCTTAGAAAATCAAATACCTCTAAATTTTAAAGGATTACATTAATGGCTAAAGGACAACATTACTAAACCTTTATTTCTCCCTTTAGAATATTTAGGAAACTGCAAATTGGTTACATTCACTTTTGGAAAATGCCCTGCTATGCAATAATCCAATCCCTTCAATTCAGCCCATTAAAAAAATTCAAAACTCATTATAATTTCTTAGAGAATTTTTATTTTCAGTCACTTTCTTTGTACTAGGTACCAAAAATGTTGGTTGTGTAGGACTTAGAGCAAATTTTACAAACGTAGAAATTTATTTCAGTATTTGCAACTTTAGCTACTTGTGATTTCTGTAAATTTTTAGAATATTTTCTTTTTGTACTCTTCTACTCACAATCACCTGCTACTGGGTAGTATTTTAGTAATTTCTATGATTTTAATTTATATTTTCACCCAAAACATAACGTGAAATATTAATATAAATAATAAAAATGACAATAGCATATCCATCTTATATTTGATTGCACCAATTATATCTTTATTCAACACACACACACTTTTTTTTTCTGACAGATTAAAAGCTCTTGAGGGCAGAAAAATATTTAATTCCTTTCAGTAATATTGCTTAGAGGCATTCAATAAATATGGTTAAGTGACTCGAATTAAGCAGAATTCTGTCATCAGGAGGGCTACAAATAAAGGGGCAAATACATTGATGTAAAGAATTGAGGTCTCTTGGGAAAGCACTTACTTAAGCAACTTCAACTATATAGTGCCTTATCACTGCACTACAAAATATGGTGGTGGAAAAAATCACAGTGGAAAAGGTGGATTTCTTCACTTCTGATTTGGAGCTAATGCTTTGATTCAGCCTACATACAATGTAAAGCCAGGAGTAATAAAAATCATGGTAGCCATTGTTAACGTATCCTATGCTTTAAGGAAGTCAACTTTCTATAATTAGACTCATATAATTAAATCAGACCAATAATAGACAGGTCAAACTTGAGTTATGTCTAAATACACAATAATATTTCTTGTGTTTGACTTAAAAATATTATAAGGATTTGACAAAAAGAAAACTTTAATCGTCATTATACATTAATGGTGCCATTATTAAAGGTTAAATGCAAAACTACACTGGAAATTGACTTGTGAGAAGATTGTATGCTGAGCAGGTCTGCTCATCAGACTTCATGGAGCATTTAACATATTAATACATTTTGAATTAATAATACTTTAAAAAATATATTTTCCCCTCAGATATTAGCCCATTTTACTTAGTTCATCAACCTTGTTCCTGACATGGTCACTAACACTACATAATGCTGTATAATGCTACATAGGTTTTGGATTATTTAATGGAAGTGAAAATAATTTTGAAGTATATTTTCAAATATAAGAAAATGTTCAATGTCTCTTGCAGCCAAGTGAATAAGAATGTTCAGGCCAAAGCTGAGATAAACTGTCTTGTGGCATTTCGGGTCATCTTTCAGGGTCTCAAAGAACATTCAATAAATTATTTCAAAGGCAATGGCATTAAGTTGCCTGTACAATACAATAATGTCAACTTTTAAATTATTATTGTTTTTAATAATCTGTTGTTAATGAAATGATTTTACATAAGTATGCAGGTTAAATATGTAGTTGTATTTAAATAATTATTGCTCTGATCTGAATGCTTGTATTCCTCAAAATTCATATGCTAAAATCTGAATCCCCAACGTAATGGTATAAAGGAACTCTTCAAGGAGAACTACAAACCACTGCTCAGTGAAATAAAAGAGGACACAAACAAATGGAAGAACATACCATGCTCATGGATAGGAAGAATCAATATCGTGAAAATGGCCATACTGCCCAAGATTATTTATAAATTCAATGCCATCCCCATCAAGCTACCAATGAGTTTCTTCACAGAATTGGAAAAAACTGCTTTAAAGTTCATATGGAACCAAAAAAGAGCCCGCATCTCCAAGACAATCCTAAGTCAAAAGAACAAAGCTGGAGGCATCACGCTACCTGACTTCAAACTATACTACAAGGCTACAGTAACCAAAACAGCATGGTACTGGTACCAAAACAGAGATATAGACCAATGGAACAGAACAGAGTCCTCAGAAATAATACCACACATCTACAGCCATCTGATCTTTGACAAACCTGAGAGAAACAAGAAATGGGGAAAGGATTCCCTATTTAATAAATGGTGCTGGGAAAATTGGCTAGCCATAAGTAGAAAGCTGAAACTGGATCCTTTCCTTACTCCTTATATGAAAATTAATTCAAGATGGATTAGAGACTTAAATGTTAGACCTAATACCATAAAAACCCTAGAGGAAAACCTAGGTAGTACCATTCAGGACATAGGCATGGGCAAAGACTTCATGTCTAAAACACCAAAAGCAATGGCAGCAAAAGCCAAAATTGACAAATGGGATCTCATTAAACTAAAGAGCTTCTGCACAGCAAAAGAAACTACCATCAGAGTGAACAGGCAACCTACAGAATGGGAGAAAATTTTTGCAATCTACTCATCTGACAAAGGGCTAATATCCAGAACCTACAAAGAACTCAAACAAATTTACAAGAAAAAAACAAACAGCCCTATCAAAAAGTGGGCAAAAGATATGAACAGACATTTCTCAAAAGAAGACATTCATACAGCTAACAGACACATGAAAAAATGCTCATCATCACTGGCCATCAGAGAAATGCAAATCAAAACCACAATGAGATACCATCTCACACCAGTTAGAATGGCGATCATTAAAAAGTCAGGAAACAACAGGTGCTGGAGAGGATGTGGAGAAATAGGAACACTTTTACACTGTTGGTGGGATTGTAAACTAGTTCAACCATTATGGAAAACAGTATGGCGATTCCTCAAGGATCTAGAACTAGATGTACCATATGACCCAGCCATCCCATTACTGGGTATATACCCAAAGGATTATAAATCATGCTGCTATAAAGACACATGCCCACGTATGTTTATTGCGGCACTATTCACAATAGCAAAGACTTGGAATCAACCCAAATGTCCATCAGTGACAGACTGGATTAAGAAAATGTGGCACATATACACCATGGAATACTATGCAGCCATAAAAAAGGATGAGTTTGTGTCCTTTGTAGGGACATGGATGCAGCTGGAAACCATCATTCTCAGCAAACTATCACAAGAACAGAAAACCAAACACCGCATGTTCTCACTCATAGGTGGGAACTGAACAATGAGATCACTTGGACTCGGGAAGGGGAACATCACACACTGGGGCCTATCATGGGGAGGGGGGAGGGGGGAGGGATTGCATTGGGAGTTATACCTGATGTAAATGATGAGTTGATGGGTGCTGATGAGTTGATGGGTGCAGCACAGCAACATGGCACAAGTATACATATGTAACCAACCTGCTCGTTATGCACATGTACCCTAGAACTTAAAGTATAATAATAATAAAAAAAAATAAAAATAAAAATAAAAAAGAAAGAAAGAAAGTGGGGCCTTTGGGAAGCGATGAGATCATGAGGGTAGAGCCCTTATAAAAGAGACTCCCCAGAGAGCTAACTAGTCCCTTCTACCATATGAGGACACAGCAAGAAGATGCTGTTGGCTGGGCGTCGTGGCTCATGCCTGTAATAATAGCACTTCGGGAGGCTGAGACAAGTGGATTGCTTGAGCTCAGGAGTTTGAGACCAGCCTGGGCAACATGGTGAAACCCCATCTCTACCAAAAATACAAAACTTTAACCGGGCATGGTGGCACGCATCTGTGGCCCCAGCTTGGAGGCTGAGGAGGGAGGATTTCTTGAGCTCAGTGAGTGAATGTTGCAATGAGCTGAGATGGAGCCACTGCACTCCAGCCTAGGAGACAGAGTGAGACCCCATCTCCCAAAAAAAGAAAAAAAGAAAAAAAGTGCTGTCTGTGAACCAGGAAGAGAGTTCTTACCAGGTATTGAATCTACTAGTGCTTACCTTGGACATCCCAGCCACCAGAACTGTGAGAAATAAGTTTATCCAGTTTATACCATTTTTGTTATAATGGCCCAATTGTACTAAGACAGTAACTATTTTATTTCGTTACAAAGAGTAAGTAAACTTTAATTAATTAATTCAGTTTAACATATATTATTTATATTTGTTCACATGAAACAATTAAATATTTGGTTTTGTATTAGACAGATATTGATGTTTTGTCTATCATTCATTTCCCTTCATTAATAAGCATTGCCTATTTTTATTTGGAGATCTACCTGGCCCTCATTCAAAGCCCTTGTAGTTTGAATAGAGCTAACATTAAACCCTACCTGTAAGAATGCCACGTGGGCCAGGGCAAAATCAATATGAATATTCATACCTCTGGCAAAAGAATTGTTTTCAAGTACAAATGTGTAACTTAATACTTCCTAATAAAGATGCAGCCTGGTCATTTGAACTACTGAGAAAAATGAATTCTTATTCTCAGAGTTTTAAGCCAGTAAACTATATTTTTAAGCCAAAAAAGTTACTAACCATCTTGTCACCTTTTGAATACTTTGTATGAAGCAGATACTAAAGAAAGTAGAGATACAGAGTGATAGATTTCCAATGAACTGGGTCCAGCACACCTGAAGCAGCGTTGTGGACATTGCCAGACACTTTCCCAGTATCTGTTTCAGGTTTCTTCCATTGTATGGAAACCATGTCAACTTTGTGGAGCTGGCTATAAACCCAGTTTGAAGAAAGGGCTGTGATTGCCCCATACCACCAAGCTTAATCATATTCCACAAGCCATAATGACTAGTTCACAGATGGATATTCAACCCCGAATTAAATTAATCAATAAATAGCATCTTTTTGTTCACAGTGATGGACTCAGGATTAGAAAAATGTCTTAACTTGATCGAAAATGTTAGATTTTAGGAATTTAGATAAAGGTTGTGGAAAAAGAAGTTATTTCTTCCTCTTGGACATTTAGTGCATCAGTGTGAGGTTGGATTTGTTTCAGGCATTTGGCCACCATCACGAGCCTCAACTTCATGATGAATCTGACATATGGGCAGCATCGAGGGAAAAATCACACAGAAAGGAAGCCAGAACCCTAATAAATCTGTTCCTCCCTAATAATGGATTTTTAATTAAATGAACTAATAAACTAATAAGCTTCTTGAAATATCTTAAGTTGGGTTTTCTCCTTGAAATGCCTGAAAGTATTCAAATTGACATACTTTTTCTACTCCTGGGCTTTTAGGTTATATAAAGTAAGTAATCCCCTTTATTTGTTTAAGGTAATAGAGACTGACTTTCATCATTTGCAAGTGAGAAAACACAGAGTAAGGCAAATAGTTGTTTTGGGCTTCAGACATATGTATGAATCTTCTAACCAGGTCATTCACACATACAGATAAATGATGGATAGATAGTAATTTTTAACCATGGTGGCATATTAGCTTTCTCTCATTTCTATTCTAAATGAAAAGTGCTATTTTCAAGTAATAGAAGAGGGTCATTCCTTAAAAGAACTAGCATGTCTGCACATACTTTAAAAATATGTTATTAAAAGCATTATATTTTTAAGTTTACTTGTAGCAAGCTTTTAATTTGAAACCCTGAGAACTCACTGAATTAATTCTCAAGAAAAAAAGCATAATAAAACATAGTTTTATATTAATCAGTAGAGACAAAACTAAATCCTTCCATATCGAGACATTATTTTATCAAGTACATGAGCTATTCCTAGTCTCCAAGAATAATCCAACTACCTGAACTCAGGTTCCCATTTCCTTGTTCTTTCTGAGGAAATTGCATCCAGTTGTCCCTCTTTTCAGCCAGTTTTCAACACAGCAACCAGATTTCTAGAACACAAATCAGATCACGCATTCCTCTACTCCAAAGCTTTCATGTCTTCTCATCACTTAAAGAGTGTACTCTTAAGCATGGCATTCAAGGGCCTTCCTGAACTGGCCCTGCCAACTTAACTATGCACTTCCACCACTCCTTATCCCCCATTACCAGATTTGTGTTTTAGAAACACTGAACTACAAATACTTTCCCAAACATGGCTTGTCCTTTACAGCCTCCATGCCCTTACAAGTGTTGTTCCCTTTGTCTTCCTTCAAGGATGCAAAGGACTGGCCTTATACATCATTCCAATCTTATCTCAAAGATTACCCTTTTAATGTTACTTTTCCAATTCTATCACCACATTTTGTATATACTTTTATCATAGTATATAACATATTATTGTGCAAATATTTGTTTAACAGAAGCTGTTAATCTATTTGACTGGCTAAAGAGATTAATCGAGTTCACAGATTTATTTTTGGTTTACATAGTATTTCTTGACATACTAAAATTTGAAATGTTTCCAACAAAGTCTCTCATTGTAATATTCTTTAGTGCAGATTGATTTTATTGTATTTTTTTCCAGTTTCAAAGAACAGGACTCAAATCCAAAAATCCAGAATCCATCTGAGAATAAATTGTTCTATGATAGATCTATAATGTATGGAACATTTTCTAACGTAATCACAAAGATCATTTAAAAAAGAATAGATGGCCGGGCGCGGTGGCTCAAGCCTGTAATCCCAGCACTTTGGGAGGCCGAGATGGGCGGATCACGAGGTCAGGAGATCGAGACCATCCTGGCTAACACGGTGAAACCCCGTCTCTACTAAAAAATACAAAAAACTAGCCGGGCGCGGTGGCAGGCGCCTGTAGTCCCAGCTACTCGGGAGGCTGAGGCAGGAGAATGGCGTGAACCCGGGAGGCGGAGCTTGCAGTGAGCTGAGATCCGGCCACTGCACTCCAGCCTGGGTGACAGAGAGAGACTCCGTCTCAAAAAAAAAAAAAAAAAAAAAAAAAAAAAAAAGAATAGATCAACAGCACCAGCACGTCTGATTAAATGTCATTTTAATAATAAATAAGTCCAGGCTATTTTATTTTTCTTGACTCAAGTTAATAGTATACATACTCAAGTGTAAAATCCTTACACTAAAAAAACCACCATGATAATGAGAAGACAAGCTATAGACTGAGATAAGAAGCAAATTACTCAATTCAAAAATGGGCAAAAAATCTGAACAGATACCTCACCAAAGAAGATATTTACTTGGGGACAAGCATATAAAAAGATGTTCCATATCATATGGCATTAGGAAACTATGGAATTATACATTAGAATAACAGTGAGATACTTATATACACCTATTAGAATATCCAAAATCCAAAACACTGATAACACTAAATGCTGGTAAGGATGTGGGTCAACTAGAACTCTCACTCTTTGCTGGTGGGAATGCAAAATATAGCCACTTTGAAAGACAGTGTGGCAGTTTCTTTCAAAACTAAACATAATCTTCCTACATGATCCAGCAATTGTACTCTTGGGTATTTACTCAAATGAGTTGAAAACTTACGTACGCACACAACTTTGCACTCCAATTTTTATAGTAGCTTTATTCATAATTGCCAAAACGTGGGTAAAAAACAAGATGCCCTTGAGTAGGTGAATGAATACGTATACTGATATATTTGAAAATAAAATATTATTCATTGCTAAAAAAGAAATGAGCTATCAACACTTGCAAAGATATGGGGGAAATTTAACTGCATGTTACTAAGTGAAAGTAGCTCATCTGAAAAGGCGATATATTGTATGATTTCAATAATATGACATTCTGGAAAAGACAAAACCATGAAGACCATAAAAAGATCAGTGTTTGCCAGGAATTGGGGGGTGAAGTAGGAATGAATAGGCAGAGCACAGATTTCTTGAGTAAAACTATCTTGTATGACACGCTAATGTTGGATATATGTCATTCAATTTTCATTAAACCCAAAGAATATACAACACTAAGAATGACCTTTAATGAAAACTACTGACTTTGAGTGATACTGATGTGTCAATGTAGGGTCGTTCATTGTGACAAATATACTCATCTGCTGCAGGATATTAAAAGTGAAGAAGGCTGTGGCTGTGTGGAGCAGAGAGTGTATAGGAAATCTCTGTCGCTTCTATCTATTTTTGCATGAAACTAAAGCTGCTTTTTAAAAAAGCATTTTTTAAAAAAACTCTAATAGAATTTTTGTTGAAACTCACAACTTCTAGTAAATATAGATAATAAAATCAGGCCTCATTTATACCTCTAAAAATCTACAATTTTTGTTCAAATGAAAAATCACTGGAGAACTAATCCAAAAATAATGTTTGTGCAATCCATTGGTCCTGATATATCAGTATCAAATACTCATGGTTACATTTCTAAGCACATGCTTATGTAAATATACCACAAAAACAACATTACTTAGTAATAGTGACTACTATAACAGTTATAGAATGGTTCAGGTGTCAACTACACTGAGTAGTAATTACTCCATTGTCAAGAACTATAAAGGATCTGAGATTTTATCCTTCTTGCAAGCTAACAAGTTAAAGTGATAAAATTTTATAGATTCTGACACAAGACATAAGACTCCTCTGTCAGAAATTAAGTATGGATTATTACACACAGCAATAGCAGTATCTCCAGTAATGGCATTCCTGTGCTGTTTCCCTAAACTATAATTCCCAAATAACTATATGAAGTAGGCCAGTTGACATCTAAACAGGCAGTAGGTTGAGTTTCGGAGCAAACCTCTGAGCTTAGGAAATTTAAATACTTGATAAAGAGTATTGAGCATGTTTGATGTTTGTTACAGAGGAAGTCATTGCCTTTACTCTACTAATAGCAAGCATATGTGCATATTGTTCCAGAAGGAGATCGTATCTGTATCTTCCAAGATGGTTTGCTAAACAAACATTTTAGAAAAAATACCAAGGATCAAAGGACAGTCGATGTCTTGCTTAAAAGTTGTGTAGTAATGTGAGAGATTCATAGAGAATTGTTCCCCAGATTCTGTAAACATCTAAACACTTTTTCACGCTTTAAAAAACTAAACTACAGTGTGCCTTCCAAAATTCAATTTCTTTATCAGGCTATGAAAATGAAGTTTTAAGGAAAAGTGTTTCATTTATTTCTCTTTTTATGTGATTTATTTTTATTTATCAGATATTTTTGACATTGCATTTGTCACTGAAATATAATTTCTGCATATCCAAGGGTTGAGGATCACTGAAATTCACTTTAAATGTTAAACTACAGGAGCTGAAGATACCTGACACTATTTACAATTAGAGATTCAGAAGAGCTACATATGAACAAATGTTTAAGCACTCACAGAGGTGAAAAATGACTTTGATGCAAAATGAGTTATTTTTCTTTTATTACTCAACAGTGCAAAGTAGCCTCAAGGTGAACTTTGAATCTATTTGGAAAATTAGATTGTGGTGTCATTATGTCTCAATGTAACCTCATGAAATCTGAGAATATTTTTTTCTGCTCTCAAACTGAACATATTACCATTAGAATTTCCTACAAGGTGAAAGCTGATAAGTTTATCATTGAGTCCAAATTCATGCTTTATTTTTAACAGCTTCATTCTGTGTAACAGAGTGAACTGAATATCACTGAGACAAAGTAAAATAAAATTATAAAAAAATTGAAAATAAAAACCCACCAAAATTGGTTTTATATGTCTTTTTAGATGTTTCAGAGTATCAGCACACTAAAATGATCTTGTGCGACTTAAAGCAACTGTAACCAGTTTGGGAGAAAAAAGACAAAACCAAAAATGAATCCAGCACTTATAAGCAAAGGAAGCTCTACCCTAAAGAGAAATATCCAAAGAAAAACAGATACAATTTTTCAGGAAATAACATTTTTTTTTCTAATACAATGGATTATTGTTAAAAATAGGCATCCCAGATAAAGGAATAGGCTCTCCACATCATAAAATATGACTTCAAAAGAACAATATATTTTTTGATCATTGGACATTATTGAAATCATGGTACATCTGAGTTATAGTAGCAAATAACAGATAATAGGATTTTCAATTTTCATCAAAATGTCCATAGTCACAAAGAGAAAAAACATAAAGTATAGTATTGTCTCAAAGAATTTATAATTTACTTTTGAAATATTAGAATGTATATAAGAAAAAGAAAACCAACAATACGATGCTGGCTAACTCATTTTTCTTCTTTCCTTGAAATTATACTTTTTTACTTTAGTGTATTGATGTATGTACATGCCTGCGATGGTTAATACCGAGTGTCAGCTTGATTGGATTGAAGGTTGCAAAGTGTTGATCTTGGGTGTGTCTGTGTGTGTGTTGCCAAAGGAGATTAACATCTGATTCAGTGGGCTGGGAAAGGCAGACCCATGCTTAATGATCAGCTGCCAGCATGTCCAGGATAAAAAGGAGGAAGGAAAACATGAAAAGGCTAGACTGGCTTAGCCTTCCAGTTTACATCTTTCTTCTGTACTGGATGCTTCCTGCCTTTGAAAACACTAGACTCCAAGTTCTTCAGCTTTGGGACTAGAACTGGCTTCCTTTCTCCTCAGCTTGCAGATGGTCTGTCGTGGGACCTTGTCATCCTGTGAGTTAATAGTACTTAATAAACTCCCCTTTATATAGATATAGATATAGATATAGGTATAGATATAGATAGATATATAGATATAGATTAGATATAGATATATATAAGTTCTATCTCTCTAGAGAAAACCCTAATACACTGCCTCTATTACCAAGCCATAGCTTTTTTTTTTTTTTTTTTTTTTAAACGTAGATGGCTCCTCTTTAAGAGTTCAGGGTGGGATCACATAAGTGTATGAGCTTATGTAGGTCATGGAAGCTTGATCACTTGAACCCTTTGGACTTCCCTTGTTAGAATCAGCCTTACCATTCTAAGCGTCCTAATTATCTGAAGAACCAATGATTAGTTTAAGAACAAATTTAAACTAATTTAAGTTGGGTTTATGCTACTTGCAACTGGAAGTGTGTTAGTACAATTAGAATCTGGTATAGTAATTATTACATGTTTCCCAAGTATCAAAAAGTGAATCATCACTTGCACGCAAGTAGAATTAATTATGCATCTCTCTTCCAAAATGGACATACAGTAAAATTATATCTGTATCATGAAATCAGCCATGGTGGAAAATTTACATCACAGAAATTGGCAAATGCTTCACACTAGGCCCTTCTCAGCTTTTCATGAGAGTCATTTACTAAACATTTACAAGGACGCCAGGCGACATAATCTACAGAATCATGTCTTCCAAGTTAAGATTCATATGACTATATCATCCAGCATGTAGCTTTTAAAAATTGAAGAGCTATTAATACTGCTAATTTTCCTCATGTCTGGGGATATTTTTGAAACTCTTTGGCTTTAATTATAAATTACACTTATGCAAGTAAACCCTGAAACCAAATTTGACCTGATGGGAAAATATTCAAAATGATTTAAGATGTTACAATTTCAAGAGACTTCTTACACATTAGAATGAAGCAGGGCTTCTGTGTATCTTAATAAAGATAAAGCACTTGTTTGGCTTTTTAATAACAAGAAGACTAGCAGCTGTTATTGCCAATATTACTTATTTTACTTTAATTAGCCTCTTCTTAGTAAGTTTCTCCTATGATTATTTTATTCTTCTTGTGAATTTTTCTCTGCATCTTCTGCATTTTCCCCTCATATTTTAAGTCTCTTTTATTTAGAAGTTTTTATTTCTTTCACTCTCTGTGGCTCAATAATCTTTCAAAGCCACTCTACTTTTGCTTCTCTGGTTGAACATGTGGGTTTATCTGTTTCTACAAAGGACTTGAGTTAATGTTGTTTTTGCTTAATTCTAATGATATCTGAAAATACCAAAATCTCATACTGAATAATAATTGTAATTTTAATGACACTTTATGAACACAAAGTTAGAAATATTCTATCTCAGCCGGGCACGGTGGCTCATGCCTGTAATCCCAGCGCTTTGGGAAGCCAACGAGAGCAGATCACTTGAAGTCAGAAGTTGGAGACCAGCCTGGCCAACATGGTGAAACCTGTCTCTACTAAAAATACCAAAAATTAGCTGAGCATGGTGGCGGGCACCTGTAATCCCAGTTACTCAGGAGGCTGAGGCAGGAGAATTGCTTGAACCCAAGAGGCATAGGTTGCAGTGAGCCAAGATTGTGGCACTGCACTCCAGCCTGGGCAACAAGAGCAAAAACTTTGTCTCAAAAGAAAAAAAAAAAGAAAATAGAAAATAAATATTCTATCCCAATAAATACAATTATTTTAGTTGAATTCATTATGCCATTAATTTATTTATTGGCATACAAATTAAGTATAAATTATCTTCTTGCCTCTCTGTTAAGCACAGGTAAATTGAAAAGCAATGCTTGCTGTCTTTCTCTAAAGAATAATAATCCAGATTCATAAATGTACTTTTAAAATACAGTCTGAGAAGAGTTTTCTGGTTGTATGTACACAGCGTAGCTAAGAGAAGCACAACAAATCAGGAATTAAGTAGTCAGGAAAGATTCAAGGAATTACTGCTGCTGTCTAAGCTGAGATATGATGAAGAAAGTGCTAAGAAAAGGATGGAATATGAAGAAAAAGAATGTCTCATGTAAGGAGATGATCATATGCAAATGCATTAAGTTCAGATAATGGGTATACTTGAGTAATGTAAGTGTGAGGATTGGTAAGGGCAAGGCAGCAGCTGTTTACAATCAAAGATTTGTGATCTGTATGATCTGGAAAACTCCTTTTTATCTGACTTAGTCTTTTCTATGCCATTTACTTATCCACGGGCAACTCAATCACACACAGATTGATTTTTCCATTTCTTGATCATTTGACTTAGGCCCTTTGTTTTTTTACTATCCTTCTGAATATTTATTTGTGAACTATTCTCTCTCATTCTCCCTCTGCCCTATCTTTCTCCCTACAACTGCCACCTCCTCTCTCTTGCAACACCTCACTGTTCAATATATAATTTCTCACCATTGCCAGAACAGAATGGTATGGCTTGATTTATATTTTAGACTTTAAATGTGTTTCAAATAATCTTAAATTTTTATTACGCATTGTCTTGCTCTCTATTCAAAAGCGATCCAGGCTAACACGATAAGTGGTTGTTGCAGTTAAATCTAACTTACATTTTGAAAACAATTAAACATAAATATTTTGGAGGTCATAATAACAAAAAACCTGAATCTGTTACTAAAACACCAGGTGTTTGCTCTAGGCCCTATTGCTTATTACACAGAAAGCCAATCACTGAGATGAGTATTGCCCGGGAAAAAGGCTTTATTCAGGTGCTGCTGCAGAGATGGGGAGTCAGTGTTAAATCCACTTTTTAGCCAATGAAAATTTTATGTTTATATGGAAGGGAAGAAATGTATCCATGTTTGAGAAAACAGAAATGTGGGGGGTAAGAAAGAGGAGTTGGACAACAGGAAGCAGGTGGTCAGATAGGCAGTCATAATGGTTGAGGGATCTGGTGTCTAATTTTCCAGATGCAACGATCTGGTAAATTTCAGTTCCTTAATACTATCTGGGAGACCTGATGGTTGGTTTCTGGAGAAAAGAACTCAGAGATAAGACAAATGTAACTTTCTCAAGTTTTTAGACTGTGGGGTCAATTTCTATATTTATTCAAAAGAAACCATAAATATGTGTTCCATTGGACAATAGGGCAAGATTCATGCTATGATGCAGGAGTGTTATGGTAGAAATACGTTTTTGCAAGAATTCCTTCCTCTCTCTCATATCCAACCATTATTTTTCTTTCTAGAAATGGTCCTCCAATATTATCAGTATGCATAACTCTTGGCATTACATATAACCCAACCTTGCAAATCAGAGTGCAATGTGAATAGTTCAATAATGGGCACTTGATCTAAGCTAGCTTGGATAATATTGCTGGGAATATCTTTAAAAAGTGTACTTAATTTAGGACTGCATGCAGAGAGCATGTCTAGATTTTTTCTTCTTTGTGAGAAGTGTTAATTAAAGTTTGCCACATAACAACATTACTAACAACATTAAGGCTTAAAACAACACTTGTTTTTAAATCTCATAGTTCTTGTAGGTCAGAAGTTTGGGCATGGCTTAACTAGGTCCTCTGCTTCAGGGTCTCAAAAAGTTGCAGTTAATGTCCTAGGCCAGTTTCAAATCCTTGAAGAGTATTCACTGATATGTGACTATAAAATACAAAATATTTCCAAAAATAAAAAATAATAAAATTTTGAGTTTTATACATGTAGTACAGTTGTCTAAAGACTATTAAATCACTGTATCTAAGATGATGACAGAATATCCAAAATATTCAAGCCATAAGTATCTTCTCTGGGATTAACTTTCTATATTGGGCTTAGAGCATTCACCAGTAAGGCTAGAGTTTCTGATTTTTTGTTTTTAATTTATGCATTATTATCTACCTGTGGGTACTTTACCTAGGAAAATTTAATTCATTTGCATGACATTTTGAATTTTCTTCAACTGATGCCCTTTACCTCACTTACAAGTTTGCAGAGAGTTTTCTGGGTACAGTGGGAGGCATGGTAAAATATTTTTTGTTTTTAATTGATAGAGAGTTTCAAAGTTATTATTACAAAAGCAAGGCTACTATGGCTACTATGGCAATCACCTACTTATCGATTAAATGCATCCATAGACTCAGGTTTGTTTGTAACTATGGATAGATAATCTTATTGAACCTACTCATGCATTCTTTGGAGATATTTTTTAAGAATTAATTTTTAGAGATGATGTTTCTGCAGATTAATACAATTGTAGCTTATCTCATATATAAAAATCAACTCAAATCAATAGGATACTTAAATGTTTGACTCGAATCTATAAAGTTAATAGTTTGGGCAATGATTTCTTGGGTAGAACTCCAAAAGCACAGGCAAAAATAGACAAATGTGATTGCATCAAACTAAAAAGTTTCCACACACCAAAGATAACAGTTAACAAAGTGAAAAGAAAGCCCACAGATTGAGAGAAAATATCTGCAAACAATACATCTGAAACAGAGCTAATATCCAAAATATATAAGGAACCCAAATAACTCGACAGCAACAAAACAAATAACCCAATTTACAAATGGTCAAAGGTCTGAACAGAGATTTCTCAAAAGAAGAGACACAAATTGTCAACAGATATATTAAAAATGACCAACATCTCTAATCATCAGGGAGTGACAAATTCCAGATAGCTCCTCACTCGTGTCAGAATGACTACTATCAAAAAGACAAATGATAACAAGCGCTGGTGAAGACGTGTAGAAAAGGGCATGCTTGTAAACTGTTGGTGGGAATGTAAATTAGTACATTTTGCAAAAATAGCATGAAAGTTTCTCAAAAAAAATAAGAGCAACTATATGATCCAACAATCCCCTTTCTAGGTATATATCCAAGGGAATTGAACTTGGTATATGGAAGAAATATCTGTATTTTCATGTTTATGTGAGCATTGTTCATAATAGCTAAGATAAGGAGGCAACCTAAGCACCTATCAGTGAATGAATACATGAAGAAATATGGTATATACACATGATGGAACACTATACAGACTCAAAAATTAAGAAAATTATGTCATTTAAGACAACATGGATGGAACTAGAGGACATTATGCTAAGTCACATAAGCTTGGCACAGAAAGACAAATACTGTAAGGTTTCAGGCATTTGTGAAATCTAAAAGAGTAATATGTGTGGAATTTAAAATGTCTATCTCAGATTGCATAATATAGTATACTTCAAAAGAATATCCTATGTCCATTCAGCTTTTCTTCCTCTATAGCACTTTATTTATTTATTTATTTATTTATTTTTAGTTAACAAATAATAATTGTGTAAATTTATGAAGTACAATGTGATGTTTTGATATAAGTATTCATTTTCATTATTTTAAAATTTTTATTATTTATTTTTAAATTTTATTTTAGGTTCACAGCTTTTCAAAATACAAGCAGCCAAGTCACAAGAACATTACCCAATTTATTTGTATTATTTCTGTTCACAGTCAATAACAAAAAAGTTTGGCTGACAAATCTCCCTTCATTCTAGAAAATCAAACATATTTAAAGAAGTTTTAGATAAAACATGTCAGAGAGCAAATTTTGTCTCTTTATTAAGAACCTAATGCTATGTTCATAGGGCTTGATTTATCATTTTACAAAATATTGCCTTGTCATTCAGCATAGTAGTGAAAAGTGAGTTGCAGGTTCTCAACAAGGGAGAACTCCAAGAATTTGAGAATGGGTTTAGAAAATGTTACTACTGAAATGAAAGCTAGTAAGCAGATTGCATAAGTCAAATAAAGTAACTATTCCAAGAATGCACCTATATATGGAATTCAGATATATCTTAAGTAGCTTAATATGAAATGAATCTTAAGTCACCACTCAAAACACGGAGATGACCTATTTCACTGACTTGACAGTAAGGCAGCATTTTATGTAAAGGGGAGAAAGAAGCTTGTGCATCATTCAAAACAATCCAGAATTTAAGTTGTGTAAGTAGTTATTATGAGTAACATAGGCCTGGAAAATTAGAGGTATATAAGGGAAGATCAATAGAGAAAACTATCAAATGTATGCATTTAGTAAAAGTCTCAAAGCAATATAAATACATCACTAGATCTAAGATGATGGTGGAGTAGACAAGATGGGCATGGCATAACTGATTTTTCTGGATAGGTATGTTGTAGAGAAAGATGCATCAGATATTATTCATGACCACCATATCCTTTTGCTCTGATATGTGATTCCTAAGCTATTTCCATTGGTCCAAGGGAAACAATCAAAAAGTAATTGAACATCTTGTATTATTAAACAGAGATTTCTATCGACCTTTGCATTCTGAACCCAAAAAATATGAAGACATGCCTTTCAACCTGACCTATATCAAGGTACAGATATGAGACAGCACTGAAAAAGGCTACCATCTCTTTTTCCCTCTCTCTCTATCCCATACGTTTCTTAATTACACACCAGGAGTATGAAAGCTTAAGTACTTTAAACAGAAGAAATTTTCTACAACTCATATATTATAGTGATAATGTGTAATAATAACTCCAACCTGTACTAACTAATTGGATATTTACTGTGAAGAAGATCAATTCATATGAGCAAAACAGAAGCTATGAAATGGATATAGAAATAAAGAGTTACACAAAAGTAAAGGAATTTTAAATTAACTTATATTAAAATATTGTTAAAACTAAGGCATGCCTCATTGTACATTCTTGGTATTTGATGAGGATATTTAATCAATTGTTATATAAAATCCATTTTATACTCTACTGTACACCAACGTGTTTTTTTTTTTTAATTGCCAATACATAAGTAGAGCTTAAAACTATGAAAATGCCAGAATATCAATAGGATTTCTTCTAACTTTGACTCTGGTTAACCTGAGCATTAATAGACTTTGAATTGATATTAAATTAGCAAAGATAATTTATTTAAACTAACTTCAAATTTACCTTAACCCCATAATCCTTTTAAAGAAAAAATGTGCTATTGGGTTTCTTGAATTAAGAAGATTTATGAAAAAATATGTTTACGACTTGAAAACAAAGTCTAATCATAACACAGAAGTTATGTTTATCTACCTGTTCCCTACTTTGGTAATGAGCAAAAAGAAAAGAAAACTATATCTACATCTTTCTTGTTTAATTGATGATTAAGATTTCTAATCCAGCTTCCAAGATCCAGACATCAGACTGCTATTTCCAGCTACAGATGGAGAGTAGGCAAGCCTTTCTAAGATATAGAGGCAGACATAGAATTCGGTTAGAAGTTAGTTGAAGAGAAGCCAGAAGTTTAAGGCCTGCCTGAAAATAACCAAAGTCAAAGAATGTCTGAATTTAAACCTCACTCACAAAAACTGTGATGAGAAATGAATAAATATAAAAGTTTACAAATGCAAGTTGGAACTAAGTTTATCTTATGGTACAGGGAGAGGAGTCAAGGGAAAGTGCCATCTCTATGGTATGCCATGAAGAACCCCAAAGACACAAGTCTATGGGCATGTTATTCACATTTTTAAAAAATATAAGTTTCCAGTTCTAGATTCTTGAGGAATTGTCACACTGTCTTCCACAATGGTTGAACTAATTTACACTACCATTTGACCCAGCAATCACATTACTGGGTATATACCCAAAGGATTATAAATCATTCTACTCTAAAGACACATGCACATGTATGTTTATTGCAGCACTATTCAAAATAGCAAACACTTGGAACCAAACCAAATGCCCATCAATGTTAGACTGGTTAAAGAAAATGTGGCACATACACACCATGAAATACTATGCAGCTATAAAAAAGAATGAGTTCACGTCCTTTACAGGGACATAGATAAAGCTGGAAACCATTATTCTCAGCAAGCTAACACAGGAACAGAAAACCAAACACCACACGCTCTCACTCATAATTGGGAGTTGAACAATGAGAACATATGGGCACAGGGAGGGGAACATCACACGCTGGGGCCTGCTAGTGGGGGCGGGGGTCAAGGGAGGGATAGCATTAGGAGATTAGGAGAAACACCTAATGTAGATAAGGGCTTGATGGGTGCAGCAAACCACCATGGCACATGTATACCTACGTAACAAAACTGAACGTTCTGCACATGTATCCCAGAACTTAAAGTATAATAATAAAAAAGATCAATGCAGAAAAAACTCAAAAAAATATGTTTCTTCATCTTTTAAATAAAAGCGAGTAATAGATAGCTCATGAAAATAAAACGTCTGTAAAAATTAAGTGAAATAATAAATATATAACATGTTGCTGTGACTACTATTTAAGTGGTCAATAAATAAGGATTATTAATAGAAGAATTATCTCTTGTAACTCCTGTCTAGAAGATGTAACATCTATGTTATTTCAGATAATATTTGCATAGGAATCAATTGACTTTCAGCTGAGAACTAGAAAACTATCAGAAGCAGCTGGAGTAGGAAAATGAAAAGTTTGAAAATCAAAATTGATGGAGTCCTGCACGAGAACAACAACAACAAACTGGAAACGTTGTCTAGGATAGGCCGTTGTTGACACTGAATGAAGCGCTACTTAGTAATTATCCAGAGTTAAAACATGTGAACTTGATTTTGTCACTTTTCTGTAATGTCAATGTCTACAAATAGCAAGTATTTTAAAACACAACCCAGACTGTCTATATCTTGGCAGAAATGCTAAAATAAATACTCAGCAGATTTAATAAGAACTTACTGTATGCTTTAAATTTTGATTTCCTAATTCTTCCCTTTGTAATTTATTCTTGGGAGACACAGTTATTTGCTATACTAATGGATCAATAAAGAAAATATCATTCAGTTAAGCACATGCACATAAAACAGAGAATTACAGAATTTCTGATAGAGTTCTGAGGTCTATAGAAAAGCCTTTGTTTCATTTGAGAATTTACAGATTTTTTGAAAACAGCACTGAGATTAAATATGTGAAAAGGTTCTACTATAGTGTTTGGGACATTGTTACAAAAATATACACATGAAACCTATTCATTTTTATTACATATTAAATATTTTTAAACACCTTTTACATGTAACACTGCTGGGGTATATAGGAAATTATAGGAGAGTTATAGTTTCTCTAGAGACACAATTTTTTTCCTATTTATGCAGTTTTTGAATTATTCTCACAAGCCCAAATTAAGCAGTTGGTCTTTATTTTCCCTATTTACAATTTATTGATTTATCTTATACAGGAAATAAAAGAAAATGTCAAATTAAGATACGTAGAGTTTAAAACTATGGAAATATCATTTAAATATGGCACTGCAAGAATAATAGATCAAAGAGTTTGTCACATTTCTATCTCAGAAGGCTTTCAGTGAGGTAAGTTTAGACATAAGAGTATGATTCTATTATAAGAAACTAGAACGTAACTCCATAGACAGCAAGACCCTACACCTTGCTATAGTTATAGCTGTTACTCAAGCCTACTGTTAACCTTCAACATTCTGAACAAAGAAAACTATAGATTATAACCTGACTTCGCATATATTCATAGAACTAGCCATGAATAAAGACATTGCCTAATCCAATTTAATCTTCAGAGTCATATAAATTAAGGTAGATTTATTTTTCAGTATTTGATAGTCTAGCTATATCCTTAGGTTTCCAGCCCATGTACATGTTTACAACACCTTTAACCTAGTATTTCTAATAATATATTTGAACAATCAGGATGTTAAAATGATACTGTCAAATATTTGCATTAACCAAATGAAATTTAGCTCCGTGGGCAATTATATCCTAATTGACATTCTAATATGTGTAATTAGAATGTTAAAGACATACTTTCTATGGAATATCACACGCAAAATAATACATTTAGGTACATTTTAGCACCTCACAAAACAATGTATTCATATATTTAAATTTATTTCTCTATTGCTTATTTTTTTAAGTAACTAAATGTGAAAAAAAATGCATAATGAAAGTCCATTTCACAGTAACCCAAGCGCCCACCTTATAATGCTCCTGATTTCTAACCTCATTAAAATTTAATAAATATCATTTGAAAACTCAAATACTGTGTGCTTGGGGGCAAGGTCTTTTACATTCGTGCTCTGAGAACACTGCCTGCTTTTCCCTTTCCTGAAGCACTTGGCTTTCCAAAGCTGTAAGTAACAGGGTGGAAACAACAAACTCCCCAGAGGATGGTCAAGGATCATACTTTATTAGATAGCACATATGGAAACTGTGGCCTGTTTTTCAGTATTTTGAAAGTGTTTTTGCTTTCTCAAGTAAAAGCATGCTTTCTCATGCTTACCAGGTAGATGTTTTATATCATGAATGAGACCAACCTTATGGACTAAAACTGTTCAGGGCTTTGTTATTGCATTGTTCTAGAGGTTAAAGTGATGAAAAAAAAAATCTATATCTAAAGTACCAAAATGTGTTAGAGATATTTCTGGAATGTGGGTAAAGAAAGCAGAGGGAGGAGATAAATTAGATAACCAACTACAAGTCATAACTTTTCTTTATTTTCATGTTTTATCCTGCACCCACCACCATAACTGGATAATATTTTTTGTATTTTTAGTAGAGATGAGGTTTTGCCATGTTGGGCAGGCTGGTCTTGAACTCCTGACCTCAGGTGATCTGCCTGCCTCAGCCTCCCAAAGTGCTGGGATTACAGGCGTGAGCTACCATGCCTGGCCACAAACTTGATTTTTATGCTGTCCAGAACCAGGGGAATACTATTACATTTCATATCCTCCCTAATCCCGATTAGAATGCAAGCATTTTCAAAACAGGGAATTTTGACTCTTTGGTTAACACGTGTAGCCACAATTCTAAGAACAGTGCTTGGCACATAGCAAATGCCTGATAAATACTTACTGAATGGACAAGTACATTTTTCATCACATTTTCCAGAGTTGAATATTTTCTCTCTGTCAAAACAGTAAGTGTGAAGAAGACATAATATGAGTGAAATGTTGGGATACAATTTCTGAACATAGGCATAGACTATACTTCCAAACCCAGAGAGGTTCTTCTAAAAACACATAACTTTAATCTGAGGATCATACAAATGGCATACTAAAAGAAAAAAATTTGATGGATTAGCTGCATCCAAGTCCCTACAAAGGACTCAAACTCATCCATGGCTGAGATGGTGCATTCTTAGCAAACTTCACAAGAACAGAAAAAAAATGTTCTCACTCATGGGAACTGAACAATGAGATTAATCACACACCGGGGCCTACAGAGAGGATCAGGTTATACATGATGTAAATGACGAGTTGATGGGTGCAGCACAGCAACATGGCACAATATAAATATATCACACCCTACAACTTAAAGTATAATAAAAAAATAAATTAAAAAAAAAAAAAAAAAAAAAAAAAAAAAAAAATAAAAAAAATTTGATTTGTTAGAAGGCTTAAAACACTTAGTCAAAATAGAATCACAACTCACTGTGAAATAATAGTCATTTACTTCACCAGAGGGACAATCAAAATATTTCAAAGGCAAATGCAGAAAGTTGCATGGATATTAAACACACACACACACACACACACACACACATACACTCCTGAAGTACAGAAATTATCTTGATAAAAACATACAAATTTTAGTTTTTAGGCCTACACCAAAAGGTAAAGCAACAACAACAAAAAGCCCTCCTGCACTGATTGCTGCTTCTTATGGGAAGCCCATTTTGACAATCTGAAAGTCAAACCTGATGAAAAGATACTTGAATTCAATCAAATATTAGAAAATTATATTCCCAAAGTTATGCGTGTACTTCATATAATGGAAGAAATAAACAAGAAGATTAGTACCTTGAGCATGGCAATGCATAGCTTTCAGGAAATAAAAAAGTAGAACATGTGAAATTTTCTGGTTACATTGAGCACTTCAGATACATCAAGAAAAACAGAGTGTAGAATCAAGTAATACCGGAGGGAAGCATTGCTCTCCTAGGCCTTCAAGACAAACATTTTTAGTGTTGGGCTTCAATAGCTGAGTCAGAAGGAAAAAAAAAAACCTGCAGAAGCTGTAGAGATAATGCTCTGAAGATCAGAGAACAGTGACTTTTGAAAAATATTTCTTAACTTACTACTGTTCAATGTATGCATGCTGAAGAGGGTAAAGCTAGCAAAGAGTATGACCTGGCAAATCAAGGTATAAAATTCTATGGTGTGAAAACTGAGAATGGCAAAATTGATTTACCTTTCTTTGCCAAAGTTTAAGTAGCACAGAATAACCTAAAGTGATTGAAGATTTGTAAATAAATGCACTTTATTAATTATTGCTGTCTTTCCTTTCCAATTCAGCAGCTAATGCATGTGTTGAAGAAAATACATACACACATATGTGTGTTTGTAAGTAAAAGTAAGAGAGGGAAGAAATAAATCAGATAACAATCCAGTAGTCACACATTTTCTTTGTTTTCATGTCTTATCCGAAACAAAAATTTGGTTTTTATGCTGTCCAGAACCAGAGGAATACTACTGTATTTCATGTTTCTCCAATTAGAATGCAATCATTTTCAGGGTGGGGGATTTTGATTATTTGGTTTACATATGTGCCCACAATTCTAAGAATAGTCTATACACGTATACACACATATTACACACACGCACACATACACACACACACACACACACACACACACACACACACATATATATATATATATATATATATATATAAAAATATATATAAATTTTTTCTTCTCTAGCTCCCTTATGGAATTCAATGCCTGGAGTCCTTAAAGAGTTTCAACTATTTATGCCACTGAATATTCCCCTTCAATTTCATGAAATGCTTAAGCTAACTGTTCAATAATATTAGAAATTGATATACGTCTAAGCTAGAACTGTCTTAACTATATTAACTTTACATCACAGCCTCATAAGAACACTGAACAAAGTCAAGCCAAGTGCGAGGTGTGAGTTTTCTGGAAAATTTTCAATGTGGGGGTGAGAGGGGTGTGAGAATTTAAATGGGTTCCCAGAGTAAAAATACATGTCAGCAGGAGGAAACCACAAGTGGAAAAGGATGGAGCTGATGTTGAGAGGAATGTGTCAGAGATGTTATAATTGGACTCAAGCAGAACGCCCATGCTGGGGACAATGGGATCCGTTTGCAAGCAAGCATGCATTACCAATGAATGCCTTCTCTCTCCCTTGCTTGAATTATAATCGTTTCACAAGACTCTTTTTGACATTCTCATCTTAGTGATTTTACCTAAGCCAGTTACTTCAACATTATCCTTTTCATAGCTTCCCAAATTATTATGCAGTGGTTTTGAGTTACACAGACATGGATCTAAATCTTTCTTTAAAATACTCTTTTTAAAAATTTGTATTTATTTGTGAGTACCTAGAAGGTACTCAAAAATAATTAAAAACATATATATGTGTGTTTAAATAATTAAAAACATATATATTTATATATTTATGGGTTACATAAAATATTTTGATACAGGCATGTAATACATAATAATCACATAACAATAACAGGTGTATTCATCACCTCAGGTACTTATCCTTTGGTTACAAAAAATCCAATTATATTCATTTAGTTATTTTTAAATGTACAATTAAATTATATTTGACTATATTCTCCCTGTTGTGCTAGCAAATAGTAGGTCTTATTCATTCTTTCTAACTAACTTTTGTACCCATTAACCATCCTTGCTTTCTCCCCACCCCCATCTCTACTACCTTTCTCAACCTCTGGTAACCATCCTTCTACTCTTTATCTCCATGAGTTCAATTATTTTAATTTTTAGCTTCCAGAAATAAGTGAGAACATGTGACATATGTCTTTCTGTGTCTGACCTATTTCACTACAGTAACCTCCAGCTAATCCAAATTTTTGCAAATAACAAGATATCATTTTTCATTATAGCTAAATTGTGCTCCATTGTGCACAGGTACCACATTTTCTTTGTCCATTCATCTGTTGATGGACACGTGGGTTGCTTCCAATTCCTTGCTATTGTGAATAGTGCTGCAACGAACATGGGAGTGCAGATAGCTCTTTGATAAACTGATTTCCTTTTCTCTGGGTATATACATAGGAGTGGTATAGTGAGACCATATTTAGCTCTATTTTTAGTATTTTGAGGAACCTACAAACTGTTCTCCATAGTGGTTGTACTAATTAACATTCCCACCAACAGTGTATGAGGTTTCCCTTTTCTCCACATCCTTGCTACCATTTGTTATTGCCTGACTTTTAGATTTAAGCCATTCTATCTGTGGCAAGAGGGTGTCTCATTGTAGTTTTAATCTGTGTTTTTCTGATGACCAAGGATGTTGAACACCTTTTCATATACCTACTGGTCATTTGTATGTCTTGCTTTGAGAAGTGTCTATTCAAATATTTTGCCCATTTGTTTTATAAGATTTTTAGTTTTTTTCTATATAATTGTTTGAGCTCCTTATATATTTTGGTTATTAATCCTTTGTCAGATGGGTAGTTGGCAAATATTTCCTCCCATTCTGTGGGTGGCCTCTTTACTTTGTTGAGTATTTCCCTTGCTCTGTGATACGGTTTTGCTGTGTACCCACCCAAATCTCATCTTGAATTGTAGCTCCCATAATCCCATGTCATGAGAGGGACCCGGTGTGAAGTAATTGAATCATGAGGCCACGTTTTTCTCTGTGCTGTTCTCATGATAGTGAATAAGTCTCATGAGATCTGATGGTTTTATAAAGGCAGTTCTTCTGCACACACTCTATTGCCTGCTGCCGTGTAAGATGTACCATTGCTCCTCATTTACTTTCTGCCATAATTGTGAGGTCTCCGCAGCCATGTGGAATTGTGTATCAATGAAGCCACTTTCCTTTATAAATTACCCAGTCTTGGGTATGTCGTTATTAGTAGAATGAGAACAGACTAATATACTGTGCAAAGGCTTTTCAACTTAATGTGATCCTATTTGTTCATTTTTTGCTTTGATTGCCTGTGTTTAGGGGGTATTACTCAATAAATCTTTGCCTAGTCCAATGTCCTGGAGAGTTTCCCCTATGTTTTCTTCTATTAGTTTCATAGTTTTAGATCACAGACTTAATTATTTAATATAAATAATTAAATTTTATATAATATAATATAAATAATATAAATAAATAAATATAATATAATAAATAATATAAATAAATAAAATAAAATAAAATAATTTTATTTTTGTGTATGGCGAGAGATAGGTGTCGGCTTTCATTCTTTTGCATATGCATATCCAGTTTTCCCAGCAACATTTATTGACCATACCCTCCTTTCCCCAATGTATGTTGTCAATGCCTTTGTCAAAAATGAGTTCACTGTAGGTGTGTGGGTTTATCTACAGGTTCTCTATTCTGTTCCACTAACATATGTGTCTATTTCTATGCCAGTACCATACCATTTTGGTTACTATAGCTCTTTATTATAATTTAAAGGCTAGTAATATGATTCCTCCAGTTTTGTTCTTTTTGCTCAGGACGCTTTGGCTATTCTTGGTTTTTAGTGGTTCCATATAAATTTTAAGATTGTATCTTCTATTTCTGTGAAGAATGTCATTGATATTTTGACAGGAATTGCATTGAATTTGTCGATTGCTTGAGGTAGCATGGACATTTTAACAATATTGATTCTTCCAATCCATGAACATGAAATATCTTTCCATTTTTGTGTCCTCTTCTATTTCTTGCATCAATGTTTTATAGTTTTCACTATAGAGATCTTTGACTTTTTGGTTATTTCCTAGGTATTTAATTTAATTTGTAGCTATTATAAATAGGATAACTTTCTTGCTTTCTATTTCAGATTGTTTTCTGTTGTCAAATACAAGTGCTACTGATTTTTGTATGTTGATGTTATATCCTGCAACTTTACTGAATTTGTTTATTAGTTCTAATAGTTTTTTGGTGGAGCCTTTAGGTTTTTCCAAATATAAGATCATATCATCTGCAAATAAGGATAATTTGACTTTTTGCTTTCCAATTCAGATGCCCTTTATTTCTTTCTCTTGCCTGGTTGCTCTAGCTAGGACTTCCAGTACTATGTTGAACAACAGTGGTGAAAGTAATCATACTTATTTTGTTCCTGAATTTATAGGAAATATTTTAAGTTTTTCTGTATTCAGAATAATACTAGCTTTGTGTCGGTTGTATGCGGCTTTTACTATGTTGAGGTACATTCCTTCAATACTCAGTATTCTTTGATTTTAGTTATAAAGGTACATTGAATTTTATCAAAGGCATTTTTCCAGCATTAATGGAAATGATCATATGATTTGTCTCATTCTGTTGATATGATATATCACATTACTTGATTTGCAGATACTAATATACCCTTGCATCCCTGAGATAAATCCCAATTGGGGATGATAAACAATCTTTTTAATGTATTGTTGAATTTGTTTTGCTAGTATTTTGTTGAAAATTTTTATATCATTTTTCTTCTGTGGTATTGGCCTATATAGTTAGTTAGCTTTTTTTTTTTTTTGTAATTGGTATGTCTTTGTGTGTTTTTGGTATTAGTATGAGAATACTGGACTCATAGAATATGTTTGGAAGTGTTCCATCCTCCACTATTTTTCAGAATAGTTGGAGTAGGATTGGCATTATTTTTTCTTTAAATATTTGGTAGAATTCATCAGTGAAGTCACTGGGTCCAAGGCTTTTCTTTAGTGGAAGACATTTTATTATGGCTGTTACTTGTCTTTACTTGTTACTTGTCTTTACTTGTTACTTGTCTTTACTTATTATTGGTCTATTCAGATTTAATGTTTCTTTATGGTTGAATCTTGTAGGGTTATATATTTCTAGGAATTTGTCTATTTCTAGGTTTTTCAATTTATTGGCATATAGTTGCTCACAGTAGCCTCTAGTGATCCTTTGAACTTCTGCATTATCAGTTGTAATGTCTCCTTTTTTCCCCAGTTTTATTTAATCTGTATCTTCTCTCTCTCCCTTTCATTTCTTGGTCTGGCAAAAGGTTTGTCAATTTTGTTTAACTGTTTAAAAAACAACTTTTTGTTTCATTGATCTTTTGTGCTGTTTTCTTCATTTCAATTTCATTTATTTCTGCTCTGATCTTTATCATTTATTTCTTCTACTAATTTTGGGTTGGGATGCCCTTACTTTTCTAGTTAAGACATAATTAGATTATTTATTTGAAATTATTGTCAATTTTGATGTAGGCACTTACAGCTATAAACTTCCCTCTGAGTACCACTTTTGCTGAATGCCATAGGTTTGATATGTTGTGTTTTCTGTTATCATTTGTTTTAAGAAATTTTTCAGGCCGGGCGCGGTGGCTCAAGCCTGTAATCCCAGCACTTTGGGAGGCCGAGATGGGCGGATCACGAGGTCAGGAGATCGAGACCATTCTGGCTAACACGGTGAAACCCCGTCTCTACTAAAAAATACAAAAAAAACTAGCCGGGCACGGTGGCGGGCGCCTGTAGTCCCAGCTACTCCGGAGGCTGAGGCAGGAGAATGGCGTGAACCCGGGAGGCGGAGCTTGCAGTGAGCTGAGATCCGGCCACTGCACTCCAGCCTGGGCGGCAGAGCGAGACTCCGTCTCAAAAAAAAAAAAAAAAAAAAAAAAAAAAAAGAAATTTTTCAACTTGCCTCTTAATTTCTTCATTGATCCACTGGTCATTCATGAGCATATGGTTTAAATTACCTGTACCTGTATAGTTGAAAAAATTCCTCTTGTTATTAATTTCTAGTTTTATTCCATTTTGGTCAGAGAAGATGCTTGATAATATTTTATTTTTTGAATACTTTAAAACTTACTTTGTGACCTAACATATGTTCTGTTGTTGAGAATGATCCACTTACTGAGGAAAAGACTGTATATTCTGCAGCCATTGGATGAAATGTTCTATAAGTACCTATTAAGTCTATTTGGTCTATTGTGCAGATTAAGTTTGATATTTCTTCATTGATGATCTGTCTGGAATATCTGTTCAATGCTGAAAGTAGGGTGTAAAGTCACCAGCTATGATTGTATTGGGGTCTATCACTCTTTAGTTCTAATAATATTTGCTTTCTATACTAATATCTGGTGCTCCAGGATTGAGTGCATACATATTTACAATCATTATATCCTCTTGCTAAATTGACCTCTTTATCATTATGTAATGGTGTTCTTTGCAGCTTCTTATGGTATTTGGTTTGAAATCATTTTGTCTGATATAAGTAGAGCTACTCCTGCTCTTTCTTGATTTCCATTGGCATGAAATATATTTTTTCTATCCTTTTGTTTTCAGTTTATATGTATCTTTATAAGTGAAGTGTGTTTCTTGCAGGCAAGAGATAATTGGGTCTTCTGTCTTCATCCATTGAACCACTCTATGTCTTTTGATTAGAAAATTTAGTCCATTTACATCCAATGTTATAATTGATGGGTAGGTACTTACTCTTGCCCTTTTGTTATTTTTTCTGCTTATTTTGTGGATTTCTCTTCCTGCTTTCCTTTCTTCCTGTCTTCACTTTAGTGAAGGTGATTTTTCTCTGTGGTATGTTTTAATTTCTTGCTTTATATTTTTTGTGTACCTGTTGTATGTTTTTTTTGTTGTTGTTTTTTATTTGAGGTTACCATGAGGCTTGCAAATACTATATTGTAACCCATGTTTTTAAACTGGTAACAAATTAACACTAATATACATTAAAAAAAAACACACAAAATAACACTAAAACCTAGAGTGCAACTTCATCCTTCCACTTTTAAACTTTTTTGTTTTTTCTCTTTATATCTTCTTGTACTGTCTTGAAAAGTTGTTGCAGCTATTAGTTTTAATTGGTTCATTATTTACTCTTTCTAGTTACAATAAGCATAGTTTACACACCACAATTATAATGTTATAATATTCTATGTTTCTCTGTGTGCTTACCATTACCAGTGAGTTTGGAACCTTCAGATTATTTCTCCTTGTTCATTAACATCTTTTGCTTTCAGATTGAAAAATCCCTAGCATTTCTTGTAGGACATCTCTAGTGGTGATGAAATCCCTCAGCTTTAGTCTGTCTGGAAACATCTTCATTTTTCCTGCATTCTTGAAGGATATTTTTGTTGGATCTACATTCTGGGGTAAAATTGTCCTTCCCCACATTTATGGCACTTTAAATAAGTCACACCCCTCTACCATGGCCTGTACGGTTTCTACCGAAAAGTCTGCTGCCAGATGTATTGGAGTTCCGTTGTATGTTATTTATTTTTTCTCACGCTGCTTTTCAGATCCTTTATCCTTGAGCTTTGGGAGTTTAATTATTAAATATTAAATAGTGTTTTGAGGTAGTTTTATTTGGGTTAAATCTGCTTGGTGTTCTATAGCCTTCTCATACTTGAACGTTGATATCTTTTCCTAGGTTTGAGAAGTACTCTGTTATTATACCTTTGAATAAACTATCTACTCCATCTCTTTCTCTTCCTCCTATTTAAGTCGAATAACTCTTAGATTTGCCCTTTTCAGGATATCTTCTGGATCTTATTGGTGTGCTTCATTTTTTTATTATTTTTTCTTTTGTCTCTTCTCATTGTGTATTTTCAAATAGCCTGTGTTCAAGCTCACTAATTCTTTCTTTTCCCTGATCAATTCTGCTATTAAAAAACTCTGATGCATTCTTGAATATGTCAATTACATTTTCAACTCTAGAATTTCTGCTTGATTTTTCCTATTTTGATCCATTTGATAAATTTGTCTGATAGAATTCTGAATTTCTTCTCTGTGTTATCTTGAATTTTTTTGAATTTCTTCAACACAGCTCTTTTGATTTCTATGACTGTAAGGTCACATATCTCTGTTTCTGTAGGATCAGCCCTTCGTGTCTTAGTGTGTTTGGTGAGGTCATGGTTTCCTTGATGATCTATATGCCTGTAGATGCCCATCGGTGTCTGGGCATTTAAGAATTGGGTATTTATTGTAGCCTTCACAGTCTGGGATTTTTTGTGCCTGTCTTTCTTGTAAGGATTTCCAAGTATTTGAAGGGACCTGGGCCCCAGGTCTAGTAACACTGTTTTTGTTTTTTTTTTTTCAGATTCATAGAGGTACCCCCTTGGTGGTCTTGGGTAAGATCTGAAAGAATTCTGTAGATTACTAGACAGAGACTCTTGTTCTTTTCCCATACTAAACAAACAGAGTCCCTCTTCTTGTGCTGATCCACCTGGACCTGAGTGTGTGGTGATGCAAGCACCGTATAGCCACCACCACTGGAGTTGCACTGGGTCAGACCTAAAGCCACAGCAGCGGGTATTGCCCAGTGCCCACTGCAACCACTACCTGGCTACCACCTATGTTCATTCAAGGCCCTAGTGCTCTATAATCAACAAGTGGCAAAGGCAGCCAGTTCTGTGTTCTTTCCTTCAGGGTGATGTGTTCCCCTGGCCCTGTGCAAGTTCAGAGATTCTGTCTGGGTGACAGAGATTGGAGTCAAATACCTTAAAATTTTATCTGATGTTTTATTCTAAGCTGGAATGAACACCACAATACAAAGTCCTTCTCACTCTTCCCTCTCCTTTCCACAATAGCACAAGTGGCACCAACAGCACCCTCCCACAGTGTGTTCTGCCAGACCACCGCTGATGTTCATTTTAACCCCAAGAGCTCTTAAGTCTGCTTGCCGTGAATGCTGCCAGACCTGGGACTCCAAATTCAGGAAAGTGGGCTTTACTACTTTACCAGAGCAGTTTTCAGAAATGTTGTCCAAGAGACTGCTTATTGCTACCCCACTGTGGTCAACCTTGCATCTAAGGTGCAAAATAAAGTCACCTTTATTTTAACGTCTGCTTTTTGTAATCAGAGAGTCTTTCACCACAGTCAGTACAGCCAGGAGTTTGCTAGGCCACATCTGAAGTTAGCATGTCTCAGATCCCAAGGCCCACAGTGTACTACCTGGGTATTGCTGATAGTTATTTGGTGCCCAAGGGCTCTTCACTCAGCAAGTGATGAATCTTCCCAGGACTGAGTCCTTTCCTTAAAGGCTGCAGGTTTGCCTTTGGCCTGGATGTGTCCAGAAATGTCATCTGGGAGTTGGTGGCCAGAAAGGAGGGCTCATGATTCTGACTGGTGCCCTATTGTACTGTGGCTGAGCTGGTATCTAAGATGCAAGTTCTTATTACTCTTCTCTCCCTGTCCCCAAGTGGAAGGAAGGTGTCTTTTTTAGAGCTATGCACTGGGCAGCCTGAGGTTGGGAAGGGGTAGCACAAGTGCTCCCTTAGTTCCCCTGGCTAGATTCTCAGTTGGTCACATGTCCACCTGGTTCATTGGCTCTGAGCTCAGTTCAGCTCTTGTACTCACCTAGGAGTTTCAGTGCTTGTTGCCCAGACTGCCTTTCAAGTTTATTTAGGACCCAAGAGCACTTTCGCCTGTGGCAAGTGCTTGCTGGAACTAAGTTCTGATCTCCAGAATGAGAAATTTCTCCTCTGACTCGAGCTGGTTTACGTACTCCCTCTGTGGGTTGGCAGCAGGTGAGTTCAACCCAGTTTTGCTTTCTGCTGTGATAGGGCACTGCTGAGTTCAATGCAATATCTCACACTTGCCACACTCTCTCAAGTGCACAGATTCTCTCTCTGTGCTGTGCAACTACTGCCAGGTGATGGGGAAGGGGTGGTGTTGGTGATTCAAGCCTGTCTACTACGCTCCTCGGTGCCTCTTTCAGTGATACGACATTAAAGTCAGATACTGTTAGTGCTCACCTGATTTTTCATCTTATGAATGTGGTTTTTGTGTGTAGGTAGCTGTCAAATTGGTTTACTTGCTGGGGTGACAAGTAGAGGCTTCTATTTGGCCACCTTGCTCTCACGCTCAGGTGTGAATCTTGACATATCAAATTACTAAAAAGGAAATGTTGCAAGTTGATAAAACTCTTTTATTTACACAATGGGTATAATATTGGTCTTAAGATATTAAGTTTATTGTAAGGATTAAATAGCAAAAAACATATTAAGGTGCTTAACAAAATATCAGCCCTAGCAAGACTCAGTAAATGTTGTAAATTTTAATGATTATTCATTCCTGTGCACATTTAATCTTATATTTTCATTGACTCTACACACTGATTCATCCTTTTAAGCCTATTGTCTGCAATTGCTTTTCTTATTTTGCGGTGTCTTTTTTTCTCCATGTTTATTATTGGAACAATGAAAAATGTAGAATTCTACGCACATAGTTTAGTTTTTACAAAAACTTATATAATCTGCAATCTTAGCAATTTAATTATGGCACTTTCCTCATTAAATAATTGTATAAACATTGTTTCAATGGTTTTATAGCATTATTTTATGCTAACATATTAGAATCTATTTAACCACTTATTCTGTCTTTTTATTGTGTAAAGAGTATTGCAGTGATTATGTATAAGAATATTTTTGTGTTTGGGTGTTCTGTGAATAATTTTCACCCTTCATATAAATGCCTTTAATTGATATTTCTGACACATATAGAATGAGTTTATACATTATACTTTTGTAAGTAAATTAATGTCCTAAAATTTTGCAGCAATATCTATGCCGAGAAGTCATGTACATTTTACTTTATTCTCACATGTACTTGGTAGTGGTTTTTAAAAACAAGTGATAATTTGATAGTGCTGGAATGGCTTTCTACTTCATATTCCTCACTTCAGTTTTCTTTTCATCCCATCCACCTTACCACCACTAGGTTAATACTCATTAATCACTGATTTTATATGACAGTTCCTACACGGATCATTCAATAACTTCCATCACCTCCCAACTGAAATTCCAGTTATCTTAGAATCAAATACTTTCACAGTCTGATCATAACTATTGTTTATGCCTTATCCACTTATTTATCCACCTAAAATTGTAATTTTACATTTATTTGGGACTGACCTTCAAGGCTTATTTTGTAAACGCTGAAGAATCTCTTATTTATATAAACTCTCTTCAGATTCCCAGTTCTTACATTTAGTTGACTTCTTGATATCACCACTTGAATGTTTCAAAGACACTATAACCCTAACACATTAAAAATAGAACTAACTAAAGCATGTAGGTTCCACATTCTTTCCCATTTGTGAACATGGCAACAGCACCCACACAGTTGCTCAGGTCAGAAACTCTCTTTATCAAATCCACCATCTAAACTAGCAGCAAGCATGATGTCTCTACCTGCACAATGCATCTCAAGTCCTGGCATGTGTCTCCATGCTCACTGCAGCCATCTCGTCCAAGTCACCTTCTGCTCTCTCTGGGTAATGCTGCAGCTTGTTAACACATCTACCTAACTCCATGCTTCACTCTCTCCCTCCTATTCTTATATCAGCCAAACTCACAGAAACATTTTTAAAAAATAAAAACAATCTTGTCTTTTATCTAAGCATGTGTCTACTTAATTAAATTTTTCTAAGCATGTTTCTATTTAGTATAAACAAAAATATTATATTATGCCTTCAAAAGTGCATAAAATATTGTAACATTGTTATGTTGAGTGAAAAAAAACCCCACAAATATTGTATCATCTCTCTCATATGTGGAATGTAAAAATTGGATCTCAGAAATAAAGAATAGAATGGTGGTTATCAGAGACTGGGGCAGTTGTGAGGAAGGAGGATATGGCTATTGGGGAGATATTGGTTAAAGGATATAACATTCAAGTTACATTGGAGGAATAAGTTTCAAAGGTCCACTCTATCGTATGGTGACTGTAGTTAATGAGGATATGCTGTATTCTTGAAAAATGCTGACACTGGATGTTAAGCATCCTTACCACAAAAATGACTATGTGAAATAATACATATGTTAATTAGATAGATTTAAACTATTTATAGTCCATAGACATATACTTAAAAACATCAAATTGCACACTATAAATATGTACCATTTTATCTGTCAATTTAAATAAGTACATACATAAATTTGAAAAAAAGTAAAATCTTCAATGGCTTTCTATTGCACATAAAATAAGTGCAACCTCTTATCATAGTATATTAGGCCTCAAACAATATGGTCTTGCCAATCTTTCCACCTCCATTTTATGCTACTCTCCCCCTTACACTATACCACAGGTACATTAGCCACTTCTCAAACCCTCAAAGATGCCAAGTTCTTCCTTGTCACAGTACTTCTGCACATGCCATTTCTACATGAAAAATTGAGATCAACTTCTCCTTTCATTTTGAATTGTATGTTTGTTTTTACGAAAAAAAATACAGCTATATGCTACTCCTATATGATAGTAAATACTGTAGGGGATTCATGGGATCTGTGCTGAACAAGGAAAATATATAATCACACAGAGGCAGTAACATAAACCACCTTTATTTGGCACCTTTATTTCGCTGGTTTGGATGCAGCGGAGCTTCCTTCTAGCATCACATCATCCAAAGGTTAATTATTAATAATAACCATTCTGATTGGTGTTAGATGATATCACATGTGGTTTTGATTTGCATTTCTCTAATGATCAGTGATATTGAGCTCTTTTTCATGTGATTGATGGCCGCATGTATATCTTTTGAAAAGTGTCTGTTCATCTCCTTTGCCCACTTTTTTTTATGGGAGTTTGTATTTTTCTTGTAAATTTGTTTAAGTTCCTTATAGATGCTGGATATTAGACCTTTGTCAGATGCAGAGTTTACAAAAATGTTCTCCCATTCTTTAGGCTGTCTGTTCAATCTGTTAGCATCTTTTTGCTGTCTAGAAGCTCTTTAGTTTAATTAGGTCCCATTTGTCAATTTTGGCTTTTGATGAATTGCTTTTGGTGCCTTTGTCATAAAATCTTTGCTCTTACGTGTCCTGAATGGTATTGCCTAGGTTGTCTTCAAGGGTTTTTATCATTTGGGGTTTTACACTTAAGTTTTAAGCCATCTTGATTTAATTTATAGGAAAGACATGGAATCAACCTAAATGCCCATCAATGATAGACTAGATTTTTAAAAATGTAGCACATATACACCATGGAATACCATGCAGCCATAAAAAGAATGAGATCATATTCTTTGCAAGGATATGGATGGAGGCCATGATCCTTAGCAAACTAACACAGGAACAGAAAACCAAATGCCACATGTTCTCACAAATAAATGGGAGCTAAACGATGAGAACACATGGACACAGAGAAGGGAACAACACACTGGGGTCTTTTGGAGGATGGAGGTTGGTAGGAGGAAGATGATCAGGAAAAATAACTAATTGGTACTGGGCTTAATACCTGGATAATGAAATAATCTGTAAAACAAACCCTCATGACATAAGTTTACCCATGTAACAAACCTGCACTTGTATCCTTGAACTTAAAAGTTAAAAAAAAAAAAGAAAAGTCAAGGAAATTCCTAGGGGAGAGTGGAATCCAGGGAGGAGATTTAAAGTATCTAGATGATGTTGTACAGTAACATGGTGTGAGACTGTGGGTTAGAGAATTCTGATGTGTAGCAGTAGGTTGGGTCTTCATAGCTCCAGAGTTTATCAAACCCATAGCTAATAGATGTTGGGCACAGTTTCTCTAGTTATTCAAATAAGTCAGTCTTTAAATGTTCAAAAGTCTGCTATTTTGGGCTATTTTAAAAACAATTGTATTAAAACAATTGCCATGGGCACAAAAATGTATATTTTCTGTTACTAACCTATTTTCTTCTTTTATATGCAAAACAAAGATTATGGTTCCTGTCATTTATGCCTTATAAAGCTATTTTCACATGTTTACGAGATATCTTAGTGTTAGTTGAATCCTTTAATTTTTATTGTATCTCCATACAACATGAACTATTATTTTGATGTTTATTTTAAATCAGTACATTTTAGTAAGACAGTATATCATTACAGTCATATTGAATAGCTATTTGTTATATTTTTCTAATATGTACAACCTAAACTATATTTTGTGTAACTAAATAGTCTTGTGATTTCTATCTTTAATAACTTCTGAAAATGAATGCTACAAACTTACCAAAAAATTTTACATTGCTACTAAATTCCCTTTATAGTTATTTTATTTAGTTAATTTTGAATAACGAATGCATTTTTAAATGTTACTATGGTACAATATATATAACATAAACTGTGCCATTTGACCTATTTATAATTGCATAAGTAGTAACATTGATTGTATCCACAATGTTATACAACCATCATTATTATTTCCAAAACTTTTCATCACACCAGAAAAACTCTGTACCTAATAAGAAATAAGTCCCCATTACTATCTCTCTCCAATACCTAGTAAAATCTAATCTGATTTTAGGGGGAAAGCTTTTGATTTTCACCATTACACATGATATTACCTTTGTTTTTGTTTTTGTTTTTTTTAATAAATGCTCTTGATTATATTGAAAAAAGTTGTCTATTCCTAGTTTTCTGATTGTTTTTAAATCATGAAAGGGTACAGGAGTTTGTCAAATGCCTTTTCTATGTCAGTTGAGATGATCATGTGGTGTATGACATTGATTATCTTTTGTTGAGCTACCCTCGCAATCCTTGGATAAATCCCACTTGTCATTGTTTATGCTGTTGGATGAGACTTGCTAGCACGATGTTAAGAATCTTTGCATCTACTTTCATTAGAGATCTTTGTATTTTTTCTTTTCTTACAGTGTATTTATCTAGCTTTGATATCAAGATCAGGGCAATTCTGGTCACACAGAATGAGTTAGGAAGTGCTCTTTCCTCTTTTATTTTTTGGAAATGTTTGAGACAGATAGGTGTCAATTCTTTTTAAATGTTTGGTATAATTTACCAGGGAAGATATCTGGTCCTGCACATTTGTTTGTTGGGAGGTTTTTGATTACAGATTCAATCTTGTAATTGTTACAGATCTAATGACATTTTTCTATTACTTCTTAAGTCAGTTTAGGTAATCATGTATTTCCAGAATTTGGCCATTTCATCTAGGTTGTTTTTTGGCATATGATTGTTTATAGTATGCTCTCATACTCTTTGTATTTCTGTAAGATCGGTAGTAACGTCCCTACTTTCAACTCTAGTTTTAGTTATTTGTACCTTTTCTCTTTTTTCCATTAGTCAAACTAAAGGACTGCCATTTTTATTTTTTTCAAAGAACCAACTTTTGCTTTTGTTGATTCTCTCTATTGTTATTCTGTTTTCCATTTTATTTATCTCCAGCCTAATCGTTACTAGTTCATTTCTTCTGTAAGCTTTGGCTCAGTTTTTTCTTCTTTTCTAGTTCCTCAAAATGTTAGGTTATTGCTTGAGATCTTGTTTTCATTTTTTTCAAATTATATTCTAACTTTCTTATCATTTCCTTTATGAGCCATTGGTTGTTTTAGAGTGTGTTTAATATACACATATATTTTTTTTAATTTTTCTTCTATTGTTGATTTCTAGATTCATTCTATGTTAGTAAGACAAGATACTTTGTATGATTTCACTCTTTGCTTTTGTGGAATTTTGTTTTTAATCTAGCCTCAGTAATACCCTGGAGAGTGAGTCACATGTCCTTGAGAAGAATGCATGTTCTGCTGTAGTTGAGTAGAGAGTACTGTATATGTCTGTTAGGTCTGGTTGCTTTACAAGATTGTTCAAGTCCACTCTCCCTATTGATCTTCAGTCAATATGTTCTAGTAATTATTGAAAGTGAGATATTGAAGTTTAGTTGGTTGCCATATTTGTCTGTTTTCCAGAGTTCTAACAATGTCAATTCTGTTAATTTCCATTTGTTCTTTGATGTTTTTGTGGGATAATAATATAAACTTGGCGCTGCTTATTCTGACATTTTGCTGATTCACTTACCTACAATTGTTTTTTTAAATGTTTTCTATGTATTACCTAAACGCTTCTTGAAGATGACCAGTGGAACACACATTATACTTTATAAAACAATAAACTATGACATATTCTGAAAATTCAAGCAGGGACATTCTACATTAGAACAAAACTACAATTAGAGTATCTTACTTATCCTTGTTACCCTTTCTGAAATAAAACCTTTTTTGGCTTTAAAGAAAAACATTTTACAAATTGACAGAAATGAAGAAACATAAGAAAATCTAGCATGTATATTTAACTTTGTAATAGATGGAGATACATTTCTGGGTAAAGGAATATTATTGATATTTAATAAACTGAATTTAGGATAGATAAGAAATATTCTAGAAGTGAAGATCTGGGGGAAGGATGTTTAGAAGGATGATCAATACCAAGCAGATGATTGATAATAATCATTTCTACATTTGCTCAGTCCCATTACTAGTCGTAAAGCAAAAATAAATTAGGAAAAAATGATGAGTTCAATATGGTACAGTTCCCAAAAAGATTTCTCAGAAAAAAATACAAAAACGTGTATATTTTATAAATTATTTTGGACCCAGAAGATTGGGTGACCATATATGTAGGAGAATCTCAGTGAAATAGTTCATATTGTAATTTATTGTGCTATAATCAGCTTTCTTGGGAGAAGTATTTCTCATAAGAATGAGCCAGAGATGGTCTCTGCTTGTTGGCCTAGGTTCTTCACAGTAAGTTTCACTAGGTTCTTCACAGCCTGTGCTTCTTCACATAAGGTGAAACTCCTTAGCTGAACAGCCTGCTGCTGCCAAACTCAAATTTTAAAACATACAATTGTATGTATATAGAAGAATGCTCAGGACAGAGCAGGTACTAAACATAAATGAATAATTTTGAATTGACTAACACTGAGTCAATGTCAAATATGTGTACGTGTGTGTGTGTGTCTGTGCGTGGTACTTGAGACAAAGGATAAATCACTAAGATTAAATGGAATAGATGGCAGCTGGTTTGGTAAAGCAACTTCCCAGTGACTCTTCCTTAACTAAAATTAAAGTTTATTGGCAGCAATCTATCCTGCCATGGCCATCAACTTTGCATGTGGCCAGGTGAGATTTTAAGTATTAAAGTCACCCTATTATGAATCTGCCATATCTAGCCACCAGAAGCTTTTGTGTACTTATAAAATGTATTTCCATCCCCCTGCCTCTCTTAAACTCTCCATAATGTCGTAATGACCTCAACCCTCATTGATTATGTCTTGTTAAACGGGATCCTACTATAATGATTTGGGTTACTTTCGTTATTTTTCTGAATTTTAGGTCTTGCTAACACAGAATCTATAGTATTCGTATCTGTTTTAATCCCTAGAAACTAGAATCTCATGCATCAGACAGTAGCTTTAAAGTATCTGGTAACATAATGGTTGGGGTGAGAAGGAATATAGTAGAGAAAAACATACTTTAAAAAATATTTATCCTTTAAATAAGGAACAATATATTCACAGAAGAAATAAAAGTAGAAGTCACCCTGTGCTTTTAGAAGAGTGGTTTTTCTGGAAAAAGTCTTATTCAAGACACTATAAACTTTGTCAAAGCCTAAATAGGCCCTGCCTCAAAAGCAGTTTTCATACTAAAACTGAAATGGAAAAGAAAAAAAAATCTGTGGGTTTTCTCTACAAGTGGGATATATTTAATAAAAATTAATGAATTCATTAATATAAAATTGTGTACTGAAGATTGTTAGATTCAAAATGAAATCCAGAGAAGGAGCATTAGGGCTAAATTGCTTGTCATTGTTTTTTGTTTCCATGTGTAACAGCATGGCCTCTTAAGGCAAAAATAGAAATGCAATGAGCTTGTAATCATAGAAACTGCATGTGGCAGTGAAGGAAAAATGCACTGAAGATGTAAAAGCACCAAGTGAATATACGGCACATAACAAAAACATATTGTTGTCAAGCTAAAGTACAGGCATTAATGTTGTTCACAATAGGCTTTGACACTAATCCTAATTCTTAAGGAGATACCAGCTAAAAACACAAAGTCTAGTGAATATCTCCAAAGACAAAAGGAGAAAAAAATATCCTTACTGGTATTAGTAATTGTAGCCTTTGAGCATGTAAGTAAAAGTTTAATGGAAAGCATATTAAACTTAATTTAAATTTCATTTAAAGTTATATTATTACAGTCTGTTTTCAATAATCGAAGACTATTTATTGATTATATAGCCATGAATTTAAAAAATCTAACATCAGACATTATTTTCTAGAGGAAATATGAGAATATTAAATTCTCAAACTAAACTTACAGACACATTAATATTATGAATAAAGAAGTGATAAAATCAAGGGATTATAGAAAAGATCAAAGGTAGAGAATTACATTTTCACAGGAAAAAGAATACATCAAAATTGTATAACACTACATTAAAAGTCATTAGTAAATATGTACACTACACTTTTCTATTGTAGTCTTTATTGGGATAATATTTCAATAAAATTCAGAGTCATCTTTTGTTTGTTGTGTTTCTCCCCAGCCAGACATTAAGTGCCATGGAAGTAGGGATCACACTGTTCATTATCATATCCTCAGTGCTTAACACCATGCCATCCATGGAGTAGGCAACTCAAATATTTGTGGAATAACTTAAATGAGAAAAATACTTTGGGGAAATCAAAGTGGTTAGGTTCAGGTGAAAAAAAAGATTGCAAACTGGGAAAAAAGAATACAAGAAATGAAACTGATGCTATTAGAAATTCATTAGCATTTCAAAGTCAAGAAAGTACCACACCTATTTCTAAAGTATGATGTCAGCTTTTCTACGCCCACATTGTTTTTGTAGAAAATCAGAAGGATTTTGAAGCAGCTCTAAGGAAAAGGCTATTATATGAATAGGGAACTTGAACTTATGAAACTCTCTATAAATGTATGTATGAGAAGTCTCTCAACTTTTTAAACAAGTTATATTTCTAAAAGAACCAGAAGACTGTGACTGCTCCCAAAATAACCAAAGTCCTAAAACTGTACCAACAGCAAGAAAACTAAAAGTTTTACTGCCCCCAAGAAGACCAGTCTATCCAGCGGACATTAATTAGGGACAAACAACAATTTCTGAGTTCAAAACAAGGCCAAAAAGGACAAGAGACAACATGCAAGGGGAACCCACACTTCTACCCCTGAAATACAGACAGAGGGGTCACCATATCTGGCAACCAGAGCTGTTATTCCATTTCTGGTGCAGAAAGGGCAGATAGATTTCATAATTCTTGTTCAGGGGGATTTATTGATTACTATGGACCACTGATTAATGTCTAATTTTAGTCTTTACATTATTTGACAGCAGTTTTATGGCATCTGTTTTGTTCTTACACTGTTATTTTAAAATGGGCATATGTTGGTGATGGGTCAGTAGATAGCTTATCTTTTATTTTATACTGGGTCATACCACGAGTAGTAATATCCTGACATAATGGAAAGAATGACACTTCATTTCTACTTCGAACTGGACACAATAACTATGGTCTTTAGGATTGTTCCTTGGAGAAGGGGTGAGTAGATTCTGTGTGAAGGGAAAAGGGTTCACAGGCACCTAACTAGTCACAGTACTCTGCTTTAGAAGAGATTATTTGATATTTATTTTTCACTTCTTTGATAATAGTTTTGGCTATGAACATAGCCACCCAGCAAATCAGTATGTTTTCAGCCTTCCTTGCAATTAGGTGTGGCCAGGTTTCTGTGTTTTGGACAATGGAGTGTGACTGAATCTAATGTAAGCAACTGCCTGGTCAAATCCTTAAAGGAAAAGAGACACTCAGCATTTATTTTGTCTACTCTTTCCACTGATAGACTTCAGATGCAATGCCAGGTGCTGAAGCTGCCATCTTATGTGACAAGATGGGTATACAGAGAAGAGAGAGGAAGCAGACAACCCAGGTACTATGGTGGCTACCATATTATCAGCTTTGAACTTTTTTTATGCTAGTTGTTACAGAAAATAAACCAGTATTTTGATTATTAAACTAACAATGAACAATTTTCATATTTTCCCTTTCAATTTCTCCATATCTAAAATGAAGATAATCATAGCTACTTCTTAGGATCAACATGAGGATTAAACAAGATCATGTCTTGAAAGTACTTAACATAGTCTGCAATATATGGCAAGGATTCAAAATGATCACAATTTTAGCAAGTTAATTTTAACTCCTTGGTATACAAGAGTGACCACAATTAAGAGTGACACTCAGCTGGACATGGTAGCTCATGCCTGTAATCTTAGCACTTTGGGAGGCTGAGGTGGGTGGATCACTTGAGGTCAGGACTTCAAGACCAGCCTGGTCAACATGGTCAAAACCATGGCGAAACTAAAACTAAAACTAAAAATAAATTAGCCGGGCTTGGTGGTGTGTACCTGTAGTCCCAGCTACTCGTGAGGCTGAGGCAAGAGAATCATTTGAACTCAGGAGGCAGATGTTGCAGTGAGCCAAGATTGCACCACAGTACTCCAGCCTGGGTGACAGAGCAAGACTCTGTCTCAAAAAAAAAAAAAAAAAAAAAGAGTGACACTCTACCTACTCCATACCTGGCCCCCCTCACTCACCAAGCTACACTTTAGTATATTAAAAAGTAACACATTTTTGGTAAAGTTAAATATAAATTTACGTTGAGTCTTAGTTATTGATCATACTCATCACTCCACACACATCACTCCACACTCAGTAAGTTCTGAGAAGTAAATGACGCTATTGAAAATCTCACAAAACTAAATGATTATTTAGACTATATTAAGACTGTGTACAAAGTAAAGCATTTTTTTCCTTTTTTGTAAGTCTATTTTATTTTCATAAGAATATTTTGACCCAGTTTTTGAGTAGATATCCCAAAATAAATTATTTTCCTATGTAAACCATAAGTAATTATCTCACTTAAAACTGCCTACATTAAAATCACTCATTTATGTAGCTCGCCATATCTCCATGCTAGGGAATTAACTTCCTTCCACATTCAATATTTATTTTCAAAGTTTTTCATATAATGAGCCTAATAGACCCTAATAGCTGTGATATATGTTAACAGAATATTTTATTAATATGTGTTAAGAACAGAATCAGACAACAATTAATTGGGAAGAAAACCTCATAATGCTTTCTGATAGTCAATGACATTTAATATCTTTGCAGATAAAGCTCTAATCCGTTATTAATCTCAACACATAACCTTTCAGGGATCAACTTTATTAAATAATGCTTATGATGGCTTAGCATTGTATTGACCACTGCAACATTAATTGATACTGCTACGTACCTAATTGATCATAGACAAAACTGACCATCTAGGTGACAGGATGGCTGATTTATGAGAAACAAGGGTTGGCATATATTCTGGCACTCTATTTAGCTACAAATATTCATTTATTTGAAAATATGGAATACAATTGAAATGCTTATTTTGGCTTTTCTACTTGACTATATGGTTCCCAGCAAGTTAGCTGCTCAACATTGCACTTTTCTTATCTGTAAAAAAGAAAGAGTAATATTGTACCTCAAATTCATATTGCAAAGATTAAAAGTAATAATACATATATAGTGCTTATTGTGTGCCTGGAAAAGTGAGTCCCTGAACATTATAGATACTATCCCATTTTGTATGTTTTTATTTTGAAATAATGATAGATCTACCAAAGTTGGAAAGAAATGTGACTCTTCATCTATTGGGATCCTAATGTCAAGGTTTTTATCATTGATTGCACAATAGCCTCAATCTGCACTATGTTAAAGCAAAGCCTGCATCCTTTTGAAAGTTTTCTTCAATACATTTGCTGCTTAAAAAAAAAAAAAAAAAAAAAAAAAGAAATGTACAAGTAAGTTCCAAGCATCCTTTACTCAGCCTCCTTCTATGTTAACATCTTCAATAATTATAGTACAGTATTAATGACAGGATATTGACATTAGTACAATCCACAGATCTTATGGATTCTTAGATTCTTTCCATCATAGATGTATTCATGTGTGTGCGTGTGTCTGTGTATAGCTGTATGCAATTTATCAGATGTGCAGCTTCTTGCAACGATTACCAAAATCAAGATACTCATTTGTACCATCACTACAAGGCTCACTCATGCTGCCTGTATTTGTATATTCTCTGTAGAAACAGAACCAATAAGATATAGATATACATATTATGAGGGGATTTATTACAGGAATTGGCTCATGCAATAATGGAGGTCAAGAAATCCCATGATATGTCATTTGCAGGTTGAAGAATCAGGAAAGCCAGTGGTGAAATTCAGAGTCCAAAAGCCCAAGGAACCAGGGCAGCCACTGGTGTAAATTACACAGACTGAAGGCCCAAGAAACCGGGCAGGAAAATATGGATGTTTCAGCTTAGGAAGACAGGGGGAATTGTCCCTGACTCTACCTTTGTGTTCTATGTGGGCCCTCAAAGGATTGGATAATCCTTATGCACATTAATGAGGGCAGATCCTCTTTATTCAGTACATTGCTTCAAAAGCTAATTTCTTCTGAAGAAACTCTCACAGATACATCCAGAAGTAATGTTTTACCAGCTATCTGGGAATCCTTGAGCCCAGTCAAATTGACAGATATAATTAACCATCACACTCCACCTGTATAGCTACACTGCCTCCTCAGCCTTTCCATTCCTAATTCCTGGCAAGAAATAATCTGCTTGTTATCTTAAACTTTTATGTCATATTTCACTCTAATGTGAATAATAGAATAAGAATTGTTCAATGCCAATTGTGTCTTAAGCAATAATTGTGTTTCATAAAATATTATAAGAGTTCCTTATGGTATAATATAGCTGAAATACTTACATTTCACTCTTTTCTCTGATCACTATGCACAAAAAACTGCCATGATACACAACTACTTTTGTAACAAACCTTCACATATACCCCAAAACCCAAAATAAAATTTAGTAAAAATAAAATAATGAGATATTTTTCATAACTAGCAGAAACAAAAATATTTTCAAGTATGTTAAAGGACCACATACTTCATCATTTTATTTTTAGTTTCCAGTGTTTACTAGGTTTTATGCTTAGTTCAAGATTTCAGAGTCCTGGCTTACAAAAGGATTTTTTTGTTAAGAAAAATCAGTAGCCATATGCAGAAAACAAATTGGACCACTTCCTTACACATTATGCAAAAATTAACTCAAGATGGATTAAAGACTTAAATGTAAGACTTGAAATGATAAAAATTCTAGAAGAAAACCTGGGCAATACAATTCAGGACACAGTCATGGGCAAAGACTTCATGTCTAAAACACCAAAAGCAATGACAACAAAAGCCAAAATTGACAAATGGGATCTAATTAAACTAAAGAGCTTATGTACAGCAAAAGAAACTATCATCAGAGTGAACAGGCAACCTACAGAATGAGAGAAAATTTTTCCAATCTATCCATCTAACAAAGGGCTAATATCCAGAATCTACAAAAAAACTTAAACAAATATATAAGAAAAAAAAAAAAACATCAAAAAGTGGGCAAAGAATGTGAACATATGAACAGACACTTCTGAAGAGAAGACATTTATGCAGCCAACAAACATATGAAAAAAAAAAGGTCATCATCATTGGTCACTAGAGAAATGCAAATCAAAACCACAATGAGATAACATCTCACGCCAGTTAGAATGACGATCATAAAAAAGTCAGGAAACAACAGATGCTGGAGAGGATGTGAAGAAATAGGAACATTTATACACTGTTAGTGGGAGTGTAAATTAGTTCAACCATTGTGGAAGAGAGTGTAGTCATTCCTCAAGGATCTAGAACTAGAAATACCATTTGATCCAGCAATCCCATTACTGGGTATATACCCAAAGGATTATAAAACATTCTACTATAAAGACACATGCACACTTACGTTTACTGTGGCACTATTCAAAATCGCACACTTAGAACCAACCCAAATGTCCATCAATGATAGACTGGATGAAGAAAATGTGGCACATATACACCATGGAATACTATGCATCCATAAAAAAGGATGAGTTCATATTCTTTGCAGGGACATGGATGAAGCTGGAAACCATCATTCTCAGCAAACTAACACAGTAACAGAAAACCAAACACCATATGTTCTCACTCATAAGTGGGAGTTGAACAATGAGAACACATGGACACAGGGAGGGGAACATCACACACAGGGGCCTGTCGGTGGGTGGGCGGGGGGTAGGGGAGGGATAGCATTAGGAGAAATACCTAATGTAGGTGATAGGTTGATGGGTGCAGCAAACCACCATGGCACGTGTATATCTATTTAACAAAACTGTATGTTCTGCACATGTACCCCAGAACTTAGTGTGTGTATGCATATCTATCGATCGATCGATCTATCTATCTATCTATATCTATCTATCTATCTATCTATCACAGTTAAAGACGTTTAGCTAATTTCCAAGGCTGAAGAAAAAAGTCTCTGTGTTAACATATTTTATTTTAATGTTGATCATTTCATTAAGAGAAAATGAGACTAATGTGTATTGGGTTCCAACAATATATTCATGTACAGTGTACTGTGGTAATAAGCACTTTATATATTTTTGGTTGTTTAATCTTTATAAAAACTTTGAAAGAGATGTATTACCATTCCAATTTTACAGATAATGAATCTAAGTATCAAGTCAAGTTAATACCCATATTGTGTTTCTTTTTGATCCCTCAGCTAACAGATGAGTATAAATCTTAATATTTGCACAATATCTCCTTTACAATCTATAAAGTTTTAATGATCCTCTTTGGGTTCTACTTATAAAAATATCAACCACTTATTACTTAAGCAAAATATAGTTTTTACATTTAATAAAGTAGTTGCTCATTGTAGCAGAAATACTATAATAGTACAAGCTTCTGGTGTTTTAGATTATCAATGTCTTACCTTATGCCACGTTTCCAGTCATTTCATGGATATGTATGTACATACTTTTTAAGTTCCGGGGTATATGTGCAGGATGTGCAGGTTTGTTACATAGATAAACATGTGCTATGGTGGTTTGCTGCACCTACCCACACATCGCCTAGGTATTAAGCCCAGCATACAGTAGTTATTTTCCTTAATGTTTTCCACCCCCACTCTCCCAACCCTCTCCCGACAGGCGCCAGTGAGTGTTGCTCCCCTCCCTGTGTCCATGTGTTCTAATGTTCAGTTCCCACTTATAAATGAGAACATATGGTGTTTGGTTTTCTGTTCCTGCATTGGTTTGCTGAGGATAATGACTTCCAGCTTCATCCATGTCTCTGCAAAAGACATAACTTTATTCCTTTTTATGGTTGCATAGTATTCCATGGTGCATATGTACCACATTTTCTTTTTCCAGTCTATCATTGATGGGCATTTGGGTTGATTCCATGTCTTTGCTATTGTGAATAGTGCTGCAATGAACATAGGCAGCATATGTTCACATAATAAAAAATTATAATAGAATGATTTATATTTCTTTTGGTATATTCCCAGTAATGGGATTGCTGGTCAAATGGTAATCTGACAAAAGTTTAATACCCAGAATCTACAAGGCACTTAAGCAAATTTACAAGAAAACAACCCCATTAAAAAGTGGGCACAGGATATGAACAGATATTTATTTAAAAAAAAAAAAAAAGATATACATCCAGCCAACAAACATATGAAAAAAAGGTCAACATTGCTGATCATTAGAGAAATGCAAATCAAAACCACAATGAGATACCATTGCATGCTAGTCAGAATGGTGATTATTAAAAGTCAGGAAAAGCCATGCACAGTTGCTCACACCTGTAATCCCAGCACTTTGGGAGGCCAAGGCAGGCGGATCACAAAGTCAGGAGATCGAGACCACCTTGGCCAACATGGTGAAACCGTGTCTCTACTAAAAACACAAAAATTAGATGGGCATGATGGTGCTTTTTGCGTCAGAAGTCCCAGCTACTCAGGAGGCTGAGGCAGGAGAATTGCTTGAACCAGGGAGGCGGAGGTTGTAGTGAGCCAAGATCAGGCCATTGCACTGCTGGCAACAGAGCAAGACTCCATCTCAATTACCAAAAAACAAACAAACAAACAAACAAAAAGTCAAGAAAAAACACATGCTGACGAGGTTGCAGAGAAATGGGAATGCTTTTACACTGTTGGTGGGAATGTAAATTAGTTCAATCATTGTGGAAGATAGTGTGGCAATTCCTCAAAGGTTCGAAACCAGAAATACCATTTTATGGATATAATTATGAAGTCTTAAAGAGGACAGTGATCACCCACAAAACTATTCAAACAGTTTCTTGGTTCAGGGCTAATTTATAAAATATGCAGAATCTGGTGGCTTTCATAATCATCCTGGCCACTTATTCACTCCTCAGTTGAAATATTTTAGAAAACTCTTCCTTCTGTTGCTATTAGTTAAAAAGAAGAGGGTAACTGTACAAACTATATTTTAGGCTGCAGGAAATGGTGACAATTGGTTGCTGCAATTTGCAGCTCTCCTGCATATCACAAGAAGAGAAAGAAAAGATACTAAGAGTAATGAACAATAAAGGAGTTTTGGAAAATAACGTATCTCTGATCTCCAAATTTTCCTTGAACTGAGAAAAGGAGTAATTTTTATGATGGCAAAGTGATGGGTAAAATTTCCTGTCTAAATACTTCAAATGGTGGTTATAGAGCTGCATATTTGGTAGAGACTATTTGTGTGTAAGCATTTGAAATGACCATGGCCACTGCAGCTCAAAGCCCAGCAAGTCTTAAGTTGCAGAGCAAATGGCAAATCAATTCTGTCAAACTACAATGGCGTTTATTTTGCCTTGAGAAACAAGCAGGCGTATATTCAGTCCCTATTGCAACATAAAGCATACATCATTTCTTATAATATCAAATAATTATTCATGTTAACTGATTTATGAGTAAACAAAAAGTCTATTTTTTTTTCTCACTTAACCTTACAGTTTTTTATTCCTGACATCTATTCATTAAGCTCTCTAATTTTTTATATACTAAATCTAGGGTTTGTCTCTAGCAAGTCAATACCCCACAAGTTGCTCAGTATGTCTTATGTCATGATGGGCAATGAAAAAGGTTCTCTCAAGACCCAGATAATCTGGATTTGAATTTTGGCTACACTGTTAACTATAATGTGATTGTGGGCAACTAAACCACCTCTCTGACTCTTTTTATATCAGCAAATCAGGGGTTTTAATAACACCCACTTCAAGGGCTCCTATGTTAAATTAAATCAGTCATCTAAGAGTCATAGCATATTTTCTGGTCTAGTAAGCATATTGAATTAGAAATATTACTATTACAGTAATAAAGATATACCAGATACTGTAATGATTCCCAAAGACTTAAAGGTGAATACAATAGGATAAGCTTATATAAATAACCTCCATGTCTAGTAGGCATGACTTTCTGAAAGAGAAGTTTACACAACATAAGGCAGGAACAGATCAGAGAGTTACAAATTGTATCTAAGGAAATTAGCGAAGATTTTCCTCAAGAGGTGTCATTTGATCTGAATTTTAAAGAATAAAGAGGAGGGGGCTGGTGTGGTGGCTCACGTCTGTAATCCTAGCACTTTGGGTGGCTGATGTGAGGTGTTCAAGACCAGCCTGGTCAACATGGTGAAACCTCATCTCTACTAAAAAATACAAAAATTAGCCGGACATGGTGGCACAGGCTTGTAATCCCAGCTACTCAGGAGGTTGAGGCAGGAGAATCGCTTGAACCCAGAAGGCAGAGGTTGCAGTGAGCCGGGATTGCACCACTGCATTTCAGCCTGGGCAACAGAGTGAGACCCTGTCTCAAAAAAAAAAAAGGATAAAGAGGAGATCAAGACAAGAAAAATGGGTCAAGGTATTCCAGAAAGCATGAACAATTATGAGCAAAGTCAATGAAACAAGGCATTTTCAGGGAAAATGTGGTATGGATCTGCTAAAGAATAAGTATAATAGAAAAAATGGTGGCAGCCAGAGCTAGATGGGAAATTGGGATCCTGGTAATGTACTCTGTTAAGGTATGTGAGCATTTTTATTAGCAAATTGGAGTAAATTAGTCTTTAAACGATTTTTAAAAAGGAAGAAACAGGATTCCTTGAGGGTCAGTAAAAAGTTAATTGCAGGGATGTTTAAGAAAAGAATTAAAGAAAATTAAACCATGACCATAAATAATCACAATAACTGAGCTAGAACTAATGTTTCTGAAGCTTTATATTCCTGTCTTATTCTCAATTGGAAAAAAAAATCTACAGATTGTGGCTTCTAGGAAAGTTAATAAAACAAAATCTAAATATAGGGAGCAGGCTGAATTAACAAACCAGGTGGTGTGGAGGAGTGATTTAGACATGTCTCAACCACCCTACACAAATTAATCTATTTATATTGCATCATTATCATTATCATTATTAGACAGAAGAAAAAAAGAGACAGGAGGCTAAGGATGCATTTTACAGATATAAAAGACATATTTAAGTATTCTAGAAAGTTGCAGAGCCAAAGTAGATATAGATTAGTTTTAATAAAATTATTTTGATGAATTCCAAAAAACTGAATAAAATGAAAAGTTCAGATAGAAATTAGTTTTAAATGACATTCAGTGAAGTTGTGGAAAAAGTAATAGAAGTGTTGTCATTGACATCGTTAAAATGACAAGATTAGTTTTTACTGATACAATATTTTCAAAGTGTTTTACCTAATTATATCTACACACTAACTGAAATTTAAATTCTACTAAAATAGCTTTGTTTCTTATAAGGTGTATTAAACTCAATACTTGTTAAGTTTTCATATTCTTTCAGTAATTCGATGACTGGCTTGTGAGAATTCACCAATGGTTTAAAGTAACTTACTTATGGAAATATTAAACAAGCAGTTTATTCCCTTAACACACACATAGAAAATTTCTCATATAAATTAATGTAATAGTTTTTAAAACAGATATATCTTTTTGAAATATGGAGATTTTAAATTTTAAAATTACATGAGTGTTTACATATGTCTAAATTCATAAAATTGTATGTGCTAAATATGTGTACTCCTTTGCATATAAATTATACCTCAATAAAGCTGTTAAAAAGCAAATATTTCCACCACACATGCACTAACAGGCTCAGCCTGACTGCAGCCAGCATCTAAGCACACCATGGAGAGCCTGGAGATCACCCTGTCCTGCCCAACACAGCCTGCCACCGATGTACACAGCAGGGGGAACCAAAACCAGGCCCACATTGCCCAGCACTGTCCCTTCTATTGCCATTGCATTGTCCAAGGGCATAGGAATCGCCTTCCTGCTGCCACCTGTGCACAGCTTTCCAGAGACCGAAGAGTGCCTTGCTCAGTTCCCAAAAATGAAAAATTGACCAGACACACCCACCACAGTCTGTGATTGAGAGCCTGAGGACAGAACAGTTCACCCAACATATGCCCACCAATGGCCACATACATCATCTGGGGGCCCGGACATTGACTCACCCTGCCTGCCACAATCAGCATGCACTCACTCCTACTGAGGGCCTGAGCAGGAGCCTTCCAATCCTGCCAGTACCTGCCCATGTCAGCCAGGAGCCTGGGATTGATATGCCTGACCCCCCAGCATCTGCAGTATCCACATACTCCTCCTGGGGTTTGAGATGGCCTTCCCATCCTGCCACCACCACGACATGTGGCTGGCACTCACACATGCCTCCTGGGCACCTGGGGAGTGCTATGTCTAGCCCACTGCTGCTGCCGCTGGCACCTCTGTGTGCCATCTGGTGAAATGAGGGTTGGCCCACAACCATTACTGGCAGGTTCACTGCTGGAACCTGAGAAGGCTACCTGAGGTCCCAAGGATTGACCCACTTCAACCCACTACCACCAGTGTACATGTGTGCCTACAGAGTATCCAAGAATGAGCACACTTGGCCTAACACCAAAACCACTGGAGCCCAAGGACATGGCCACTTTGCATCCCTGTCTCCAGAAAATTGTGCCACAACCTACACTGAAAACTGCAGACAAGCCACTTAGAAACTCACAGACACCACTGATGCTCACTACAGCCAAATAAATTATACAGAGACTACACTACTGCATGCACCCAGAATCAGAGCTAAAGTGCGCTACATAACCAATGCTATAGATATATCTAGAGAAAAAAGTATTTCCCTATGAAAGCCAATCCGAAAAATTAAAAATAAAAATGATGACATCTACAAAGGAACACAATAATTCTCCAGCAACTATTTCCAAAAAGAAAACAATTTATGAAATTCTTGAAAAATCATATAGATGAAAATATTAAGGAAGCTCAATAAGATATGAGAACACAGATAATCAGTATAAAAATAAGACAAATGAATCACAATCTGAATGAGAAATTCAAAAGAGAGATAGACATCTTTAAAGAGAACCAAACAGAAATACTGGAAGGAAGGAATTTAAATATTAAAATAAAAATAAGAGCTCCAATAATTTACTAGAGTAAGCAGAAGAAGTAATTACTGAACTTGAAGACATGTCTTTTAGAATAACCCAGTCAGATTTTTTTTTAAATCAAGAATAAAAAAATAAAGAAAGCCTGCATGACATATAGGACACTTTAAAGCAACTAAATATTCAAATTGTGTGTGTTCCAAAGGTAGAGTTGTTGTATAAAGATATAGAACACCTATTTAACAAAAAAATAGCTGATTTTTTGTCTTTCAAGAAATGTAAACATTCAGATACAAAAGTTTAAAAATTTCCAAATAGATTCAACTTAAATAGGTTTTATCCAAACCACATTATATTCAAACCATCAAAAGTCAAAGACAAAGAATAAATTCTAAAATCAGCAAAAGTAAAGCATTAAGTCATATATAAGGGAATATCCATCAGATTAAAAGTGGATTTCTCAACAGAAATCTTACAGGCAAGGAGAGAAGGGAATGATAGATTCAAAGTGCTAAAAGAAAATGTAAAAAAAAATCTGGCAGTCACAAATATTATGTCTAGCAAAGCTACCCTTCAAAAATGATGAAAAAATAAAGTCTTACCCAGACAAAACAAATTGAGGGTGTTCATCACCACTAGACCAGCCCTACAAGAAATGTTTAAAGGAATACTACATCTGGATGTGAAAGGACAGTATCTAACATCATGAAAACACACAAATGTATAAAACTCACTGATAAAACAGACTCACAAATGAAAAAAAGAAAGGGCTCAAATGTTACCAGTATTGAAAACCACCAAACAACAATGATAAAATATAGGAGAGTAAAAATGGAAAAAGGATACAAAAACACCCCAGAAAAAAAATTGGCAAATGACAAGAATAAGTCATCAACTATCAACAATAACCTTAAATGTGAAAAGATTACATACCCCACTTAAAATATTTAGAATTACTCAATGGGTAAAAAAGAGATAACTCCACTCTATGTTTCCTGTTAGAAAATTGCTACACCTATGAAGACAGATATAGGCTGAAAGTGAAGGGATGATAAAAATGTATTTTACATAAACAAAAGCCAAAAAAAAAGTAAGAGTGGCTATACTTATATCAGATAAAACAAATTTCAAGTCAAAACTGTAAAAAAAAGACAAAGAAAGTTATAATAAAATGAAAAAGGATCAATTCAGCAAGGAAATATAATAAGTGTGTATATGTATTTATGTGTGTGTGTGTGTGTGTGTGTGTGTGTGTGTGTGTGTATAGCTCCCATAATTTCCACGTGTCATGGAAGGGAAGGGAAGTGGGAGATAATTGAATCATGGGGTAGGGTCTTTCCCATGCTGTTCTTGTGATAGTGAATAAGTCTCAAGAGATCTTACAATTTTATAAACAGGAATTCCCCTGCACAAGCTCTCTCTTGCCAGCTGCCAGTAAGACATCACTTTGCTCTTCCTTCACCTTCTGCCATGACTGTGAGACTCCCCAGCCACGTGGAACTGTGAGTCCATTAAATCTCTTTCTTATGTAAATTACCCAGTCTCAGGTATGTCTTTATTAGCAGCATGAGAATGAACTAATACAGTAAATAAATATATATATTTGAAACACTATACATGCACCTAATATTGGAGCACCAGATATATAAGGCAAATATTATTAGACATAAACAGAAAAAATACATAAACTCCAATACAGTAATAGTTGGGAGCTACAACACCCCACTCTCAGCATTGAACAAATCATCCAGACAGAAAATAACAAAGATTGAACTTAAGCTACACTTTAGACCAAATGGACCTAATACACAGTTACAGAACATTTTATTTAAAAGCTGAAGAATACACATTCTCTTGCAAGCACATAGAACATCCTTCAGAATACACCATATGGCAAGCCATAAAGTGAATCTCAACAAGTTTTTAAAAACTTGAAATCATATCAAGCATCTTTGCAAACCACATGGAACATATAGAAATCAATTACAATAAGAACTGTAGAAACTATACAAATACATGAAAATTAAACAATATATTATTAAGCATTGGGTCAACAAAAACATTAAGAAGAAAATTTCAAAAATTTGAAACAAATAAAAAAAGAAACAAAATATACCCAAGCCTATGGGATACAGAAAAAACAGTGCTAATAGAAAAGTTTATATCAAAAAAACACCTACATCAAAAAGTAGATGTATTTCAAATAAACAATGGACCTTAAGAAACCAGAAAAGCAAGAACAAACTAAACTCAAAAATTGTGAATGGAAAGAAACAATCAAGATCAGTAGAATTAAATAAAATAGAAACACAAAAATTCATCAACAAAGTAAAAATTGGATATCTTGAAAAGATAAACAAAATAGATACACTACTAGTTAGACCAGGAAAAAAAGTAAGCAGACCCAAACAAACAAAATTGGAATGACAAAAGAGATATAAGAACTAACACTAAAGAAATACAAATAATCATCAGAGAATATTATGAACAATGATATACTAACAATTGAAAAACCTAGCAGAAATGGATAAATTCCTGAACACATACAACCTACCAAGATTAAATCAAGAAAAAACAGAAAACCTAAAAAGAAAAGAAATAAGTAATGAGATTGAATCTTTAATTTAAAAAAAAAAAAAAAAACTTATAACAAAGAAAAGTCCAAGACTGCATGACTTTACTGCTAAAGTTATAAGGAAGAACTAATACCAGTACTTCTTAAAATATTCAAAAAGTTGAAGAGGAAGGAAATATTTCTGATTCATTCTAGGAGTCCAGAACTACCCTAATACCAAAACCAGACTAGGACATTAAAAAAAGGTCAATGTCACTGATGACTATTGATGCAAAAATGCTCAAAAACACTATCAAACTAAGTCCAACAACACATAAAGATATCATTCATTATGATCAACTGGGATTTATCCCAGGGATGCAAGATGGTTCAACATATGCCAATCAGTAAATGTGATATATGACACACATAAAGGACAAAAATCATATGATCATCTCAATAGATGCAGAAAAAGCATTTGATAAGGTCAACACTCCTGCATGATAAAAACTCTCAACAAATTAAGTATAAAAGGAATATATCCTGAGACTTTGCTGAAGTTGTTTATCAGCTTAAGGAGATTTTGGGCGGAGACGATGGGGTTTTCTAAATATACAATCATGTCATCTGCAAACAGGGACAATTTGACTTCCTCTTTCCCTAATTGAATACCCTTGATTTCTTTCTCTTGCCTGATTGCCCTGGCCAAAACTTCCAACACTATGTTGAATAGGAGTGGTGAGAGAGGGCATCCCTGTCTTGTGCCAGTTTTCAAAGGGAATGCTTCCAGTTTTTGCCCATTCAGTATGATATTGGCTGTGGGTTTGTCATAAATAGCTCTTATTATTTTGAGATATGTCCCATCAATACCGAATTTATTGAGAGTTTTTAGCAAGAAGGGTGTTGAATTTTGTGAAAAGCCTTTTCTGCATCTATTGAGATAATCATGTGGTTTTTGTCTTTGGTTCTGTTTATATGCTGGATTGTGTTTATTGATTTGCGTATGTTGAACCAGCCTTGCATCCCAGGGATGAAGCCCACTTGATCATGGTGGATAAGCTTTTTGATATGCTGCTGGATTCTGTTTTCCAGTATTTTATTGAGGATTTTTGCATTGATGTGCATCAGGGATATTGGTCTAAAATTCTGTTTTTGTTGTGTCTCTGCCAGGCTTTGCTATCAGGATGATGCTGGCCTCATAAAATGAGTTAGGGAGGATTCCTGCTTTTTCCATTGATTGGCATAATTTCAGAAGGAATGGTACCAGCTCCTCCTTGTACCTCTGGTAGAATTCAGCTGTGAATCTGTCTGGTCCTGGACTTTTTTTGGTTGGTACGCTATTAATTATTGCCTCAATTTCAGAGTCTGTTATTGGTCTATTCAGGGATTCAGCTTCTTCCTGGTTTAGTCTTGGGAGGGTGTATGTATCCAGGAATTTATCTATTTCTTCTAGGTTTTCTAGTTTACTTGCATAGAGGTGTTTATAGTATTCTCTGATCCTAGTTTGTATTTCTGTGGCATCGGTGGTGATATTCCCTTTATCATTTTTTTTATTGTGTCTATTTGATTCTTCTCTCTTTTCTTCTTTATTAGCCTTGCTAGCAATCTATCAATTTTGTAGATCTTTTCAAAAAACCAGCTCCTGGAAAAAATCAGTTTTTTGAAGGGTTTTTTTGGCTCTATCTCCTTCAGTTCTGCTCTGATCTTAGTTATTTCTTGCCTTCTGCTAGCTTTTGAATGTGTTTGCTCTTGCTTCTCTAGTTCTTTTAATTGTGATGCTAGGGTGTCAATTTTAGATCTTTCCTGCTTTCTCTTGTGGGCATTTAGTGCTATAAATTTCCCTCTACATACTGATTTACATGTGTCCCAGAGATTCTGGTATGTTGTATCTTTGTTCTCATTGGTTTCAAAGAACATCTTTATTTCTGCCTTCATTTCGTTATGTACCCAGTAGTCATTCAGGAGCAGGTTGTGCATTTTCCATGTAGTTGAGCGGATTTGATTGAGTTTCTTAGTCCCGAGTTCTAGTTTGATTGCAGTGTGGTCTGAGAGACTGTTATAATTTCTGTTCTTTTATATTTGCTGAGGTGTGCTTCACTTCCAACTATGTGGTCAATTTTGGAATAAGTGTGATGTGGTGCTGAGAAGAATATATATTCTTTTGATTTGGGGTGGAGAGTTCTGTAGATGTCTATTAGGTCTGTTTGGTGCAGAGCCGAGTTCAATTCCTGGATATACTTGTTAAATTTCTGTATTGATGATCTGTCTAATGGTGACAGTGGGGTGTTAAAGTCTCCCATTATTATTGTGTGGGAGTCTAAGTCTCTTCGTAAGTCTTTAACGACTTGCTTTATGAATGTAGGTGCTCCTGTATTGGGTGCATATATATTTAGGATAGTTAGCTCATCTTGATGAATTGATCCTTTTACCATTATGTAATAGCCTTCTTTGTCTCTTTTGATCTTTGATAGTTTAAATTCTGTTTTATCAGAGTCTAGGATTGCAACTCCTGCCTTTTTTTGTTTTCCATTTGCTTGGTAGATTGTCCTCCATCCCTTTATTTTGAGCCTATGTGTGTCTCTGCATGTGAGATTGCTCTCCTGGATACAGCAAGGTGATGGGTCTTATATCCAATTTGCCAGCCTGTGTCTTTTAATTGGAGCATTTAGCCCGTTTACATTTAAGGTTAATATTGTTTGTTTGTTTTTTTTTAATTTATTTATTATTATTATACTTTAAGTTGTAGGGTACATGTGCATAACGTGCAGGTTTGTTACATATGTATACTTGTGCCATGTTGCTGTGCTGCACCCATCAACTCGTCATTTACATCAGGTATAACTCCCAATGTAATCCCTCCCCCTCCCCCCTCGCCATGATAGGCCCCGGTGTGTGATGTTCCCCTTCCTGAGTCCAAGTGATCTCATTGTTCAGTTCCCACCTATGAGTGAGAACATGCGGTGTTTGGTTTTCTGTTCTTGTGATAGTTTGCTAAGAATGATGGATTCCAGCTGCATCCAAGTCCCAACAAAGGACTCAAACTCATCCTTTTTTATGGCTGCATAGTATTCCATGGTGTATATGTGCCACATTTTCTTAATCCAATCTGTCACTGATGGACATTTGGGTTGATTCCAAGTCTTTGCTATTGTGAATAGTGCTGCAATAAACATACGTGTGCATGTGTCTTTATAGCAGCATAATTTATAATCCTTTGGGTATATACCCAGTAATGGGATGGCTGGGTCATATGGTACATCTAGTTCTAGATCCTTGAGGAATCGCCATACTGTTTTCCATAATGGTTGAACTAGTTTACAATCCCACCAACAGTGTAAAAGTGTTCCTATTTCTCCACATCCTCTCCAGCACCTGTTGTTTCCTGACTTTTTAATGATCGCCATTCTAACTGGTGTGAGATGGTATCTCATTGTGGTTTTGATTTGCATTTCTCTGATGGCCAGTGATGATGAGCATTTTTTCATGTGTCTGTTGGCTGTATGAATGTCTTCTTTTGAGAAATGTCTGTTCATATCCTTTGCCCACTTTTTGATGGGGTTGTTTGTCTTTTTCTTCTAAATTTGTTTGAGTTCTTTGTAGGTTCTGGATATTAGCCCTTTGTCAGATGAGTAGATTGCAAAAATTTTCTCCCATTCTGTAGGTTGCCTGTTCACTCTGATGGTAGTTTCTTTTGCTGTGCAGAAGCTCTTTAGTTTAATGAGATCCCATTTGTCAATTTTGGCTTTTGCTGCCATTGCTTTTGGTGTTTTAGACATGAAGTCTTTGTCCATGCCTATGTCCTGAATGGTTTAAAGTCTGAACTGAAATTCTACAGGTTTTCCTCTAGGATTTTTATGGTATTAGGTCTAACATTTAAGTCTCTAATCCATCTTGAATTAATTTTCATATAAGGAGTAAGGAAAGGATCCAGTTTCAGCTTTCTACTTATGGCTAGCCAATTTTCCCAGCACCATTTATTAAATAGGGAATCCTTTCCCCATTTCTTGTTTCTCTCAGGTTTGTCAAAGATCAGATGGCTGTAGATGTGTGGTATTATTTCTGAGGACTCTGTTCTGTTCCATTGGTCTATATCTCTGTTTTGGTACCAGTACCATGCTGTTTTGGTTACTGTAGCCTTGTAGTATAGTTTGAAGTCAGGTAGCGTGATGCCTCCAGCTTTGTTCTTTTGACTTAGGATTGTCTTGGAGATGCGGGCTCTTTTTTGGTTCCATATGAACTTTAAAGCAGTTTTTTCCAATTCTGTGAAGAAACTCATTGGTAGCTTGATGGGGATGGCATTGAATCTATAAATTACCTTGAGCAGTATGGCCATTTTCACGATATTGATTCTTCCTATCCATGAGCATGGTATGTTCTTCCATTTGTTTGTGTCCTCTTTTATTTCACTGAGCAGTGGTTTGTAGTTCTCCTTGAAGAGGTCCTTTACATCCCTTGTAAGTTGGATTCCTAGGTATTTGATTCTCTTTGAAGCAATTGTGAATGGAAGTTCATTCCTGATTTGGCTCTCTGTTTGTCTGTTACTGGTGTATAAGAATGCTTGTGATTTTTGCACATTAATTTTGTATCCTGAGACTTTGCTGAAGTTGCTTATCAGCTTAAGGAGATTTTGGGCTGAGACAATGGGGTTTTCTAAATATACAATCATGTCATCTGCAAACAGGGACAATTTGACTTCTTCTTTTCCTAACTGAATACCCTTGATTTCTTTCTCTTGCCTGATTGCCCTAGCCAGAACTTCCAACACTATGTTGAATAGGAGTGGTGAGAGAGGGCATCCCTGTCTTGTGCCAGTTTTCAAAGGAAATTTTTCCAGTTTTTGCCCATTCAGTATGATATTGGCTGTGGGTTTGTCATAAATAGCTCTTATTATTTTGAGGTACGTTCCATCAATACCAAATTTATTGAGCGTTTTTAACATGAAGGGCTGTTGAATTTTGTCAAAAGCCTTTTCTGCATCTATTGAGATAATCATGTGGTTCTTGTCTTTGGTTCTGTTTATATGATGGATTGTGTTTATTGATTTGCGAATGTTGAACCAGCCTTGCATCCCAGGGATGAAGCCCACTTGATCATGGTGGATAAGCTTTTTGATGTGTTGCTGAATCCGGTTTGCCAGTATTTTATTGAGGATTTTTGCATCGATGTTCATCAGGGATATTGGTCTAAAATTCTCTTTTTTTGTTGTGTCTCTGCCAGGCTTTGGTATCAGGATGATGTTGGCCTCATAAAATGAGTTAGGGAGGATTCCTTCTTTTTCTATTGATTGGAATAGTTTCAGAAGGAATGGTACCAACTCCTCCTTGTACCTCTGGTAGAATTCAGCTGTGAATCCATCTGGTCCTGGACTTTTTTTGGTTGGTAGGCTATTAATTGTTGCCTCAATTTCAGAGCCTGCTATTGGTCTATTCAGGGATTCAACTTATTCCTGGTTCAGTCTTGGAAGAGTGTAAGTGTCCAGGAAATTATCCATTTCTTCTAGATTTTCCAGTTTATTTGCGTAGAGGTGTTTATAGTATTCTCTGATGGTAGTTTGTATTTCTGTGGGGTCGGTAGTGATATCCCCATTATCATTTTTTATTGCGTCGATTTGATTCTTCTCTCTTTTCTTCTTTATTAGTCTGGCTAGTGGTCTGTCAATTTTGTTGATCTTTTCAAAAAACCAACTCCTGGATTCATTGATTTTTTGGAGGGTTTTTTTGTGTCCCTATCTCCTTCAGTTCTGCTCTGATCTTAGTTATTTCTTGCCTTCTGCTAGCTTTCGAATGTGTTTGCTCTTGCTTCTCTAGTTCTTTTAATTGTGATGTTAGAGTGTCAATTTTAGATCTTTCCTGCTTTCTCTTGTGGGCATTTAGTGCTATAAATTTCCCTCTACACACTGCTTTAAATGTGTCCCAGAGATTCTGGTATGTTGTATCTTTGTTCTCATTGGTTTCAAAGAACATCTTTATTTCTGCCTTCATTTCGTTATGTACCCAGTAGTCATTCAGGAGCAGGTTGTTCAGTTTCCATGTAGTTGAGCGGTTTTGATTGAGTTTCTTAGTCCTGAGTTCTAGTTTGATTTCACTGTGGTCTGAGAGACAGTTTGTTATAATTTCTGTTCTTGTACATTTGCTGAGGAGTGCTTTACTTCCAATTACGTGGTCAATTTTGGAGTGAGTATGATGTGGTGCTGAGAAGAATGTATATTCTGTTGATTTGGGGTGGAGAGTTCTATAGATGTCTATTAGGTCTGCTTGCTGCAGAGATGAGTTCAATTCCTGGATATCCTTGTTAACTTTCTGTCTCGTTCATCTGTCTAATGTTGACAGTGGAGTGTTGAAGTCTCCCATTATTATTGTATGGGAGTCTAAGTCTCTTTGTAAGTCTCTAAGGACTTGCTTTATGAATCTGGGTGCTCCTGTATTGGGTGCATATATATTTAGGATAGTTAGCTCTTCCTGTTGAATTGATCCCTTTACCATTATGTAATGGCCTTCTTTGTCTCTTTTGATCTTTGATGGTTTAAAGTCTGTTTTATCAGAGACTAGTATTGCAACCCCTGCTTTTTTTTGTTCTCCATTTGCTTGGTAAATCTTCCTCCATCCCTTTATTTTGAGCCTATGTATGTCCCTGCGTGTGAGATGGGTCTCCTGAATACAGCAGACTGATGGGTCTTGACTCTTTATCCAGTTTGCCAGTCTGTGTCTTTTAATTGGACAATTTAGTCCATTTACATTTAAGGTTAATATTGTTATGTGTGAACTTGATCCTGCCATTATGATATTAACTGGTTATTTTGCTCGTTAGTTGATGCAGTTTCTTCCTAGCCTCAATGGTCTTTACATTTTGGCATGTTTTTGCAATGGCTGGTACCGGTTGTTCCTTTCCATGTTTAGTGCTTCCTTCAGGGTCTCTTGTAAGGCAGGCCTAGTGGTGACAAAATCTCTAAGCATTTGCTTATCTGTAAAGGATTTTATTTCTCCTTCACTTATGAAACTTAGTTTGGCTGGATATGAAATTCTGGGTTTAAATTCTTTTCTTTAAGAATGTTGAATATCGGCCCCCACTCTTCTCTGGCTTGTAGAGTTTCTGCTGAGAGATCTGCTGTTAGTCTGATGGGCTTCCCTTTGTGGGTAACCCGACCTTTCTCTCTGGCTGCCCTGAAGATTTTTTCCTTCATTTCAACTTTGGTGAATCTGGCAATTATGTGTCTTGGAGTTGCTCTTCTCGAGGAGTATCTTTGTGGTGTTCTCTGTATTTCCTGGATTTGAATGTTGGCCTGCCCTACTAGGTTGGGGAAGTTCTCCTGGATGATATCCTGAAGAGTGTTTTCCAACTTGGTTCCATCTTCCCCCTCACTTTCAGGCACCCCAATCAGACGTAGATTTGGTCTTTTTACATAATCCCATACTTCTTGCAGGCTTTGTTCATTTCTTTTTCTTCTTTTTTCTTTTGGTTTCTCTTCTCACTTCATTTCATTCATTTGATCCTCAATCGCTGATACTCTTTCTTCCAGTTGATCGAGTCGGTTACTGAAGCTTGTGCATTTGTCACGTATTTCTCGTGTCATGGTTTTCATCTCTTTCATTTCGTTTATGACCTTCTCTGCATTAATTACTCTAGCCATCAATTCTTCCACTTTTTTTTCAAGATTTTTAGTTTCTTTGCGCTGGGTACGTAATTCCTCCTTTAGCTCTGAGAAATTTGATGGACTGAAGCCTTCTTCTCTCATCTCATCAAAGTCATTCTCTGTCCAGCTTTGATCCGTTGCTGGCGATGAGCTGCGCTCCTTTCCGGGGGAGATGCGCTCTTATTTTTTGAATTTCCAGCTTTTCTGCCCTGCTTTTTCCCCATCTTTGTGGTTTTATCTGCCTCTGGTCTTTGATGATGGTGATGTACTGATGGGGTTTTGGTGTAGGTGTCCTTCCTGTTTGATAGTTTTCCTTCTAACAGTCAGGACCCTCAGCTGTAGGTCTGTTGGAGATTGCTTGAGGTCCACTCCGGACCCTGTTTGCCTGGGTATCAGCAGCAGAGGCTGCAGAAGATAGAATATTTCTGAACAGCGAGTGTACCTGTCTGATTCTTGCTTTGGAAGCTTCCTCTCAGGGGTGTACTCCACCCTGTGAGGTGTGGGGTGTCAGACTGCCCCTAGTGGGGGATGTCTCCCAGTTAGGCTACTCAGGGGTCAGGGACCCACTTGAGCAGGGAGTCTGTCCCTTCTCAGATCTCAACCTCCGTGTTGGGAGATCCACTGCTCTCTTCAAAGCTGTCAGACAGAGTCGTTTGCGTCTGCAGAGGTATCTGCTGCGTTTGTTTAGTTTACTGTGCCCTGTCCCCAGAGGTGGAGTCTACAGAGACAGGCAGGTTTCCTTGAGCTGCTGTGAGCTCCACCTAGTTCGAGCTTCCCAGCAGCTTTGTTTACCTACTTAAGCCTCAGCAATGGCGGGCGCCCCTCCCCCAGCCTCGCTGCTGCCTTGCCGGTAGATCACAGACTGCTGTGCTAGCAATGAGGGAGGCTCCGTGGGTGTGGGACCCTCCCGGCCAGGTGTGGGATATGATCTCCTGGTGTGCCTGTTTGCTTAAAGCGCAGTATTGGGGTGGGAGTTACCCGATTTTCCAGGTGTTGTGTGTCTCAGTTCCCCTGGCTAGGAAAAGGGACTCCCTTCCCCGTTGCGCTTCCCAGGTGAGGCGATGCCTCGCCCTGCTTCAGCTCTCGCTGGTCGGGCTGCAGCAGCTGACCAGCACCGATCGTCCGGCACTCCCCAGTGAGATGAACCCAGTACCTCAGTTGAAAATGCAGAAATCACCGGTCTTCTGTGTCGCTCGCGCTGGGAGTTGGAGACTGGAGCTGCTCCTATTCGGCCATCTTGCTCCGCCCCCCAAGGTTAATATTGTTATGTGTGAACTTGATCCTGTCATTATGATGTTAGCTGGTTATTTTGCTCGTTAGTTGATGCAGTCTCTTCCTAGCATCGATGGTCTTTACATTTTGGCATGTTTCTGCAGTGATTGGTACCGGTTGTTCCTTTCCATGTTTAGTGCTTCCTTCAGGAGCTCTTGTAGGGCAGGCCTGGTGGTAACAAAATCTCTCAGAATACAAAATCAATGTGCAAAAGTTACTGGCACTCTTATATGCCAATAACACAGAGAGCCAGCCAAATCATGAGTGAACTCCCATTCTCAATTGCTTCAAAAAGAATAAAATAGCTAGGAATCCAACTTACAAGGGATGTGAAGCACCCCTTCAAGGAGAACTACAAACCACTGCTCAATGAAATAAAAGAGGACACAAACAAATGGAGGAACATTCCATGCTCATGGATACAAAGAATCAATGTTGTGAAAATGGCCATACTGCCCAAGGTAATTTATAGATTCAATGCCATTCCCATCAAGCTACCAATGAGTTTCTTCACAGAACTGGAAAAAATTACTTCAGAGTTCATATGGAACCAAAAGAGAGCCTGCATTGCCAAGACAGTCCTAAGCCAAAAGAATAAAGCTGGAGGCATCACGCACCTGACTTCAAACTACACTACAAGGCTACAGTAACCAAAACAGCATGGTACTGGTACCAAAACAGAGATATAGACCAATGGAACAGAACAGAGGCCTCAGAAATAATACCACACATCTACAGCCATCTGATCTTTGACAAACCTGACAAAAACAAGAAATGGGGAAAGGATTCCCTATTTAATAAAAGGTACTGGGAAAACTGGCTAGCCATAAGTAGAAAGCTAAAACTGGATCCCTTCCTTACACCTTATATGAAAATTAATTCAAGATGGATTAGATACTTAAATGTTAGACCTAAAACCATAAAAACTCTAGAAGAAAACCTAGGCAATACCATTCAGGACATAGGCATGAGCAAGGACTTCATGACTAAAACATCAAAAGCAATGGCAACAAAAGCCAAAATTGACAAAGGGGATCTAATTAAACTAATGAGCTTCTGCACAGCAAAAGAAACTATCATCAGAGTGAACAGGCAACCTACAGAATGGGAGAAAATTTCTGCAATCTACTCGTCTGACAAAGGACTAATATACAAAATCTACACAGAACTCAAATTTACAAGAAAAAAAAAAACCATCAAAAAGTGAGCAAAGGATATGATCAGACACTGCTCAAAAGAAGACATTTGTCCAGCCAACAGACAATGAAAAACTGCTCATCATAACTAGCCATCAGAGAAATCCTAATCAAAACCATAATGAGATACCATCTCACACCAGTTAGAATGGCGATCATTAAAAAGTCAGGAAACAACAGATGCTGGAGAGGATGTGGAGAAATAGGAACACTTTTACACTGTTGGTGGGAGTGTTAACTAGTTCAACCATTGTGGAAGACAGTGTGGCGATTCCTGAAGGATCTAGAACTAGAAATATGATTTGACCCAGTCATCGCATTACTGGGTATGTACCTAAAGGATTATAAATCATGCTGTTATAAAGACACATGCACACATATGTTTATTGCGGCACTATTCACAATAGCAAAGACTTGGAACCAACCCAAATGTCCATCAATGACAGACTGGATTAAAAAAATGTGGCACATATACACCACAGAATACTATGCAGCCATAAAAAGGATAAGTTCTTGTCCTTTGTAGGGACATGGATGCAGCTGGAAACCATCATTCTCAGCAAACTTTCGCAAGAACAGAAAACAAAACACTGCATGTTCTCACTCATAGGCAGGAATTGAACAATGAGAACACTTGGACACAGGAAGGGGAACATCACATACCGGGGCCTGTTGTGGGTTGAGGGGAAGGGGGAAGGATGGTATAAAGAGATATACCTAATGTAAATCACGAGTTAATGGGTGCAGCACACCAACATGGCACATGTATACATATGTAACAAACCTGTACATTGTGCACACGTACCTTAGAACTTATAATATAATAAAAAAGGGAAAAAAGGAATATATCTAAACATAATAAAGTCCACATGTAACAAACCCACAGCTAATATTAGATTGAATGGGGAAAAGCTGAAAGTCTTTCCTCTAAGAACTGGAACAACACAAGGGTGCCTACTTTCACCACTCTTATTTAACATAGTATTGTAAGTTCTAGGTAGAGCAATCACGCAAGAGAAAGAAATAAAAGGCAATCAAAATGGGGAAAAAAAACTAGTAAAATTATTGTTCTTTGCAAATGAAATGATACATGTATTTAAAACTCTTAAAAACTCCACCAAAAACACTCTTAGAACTTATAAACAAATTCAGTAAAATTACAGGATACAGAATCAATCTACAAATTCAGTACAATTTCTACATGCCAAAAGAGAATAATACGAAAAAAAAAAAATAAATCTCATTTGCAATAGCAACAAAAAAATTAAATTACCTAGGTGAAAATTCCTATAAGGAAATCTACAAAATGCTGATGGAAGGAATTGAAGAGGACACAAATGGAAAGACATCTCTAATTATAGTTCAGAATTAATATTGTTAAAATTACCATATTACTCAAATGGATCTATAAATTTAATGCAAGATCTATGAAAAAATAATGATATTCTTCAGATAAATAAAAAAAACTATCTTAAAAATCATATGGAACCGAAAAACAGTCCAAAGAGCCAAAACAGTCCTCAGCAAAAAGAACAAAGTCAAAGGCATTGCACTACCTGAATTTGAAATGTGTTACAAATTAATAGTAACCAAAATGCATGGTATAGTATAAAAATAGACAAATAGACCAATGAAGCAGAAAGATAACCCAGAAGTAAATCCACACATTTACAGCCAATTGATTTTCAACAAAGATTCCAACAACACACATTGTGGAAACAGCACCCTTTTCAATAAATGATGCTAAGAAAACTGAATTTCCATATGCAGAAGAATGACAGTAGACCCCTATCACTCACCATAGGTAAAAATCAACTTAAAATAGATTAAAGACAAAAGTAAGAGTGGAAAGTTATAGAACTACTAGAAGGAAACACAGGAAACACTCCAGGACATTGGGCTAGGCAAAGATTTTATGCATAATACCTCAAAAGCACAGCCTACAAAAATGAAAATAGCTAAATGGGACACTCTTAAGCTAAAATGCTTCTTCACAGCAAAAGAAAGTCAGCAGATTGAAGAGACAACTTGTAGAATGGGAGAAAATATTTGCAAACTATTCCTCCAACAAAGGACTTATAGCCAGAATATACAAGAAATTCAAACAACTTAATAGACCAAAAACAAATATCATGAAAACATGGGCAAAAAAATCTGAATATGCATTTCTCTAAAGAAGAATAGCCATGGTGACATATACCTATAGTCCCAGCAATGTAGGAGGCTGAGACGGTAAAATTACTAGAGCCCAGGATTTCAAGTTCAGTCTGAGCAACATAACAAGACCTCATCCCTAAAACATACACACACAACATAGAAATGGTCAACAAGTATGTATATATAAATAAATAACAAATACTGATGAGGATGCAAAGAGGATTATTATACATTCTTGGTGAGAATGTAAACTACTATAGGCAATATGAAAAACAGTATGGAGATTTTTAAAAAAAATAAAAATAAAACTACCATAAGATCCAGCAATCTCGGTCTGGGTATTTATCCAAAGGAAAGGATATCAGTTATATGTTTACTGCAGCACTACTCACAATAGCCAAAGTAAGATCAACCTTTATCCATGAATGAATGACTGGATAAAATGTGTGTATGTGTGTGTGTGTATGGATGACTGGATATATATATACATTAGTCATCCATTCATGGATAAAGATTGATTCTTAGTCATAAATACACACACACACACAAACAAACAAAATGTAATACTATTCTGCCATTTAAACAATGGAATCCTGTCATTTGCAGCAACATGGATAGAACTGGATGCCATTATGTTAAGTGCAACAAGTCAAGCAAAGAAAGACAAATATCACATGTTCCCACTCATATATGGCAGTTTTATAGTGTGTGATAGCACAGTAGGGTGACTAAAGTTAACAACAATGTATCACATATTTCAGAATAACTAGAAGACTTGAAATGTCCCCAGATAAAGAAATGATACATATCCAAGGTAGTAGACATTCTAAATATCCTGATTTGATCATTACATATTATATGCATATATAAAAATACCACATGTACACCATGTATATGTACAAATGTATGCATCAAAAAATGTTTTAAAAGCAAATAAACATTTTAAAAACCCTTTGAAAACAAGACAAAACCGAAAACATTACCATGTAATATTTCTTTATTGAGAATTGTAGAAATTATTTTCTAAAATATAATTTGTTAATAAATAAATAAATTGTCTAAAATACTTATGACTAGTTAGTTTCCTGGTTATTTTTCACTTATAGATATGTGCATTGTTTATTTTGTCATTCTGTCAAAAACAAAAGCTAATGTATGTTTCCAGATCTTGTCAAAAGTTTATAAAACTTAGTGTTTTTTTAATGACTAAGTCTATTTCAGGATAAAGAATCAAATAAAAATCAGTAGCATTTGTTAATAGTGAAAATCTGAAAAACAAATTAAAAAGTAATCTCATTTACAATAGTCACAAATAAAACTATATATGTAGGCATTAACTAACCAAGGAAGTGAAAGTTCTGTAAATGAAAACTGTAAAACACTAATGAAAGAACTTGTAGAGCACACACAAAAAATGAAAAAATATCCCATGTTCATGGACTGGAAAAAAAAACAATATTGTTAAAATGTCCATACTACTCAAAGCAATCTACAAATTTAATCAAATTTCTATCAATATAGCAATGATATTCTTCTTGGAAATAGAAAAAAAAAATCCTAACTTTTTTGTTGTTTTGAGACAGGGTTTCACTGTCACCCAGGCTGGAGTATAGTGGCACAATCTCAGCTCACTTCAACCTCCGCCTCCTGGACTCAAGGGATCCTCTCACCTCAGCCTCACGAGTAGCTGCGACTATAGGTACATGCCACCATGCCTGGCTAACTTTTTGTATTGTTTGTAAAGATGCGGTTTCACTGTGTTGTCCAGCCTGGTCCTGAACTCCTGGGCTCAAGGGGTCCACCCACCTCGGGCTCCCAAAGTGCTGGGATTACAGCTGTGACTCACCATGCCCGGCTGAAAAAATATCCTAAAATTTATATGGAATCACAAAATACCCAGAATAGCCAAAGCTGTTCTGAGCAAAAAATAATAAAACTGGTGGAATCACATCACCTGACTTCAAATTTTGCTACAGAGCGGTAGGAACCAAAACAGCATGGTACTGGCACAAAAACAGATACGTGGATCGATGGAACAGTAAAGAGAACCCAGAAACAAATCCACACACCAACAGTGAACTCATGTTTGACAAAGGTGCCAAGAACATATCTTGGAGAAAAGACAGCATCTTCAATAAATAGTGCTGGGCTGGGAAAACTGAATATCCATATGCAGAACAATAAAACTAGACCCCTAGCTCTCAGCATGTACAAAAATCAAATCAAAATGGATGAAAAAAGACTTAAATCTAAGACCTCAGACTATGAAACTTATACAAAAAATATTGGGGAAACTCTCTAGGACACTGCTCTGGGCAAAAATTTCTTTAGTATTACCCACAAGCAGAGGCAACTAAAGCAAAATTGGACAAATGATATTATGTCAAGTTAAAAAGCTTCTGCACAGCAAAGGAAATCATCAACGAAGTGAAGAGACAACCCACAGAAAGGGAGAAAGTATTTGCAAACTATTCATCTGACAGAATATATGAGGAACTCAAACAACTCTATAGGAAAAAGTCGAATAATTTGTTTTAAAAATGGGCAAAGAATCTGAATAGACATTTTGCAAAAGAAGACATACAAATGGCAAACAGGCATATAAAAAGGTGCTCAACATCACTGATCATTGGAGAAATGCAAATCAAAACTACAATGAGATATCATCTCACCCCAGTTAAAATGGCTTATATCCAAGACAGGTAATAACAAGTGCTGGCAAGTATGTGGAGAAAAGGGAACCCTCATACATTGTTAGTAGGAATGTAAGTTAGTAAAACCACTATGGAGAACAGTTTAGAGATTCCTCAAAAACTAAAAATAGAACTACCATATGATCCAGCAGTAACACTCCTAGTTATATTCTCAAAAGAAAGGCAATCAGTATATCAAAGAGATATCTGCACTCCAACGTTTGTTGCAGCACTGTTCACGATAGCCAAGATTTCTGAAAACAATCTAAGTCTATCAACAAATGAATGGATAAAGAAAATGTGGTACATATACACAATGGAGTACTATTCAGCCACAAAAAGGAGAATGGGATCCAGTTATTTATAACAACATGGATGGAACCGAAGATCATTATGTTAAGTGAAGTTAGTCAGGCACAGACAGAAACACAAATATTGCATGTTCTCACTTGTTTGTAGGATCTGAAATCCAAAACAATTGATCTTACGGGCATAGAGAGTAGAAGGGTGGTTACCAGAGACTGAGAAGGGCAGTGGGGGCCTGGGGGTGGGGAGGAGATGGTTAACGTGTACTAAAACAATAGTTATAAAGAACAAATAAGACAAAATATTTATAGCACAAAAGGGTGAGTATAGTCAATAATAATTTAATTGTACATTTAAAAATAACTAAAGGAGTAATAAAATAATAAAGTTATATACACTTAAAGATAACTAAAGCAGCATAATTGGATTGTTTGTAACACAGAGGATAGATGCTTGAGGGGATGGATACCCCGTTCTCCACGACGTGATTGCTACTATGCATTGCATACCTGTACAAAAATATTTCCTGTATCCCGTAAATATAGATACCTATTATCTATGCATAAAAATAAAGAAAAAAGAAAATGATTAAGTGTGAAAAAGAAATAAAATATGAATAGAATCTTGCTTTGTTTAAATGGGACCAAGAGCATTCATCTTAGCCATTATGCTTCTTAATATCATGGGAAGTGGCTTAGTTCAAGCGGGCACAGCCATCTGCCAGGGCATGACTCTGGTACAGGTGTTAACTTACATATTGCCATTTTTGCTTGCATGACCTTGGATAGATTAAGAGACTTCTTTTATCTTATGGCAAAAGAAGTCCTCGTCTTCTATCTATCAGATGAAAATTAAAATAGCATCTAAGCCGTAGTGTTGTTATGAGACTCAAATAGCATTATAATTTAAAGCACTTAGAACTGTAGCAAGAGTAGAGTCAGGACTACATAACTGTTATCTATTACTTTTTATAAACATATTTTATTGTAGCTTTTCTCTCCTCTACCTCTACACAAATACATATCAAGGTATTTCAGGAAACAGCAACCACATATGCAAAGGCTAAGAGAGAAGGCAATGTTTTCAGGCATAACATGGTTCGGTTCTAGGAGAGAATCTGTGTAAGAATGAAAACTGCTGGGAACTACAGAAGACAGGAAATTGAGATCCAGGTAATGTTATGTGAAGAGAGATATCGTTTTCAAATACTTATTGATCTTACTACACTTGCCCAAAAAGACAACACTAATTTACACCTTTATTTCAAAAACAGACAAAAGCATTTATCAAGTGCCTACTAAGTGTGTGAAACAGAAGCTAGGTGCCGCAGCACACCCTTAATAAACAGAAATGATTATATTTTCACAAATCTTAATCTATTAGAGTACATTATAGTAATAGAACACCAATCTCTTCAATAAAAGACTGAATATGGGCCATCCTGGGTCACATAGCAAGACCCCACATTCACAAAAGTTAAAAAAAAAAAATAGCCAGGCTTGGAAGCATGTGCCTGCTGAAGTTTCAGCTATTCAGGAGGCTAAGATGGGGGGATCACTTGAACCTAGGAGAGTAAGGCTGCAGTGAGCTATGATGTCACTACTGCACTCCAGCATGAATGACAGAGTGAGATCCTGTCTCTAAAAAAAGAAGGCTGAATATGATGAATGCCACAAAATGCTCTCAATATTTACTATTTAGAAGAATATTAAAAGGTTACATCCAGTTGGAGAAATAGGGGACAGTTTTAAGAAAGAGTGACATTTAAGGACATGCACAAGAGAAGAGTCAGATTTCAGTTTCTGGAAGTTTAGTTTCCAGCACCTTCCATGTCTTCAGTGGAATGTCACAATCTCTTTCTTTTTAGGGCAACATAAAGCCATACACTCCATTATTATGCAATTTCTAGTCGAAGCCTGGTTAATGTAATTCAGGTTGTATTCCTCAACACCCTCCTCAAGGGCACCTTCAAATTAAATACGTGATATGGTTGAAACATCTTCTAACTTCATGACATCAGAATCCTAGGCCAGATGTGGCTTTTGCTGGCAGGGAGCCCTGATTTTTCTTGGGCTAGAACAACAAAGTCTAACATAGTATTAAATATTTACTCATACATTTTGAAAAATTCAAGACTAAATTACTGGACAAAATTCAAAAAATTGAAATAATCCCAAGATACATACATTTATGTTGATAATATTGCCACAATTCTATTTATTAAAATTAAACATTATAATACATACACTTTAAAAATGTCATTTAGTAAACAAAAATGAAAGCAAGTATTGATCAAATTTTTTTTTTTTGGTTTGACTTTAACACTATAAACTTTTCAATATAGAAAGTGTTAACCAAAAGATAAGGTCATTTTCTGGGCCAAACATACATTATTCAAGAAGGAAGCACTAGCAGACCATGGTGACCTCAAGAAAGCTAGAAAGTGCAGCCATGCATACTGCATTCCAAACATGGGAGAAGTGAATAAGCAACCCTGATGTCTGATTCTAAAGAGATGTCTTTTCCTTAACCTTTGTTTCTGTGCTCAATATTAAGTGTTCTATTCTCTAGCAATCTTATATTTTCTCCAAATTTGCTTGCTTGGAGTTTCTTCAGGTAACAAGATAGAAAAGATTACAATAACAGACAAAGGCATATGTGAGACTGAATATTGTCAGAAATTTAGAGAATGCAACGTGGTATAGGAGGAAAATCACAATATTTTGTAAAAGACAGCCTGGGTTCCATTTCAGATCTGTCATTTAATGGCAGGGTAACCTTTGCATCACTTGATCTCACTAAGCGTCACCATTAAAATGACTGGTAATGACCTCCCTGAGTTATTGGGAAAGTTACATATGGTAAGATATGTGGAGCATCTACCTTACCATTTCCTATGCCATGCAGACTCTGTAATGTAGGTTACTGCACTTTCTATAAAAATACAGATATGGAAACCAGAAGTATGCAAGTGATTTTTTTCTAATACAACCCATGATCTAATTACCAAATTTAATTTTCTTGTTCTTTTTCTAGTTTTCAGATTACTCATTGAAACTTTTTGCTTCCCCATATCCACGAATACAATTTCCTTTTCCTTTAAATACTTTCCTTTCTGTTTCTCATTCTGTATCTCAGACGATTCGTTCTTTCGTTTGTTCTTCTTTTTACTGAATATCCTTAAATATTAGATATGCTGGTGTTCATTAGGGTTCCATTCTTTGGTTTCCTTCCCTAACTTACAGATGGACAATTTATCTATGTGGATTAACTTCTACTTTTAATTCAATAGCTCCAAAATCTTAGCTCCTATGATTTATATATGTTATTTGTAAATACCTCAGTTGCATTCGCATTCATATACCAAACCAAATTCAATATGTTTCCTGCCAAGCCTAAGCTTCTGTAACAGTCAACAAAATTAAAATCTCAGATATGTGATTCTTTTTCTCACTTCTCACTCACAATATTAAATCTATAACTAGGTTCTGTTGACTACATTTTCTAAATGATCTCTTCATTTGATTCATTTCTCACCATTCTAACTGCACCACTCTAGTTTTAACCCTCAGCAATGTTCTTTTCTAAGAAAAATATCTTTATTCATTTCCAAGGCTTTAACCATTTATCCCTCATTATCCAGTGTAGAAAGCACTAATCACATGTGGCTACTGAGCACTTGAAATTTCATGGCTAGTCCAGATTTAAATATGGAATAAGAACAAAGTAAACACACCAGTCATTATACAAGGAGAATATAAAATATTAAGATAATACTTTTTATATTCATTACATTTTAAAATCATAAAATTTGGGTATATTGGATGACATAGAACATTATTAAACTGAATTTAACCTGTTTCTTTTTGCTTTTCAAACATTTTTAGAAGTACACATATGGCCTGCATTCTACTTCTGTTAGATACTTCTGTCTAACCTACTCCTCCATTTTCTTGGCAGAGTCATTTTTGATACAAATAGATTGTGTCATTTCCTGCATTAATCATCTTGAATAGGTCTGTCATACCTTGAAGCAAGGCTACCTCATTGTAAAATTATAGAATAAAATGAGAATGGTTTTGCCTTCAGTTGTACAATTCTACCTGCAAGACAAGCTTAAATTCTCTATCAAGGATTAAGAGTCCTCTTAATTTATTTTACCATCTTTATCCATACCGTGCCCTGACCTAATATTGAACCCTCACTACCTCAGCCACACTTGATTAGTTGCCTTTCCAAACAATCTATTCACTTTTCTGACTTTATGCCATTTAAGATGCTATTTATAAGGCTTTGGAATGCCCTAGTCTAAGCAATCACTTACTAATTTTAAAGGCCCAGCTGAGACCTCAACTTTCTAGAAAGGATTTTCCTTCTAACCCTCTACCAACAAAACTAATTACTTTCTTCTTCGTTAATAACCCTTAACCCATGCCTGTATTTTGTACTTATTACTTATAAGGATTAGTTTCTATGCATCTCTCACATTAGAATGCAAGTTGTTCAGACAAGAGACCACTTGAATTCTAATGTGAGTGACATGCATGTAAATGCATGCATAAAAATATGTGGGATATGGTTAAGCCCACATATTTCCTCTTTACCTATATTCTATTCTGCAGTAGTCTAATTCCTTGTCCTTAACAGAAAGACAGAGACATGGCTGTGTCTGGAGAAAATACTGGGGATTCTAGCATTCTTTAGAACATTTAAAAAACTACAGTTATTTTTCATCTACTAATAAAAGCCAGGCATAAAAAAGACAAATAGCACATGATCTCATGAATAAGTGGAATCTAAAATGTTGAACTCATAGCAGTAGGGAGTAGAATGTTGGTTACTAAAGACTGTGTTTGTATGCCAAGGGGAAACTGGGGAGATGTTGGTCAAAGGCTACAAAATTATCAGTTAGATAAGAGATAAGGTCAAGAGATCTATTGCACAACATGGTATCTGTAGTTAATAGCAATGTATTGTATTGAAAATTGCTATGATAATAGATTTTATGTGTTCCCATCACAAAAAAAGGATGTGAAGTAATGTATATGTTAATTAGCTCAATTTAGCCATTCCACAATGTATACATATTTTAAAGCAGCATTTAATACACAATAAATATTATAATTTCAAAATAAATTTTATTGTGTATATTTAAGGTATAAAATATGACATTATGAGATATATACAGATAGTAAAATGGTCACTATCTGTATATAAAATGATTAATGAGGTAAATTAACGTATCAGTCATCTCACATATTTACCCATTTTTTTTAAATTTTTGTTTTGGTGGCAAGAGAGGCAAAAATACACTCATTTAGCAGAAATCCCAAATACAGTACAATGTTATTAACTATAGTCCTCATGTTTTATATAGGTGTCTCCAGACTTGTTTATTTTACATATTTGTTATTTTGTATCCTCTGACCTGCATCTCCCGATTTCCTCTCCCTCTCCACCTCCTGCTCCGGGTAAACACTGTTTTATTCTCTGTCTCTGGTATATCTGACTTATATTTTTAAAAACAATTCCACATGTAAGAGAATCATGTAATGTTTTTTATTTCTGTATCTGATTTGTTTCTAGCACAATGTCCTCCAGTTTCATCCATATCGTGACAAATGACAGGATCTTCTTTTTCAAAGGCTGAATAATACTCCTTTGTATATGTGTACCACAATTTATTTAGCTTTTGTCTGTCCACAAAAATTTAACTTGCTTCTATATCTTTGCTGTTGTGAATAATTCTGCAATGAACATGGGATTGCAGATATATTTAGGAGGTGATGATTTTATTTCTTTCCAGATATGCCCAGAGAGGGATTGCTGGATTATATGGTAGTTCTATTCCTTATTTAGGAAACTCCATACCGTTTTCACAATGGCTGTACCAATCTGCATATCCACCAACAGTGTTCAAGTATTTCCTTTTCTCTATATTCCCACACGAAACACATGGTGTGTATGCCATTTATTATCTCCTTGTTTTTGATAATAGCCATCCTAATAGGTGTGAGGTGATATATTTGTGGCATTTTGCAATTCCCTGATGATTAATAATGTTGAGCATCTTTTCATTATCTATTGTATATTAAGTCTTCTTCAGAGAATGTATCAGCAAGACTTTTGCCCATTTTTAATTGTTTTTTTTTTGTTTTCTTACTAGTGAGTTATATGAGTTCTTAATACATTTTGGATATTAAGATATATGGTTATAACTCTTATCAGATATATGATTTACAAATATATTTTCCCAATCTGTTGGCTGTCATTTTATTTTGATTGTTACCTTTGCTATGCAGTTTTTGGTTTTTATATAGTCCCATATATATCTTTTGTTTTGTTTTCACCAGAGAGAACAAAGCTGCCATTGTCTCACTGAAAAATACAAATGGTAATTTGGCCACGTTATGACCCATTTTGCTTAAATAAAGAATCAAAAATTACCCAAATTTACCTGAGAGTCGTTGTCTCAACATCTGTGCTATGTTACCAATTTTAATTTTCGTGTTTTTTCTGAGTCCATAAAACCACAACAACACAAAATTATGGTTGTGTATTAGTCTATTCTCATGCTGCTAATAAAGACATGCCAGAGAATGGATAATTTATGAAGGAACGATGTTTAATTGACTCACAGTTCCACATGGCTTGGGAGACATCACAATCATGGCAGAAGGCAAAGGGGAAGCAAGACACGTCTTACATGGCAACAGGCAAGAGATCATGTGCAGGGGAACTGTCTTTTTATAAAACCATAAGATCTTGTGAGACTTGTTCACTATCATGAGAACAGTAAGTAAAAAGCCTTCCCCCATGATTCAATTACTTCCCACCAGGTCCCTCCCATGACACGTGGGGATTATAAGAGCTACAACTCAAAATGAGATTTGGGTGGGGACACAGCCAAACTATATCATTCTTCCCCAACCTCTCCCAAATCTCATGTCCTCAAATTTCAAAACCACTAATGCCTTCCCAAAAGTGCCCCAAAGTCTTAATATATTTCAGCATTAAACAAATATCCACAACAAAGTCTCATCTGAGACAAGGCAAGTCCCTTCGACATAGGAGTCTGTAAAATCAAACAAGTTAGTTTCTTCCTAGATACAAAGAGGGTAGAGGCATTAAGTAAAAAAATCCATTCCACATAGGAGAAATTGGCCAAAACAAAGTGGCTACCAGGCCCACCCAAGTCCAAAAACCAGCAGAGCAGTCAAATCTTAAAGCTCCAGAATCATCTCCTTTGACTTCATGTTTCACATTCAGGTCATGTTGATGTAAGAGGTGATTCCCAAGGTCTTGGGCAGCTCTGCCCTGTGACTTTGCAGGATACAGCCCCACTCCTGGCTGCCTTTACAGGCTGGCATTGAGTGTCTGAGGCTTTTCCAGGCACACAGTACAAGTTATCAGTGGATCTACCATTCTGGGATCTGGAGGATGGTGGCCCTGTTCTCATTACTCCACTAGGCAGTGAACCAGTGGGGACTCTGGGTGGGGCCTCTGACCCCATATTTCCCTTCTGCACTGCCCTAAGAGAGATTCTCCATGAGGGCTCCACTCCTGCGCAAACTTCTGCCTGGACATCCAGGCATTTCTGTATATCCTCTAAAATCTAGGTGGAGTTTCTCAAACATCAATTCTTGACTTCTGTGCACCCACAGGGTCAACATCACGTGGAAACTGCCAAGGTTTGAGGTTTGCGCCCTCTGGAGCCACAGTCTGAGCTGTACCTTGGCCCCTTTTAGCCATAGCTGGAACAGCTGCAATGCAGGGCAGAGTCCCTAGGCTGCACACACCAGGGGGACTCTGGGCTCAGCCCATAATACCATTCTTAACTCCTAGGCCTGTGGGCCTGTAATGGGAGGGCCTGCCATGAAGGTCTCTGACATGCCCTGGAGACATTTTCCCAATTGTCTTGGTGATTAACATTGGACTTCTTACTTATGAAATTTCCGCAACAGGCTTGAATTTCTCCCCAGAAATTTTTTTTTTTTTAATTAATTTTCTATTGCATCATCAGGCTGCAAATTTTCTAAACTTTTATTCTCTGCTTCCTCTTGAACAATTTTCCACTTAGAAATGTCTTCCACAAAATACACTAAATTATCCCTCTCAAGTTCAAAGTTCCACAGATCTCTAGGACAGGGACAAAATGCTGCCAATCACTTTGTTTAGCAAGAGTGACCTTTACTCCAGTTCCCAAAAATTCCTCATCTCTATCTGAAACCACCTCAGCCTGGACTTTATTGTGCATATTACTATCATCATTTTTGTCAAAGTCATTCAACAAGTCTCTGGGAAGTTCTTAACTTTGCTACATCTTCCTGTCTTCTGAGCCCTCTAACACTCAACGAAGTTCCAAACTTTTTCACATTTTCCTATCTTCTTCTGACCCCTCCAAACTGTCCTAACCTCTGCCTGTTACCCAGTTCCAAAGTTGCTTCCACATTTTCAGGTATATTTACAGCAGTACCCCACTGCTACGACCAGTTTACTGTATTATTTTGTTCTCACACTGCTAATAAAGACATGTCCAAGACTAGATAATTTATAAGGAAAGAGGTTTAATTGACTCACAGTTCCACATGGCCAGGGAGGGCTCACAGTCATGGTAGAAAGCAAGGGGGAACAAAGACACATCTTTATGGCAGCAGGCAAGAGAGTGTGTGCAGGGGAACTGCCCTTTTGTAAAACCATCAGATAACATGAGACTTTTTCACTATCATGAGAAGAGCATGTGAAGGACCTGCCACCATGATTCAATTACCTCCCACTGGGTCCCTCCCATGACACGTGGGAATTACGGGAGCTACAATTCAAGATAAGATTTTGAGATTTGGATGGGGACACAGTCAAGCCATATGAGACTGACTTTGAAAAAGATGGAGAATGTACTTGGAAGATTAATAAAGGTCCACATAATTAATGGAAATTGAAATTCTTGACTTGATAATGAACAAAAACTAAGATATCTCCATATTTTAACAAGCAGGGAATTCTATCAGTCTTTGATTACAATGCCCTTACCATAGATCTGTAGGTTGTCTTCAAAGGTCTTTGGTGGCCTCCACTGAAAATCTGGAGTAGATATTTATTTTGTGGAACTGGAGCCTCTGCCACCATAACATCTCATGATTGTTGAAATCTCTATTTAATTATTTAGCTTCTCAGTGTTGCTATTCTTTGGTGTCTTGCCCCTGCAAGAATAGCTAAGAATGGGGCCCCAAATAGAGGCATATGTGAGGCTCACCTCAAAGTTTAAACTTTACTCTGACATATTTCCCTCAGTTCTGAGTGTGTTAATTGTTCTCTGATGGTTCAATCAGTTAATTTTATAGTTTGTATAGATTTCAAAGATGTTTTCATGAGAAATTAGAAAGTAATAATTAGTAGTATATTAGAAAGTACTCCATTACAGGCAGAAGGTGATGACCCTTCATTACTGGTGTTTTGTTTAGAGGTCTTTGAACGTAAGTCAATAATTCAGACTTTCTAATTGGCCTACATGATGGATTATAGAATAATTTACCAACACAGTAGATATAGGAAGAAGAAAAGGTTGAAAGGGATTCATAGAGGGGACGTTGAGTAATAACTCCAGTTTAATATATTATAAATTCATATTAGAGGGAAAAATTGGTAAAATGTATAATGCTTCATAGATTTTATGCATGCTAAAGTTATTACTAAACATATATGACTAAGTCACTTGATTATAAACAAATGTGCCATGCTCATATAGCTGTTGATTTGACTTCATCTTTCTAGTAGCAAGGTAAGTCACACAATTTGAAGCAAACATAACGACATACTTTCTCAAAGTTAACACATCCAATGATGCTATGGTAATACTAAGTATTCTCATATAAAAAAGTTTATTTTAAACATTGTCAAGATGATATGTCAAGTGTTCTAATTAGTTATCCTGAAATATTCAATTAAACGAAACAGGAAGTCAATGAATTTTCACAAAATTCTACCTAGAGTTAACTTGTAACCTCACAGTTCTTCTAGGATATATCTTGATATTCATTGGTTCAAGATATTGGAATATGTTAGATACTGAAAGAAAAACTACCATCTCTAATGTCTTATATGTTTTATTTGTATTTATCAGTCTAAATTTGATAAAACTGACTTGGCAAGACTTCTTTACCATTGTCTGATCCATGATTTTGTCTTTTTTTCTCATCAAATAATACATTTTAAAATACATTGATGTCTTTAAAACTCAGGCTGCTTCCTCAGGTTACCCATAATCTTTCTAACCTAAGTGCCATTTTTTAGACTAGAACTTTAATAAAAATGAAATATCAAATATGGGAAGATTTTATATATTAAATTTGTCAATTGCTAAAGAAAGTTCACAGAGGCCTAAGGGGAAAAAACCTTTTCAAATGGATAACTGTTCCAAAGGTCATAAAACGTACCCAGAGCCTTTAAACTAATTAGATTGAAAAAGCTTGATTCTGCAAATGCAGTTTACTTACAACTAACCCCATTTGACCTCCACCAAGTTTAGAAATGATTTACATTATTTACGACATTACAATGATGCCTCTATAACTTTTCTTCAATGTAAGAAGGCAAACTTTCAACCCTGGAGATGATCTATGGTCTACCTCCTTACAATTATTAGCAAATGCATATAATTCATGAGTGCTTTAGAGTACGATATACTAACTTACCTTTTACTATGGTTTGAATGTGTCCTTAAAAGTTCACATGTTGGAAGCTTAATCCCAATGTTGAAAGGTTGGGCCTAATAATAAGTGATTAGGTCATGAAAGCTCTGCTTTCATTAATGGATTAACGTTATCACAAGAGTGGGTTAGAGTGAGAGTGAGCTTGCTGTAAAAGTGAGTTCCAGCCCTACTTGCTCTTTTGCTCTCTTGTGCTCTTCTGCCCTTCTGACACCTTCTACCATGAAATGACACAGCAAGAAGGCACTCACCAGATGTTGACACATTGATGTCGGACCTTCCAGTCTTCAGAACTGTGAGAAATAATTTTTTATCTATCTAAATTACCTCTTATGTGGTATCCTGTTATAGCAGTATAAATAGACAAGACACCTTAACATTGCTTTTATACATGAGAATATTTTCCTTTAATTAATATCTATTGAGTGCAATGTCCAACCTTGGTGACAGACAACACTATTGTGAAAATCACAAGTGAAGGGAATGAATTTGTTTTTCTAATTTAATTTACCTTATAACTTTGAACAAAAATCACATAGTGTATATCTATGCTACTAGTAACAGATGTTTAGTTAATCTGCTTGCTAATCATCAAAACCAATTTCTTTTGTCAGAAATTACATAGATCTCATTTATCTTGAATATGTAACCAGAAGTAGATTTTAAAACGCTAGTATATAAAATTGAGGAGGGGTATATGAATGGAGAATCAATTTGTCTTAATTTATATACAGTTCAGCTAAGGTGTTTTATTTCTGTTTAAAGTCAAATACATTACATAAAACATAGAAAGTGCATCACGTATTGGAAAAATACAAACCAAGTATAGTGACTGCATGGCTCACAATGATTACCTCTTCTCTAAGAATGGCCAGAGAATTCAAGGGTGCCATCATGTCTACCCTAGTATCCATAAACGTTTGCTTGACCCAGACCAATTTGATTCACTATTCCTATGGAAATTTAAACTTCAATGAAGAATCAAATTGACCTGGAGGTCACTGAACCTGAGTTGTTTGAACTCAAGAAGCAGCAGCTATTGAAACCTTACCTTTATAACACTAAAAGAACCCTAAGTCTTAGATTTTAGCTGTTACCTCAATTCTATTAGTTATTCCAACATATTTCCAATAAATTATTTTCTTTTTCAAAACCTTATATGTAAGCAGTAGGAATTCAACTCTGAAACTGGTAGAATTTAGCCAGATGTTATCTCTTTTGCATACTCTCATACATGTATTTCTAATGCAGACAGACAGTATTGTATAATGATAAAAAACAGATATTTCTGTGATCCAGTCTTAGCTCCAAAATTTATTTAGCTATTTAGTCTGGGGCAAACCATGGTTTTTCTATATCTCTGTTTTCCCATTTTTAAAATAGAATAATGGTTCCGTATATCTAATATAGTTGTCGGCATTAAATGAGCAAACATAAATAAAGTAGGAGATCTAAACCTAGCACATAGAAAACAATATTTAAGTGTCACCCATTACTATTTCGGAGCTATTAAGTCATAGATAACTGCAATTTTTAGAGAAAAAGAGAACTCAGAGCTGGGGCAAATCCAAAAGCAAAGACAAAAGGGGTAGACTAAAGGTTAGGGTTCAGGAGGAAGTTATGCAATGAAAGTTTTCCAATTAATTGCTCTCTGTGGACAAACATCATTTGAAAACCCATGTGCTTGTTTCCAAATGTAGTGCCTCTTTTTAAAGAAATCGCACTCAGAATGTAAAATCCAAAAATTGAATGCTTTTCTCATGCAGCTCTTTTATACCAAATGAGAATTAAACTGTGAACTATTGATATTATTTAGGTGGTTCCATGTTTTATTTAAGTTTAATTTTCTTGAGGAAAATATAGTAGAAATAGGTGTGACTGAAATAATTTATACTTTAGGATTGTGGTATAATAAAACTATGTCGAATAATAGAAAAAATTCTTAGCTAAAATATTAATAAGAGTAAAAATACCCAATGACTCAAGAAACAAAACACCGTAGTTTGGTGTCTACAAAATGAATGCTTTATGAAAAGGAGTTACTTGAAAACTTTTTATAAAATTTGGTTCAATGAAATAAAGACTCATAATAAAATATGTATTGTTTCATTTTATGCTATGTGGCTAAAACTTAAGATAAAACACACCTTAGGCCTAACTAACAAAAAATTTATTATTTTTCAGTGCTTTAAAAAAAGTATTATGATGGTTATGTTGGATAAGCATTCTGTGTAAGTTTCCACACTGCTGTAAAGAACTACCTGAAACTGGGTAATTTATGAAGAAAAGAGATTTAATTGACTCACAGTTCCACAGGCTTTACAGGAAGCATGACTTAGAGGCTTGAGGAAATTTACAATTATGGAGGGAAGCAAAGTGGAAGCAAGGATCTTCTTCACATGGTGGCAGGAGAGAAAGAGTGAAGGCAGAAATGCCGCACACTTTTTATTTATTTTTATTTTTTATTTTTTAATTTTTATTTATTTATTTATTTTATTATACTTTAAGTTCTAGGGTACATATGCACAACGTGCAGGTTTGTTACATATGTATACTTGTGCCATGTTGGTGTGCTGCACCCATCAACTCGTCAGCACCCATCAACTCGTCATTTACATCAGGTATAACTCCCAATGCCATCCCTCCCCCCTCCCCCCTCCCCATAATAGGCCCCGGTGTGTGAGGTTCTCCTTCCCGAGTCCAAGTGATCTCATTGTTCAATTCCCACCTATGAGTGAGAACATGCGGTGTTTGGTTTTCTATTCTTGTGATAGTTTGCTGAGAATAATGGTTTCCAGTTGCATAGACCTAATACCATAAAAATCCTAGAAGAAAACCTAGGTAATACCATTCAGGACATAGGCATGGGCAAGGACTTCATATCTAAAACACCAAAAGCAACGGCAACAAAAGCCAAAATTGACAAATGGGATCTCATTAAACTAAAGAGCTGCACAGCAAAAGAAACTACCATCAGAGTGAACAGGCAACCTACAGAATGGGAGAAAATTTTTGCAATCTACTCAACTGACAAAGGGCTAATATCCAGAACCTACAAAGAACTCAAACAAATTTACAAGAAAAAAACAAACAACCCCATCAAAAAGTGGGCAAAGGATATGAACAGACATTTCTCAAAAGAAGAGATGCATACAGCCAACAGACACATGAAAAAATGCTCGTCATCACTGGCCATCAGAGAAATGCAAATCAAAACCACAATGAGATACCATCTCACACCAGTTAGAATGGCAATCATTAAAAAGTCAGGAAACAACAGGTGCTGGAGAGGATGTGGAGAAATAGGAACACTTTTACACTGTTGGTGGGATTTTAAACTAGTTCAACCATTATGGAAAACAGTATGGCGATTCCTCAGGGATCTAGAACTAGATGTACCATATGACCCAGCCATCCCATTACTGGGGATATACCCAAAGGATTATAAATCATGCTGCTATAAAGACACATGCACACGTATGTTTATTGCGGCACTATTCACAATAGCAAAGACTTGGAATCAACCCAAATGTCCATCAGTGACAGACTGGATTAAGAAAATGTGGCACATATACACCATGGAATACTATGCAGCCATAAAAAAGGATGAGTTTGTGTCCTTTGTAGGGACATGGATGCCACACACTTTTTAAACCATCAGATCTCATGAGAACTCACTATCACAAGAACAGCAAGGGGAAATCCACCCCCTGTTTTAATCACTGCCCACCAGGCCCCTCCCCCAATTCGACATGAGATTTGGGCAGGGACAAAAATCCAAATAATATCATATACTAAAGTTAGTAAAAATTAATTGTTTTTGCTATAAAAGTAAAATGATAAAAACATTTATAAAAGTATGACTGGTATTTTGATATAATTTAAATTTATTAGAGAGACCGATGTGTACCAATAAACAAGTACTATGCAAAGTAACATGATTTAGAATGGAGCAAAGTAGAAGATGGAGTGTAAACAAGGAGAGGGAAGTTACTAAGTGCTCCTGTGAGACTAGGAAAACCACATGAAAGTAACACTGGAGCTGAAGGGCACTATATGCAAAGATATGCAAACATAAGAGAACATTTCGTCTTTAAGGAACTAAAAATGGTATAATGTTTCTGAAGTTTAAAGCATCAAAGAGGATACCTACAGGGAAAAAATACTGGACATACAGTCAGGGACCAAATCTATATTAGATATATTAAATTGTTATTCAATTTTAAGGATGAGAAAACTGAGATATAGAAACACTATCTTGTCTAAGTTCGTAAAGGTAAATTATAAAGGAACTACGCTGGGTCCAGGAGTAACATTATATCTTACAATAAAAATACATACATTGACGAATTTTGAAGAAGCTCTATGATACTTGGATAAAACATCCTTATTTGTAGAAATCAGGCTATAAGTCATTAGTATTTGTTAGGCATTCAGTGAAATAATGAATGTTGATTAATTGCAGTAGAAATATTAAATTACAGAAACATACACTTGAAGTTACTCATGATGAATTATGAACCTTACTATTAATTGATCTGAAAACTACTATGAAGCACTTAAATTCATCAGGTTTGACAAAATGGTTAGAGAAAAAAACAGCAACAAAGAAAATTAAATGTTTAATCAAAGCAAATGACTTTCTTTAAACTTAGTACAATCAGAAAAGTCCCTGGATTAGGAATAAAGAGGTCTTAATTCTAGACCTCTTACTATTTTTTATTATCTAACTACCTATTAACAGAACATGACTTAAAAACTAGTAAAAACAAAATAGTACTGATTAATGCATTCTCTATTCTTCTGATGAAACATATGAGCACCCGATCTGAGTTTTAAGAAGCAGGAATAAAATTTAGGATGTTATATCTGTATTTATGTTATTAACATTAACCTTTTTATCACGACCATAAAATATATGGATTCAAAGGTTGTAATTTGTATTTTACTGTACAGACCATCTGTTTCCAAGTACTTGCCACTTAGTCTAAATGATGGGAATAGATAAGCATGTGTTCTCTGGATTTCCTGGCTAATGACAACTTAAAACCACTTCCACGGCAAATGGGTACATTCTTGGTTTTACTTTAGAAAGCAAATAAGTGGTGCATGATACAGAATTTAGGTTATTAACAAAAGCACAGTCCTCTTGGCTAAACAGAAGACTACTACACGAATTATGACATAGTTTTTGCTAATCTTAAAAAAGACCTAAATAACAGTGGCTTAAGTAAGATAGACTAATATTTCTCTTTAAGTGTAAGTAGTCCATCAATAATACGTTGACTCTGTGGTGGCAGGAATCTGATACCCTATCTTTTATTTGACTATGGAGTCTTGTCCTCTTTTTCATGGTTTGAGATCATTCACTGCTACCATATAAGTATTCCAGCCAGTGAGGAGGCCATATCTCACACCTACTTAGTCATATCTTCTTGGCTACCACTTAATCACATGGCCATTCATAGCTGCAACAGAAATTTGTTAATCTAGTTTTTATTATGGGTAGTCATGTGTTAACTTAAAACCTACAGATATTATTCCAAAGAAGAGTTGTCAGGAGCATTCCATATCTGCCACTTCCCTGATAAAAATTTTCATGGAGAAAACAATGATAAACTTAGAATTGAGGCATTAATATATTGTAAAAAGGTTTTCAACTATTTGCAATACATATCTATAAATCTACAAATTTCTGTCACTCTCAAACGGACATTTAATAAGGGCATAAAAGATTTTTACTAAGTATATTTAAATCTGTATAACTATTATTTGTAAATGAGGTTTTAAATAGTTATTTTTATTTATTTTACCAATCAAAACTCAAATTTCTTTTTTTTTTTCTTTTCATACCCTGCAGATTACTAGGAAAATACCTTGTTAGCAAAATAAATAAATACATAAATAAATCAAATTTACTACAGGAATAGTTTAAAAACATAGTTTAATTGCTTTGTATGTGAAAAGTATGTCAATATGGATTCTCATGTTAAGGATTATGGATTCTTGTGTTATGGATTCTTGGCTCACCAAGGGTGAGGAAGCTTATTACACCAAGTTATGGGCTCCAAGTTTATTACATCTCCTTTATCTTCTTAATTATTTTTGTGTATTTATCTGCACATTTTCTACCTACCTCCTTCCATGATCCTATATTCACCAAGCTTTTGTATTAATCTTATTCATCTCCTTTAAGAAGAAATGATGCACCATAAACCAATCCATTCTATAATGTTAGTCATGATACTTCTCTTTGCCAACTGCGTTTATTTTATATGATAACTGACAATGAAGGATAATGCATGACCAGAACAAAAGAATCTAGAGCAACTATTTTTAAGAGACTGAGGCACTGAGTAGGAGAAATAATTTTCAAGCATTTCTGCCTTTTCAATGCTCCTCAATTCACAACCCATTAATAGATATCTATTCTCTTACATAAAGATTGTTTCATCTCAACATGAGACATAAGTTAACCACAGACATTTCTTTCATTGAATTAAATGGAATGCTTTGTAAAAAGCTGAAATCACTTTAATAATGGTATATCCAACAAATTAAACACATCAATATAATTAAAACATTGAATTCTCATTCTATCATTCGTCATTTTTTGCCATGTATATGTGGCTATAGAACTTACTAAGCTCTTTGTAGAAGAAATATTTAAACATTATAAATAATATACTTAAAATACTTTTTGAATCTGTATAGTTGAAGCTTAATTTTCAACTTAAATCAGGATGTATGATTATCTCCTTAAGTATGGGCTGCATATTTTTCTACTGATTGAGAATTTTAGTAGGATAATTTTATTCTTGAATTTTTTCAAAATAAGTCAATCTTAATGGAGTGGTAATTATTATTTTCTAAATAGCATTCTATTTCTAAATGCAATAAGAAAGTGATGTCATTCCATGCACAAATTGGGTCATTAGAATGTATTTGCATGAAGATATGGTAAATAATACATTTTTAATTTTTAAAATAGATTTTAAGGTTAAAGTAAGATACCTCAACACTGTGTGTTTTGAATTGTATAACCTTCTATATAAAAGTTTAACTTTAGACAATTGAAGATCATATATATACAATGTGAAATAGAAAACTTTTAAACAAAATCTGAATTGCTTGATACAATTATATGAATTTGGTGTAAAATTCACTATTTCTGAACTAAATTGATAATTTTTAAAGCCTCAAGTATGTAATGTGCACCAAATATCTTATTCCATATAACATTTATGTATATTGAAGTAATTGATTTCATATTGTCACGAGTCCAAAAATGTGTCAACCTGGTGAAAATATAAGCTTTAAAAAAGAGGCAACATAGAACAGTTGAGAGTGTAGACCCTGGAGCTATACTGACCAGCTTGAAATTCTGGCTCTGTTGCTTATTGGCTGTGCAACCTGGGTTGACTTACTTAACCTCTCTGGAATTCTGTATATCCATTTTTAAATTACAATAATAGGTTACTTAGGATTGTTGTGGAATTAAAAGTATTTGATACAACATAGCACTTTTTCTCATGTGGAACAAAATGGTCATTTAATTCCTTAAGCACATGGTTAAAATAGTCACTGTTACCTTTATGCCTTTCTGTTATTGCTGTTGAGTAGTTGTTTCTGGGGTAGATAATGAATGGAAACATTTTCTAAAGGCATGGCTTGTCTTTCATTTATCATCTCTATTCTCAAGCCACTAACTTAAGTTTATCAAAATGTGTAATAACAAGTGATAGAAATTATATTTTACTTAATAAATATCAGATGATCAGATATCAATTTAATCTTTATATTCTACTAGTTTTATATTATTTTAATCAATTATTTTTTATAGTTTTAATTTTATACATTTTTACTATGAAAGCAAAGGACTACATTTTTAAAAAATTATAAAGTAATGAGAAGGAAAATCGTAATGCTCTAATGCCATCACTTTTAGTACTTCTTTTTCTTTCTCTATATTATTTTTCCCTGCACATTTTACTTAGTGCATGTAAAATTTTATATCCTGCTTTTCTTCCTTAACTTTGTAACATAAACTTCTTCTTACTAGTACATAGTCTTTATAAGCATTATCGTTTAACAGCTGCATAACATTTCTTATGAGTCTCATAACAATTAACCATTTCACAAACAGATTTGTTTTTTATTCACTATGTCAGTGAATAACATGCTTAATGTCTAAACCGGAAGTTGAAATCTTGCCTGACTCTTTTTTCATCTGCTTCCACCTTTCACAAATCTCATCAATTGTAAAACTGGATATTCTTATTTTCTCAATTTAAGGTGAATATAGATACCTTTCTCCAGCAACTCTACTGCTATCTCAATTCAGAACATTATTTTCCCTAGTATGAATTATTGTACCATCTTTTAACTAACCTTCCTGCTGACTATCTTGCCTGTTAGAAATCTGTTATCTACTCTACAGTCAGGGTGATTCTTCTAAATGATAAGTTTAAGCAGTAGCTTTCATGTTTAAAATGCTTAGCCAGTATTCTCAGGGTAAAGTTCCAACTCTTTAATATTTCACATAGGCCTTCCCTGATTTGTAAGTCTGATAGCTGCACTAGCCTCATTTCATCATTCTACTCTTTTTACTCTGTCCTCTGTTCATAATGAAACTTTTGCATTTGTCAGTATGAGTCATTATTACCCTGGACATATGTACATACTATTTCCTTTATATGAATTAACTTCCTTGCTTTCCATTCTACCCTTTACTTCTAACAACTGATAATCACTTAAAATTAATTTGAGATATTCACAATTAAAGCAAGTTCTTGATTACAGGCAAAGATGAATTGAAAGCTTTTTCTATGGACTTTCATTAAAACCTAGCTTACCTCTGTGCTGACCCGTATCATACTCTATTGTCCTTGCCGTACTTATAAGTCTGTTTTCCACAATCAACAAAGTAATCACAGGCTGGGACTAAATTTTGTCCATCTTTAACGTAGAATTGCATCTTGAGTTTAGCAAAATTAATTAAAAATGGTTAAATAAACTAATGAGTATTATTTTACCTTTTTTTTTTTACCATTACAAAACATACTTTTATAAACAGCTTTATGGCAGCGACTTCTTCTTTTCTTTCTTTTCTGTTTTCTTTACTTTCTTCTTCCTTCTTTTTCTTATTCTTCTCCTTCTTCTCCCTTCTCTCCCTTTTCCTCTCCTTCTCCTTCTCATTCTCCTCCTTCTCTTATTATTCTTCACATTTAAATGTTTTTCAATGCCATTTGGGTATGCTGACTCTGCACTCTGATATAAATTGTTTAATTAAGTAGATTTTGTATAGTTTTAAGCCTTTGAACATACTTCTAGATGTAGGCTTATTATTAATCTATTGAATTTAGTGGGATGGTCAAATACAATTACTATCCAAGAGTTGGTTCCTGAGATTCACATGCACTCCTTAAATTAGTACTTTTCTTCTAGATTGGTTTTATCATGGAAAGTTCTTATTTCTAGAACCAAGAATACTTTCCCTCTGGTAATACTGTATGTGTTTCACTTTGTTCTGCCCCATGTCTTGGGAACAGGACATTGATTGATATTAATCATCAATATAAGAATTTGTAATTTGTTAGTAATTCTCTCTTTTACACAAGATATTTTTCATATTTATATTACATTCATCATTAAGATATAAAAGAGAAGACATACGGTATTGCTATGGTTAAAATAAGTGAAAATATATAGAGATAAGTTTATCTGTAAAGCAGAGTAAAAAATACTCATTCATTTCTGTTGAATTGTAAAGTTGCCATAACAAATTGCCAAAAACTTGATGGCAATTTGTTAGAAATTTATTGTCTCACAGTTCTGAATGTTAAAAGTTGGAAGCTAAAGTGTATGCTGGGCTTCTCCCTCTCTCTAAATACTCTAGGGGACAGTCGGTTTCATGCCCTTCTCTTAGTTTCTGGTGTTGCTGGCAACCCTTGGTATTTTTTGGATTGTAGATTCACCATCACAATTTCTGCCTTCATTGTTATATGGCATTCTCTCCGTATTTCTCTGTTTCTGTGTCTCTTTCCTCTTTACACAAGGATGAAAGTTATATTAAATTAAGGGCCTATCATTCCCCATTGTTCCCTCTTCTAAACTTAATTACATCTGAAAAGATGTTATTTCCAAAATAGTTCATATTCTGAGGCTCCAGGAAGAACCCAAGTTTGGGGGAGACAATACTCAATCTCATACTGTTTGTTTGTTAGTTGTCATTATTACCACTAATGAAGGACTGTTATAAAGAGAGAAAACTAATGAAGGACTGTTATAAAGGACTGTTATAAAGAGAAATAAAAGAGAGAAAAGAAAAAATAATGAAAAAAGAAACACTTTAAATGCAATTGGAAGGAAGAATATTTGAAATGGTTAGGGTTTAGCATATAGCCAATTCTCAATAAATACTTCTGAAATGGATTCCTAGAGATATAAATAAATATGATTATAGGTAGGCTTATTTGTTTCATTTAACTATAAACCCTCACTCAGAATTGCTAAGGACCACTGGTCTGAAGTTGGAAAACCTCTGAATTTTTTTATTAAATCAAAGTTGTCTATTGTTTAAATATTATTTAATTTCTAAATCCTACATATAAAATGTCACCAGTATATTTTACTAAAACCATCCTTTGACTTGATAAATATAAGAGTGGATAATGGGTATCATGTAACCTCTGGGAAACAAAACCCAAAGTGTGTTAAATATTTTTGTTTTCTAGGCATGGTAAGAAGGTTAATAAAAATTCACATAATTACATATAAGTTATAAATTATCACACAAAGGGAAAAAATCTTTATATATACACATTGAGTGTATAGAAATGATCATGTGTTCCTTCAGAATATGCAAGAAACACTTTCATTCTTGAACAAAATTGTCCAAGAAACAATCAAAACTGGCATATTCCAAATTAAGGAGGTTTAACTGAATGTATTTGCAAAGTTCATTTCATCTTAACAGTCTCTAATAATGAACTTTATTATTTATTTCCATAAAATGATAGAATGAAAGTTGAGAATTGTATGAGTTTTTATTTTTCCATTGGAAAGAGAAAGACATGTTTATGGTTTTCAGCAAACTATTTTATCTCTGATTCACACACACAAAAAGCTTCCAGAGTGGTATATTCTTCTACTTTCCTTGGAAAACAAAATATGCCTTTGGGACTGTAATTTTTCAATTTCCTCACATGAAAGAATATGAATAAACAAGCTGATGCTTACTATTAAAGAAAAATTGAGAGAAATAAGAAAAAGAAGGAAGGAAGGAAGGAAGGAGGAAGACAGAAGGAAGGAAGGAGAAAGAAGGAAGGAAGGAAGAGGGGAGGGAAGAGGGAGGAAAGGTGGGGGAGGGGAGGGGAGGAGAGGGGAAGGGAGGGGAGGGGAGAGAGAAAAAGAAGGGAAAGGAGGAAGAATGGTGGGGAGGAAGATGTATTAGTCCATTGTCATACTACTATAGAGAACTTCCCAAGACTGGGTAATTTATAAAGTAAAGAGTTTTAATTGACTCACAGTTCTGCAGGGCTGGGGAGGCCCCAGGAAACTTACAATCACTGTGGAAGGGGAAGCAAACAGGAGCTTCTACACATGGCAGCAGCAAGAAGTATGAGAGCTGAGCAAAGCAGGAAGCCCTTTATAAAACCATCAGATCTCATGAGAACTTACTGTCACAAGAATAGCATGGGGAAAACTGCCTGTGTGATTCAATTACCTCCTCCCAATGCATGTTGAGATTATGGGAATTGCAATACAAGATGAGATTTCAGTGCGGACACAGGCAAACCATATCAAAGGATAAGGATAGGAAGGAAACAAAGAGAAAGTAAATAAAAGAGTTAAGAAAGAAAGAAGTAAAAAAATAGTAAATTTCGAGCTTTTCTTAATCATGTTATACGGTTGCTAACTTCCAGATGCATATATTTGTGCTTTGATATTTAACATTGTAGTGATTCAACAGAAAAGAGCCACCAAATGAAACAAGTTTGCTTCTTTTCTAACTAGTATGATTAATAATTTTGTGCTTCTTAATTTAATCCAGATTTATGTAAAAATGATGATGTTTTCTAATTCCACCTTTTTCCATGAAGAAAAATGAGTGTACAAGGGTCTGGTGCTTTTTCTTAAACAAATTAAGCTATTTAGGCAGGATGAAAAAGTAATAGAAGTGGCAGTATCCATCACAAAAATACAGTAAATTACTTATTTAAATTAATATTGTAAATAAACCACAGGCTTTTAAGGAAATCGTCAAATGAATTTTATTAGAGGATTACGAGACACTCTCAAAACTTGGTCATATCAAATAGTCATCAGGACAGCACTATTTTTAATCAATGATTTGAAAATCATAAGCCTTGAAGAATTCATAAAATATCATTGTAAAAATGTTATTTACAAAACATGGATATTCTTTTTTAATAGGTTTGAAAAAATGGCCAGTTATTAGGCTCAGGGAAACATATTCAATGATTCCAAGCAATTGAGCATTGATTACATCTATATCATCCTTACGAAATAGTTTTAAATGTTCTCCTGCATGTAGCTACGGGTTTGGCATTAATCTAAATCATTCGAATCATAAAAGTTAATGACATAGTACAGAGAAATTCAATATGAACATAAGTAAAGTATAATGTATTATACGTAAGTATGAAAGAGACAGAAATCAAATTGAAGTTTTTAAGAAGTTAGTATTAGTCTGTAAATTGGATACTCAATATTTATGTCATACTTGCCTCATTTCTGTGAATTTAGCAGTCCTCAATTCCCCAGAAAATGTGACTTTCTTTATCTTAGTCCTACCTGGTTCTCTGAACAATAAAAACCACAGAGAGTGACTAATCAAAAATCATCATCTTCACACATGGGTTCCTACTGGTGAATCACCTTAACAACAGGTGATCTCAGTATTAACCTCTGAGTCTATGCATTACTATTTCAGTCCTTTCTCCTAGTAGCCTGGCATGAAAATATGTGCTTTATGTTGACCACTGGTCACAGGAAATGTTGCCACTGCAGTGTTTTTTCATCCTGTGCTGAATCCCAGGACTAATGTATCACCTGGAGATGGGCTTCTGCTAAATATCTAGTGTCTAGATTGTATTTGGATACAAAAACTGGTTTCCATTGTCATCCTAGGCAAAGAAATATGCTTTTAGTTTGGCAAATGCAATTCCCAGGCACTGAGCAACATTCCTAATCCAAACTGTGACACCGAGGCTCAGATGTTCTTAAATGACCAACTGTGATTTCTTAAACTAGCATCCTTGAATTTTTGCCTGAGTGTTTGCTTGAGAAAAATGATGAAGAGAAAGGGAAAAATCCAACCTAAAATTGGAGTGATTAGCAAAACAAGAATTATAACAAAGACCTGGAAAATTTCAGTGAATAATTAACCAGCCAATCCAAGGCAGATAATTCAAATTTGTTCTAATCTGAGTTAGTTTAATTACCCAAGAGATCAGACAGAACTGGAATATCCAGTAATATTGTTATAAGCATCATTTAGGAGTGTGACTTCCCTACTAAGAAGATGCAAATCGGAATTCTAGAATATGTATTCGGCCCTGGGATGGGATTGGTAAGGGGGCAGATTCCTTAGGATATCACAATAACAGTCCAGGGCAGGATCTAGTACCAACTCTAGTTGGATTCCTTCTCTAGAAAAAAATCAAGAACCAAAGCTTGAGTACAAGGTTATTCAACCACTTGCATTAACAAATGACCTGTGAGTTTAAATCTTTCATGTTCATTAATAATAGAAGTAGCAATGTTCAGATTCACTAATGAAAAAAATTTATTCTGGTAACCATTAGATAAGATTCACCTTGCCTTTGGATCTGAGAAGAGAAAATCCCCAAGATATTGGTCTTTTGGTCTAAAGCTCTACAATCTGATTCTTCCAAGACTTCAAGTACATAGGTGCCAAATGAGTGTTAAATATTATAAATATTAATGCTATATGAGTATGGAAGAGGTAAAGAGTTTTGTTCAATGAAACTTTTTCCTGAAAAGGTAGAACTTGAGCTGAGATTTGTAGGATAAATAGGAAAAGTGTGGTAAAGTGATCAGGATATTTTAGGAAAAAGGTATATGAGAACCAAAGGCCCAGAGGCAGGAGAAATTTGCCTATCATATCTAGAAGACTTAGAGCAGACAACTTGCTGTTGTGTCTATATTATGCTCATTTGTATTTTAGATAATAATATCCTGAATGATAAGCATTAAATAGTACATAATCTGGGAAATTTTAATGAAAGAGGTGGAATTTCAGAAGATCAAGTGGTATTTTATTATATTTTACCAGTTTTTTTTTCCTTTAAACACCATCAAAATTCAGTGAAAATTTTGAATGTAAACAACATGTAGAAAAGAGGCAAAATGCATTTGTTTTGCTTGAATTATAAAGCTCAATAATTTAATTCTTTATCTAACTTTTTATAATACTACTATTGAAAAGGGTGAGAAGGCAGTATTCAGTAAATTCAAGTGGAAAAACTAAAGAAGAGAAAAACCATCTATTGGTATGCTGTACTTCTAGGGCATATAAAATGGTATTAGTGTCATATTTGGTCCCATTCTTTAACAGTTTAACCTAAAGATGAAGTCATTTTTATTTTCTAAAAACATAGAAACCTTCATAGAAGACTAACTTCAAAGTTAAACTATTCTGACTTCCTTATGTAGCCAACAGCTTGAGGACATGGATGGCACATAACTCTCATAACCTGTAAAGTATATTGCTCTCATAAAGATAAAGCTTTTGGCTAGTAGGTCGCATCTAGTACTATGCTCAAAGGTTACTATAGCAAACATGCATGAGCAGTCTTTCACAATTCTCAGATGATTGAAATAAGGGAAGAACTAAAGCATATGAAAGTTCTTTGGAGACTGCTCAGTTGTCAGTATTACTCCTTTGTCAGGTAGCCACTTAATATTTTTAATGCATCAATTTATTTCATCCATGGGGATGTGTTATAGCTACTGGAATTACTTTTCCTTTAATGATGTGTATTATAGAGCAGAGCTACTAAACTAATCTCAGGAAAATTGTAAATTGTTAATGTTTTTTTTCTATTTATTCAGCTCACATAGAAAAAGGAGATCTGACTAAATATCTCAGATCTTTGTGTCTGAGATATCCTGCTGTTAGGAGAGAGAGGAACAAAGCACAGGCTGTCCAGAGAAGTTCCTCTCTAACTCAAGATGTTATTTTCCCTAGCGGGGACAGGAAGAAGGTCCATTACAAGTTTAATAACAAATGGCACATGTTAGAATCGGGAAAAGAACATGGGTTCCTCCCTGAACCAGGAAGAAATTGAATCCCTGAATAGACTAATAATGAGTTCTGAAATTGGGCAGTAATAAATAGCCTACCAACAACAACCAAAAAGCCCAGGACCAGAGAGATTTACAGGTGAATTCTACCAAAGGTACAGAGAGAAGCTGGTGCTATTTCTTCTGAAACTATTCCAAACAATTGAAAAGGAGTGACTCCTCCCTAACTCATTTAATGAGGCTAGCATCATCCTATACCAAAACCTTGCAGAGATATAACAAGAAAAGAAAACTTCAGGCTAAAATCCCTGATGAACATCAGTGCAAAAATCCTTAATAAAATACTGGCAAACCGAATCCAGCAGCAGATCAAAAAGCTTATCTACCACAATCCAGTTAGCTTCATTCCCAGGATGCAAGGTTGGTTCAACACACACAAATCAACAAAAGTAATTCATCGCATAAAAGAACTAAAGACAAAAAAAAATACATGATTATCTCAATAGAAGCAGAAAAGGCCTTCGGTAAAATTCCACATCCCTTCCTTTAAAGCTCTCTATATACTAAGTATTGAAGCAACATACCTCAAAATAATAACAACCATATATGACAAACCCACAGCCAATATCATACTCAATGGGCATAAGCTGGAAGCACTCCCCTTAAAAACCAGCACAAGACGAGGATGCCTTCTCTCACCACTTCTATTCAACATAGTACTGGAAGTTCTGACCAGGGCAATCAGGCAAGAGAAAGAAATAGGGGGATTCAAATAGGAAGTCAAATTGTCTCTGTCTGCAGCTGACATTATCGTATATTTAAAAAGGAGAAGAAAAAAATAACTGTTTAACTGGTTAATATTAATTAAAATGTAACACATATTTTGAACAATATGCACTGCTTTGTTTAAAAGTTTGAAACATGTAAAAAACCTTGAATTTTTTCACATTTCTAGGAACCTGGAAATGTTCATTGCTTCTAAAAATGAGTTTGCATTCTTTTTGTTCTTAATTTGCTAAAATTTTTAATTGAATTAAAGCAATACTGACATTTAAAAAAAGAAAAGAAAACCCCCAAAACTCCTTAAGCTGATAAGCAACTTCAGCAATATTTCAGGGTATAAATCAATGTGCAAAAATCACAAGCATTGCTTTACAACAACAATAGACAAGTAGAGAGCCAAATCATAAATGAACCCCCATTCACAATCACTACAAGGAAAACAAAATACCTAGGAATACAACTAATAAGGGAAATGAAGGATCTCTCCAAGGAAAACTACAAACTGCTATTCAAGGAAATTAGAGAGGACACAAAGAAATAGAAAAACATTCCATGCTCTTGGATAGGAAAAATCAATATCATGAAAATGACCATATTGCCCAAAGTAATTTATAGATTCAATGCTATTTGCATTAGATTTCCTTTGACATTTTAACAGAAATAGAAAATAAAACTATTTTAAAATTCATATAGAATCGAAAAAGAGCCCTTGTAGCCAAGACAATACTAAGCAGAAAGAACAAAGCTGGAGGCATTACACTACCAGACTTCAAACTATACTAACAAGGCTACAGTAAGAAAAACAGCATAGTACTGGAACAAAAACAGACACATAGACCAATAGAACAGAAGAGAGAACTCATAAATAAGACCACGCACCTACAACCATCTGACATTTGACAAACCTGACAAAACCAAGTAATGGAAAAAGGATCCCCTATTTAAAAAATGGTGCTGGGAGAACTGGCTAGCCATATGCATATGATATATGCATACATTGAAATATACATCGGAACTGGACCTCTTCCTTACACCTTATGCAAAAATTAACACAGCATGGAATAAAGACTTAAATGTAAAACCCGGAGTTATAAAAACCCTAGAAGAAAACCTAGGCAATATCATTCAGGCCATATGCATTGGCAAATATTTCATGATGACAACATCAAAAGCAATTGCAACAAAAGCAAAAATTGACAAATGGGATCTAATTAAACTCAAGAGCTTCTGCACAGCAAAAGAAACTATCATCAGAGTGAACAGACAACCGACAGAATGGGAGAACATTTTTGCCATCTATCCATCTGACAAAGGTCTAATATCCTGAGTTTACAGGGAGCTTAAATACATTTACAAGAAATAAAAAAAACAACCCTATTAAAAAGTGGGCAAAGGACATGATCAGACGCTACTCAAAAGAAAACATTAATGCAGCCAACAATCATGAAATAAAGCTCAACATCATTGATCATTAGAGAAGTGCAAATCAAAATCACAATGAGTTGGCATCTCACACAGTTAGAATGGCTATTATTAAAACGTCAAGAAAAAACAGATACTGGTGAGGTTATGGAGAAAAAGAATGCTTTTACACTGTTGGTGGGAATTTAAATTAGTACAACCATTGTGGAAGACAGTGTGACAATTCCTTAAAAATCTAGAAGCAGAAATACCATTTGACTCAGCTGAGTCATATACTGAGTATATAACCAAAGGAATATAAATCATTCTATTATAAAGATACATGCACACATATATTCTTTGTGGCACTATTCACAATATGGAAGAAAGGGAATCAACCCAATTTCCTATCAAGGATAGACTGAATAAAGAAAATGGTACATATACACCATGGAATACTATGCAGCCATAAAAGGAAATGAGATCATGCCTTTTGCAGCAATATTGATGGGGCTGGAAGTCATTATCCTCAGCAAGCTAATGCAGGGGCAGAAAACCAAACACTACATGTTCTCATTTATAAGTGGGGCTGAATGATGACACACTGGGGGGAAACACACACTGGGGCTGTCGGTGGGGCAGGGGTGGTGTGGAGGGAGGGAGAGCATCAGGAAGAATAGCTAATGAATGCTATGCTTAATACCTAGGTGATGGTTTGATCTGTGCAGCAAACCATCATGGCACACATTTACCTAACTAACAAACCTGAACATCCTGCACATGTATCCCAGAACTTAAAATAAAAGTTGAAGGAAATAAAAAGTAACAAGATCGTGTCCTTTTCAGGGACATGGTTGGAGCTGGAGGCCATTATCCTTAGCAAACTAACACAGGAACAGAAAACCAGAAACTGCATGTTGTCACTTATAAGTGGAAGCTAAATTATAAGACCCATAGTGGGGAATAACACACATTGGAGCCTTCTGGAGGGTGGAGGGTGGGAGGAGGAAGAGGATCAGGAAAAATAACTAATATCTTAATATCTGAGTGATGAAATAATCTATACAACACACCCTCATGACACAATTTTACCTATATAACAAAACCTGCACATATACTCCTGTACTTAGCAGGTAAAACAATTTAAAATTATTTAAATAATAAAAAGGAAAAGAACATGGGTTCTAATGTATAAATACCTGAGTTTGAGTTATGGATTCACAGATTGCTACATAACTGAACTCTGCACATCATTTGAGATGATCTTGACCTTAGTTTCCTACACTTTAGAATCACAATAATAACGCCAACCTAGTAGTATAATTGTAAGGATTCTGTAAATGTATATGAAGTATGTAGCATAGTAGATGGGATACCATAGTTTCTACTTAATATTTTTGTTATAACAATGAATTTTCAAGGGGTATACATCTAGAGTCATCACTGTTTCAAATAAAGGTTGGTAAAGTTCTAAGCTGGTTTATTCTGGGGAAGAAAATTTAGTGAAGAGTAAAACATGACGTTAGCCCTGTTACAATCATCACATAGTAATAATTCCACAGTGTCTCCCTTGATAATGCTGAATCCATCTGAAAATTGTGTGTGAATCTGCAACTATATAAATACATTGTATAAATCTAAATGTGTACATATATGTTTATATATGTATATTGATGCATATACGAGCATGGTATGCATAGATGTGTAATTTTGTATACATGTATATGTGTGTGCATATAGATGTATCTGTGTATATGTTCATGTACATCCACACAAACAAACAAAAAACTTACAAAGAGCTCTCCAAGGTGCTGAGCACCGATTGCCTAGATCCTTTACTTGTCATTTTTCCGTGTTGCTACATGATGCCTACATAAGTGGCAGAGAAGTGATATTAGCATTGTTCCACAGAGAAACTTCACTGTCACTGTATCTCATCCACAGATATAATACCAAGATGGCAGGTAACTAAACAGACTATAAACTTCTTGAAGGATTGTCCAAAGTCTTTTGTAATAAGTAAACATGCAAATGCTTCTATCACAATAGCTACATTTGAAAAAGTAATGATATAAAGAAGAATACAGCTTTGACTTCAGGATAATAGGAAGCTGAAGAGGTTACAATGGGGGTGGAAGGGATAGAACAGGTTTATTGTGTTCTGATTACCAGCTGATATGGTTAGGCTGTGTCCCCATCCAAATTTCCTCTTGAATTGTAGCTCCCATAATCCCCATGTTGTGGGAGGGACCCGGTGGGAGATAATTGAATCATGGGGGCAGTTTACCCCATACTGTTCTCATGGTAGTGAAGAAGTCTCATAAGATCTGATGGTTTTATAAGGGGAAACACCTTTTTCTTGGCTCTCACTCCCTCTTTGCCTGACGCCATGTGGTATGTACTTTTCACCTTCCCCCATGATTGTGAAGTCTCCCAGCCACGTGGAACTGTAAGTCTATTGAACCTCTTTTTCTTTGTAAACTACCCAGTCTCAGATATGTCTTTATCAGCAGTGTGAAAGTGGACTAATAAACCAACGCGTCTGAGTCTGATGAAGCAGAGCACACTCATATGCAACAAGTTATATGAAGCAAATGTGTTACTTATAGGCAGCAAGAAATACAAGCAGCCTATGATCCATTGTGAGTAACTCTTTCAGGGCTCAGAAAGCTGCCTCAGGGTGAATGGGGTCTGATCCATGTACATCACAACTGAGGGACCCCTACAAGAGGCTCAGGGTCGTATATCACAGGAATACCATGAATCACTGGAAAAAGCTTCAAAGATACCCCACTTTTAGGAGAGAGAGAATCAAAGTCCAGCCTGTCCAGAAAAGTTCCTCCCTAACTCAAGAAGTTATTTTCCCTAACAGGGACAGGAACAAGGTCCAGGCTGTTTCAGGCAGTTTCTCTCTATCTTCGGACATTGCATTTCCACATATTCTGCAGTTATTCTTGAGAACTACAAGTCAAAAAGGGGACATAACTACATGCAAAACATGGGGGAGAACACAGCCACCTGGAGAACTGTTTTGTTGGGGGACAGATCATTAAACTATCTAGTTAGTATAATATTTAAAAACTGATTAAACAATGGGATGTTTCAAGAGAACAAATGGCTCACATTCTGATAATTTCCTTGACTCATAGACATTTTTGCTTGCCTTTAGCTATTGAAGATGATAAAGATCATTTATATTAGCTAGCATGAGAAAAAAAAATGGCTATGTCATTTCCAATTGTACGCTACTTTTCATGAGTTCAGAAAAGCTATCTTTAGCTGATGTTTGACCATTGGCCTTGGCTTTGAGATTCCAAAATAGAATCTTTTGTGGAATTAATGGTTAGTTATTCAAGAAACCACTGGATATCATTCACCAAGAGAGGGGATTCTTTTCCCCTTTTCATATTTATTTCATTAATTAAAAACTTACTGAGCCACTGGAGTGACCTTTTTTCCTTCATGTCATCAGGTAAAAATGAGTTTAAATTCATCTCATCACAAGAAAGAGATCTAGAGGGGCCAGGCACTGTGGCTCACGCCTGTAATCCCAGCAATTTGGGAGACCAAGGCAGGCGGATCACAAGGTCAGGAGTTCGAGACCAGCCTCACTAACATAGTGAAACTCCATCTCTACTAAAAAATACAAAAATTAACAGGGTGTGGTGGCACATGCCTGTCATCCCAGCCACTCAAGAGGCTCAGACAGGAGAATCGTCTGAACCCAGGAGGTGGAGGTTGCAGTGAGCCAAGATCGCACTATTGCACTCCAGCCTGGGTGACAGTGAGATTCCATCTCAGAAAAAAAAAAAAAAAAAAAAGAAAAAGAAAAAAAAATAGATCTAGAAATAAACGCAAAATTAGTTTATGCCACTATAGTCTAGAATAGCAAATTAATTCAAACATCTTTATAAATCAAACATTATAATAATGTTGTTAATGAAAATACAAATCTCTAATTTAAAAATAAAACACCTTATATTTTTGCATCTCCATCTGATTACAACATGAGAATATCTGCAATAGAATATTCTGTGTATGCCAAGTTCTTATCAAATACTTGACACTCACTGGCACCAGAATTAGGATGCCATTTACTTGCTATTTTCCTACTACCTAATACATTTGCTTTACATGATTCCACTATAATTTAAAACAGTAAACCTTAATTTCAATTTATCTTAGTTTTATTTTCCCTCATTTTTAGTTTTATTCTTTGTTTTTAAATTTATTTATTATTATTATTATACTTTAAGTTCTAGGGTACATGTGCATAACGTGCAGGTTTGTTACATATGTATACTTGTGCCATGTTGCTGTGCTGCACCCATCAACTCGTCAGCACCCATCAACTCGTCATTTACATCAGGTATAACTCCCAGTGTAATCCCTCCCCCCTCCCCCCTCCCCATGATAGGCCCCGGTGTGTGATGTTCCCCTTCCCGAGTCCAAGTGATCTCATTGTTCAGTTCCCACCTATGAGTGAGAACATGCGGTGTTTGGTTTTCTGTTCTTGTGATAGTTTGCTAAGAATGATGGTTTCCAGCTGCATCCATGTCCCTACAAAGGACTCCCATTACTGGGTATATACCCAAAGGATTATAAATCATGCTGCTATAAAGACACATGCACACGTATGTTTATTGCGGCACTATTCACAATAGCAAAGACTTGGAATCAACCCAAATGTCCATCAGTGACAGACTGGATTAAGAAAATGTGGCACATATACACCATGGAATACTATGCAGCCATAAAAAAGGATGAGTTTAGTTTTATTCTTATAAGAGATATTATTAGTAAATAGTTCTAGTGTGTTTCTTAAGTCTTGGAAGTCAATTTAAATGGGATACACTGAACGAGGTCAAAGAAGGTCTGCACATTTCTATTAGACAACAGAGGCTTTGGGATTTCCTTGAAACTTGCATCATATGCTTATTCTCTCTTCCTAAAGCCATGGGAGAAAGGCTTTAAAGCAGTACTGTGAATGGGCAGTTAGTCTACGTTAACTATTCAGAATAGTCTATAAAATGCATCATTCCTGATGCAGCTAAACTGCACTTATTTCCTGAAAAAATCCAAGAGGTCAAATTCATTTTTTTTTTAAAAGGAATCTAAAATAAAAGCTCTATTATTCAAAAGTCACTGCTCTAGTTATTTGTGGCATGGTTCTGACTGCTGCCAGCTCTCACACATGAAGCAGAGTTGGATGGTCACCTCTATAACACGATCAGAAAAATGTGCTCCATGGTATTGCAGAATTGCCAAATAGTAGCTGACAATGTCCACTGCAATATTAGAGTAGAATAGTTTCCAGATAATTTTAAAATCACCTTTCATTGCCTCATGGGGGATTTTTTTCACCATCTGGGAAGAGCATTCTAGAAGCCAGAATACATTTTTAGAAATAGTTTAAATAGACAAGAAATGTCAAGAAAGATTCCATCTTGAAGCAATAATACTAGGTTACATCATCATATACTCCTCTAAGAAATGTCTGATTATTTTCAAAGGGAACTGCCCTCTGTATGCCAAGACACAAGATCCAGTATACCACATTCCTGAGAGAAGTAACCCCAAGTATAGGGATGGCACAGGCCCCCACAACATCCTTATTATATTAGTACATGAAGCCAGTGCTAATGGTAATCAATTACAGAAGTTATAAAAGCATTCCTATTTCTGCTTTGAATGTCTTAACATGAAATAGCTTATTTTAGAACACTCCAGAAAGAGTCAAAATATTCTAAAACTGAAAGAAAATAATAGTAGTAATAGTCACCATTTTGGGAGTACCTATTATCTGTCAGGCAATTTACATCCTTTTAAAAATATTGATACATTTTTCTCACATATTATAGATGAAAATGGTGGGGGTGGTCAACAAATGTAAAGCAATTTGTCTAAGGTTATTGAAAACCATGAGAGGTCTTTCCACTACCCAACACCGTTGTCAGGAATTGTTTGTAATCATATTTAACCATAACCAGAGCTTGTAACATAACTTGTAACCGTTACAAGCTGTGCATAAGGAAGGAAGGAATAGAAAGAGAAGAGTATGAAAAAAAAAAACAAAAACAAAATTCTTGGCCACTGCAAAGAAATTCTGTGCACATCTGGTTTAAGTCAATGCAAAGACAAATTCAATATATTTCATAAGATAAAAAGTCTAAATGGAGAAAATGGTCACTCAACAAATTAGACATCTAAGTGTTACTAATACATAGATATGACAATGATAAAAATAGAATTTGCTACATTCTATGTCCTAAATCCTGAAGTAGAGGACTATTACATGTGCAGTATCCCATTTCATTTATAGGAACAACCGTGTAAGTGAGGTACTATTATTATAACCATTTTCCAGATAAAGAAACTGAAATGGAAGAACATGAAGAAATTTTGCAAAGATTACATGGCTAATTGGTGGCACATTTAATATTTAAAACCCAGGGCATTTAACACAAAAATGCCGTTCTAAATAATAGTACGCTGGCAGCCTATATCATTTTCTGTATTACTTGTGACATTTTGATTTGCTCAAGATTTAAAATATGCCATTAGAAATGCTAAAATAACCTTCAAAGTGATGGCCTCACTATTCTTCCACATAATAATCATTCTTGTGTTTTTCTCTAATATACCAGAGCATCCCTTGCTTTATTGTCTAGTCACATATATGTGTGTGTATCATAAAGTGTATATATATATATATGTATATATGTATACATACATATGTGTGTGTATCATATAAATATTTCAAGTATATATATACATATATTTGTAAGTATAGTGTAAACATTCAAGAAATAGAAGTAATAGTCAGGAGTTCCATTTTATCTATTTTTCTCTTAAGCTAAATATTTCCTCTCTTAAGCTAAATAGTGTTTCAGCCTTCCAAAAAGCTTCCAAAATGTCGACCTTTATTTTTCCTAACACAATCTAAGATTATTAAGCCATTTCACAAATTTAGGAATTCAAACTTAGAAAAGTGATGTACTCAATATCACATACTAAGAGAAAAAAAGTAGGTTTTCAGGCCAAGATTTCTTACCTTGGAGTTCTTTCCAATATCTTATTTTTAAAATAATTTATACTTCTTTATAGAGAGTAGACATTCATAAATTTGGTTAATGAGGTCCCTGTTATTAAAAAGAAAGACATCTTTGTTTCTGAGAGCTCTCTAAATGACCCATTGGCAAAGTATTTCTCTACAAATACAGGGCTATACTTAATTTCCTTATGATTGAAATTGAGGCTTGAAAACCACCACTTACTGTTTTGCTTGGGGCAAATAAAAGCACAAAGTCTATAAGAAGAAAAAAGAACACTGACTTTATGGTTTTATTACTGGCCTTAGGACACAAATCTAAATAAAAATTTTGTGTGGGATCTGGCTAGTGCTTTCTACCTCTCTCTAAAAAGAAAATTCAAAGCATGCTTACCATTTGTATGCAGGAAAATTAACACAGAAATTTCCATATTTTAATTCAACAAGTTAGTAGTACAGTGCATCACAAACCATATTACTGCAACACCCTCTAAAGCATGGTCATTCACAAATTGTCTGTGTGGTTCAAAATATCACACAGTGCTGAGCTTTCTTACCTATTTGCATATATTGGTGCTTTATACCTGCAATAAGGTTGTAGTGGGGATCTAGGGTCTCCTTAATTCCCATTATACTTTTCAGCAGTCAAACTTAGCCAAACTATATAGAACTGTTTGTAGCTAAGCAACAGCTTCTAATTTGCTGCACAGTTTGAATATTACAGAGTAAGTGGGACTTCAAAGCCATCCTCCAGGGATGAGTAAAGCAGCAGTTCACGTGCTCCTCCATTTGAATCAGTGACCTGAGAGCCTTAGGTTCTACTTTGGGATCAGACAAGACTTCGTGAAGATTGCAAAACTCTCCTCATTTTTTTTTTCTATCTATACTTTTGTAGAAGAGAAACTGAGACTGTAGTGTCGAAAAGTGCTTCAAAAGTATATTTATAGCCTACATCTGAGTACACTGAACAACTTCAAAGGAAAACTAACACCATTTATATTTTAAGAGCAGAAGCTTGTTTAACAGAATTAGCTCAATGAATGTAGAAAAATCTTGTCCTCTCCCCTTTAGCAAGACTTGAAACATATTGTTTCCCTTTAATTTATATTTTCTATAACATAATAATCAGTCTTTTGTATAATCTGTAAGCACCATTCATATTCTAGTAATCATTTTCATTTTTTTGTTTCCTTTTTTTTCCCTAGAATTATAATTGCATCATCTTTTGCCATTGATGAAAGGGTTGAAATGTATCTTTAAAAAAAATTATTTTTACAAAAGCTGTTTAACGTGATAGTGCATTATTATGATAATGATTTAAAGTTTATATCTGAATATCCCCAAAAGGAGAGATTTCATCTAATAATATTTTATGCAATTACCCCAACTTTATCTGACCATAAGGGCCAACAGGTCATCACAGATGTCCATTACAAAGACAGGCAAGACACGTGTCATTCTTTTTGGCTGCCCATTTAATGTTTCCCCTTATAATGTTTGCAAAAACTCTCACCTTACGAGTGTTCTTGCAAACGAAGAATCTGAAAATGCCAGAAATTCATGTCCAAAGCTTCCATGCATAGTTAGCAAGCACACGACCTAGACTCCAATAAAATGCACCCGCCGAAACTTCAAAGGAAGGAATAGTGAGACAAATGAGTGGTGGATTACCTGGAGGTAGTGATATTATCTGGGAGCTGAGTCAGTGATGTTGATGGTGCAGGCTTCCTTGCTAATATGTGGTCATGGCATCAGGATGATTACCTGATACCATTTCTGATATGTAATATGGAATCTATTTGTTAGAGCTTCCCTGTCTTCAGTCTGTTTCAATCTTTCCTGTTGATTTTATAAGCATCAAAATTTTCTTAATAAAATAGGAGCCTTGTCTTTATTTTGAAATCCATTTAATAAGCTTTGATTTCTAGGGATATAAAACACCACAAATGAAATGCAAATGTTGCAAACTGCTACCCAATATTACACTTCAAATACATAAACATTGAGCATTTAAGAAGAAAAAGAACCCAAATCCTAAAGTTACAGACATTAGATATCATGTATGATACATGTATTAGTTTGTTTTCACGCAGCTGATGAAGACATACCTGAGACTGGGTAATTTATAAAGAAAAAAGATGTTTAAGGAACTCACAGCTTCACGTGGCTGGGGAGGCCTCACAGTCACGGTGGAAGGTACATCTTACATGGCAGCTGACAAGAAGGAACGAGAGTCAAGCAAAAGGTGTTTTCCCTTATAAAACCATCAGAACTTGTGAGACTTATTCACTACCATGAGAACAGTATGGAAGAAACTGCCCCCATGATTCAATTATCTCACACCGGGTCCCTCCCACAATACATGGGAATTATGGGAGCTACAATTCAAGATGAGATTTGGGAGGGAACACAACCAAACCATATCAATACTTAAAAGAGGGAACATCATTATCTCAATGTAAACTAATCTCTAAGAAGCCTAAATCAAACTTAACCACGAAGTATCCCACGACACTCTTTTTCTTAACTCAAAGGTGTTCAAGGACAATGGGATATGCCTAAGTCAGATTTGACTTTATAACTCCCCCAATTTCTGATTGAATACTCCATTTTTATTTATTTATTTTTTTTAGAACTGGGGTCTTGCTTTGTGGTCCAGGCTGGAGTACAGTGGCATGGCAATCGTAGTTCACTGCCACCACAAATTCCTGGGCACAAAGGAACCTCCCACCTCAGCCTCCCAAGTACCTGGGACTACAGGTGTGTGACACTGTCCCTAGCTAGTTTTTTTTTAAACTTCATATAAATATGAGATCTCACTATCTTTCCCAGGCTGGTCTCAAACTCCTGGGCTCAAGGGATCCTCCCACTTTGGCCTCCCAAAGTGCTGAGGTTATAGGCGTGAGCCACTTCACCAAGCCTTAATACTCTTATTTTTAAGAGGCTATCAACATCTGCATTTTTGAAAAATCAAGATAAAACCAAAGTAGGAAAACACTAAAGAGATTTATTTGCTGTGGGTCAAAAGTTCTGGATAGTCCATTTAGCATACTGATCATTGACCTTTGTAAAGAAAAATAAATCTACAATGTGATGATGATATCTGGTAAAGGCACAACTAGAAATAAATAATCAGTAATGTACAAATTTAAAAAGTATTATTTCTTTTTTTTTCCTCCACATATACATTTATTTTAATATTTATGTGGGCTGGGCATGGCGGCTCATGCTTGTAATCCCAGCACCCTGGGAGGCCGAGGTAGGTGGACCACCTGAGGCCAGCAGTTCGAGACCAGCCCGGCCAACATGGCAAAATTCCATCTTCTACTGCTTCTTTCAAAAAATATTCCAGCTTATTTGAGGATTAGTCTACTTCTTTATAGACAATTTTACATATTGTTGAAGCCAAATTTATGCTATATAAAACGTTTTCAACAGATGTTTTCCATCTACTACTCTCAGACTATATTCACCCAAGTTGAGACATCTGAATTTAAAATTTAAAAATTAACACTTTAGGTAATTCCAAATTCATAAATATGTAGAATTATGTTAATACAATATTTGAGGAAAATTAGTCTTGAAGGAACTTACTTAAAGCTCATTGCCTGGTACTGCATGTTAGAACAGATCCCGCAGACTGGAAAACCAGGGGTTTCAGCGGTGATCATTGCAAATCAGCAAGAAGTTTCATCTTTTCTAACTGCTTTAGATAATGTTTCTATATTTGCAACAGTGTACTTGAGAGAATTCTAGGAAACACTGTTATCTTGCATGCCCCTGAACAGATACTCATGGAGGTGGAGAGGTATGGACTCTCATCTCATCAGCTGAATTATCAATAAATATCAATGACTATTTTTAGTATAAAAAACAATTTTGAAGCCATAAAAACTTGAAATCTGGGCAAGAGAGGAGTAAAGAAAGAAAGGGGTCATAGGTTTAGAAGGAGAATGAAATAAGGAATCAGTACTTTCCTGGCCACCTCTAGTTCCAAAGCTTCCAATCACAAGAGATAAATATATATTTAACTCTAGAAAGTTATAAAGAAAAAAAATGAACTTATATTTAGAATTTTGGATAAGATGTTTAAACACAAAAGTAAGCCCCTGCTTTGTATTGCCTCTGCAAATTAAGTGATTTAGAAATACTAAAATTTCCTTATGTAATTCATGTAAATAATCCTTGAGATAATATTACTTGTCCATGGCTCTTGTGAAAAAATAATCAAATATCTTGCTAATTGTTCTCATAAGAGTTAATATCTTTTGCTAAATCCTATTACTCTTGGAAAACAAGGAAAAACAGTTTGAAATACTATTCTCTTAATTTTACCTACTAAGAAACGTACGTATATCACATCCACAGAGATCTTTCATAGGTTGTTTTGGGTAATTATATTTACTAAATATTTATGTTAAGAGTTATGTGTTTGAACTTAGTTGAGACCAGTTCTTAAATGAAACACTTAAATTACAAGGCATGATGTAATTACCTCTCTTTCAATGAGGAAATGCATCTTGCGTATTGCTAGGGACTCTCAGAGTCTTGCACTGAAAAGATTCATATATATGTATTGTTGCCAATTGATTTCAAGACTAGCACACTGAAAGCTTACAAAATCTTTTACAAATATAACTGTTTTTCTATGGGAAAAATGTGTTCCTCTTTTATAGCTATGATTCAATAATAAGGGTTATATAGCCTGCCACATCAAGCCTCTTCTGGATCACAAAGGCTCCGGTTATTCCCTTTAAACAAAATGTTTCATAGATGAACACTGCTCTCCTGTGATCAAAGAAAGGAACTGCTTTCATCATAAACCGGATAAGCACTGTCTTTTTATCGTCAGTGTTTCACCTCCTGTTTTCCTGTGGTGATTAGCAGGATTTTCTTCTATATATTATGTCCATTATTGCTCAGAGGAAGTCTTCCTCTTTCTTTTCCAAAGTGAACCTATTACTATACTAATTATTTTACTCACATAATTATAATTAAAATTCTAGTTCATATTTGCCCTTGTTAGAGCCATAGTAGAAGAGTTTGTAAGGATAAAAAGCCTTTCAAGAATTGATCGTATAAATGTTGGCAAATCAAAAGATACTTTATTTGCAAAATTTTCTCATGTAAACCAATGTGCTCATATAAAATTAGAGCCTTGAATCCCACAGTTTGTTTTGTCCTGTCTTTTATCAAAAAGAAAGAAAGCTTAATGTCATATCTTAAAGAAATAAGCTTCTATGGATATTTGCCATTTTCAATGCCCACTACACTTTGCAAAGCAATAGCATTTATTCTCTAACAGATTTTATTTTTATTAAGAAATAGAGGTTTAGGCTTCCACCAATGGTGTTCTATATTCATAAGAAGAGCTTCCTGAGGTTTCTGTAAAGCCACCATAATTTCCACAGACACATTTATCTAACAGTTGATGTCATTTTGGTGAGAGAAGGAGGGCAGCTAGGAAACTTGTTCCCTGTGAGCACTGATCCATAACACACTGCAAACAAGTCTGTCAGAGCAGCCTTCTGTGGGGAGAGTAAGCACAATTGCTACATAATCAGGCTCTGCCACCTAGATTAATGCCTTACAGAAAAGGCTAAAATGTGTGCCTCTCTTAAAGTGGTAGACACATATCTGTCACATAAAACACAGTGCAGGGTTTCTGAGAAATTCTTCTATCATATCTAAATTGATATAAAGCTAATTACCAGAATATATTTATATTATATATTAAATTATATATATACACACACGCACACACACACACATGCATGTATGTATGTGTATTCCTGATGCAGCTGGGCACAATTGCAGCTGGCAGATATTAGAACGACCACCTGCCACACACCTGCTAAAGCCACTGCTGATAGTGCTAACAGCAGTGAAACAAGGGATCGATTTCCCAGAGAGAGTAAGTCAGAGCCTTGGGGAAAAGCAATTCATGGAGGTACATAAGAATTTGACTTTGTATAGTCTAGTGTAGATCATCTTATTTGAGCAAAGAGAACACAAATATCTAGGGAAACAGCTCAGCGGACACTCACATAATCAAAGTATTTCAATTACTCATTGAAACACTTTGCTGCTTGAGATTTTTAGGAAGACCCACGGAATGGATTGTCTAGATTACTGAACAAGAAACTCTGAGGAAGTGAAGCCTCAAGCATTAGCAGTGATGGCAGAGTCAAAGATGAGGATACTAGGAGAAGTGGAGGTGTTGCAACCCATAAAGTATGTCATTTTCTCACAATAGTAATTATTTCTTCAAGTAGTGAAAACAAAACAAATCAAAAGAAAATCTGGATTATTTTTAAGAAAACAGATATTGTTTATCATATCCAATCCTGGATATGATAGATAACTGTACCTTCTCTACACGTTGGGAATTGAAAATCCATACCCTCATCCCAATATATACGTACCCCAAGCTTCCCTGGATTAAAATTTGACATGTATGATAAAAAGTCAATATTAACAATTTACATGTCAGGCTGAGATGTCTGGTTCAGGAGTGAGAACATGATCAAGATTTAGCCAAAACCATTCTTCCCGAAACCTTGGAACTGAAACTGATAAGAGATAAAAGAGTGAAAGAAACTGAATTACTTGTTTGCTGTGGATTTCCTATGTTAATTTTATATCAAGAAATTATTGTTACCTGCTTAAAACATGGAAGTAGAGAATATTTGGTAAAACAAGAAAACTATATGAAACAACAGTCTAGTTTTTCATAAGAAGTTTTTAAATCTATTGCTTTATATTAAAGTCAAAGTTGAAATGAAAATACTGTGCATTTTATCTTGTTTGATGTTGGAGCAGGATTCTGGAAACACTCAACTAAAAAATTCAGATAAACAATAAAGAGTAATGGGTTGTAATTAACTTAACAGGATAATCACCTGTCTATAACACATTCCCTTGCTTCAAGTGCCCTTGTAATCAAATTACTTTGTGACTCTCTGTGTTACAGAAATCTACCTTTAATTTGCATCCTTATTCCAGAAGGGAATAAGACCAGAACAAGTACTTATATAGAGATAGCAGAGTGTGTTTATTCAGAAAGGGGGCCCTCTTTCTGTACATCCATACAGCTCAACAAATATTTGTAGAATGGGGCAGACACCAGGGAAAGGACTGAGAACACAGAAGTCGGAAGCCATGCTCTCTGGAAAGGAGCTGCTCAGACAATATACTGGAACGGCAAATCAGTAAACGAATGGTCTGAGAGTCTCCAATACTCTATCAAAATGAACAAAATGGAATAGAACCACAGAGACAAGAGTGATTAGTTTTGTGAGGAAGGATGCCTAGAATGCCCCCAAAGGTACATTCAAGTTGGTGCATGAGGTACGAGCCAAACCCATAAAACATGAACACTTAGTCCCTTTGTTAAGAAAAAATTGCTTCTTAACATGTACAAAGCAAAAATGAAAAGAAAAGAAGTCGTGATTTTTCTAATAGTTTCCTTTAGAAACAGTGTTTTCATTTCACCTTTGACTTTAGTTTCCTTTAGGAAACTATTAGAAAAATAATCAGAAGTTCATATAAAACATTCATGCCATACCTTGTCTAATGGTTGCTGCAAGGCTAAACTCTAAATCTCTTGATTTTCATTGCTTAACCCTTCTCCATCATGGCAGGAAAAGGAGGTTAGAAAGGCAGGAAGGGGTACAAATCAAAATCCCGAAAACACAATCCCAGACTGCATAATCCTGAATGTTGAAATCCTGAAACATCAAAATCTCAAAAGTATAATTGTGGAAATTTTATTTTAATTATTTAGAAGATATTTATTTAAATGTTTAGAAGGGATTTATTTGAGAAGCATATAAAACAGGATAGAACAATTTATAGGCCGGCCACTTTATACAATAAATAGGCAATGACATGCATATTTTTGCAAGCATAAACACTCAGGACTACTAACGCCGGTTGCAGAGGTATAATAGTTAAAAGCAGATAAGCCATATTCATAAAGAAATAGGTCAAACGGGAAATGTATAAATTCATATTACCATGGTTAGTAATCGTGTGTGCCCAGCTTTATACCTAGTCTCCTCTGAAGAGCTGTAATGAAAAACCTGTCTTTCGATGAGATCCACCAAAAACTTTTGTGGGCCATCACTTCATATGCAATCATCCAAATTTCCAAGATCTCAAAAATAGTATCTTTCACAAATGAAGATGTTAAAAAAAGATATCTCTTCATTTATCGAGGAAGTCTCCATGTTTTTACATATACACACAATGCTTATAAAGCAAACGTTGTGATAATGCCCTTTCAAGGAGTCAAATTAGCAAACAAAATGCATTAAATGAATTTAGAACTCTCAAAAAGTCTCTACACAAGTTATAGGCCAATACTGGAAATGATGCTGACATGAAAAGTATGGCATAGTGAATTGTTAAAAAAAAAAAAAAAAAACCTGAAAATTTAAAATTATAAAAAAAAAAACTTAAAAAAAAAGATAAAAAACTAAAAAGAAACTAAAAGAAAATTTGACATATGAAAAAATTAGCCAGGTGTGGTGGTGGCACGAATAGATTATGGGCAATTTCATGGAGATAGTCGAGATGACCTGACCAACTTATGTGATCATTAACTATATTTTGAAGTCTTGCATCATAATAAATGCTTATTTTTATTTTTTTGGACATGGCTCCCCTTGGAAAGTATGTACACATCTATTTATTATGTGGCACTGCTCTTTTTGAAATTCTTCTATGGTTTGAAAAACAGCAACATGAGCACTCCCTATGACATTTTTCCATCTTCTGTGCCTTGCTTCTATGTTGCTTTGGGTAAATGGCATATGTACTCATATACAGACCACAGAATGAGTCAAAACACTACCACTGATCGAGCAGTAGCACCATAAGAAGACATAGTATCTTCTTTTTTTTTTTATTAATTCACTTGATTTAATAATTTCCACAATGTATACATATATCAAAACATGTTGTACATCATAAATATATATAATTTTTGTCAATGAAAGAAAAAAATTTTTAGTAGTAATGAAGATAGTGAATTCTATAAAGAAATATGTTAGAAGTATTTACCAAAAGTCACTAAAATGTTAATATATTGGAATTTATCTTTTTTTTTTATTTATTTATTATTATTATACTTTAAGTTGTAGGGTACATGTGCATAACGTGCAGGTTTGTTACATATGTATACTTGTGCCATGTTGCTGTGCTGCACCCATCAACTCATCATTTACATCAGGTATAACTCCCAATGCAATCCCTCCCCCCTCCCCCCTCCCCATGATAGGCCCCGGTGTGTGGTGTGTGATGTTCCCCTTCCTGAGTCCGAGTGATCTCATTGTTCAGTTCCCACCTATGAGTGAGAACATGCGGTGTTTGGTTTTCTGTTCTTGCGATAGGTTGCTAAGAATGATGGATTCCAGCTGCATCCAAGTCCCTACAAAGGACTCAAACTCATCCTTTTTTATGGCTGCATAGTATTCCATGGTGTATATGTGCCACATTTTCTTAATCCAATCTGTCACTGATGTACATTTGGGTTGATTCCAAGTCTTTGCTATTGTGAATAGTGCTGCAATAAACATACGTGTGCATGTGTCTTTATAGCAGCATAATTTATAATCCTTTGGGTATATACCCAGTAATGGGATGGCTGGGTCATATGGTACATCTAGTTCTAGATCCTTGAGGAATCGCCATACTGTTTTCCATAATGGTTGAACTAGTTTACAATCCCACCAACAGTGTAAAAGTGTTCCTATTTCTCCACATCCTCTCCAGCACCTGTTGTTTCCTGACTTTTGAATGATCGCCATTCTAACTGGTGTGAGATGGTATCTCATTGTGGTTTTGATTTGCATTTCTCTGATGGCCAGTGATGATGAGCATTTTTTCATGTGTCTGTTGGCTGTATGAATGTCTTCTTTTGAGAAATGTCTGTTCATATCCTTTGCCCACTTTTTGATGGGGTTGTTTGTTTTTTTCTTGTAAATTTGTTTGAGTTCTTTGTAGGTTCTGGATATTAGCCCTTTGTCAGATGAGTAGATTGCAAAAATTTTCTCCCATTCTGTAGGTTGCCTGTTCACTCTGATGGTAGTTTCTTTTGCTGTGCAGAAGCTCTTTAGTTTAATGAGATCCCATTTGTCAATTTTGGCTTTTGCTGCCGTTGCTTTTGGTGTTTTAGACATGAAGTCTTTGCCCATGCCTATGTCCTGAATGGTACTACCTAGGTTTTCCTCTAGGATTTTTATGGTATTAGGTCTAACATTTAAGTCTCTAATCCATCTTGAATTAATTTTCGTATAAGGAGTAAGGAAAGGATCCAGTTTCAGCTTTCTACTTATGGCTAGCCAATTTTCCCAGCACCATTTATTAAACAGGGAATCCTTTCCCCATTTCTTGTTTTTGTCAGGTTTGTCAAAGATCAGATGGCTTAGATGTGTGGTATTATTTATGAGGACTCTGTTCTGTTCCATTAGTCTATATGTCTGTTTTGGTACCAGTACCATGCTGTTCCGGTTACTGTAGCCTTGTAGTATAGTTTGAAGTCAGGTAGCGTGATGCCTCCAGCTTTGTTCTTTTGACTTAGGATTGTCTTGGAGATGCGGGCTCTTTTTTGGTTCCATATGAACTTTAAAGCAGTTTTTTCCAATTCTGTGAAGAAACTCATTGGTAGCTTGATGGGGATGGCATTGAATCTATAAAATACCTTGGGCAGTATGGCCATTTTCACGATATTGATTCTTCCTACCCATGAGCATGGTATGTTCTTCCATTTGTTTGTGTCCTCTTTTATTTCACTGAGCAGTGGTTTGTAGTTCTCCTTGAAGAGGTCCTTTACATCCCTTGTAAGTTGGATTCCTAGGTATTTGATTCTCTTTGAAGCAATTGTGAATGGAAGTTCATTCCTGATTTGGCTCTCTGTTTGTCTGTTACTGGTGTATAAGAATGCTTGTGATTTTTGCACATTAATTTTGTATCCTGAGACTTTGCTGAAGTTGCTTATCAGCTTAAGGAGATTTTGGGCTGAGACAATGGGGTTTTCTAAATATACAATCATGTCATCTGCAAACAGGGACAATTTGACTTCTTCTTTTCCTAACTGAATACCCTTGATTTCTTTCTCTTGCCTGATTGCCCTAGCCAGAACTTCCAACACTATGTTGAATAGGAGTGGTGAGAGAGGGCATCCCTGTCTTGTGCCAGTTTTCAAAGGGAATTTTTTCAGTTTTTGCCCATTCAGTATGATATTGGCCGTGGGTTTGTCATAAATAGCTCTTATTATTTTGAGGTACGTTCCATCAATACCGAATTTATTGAGCGTTTTTAGCATGAAGGGCTGTTGAATTTTGTCAAAAGCCTTTTCTGCATCAATTGAGATAATCATGTGGTTCTTGTCTTTGGTTCTGTTTATATGCTGGATTATGTTTATTGATTTGCGAATGTTGAACCAGCCTTGCATCCCAGGGATGAAGCCCACTTGATCATGGTGGATAAGCTTTTTGATGTGTTGCTGAATCCGGTTTGCCAGTATTTTATTGAGGATTTTTGCATCGATGTTCATCAGGAATATTGGTCTATAATTCTCTTTTTTTGTTGTGTCTCTGCCAGGCTTTGGTATCAGGATGATGTTGGCCTCATAAAATGAGTTAGGGAGGATTCCCTCTTTTTCTATTGATTGGAATAGTTTCAGAAGGAATGGTACCAACTCCTCCTTGTACCTCTGATAGAATTCAGCTGTGAATCCATCTGGTCCTGGACTTTTTTTGGTTGGTAGGCTATTAATTATTGCCTCAATTTCAGAGCCTGCTATTGGTCTATTCAGGGATTCAACTTCTTCCTGGTTTAGTCTTGGAAGAGTGTAAGTGTCCAGGAAATTATCCATTTCTTCTAGATTTTCCAGTTTATTTGCGTAGAGGTGTTTATAGTATTCTCTGATGGTAGTTTGTATTTCTGTGTGGTCGGTGGTGATATCCCCTTTATCATTTTTAATGGCGTCGATTTGATTCTTCTCTCTTTTCTTCTTTATTAGTCTTGCTAGTGGTCTGTCAATTTTGTTGATCTTTTCAAAAAACCAACTCCTGGATTCATTGATTTTTTGGAGGGTTTTTTGTGTCTCTATCTCCTTCAGTTCTGCTCTGATCTTAGTTATTTCTTGCCTTCTGCTAGCTTTCGAATGCATTTGCTCGTGCTTCTCTAGTTCTTTTAATTGCGATGTTAGAGTGTCAATTTTAGATCTTTCCTGCTTTCTCTTGTGGGCATTTAGTGCTATAAATTTCCCTCTACACACTGCTTTAAATGTGTCCCAGAGATTCTGGTATGTTGTATCTTTGTTCTCATTGGTTTCAAAGAACATCTTTATTTCTGCCTTCATTTCGTTATGTCCCAGTAGTCATTCAGGAGCAGGTTGTTCAGTTTCCATGTAGTTGAGCGGTTTTGATTGAGTTTCTTAGTCCTGAGTTCTAGTTTGATTGCACTGTGCTCTGAGCGACAGTTTGTTATAATTTCTGTTCTTGTACATTTGCTGAGGAGTGCTTTACTTCCAATTACGTGGTCAATTTTGGAGTGAGTATGATGTGGTGCTGAGAAGAATTTATATTCTGTTGATTTGGGGAGGAGAGTTCTATAGATGTCTATTAGGTCTACTTGCTGCAGAGATGAGTTCAATTCCTGGATATCCTTGTTAACTTTCTGTCTCGTTGATCTGTCTAATGTTGACAGTGGAGTGTTGAAGTCTCCCATTATTATTGTATGGGAGTCTAAGTCTCTTTGTAAGTCTCTAAGGACTTGCTTTATGAATCTGGGTGCTCCTGTATTGGGTGCATATATATTTAGGATAGTTAGCTCTTCCTGTTGAATTGATCCCTTTACCATTATGTAATGGCCTTCTTTGTCTCTTTTGATCTTTGATAGTTTAAAGTCTGTTTTATCAGAGACTAGTATTGCAACCCCTGCTTTTTTTTGTTCTCCATTTGCTTGGTAAATCTTCCTCCATCCCTTTATTTTGAGCCTATGTATGTCTCTGCGTGTGAGATGGGTCTCCTGAATACAGCAGACTGATGGGTCTTGACTCTTTATCCAGTTTGCCAGTCTGTGTCTTTTAATTGGAGCATTTAGTCCATTTACATTTAAGGTTAAGATTGTTATGTGTGAACTTGATCCTGCCATTATGATATTAACTGGTTATTTTGCTCGTTAGTTGATGCAGTTTCTTCCTAGCCTCAATGGTCTTTACATTTTGGCATGTTTTTGCAATGGCTGATACCGGTTGTTCCTTTCCATGTTTAGTGCTTCCTTCAGGGTCTCTTGTTAGGCAGGCCTAGTGGTGACAAAATCTCTAAGCATTCGCTTATCTGTAAAGGATTTTATTTCTCCTTCACTTATGAAACTTAGTTTGGCTGGATATGAAATTCTGGGTTTAAAATTCTTTTCTTTAAGAATGTTGAATATTGGCCCCCACTCTCTTCTGGCTTGTAGAGTTTCTGCTGAGAGATCTGCTGTTAGTCTGATGGGCTTCCCTTTGTGGGTAACCCGACCTTTCTCTCTGGCTGCCCTGAAGATTTTTTCCTTCATTTCAACTTTGGTGAATCTGGCAATTATGTGTCTTGGAGTTGCTCTTCTCGAGGAGTATCTTTGTGGCGTTCTCTGTATTTCCTGGATTTGAATGTTGGCCTGCCCTACTAGGTTGGGGAAGTTCTCCTGGATGATATCCTGAAGAGTGTTTTCCAACTTGGTTCCATTTTCCCCCTCACTTTCAGGTACCCCAATCAGACGTAGATTTGGTCTTTTTACATAATCCCATACTTCTTGCAGGCTTTGTTCATTTCTTTTTCTTCTTTTTTCTTTTGGTTTCTCTTCTCGCTTCATTTCATTCATTTGATCCTCAATCGCTGATACTCTTTCTTCCAGTTGATCGAGTCGGTTACTGAAGCTTGTGCATTTGTCACGTATTTCTCGTGTCATGGTTTTCATCTCTTTCATTTCGTTTATGACCTTCTCTGCATTAATTACTCTAGCCATCAATTCTTCCACTTTTTTTTCAAGATTTTTAGTTTCTCTTTGCGCTGGGTACGTAATTCCTCCTTTAGCTCTGAGAAATTTGATGGACTGAAGCCTTCTTCTCTCATCTCGTCAAAGTCATTCTCCGTCCAGCTTTGATCCGTTGCTGGCGATGAGCTGCGCTCCTTTGCCGGGGGAGATGCGCTCTTATTTTTTGAATTTCCAGCTTTTCTGCCCTGCTTTTTCCCCATCTTTGTGGTTTTATCTGCCTCTGGTCTTTGATGATGGTGATGTACTGATGGGGTTTTGGTGTAGGTGTCCTTCCTGTTTGATAGTTTTCCTTCTAACAGTCAGGACCCTCAGCTGTAGGTCTGTTGGAGATTGCTTGAGGTCCACTCCAGACCCTGTTTGCCTGGGTATCAGCAGCAGAGGCTGCAGAAGATAGAATATTTCTGAACAGCGAGTGTACCTGTCTGATTCTTGCTTTGGAAGCTTCCTCTCAGGGGTGTACTCCTCCCTGTGAGGTGTGGGGTGTCAGACTGCCCCTAGTGGGGGATGTCTCCCAGTTAGGCTACTCAGGGGTCAGGGACCCACTTGAGCAGGGAGTCTGTCCCTTCTCAGATCTCAACCTCCGTGTTGGGAGATCCACTGCTCTCTTCAAAGCTGTCAGATAGAGTCGTTTGCGTTTGCAGAGGTGTCTGCTGCGTTTGTTTAGTTTACTGTGCCCTGTCCCCAGAGGTGGAGTCTACAGAGACAGGCAGGTTTCCTTGAGCTGCTGTGAGCTCCACCCAGTTCGAGCTTCCCAGCAGCTTTGTTTACCTACTTAAGCCTCAGCAATGGCGGGCGCCCCTCCCCCAGCCTCGCTGCTGCCTTGCCGGTAGATCACAGACTGCTGTGCTAGCAATGAGGGAGGCTCCGTGGGTGTGGGACCCTCCCGGCCAGGTGTGGGATATGATCTCCTGGTGTGCCTGTTTGCTTAAAGAGCTGTATTGGGGTGGGAGTTACCCGATTTTCCAGGTGTTGTGTGTCTCAGTTCCCCTGGCTAGGAAAAGGGACTCCCTTCCCCCTTGCACTTCCCAGGTGAGGCGATGCCTCGCCCTGCTTCAGCTCTCGCTGGTCGGGCTGCAGCAGCTGACCAGCACCGATCGTCCGGCACTCCCCAGTGAGATGAACCCAGTACCTCAGTTGAAAATGCAGAAATCACCAGTGTTCTGTGTTGCTGGCGCTGGGAGTTGGAGACTGGAGCTGCTCCTATTCGGCCATCTTGCTCCGCCCCCCAAGACATAGTATCTTCTTATCCTACTATTCACAGAATTATCTTTGAACCAGTGAGCAAGTTCACTGGCTTCTTCAGTAAAATTGGGATTTGATTCATTAAAAGGTCCTGTAATGTCATTAGTTGAAAGGAACACCAATGACACATTTTTTTTTTTTTTTTTTTTTTTTTTTTTTGGGACGGAGTCTCGCTCTTTCGCCCAGGCCGGAGTGCAGTGGCCGGATCTCTCAGCTCACTGCAAACTCCGCCTCTGGGGCTCATGCCATTCTCCTGTCTCAGCCTCCCGAGTAGCTGGGACTGCAGGCGCCGCCACCAGGCCTGGCTAACTTTTTGTATTTTTAGTAGAGATGGGGTTTCACCGTGTTAGCCAGGATGGTCTCAATCTCCTGACCCTCGTGATCCGCCTGCCTCAGCCTCCCAAAGTGGTGGGATTACAGGTATGAGCCACCGCGCTCTGCCAACACATTTTTCAACGGAAGTTTTTATTGTTACTGTATCTTGTGGCTAACGCACTCATCTGAATTTTCCACCAAATGAAGACAGTAACAAGCTAATAGTCCTGGCTAACATGAGGCAACTAACATAACTATCCTGCATACAATGAATCCTTTCTCTAGAATTTGGCCTTCAGGATTTCAACATGCAGAATTTTAATCTTTCAGGATTGTGATTTTGGGTGTTTTAGATGTTATGGATTTTGATCATTAGGGGTCTCAGCATCAGGGATTATGATGTTTGGGATTGTGTCTTTCGGGATTACAATCCTAACCCAGTGGAAAGAACAGATGAGTTCCATTGGTAAGTGGCTCTTGGTAAGTGGCTCTGGAGCCTGATACATACTACAAAAAAATAGTAAAGCTGTATTTGATGAAAGAAAAATACCATAACCTGTATACCCTGGGTGCGCCAGACTTCACACACATTAGCTCATTTTAATCTATTGACTATAGTAGCCCTGAAAGTCAAGATGTGATTTTTGTGATGTTATTGTTGTTGGTTTTTATCCTCAGGATGAAAGTACACATCATCCGTTAGATGTGTTATTTCAACTTTCACAAAATAAACGTTATACTCCTTAATTACAGTAATAATCTCATATCCTTACTTATTTTCTTCAAATATCTGTTAAAAGGGCATAAATACTTGCTAAGCAAAGTGGGAAAAAAAAAAGAGAATTCACTAAAAATATACTTCGTGATAGTCTAACATCAAACTACTATATGAAAAATATTTGTTCACAATTCTGAACATTCATAATTAACATCTTTGCATAAAATATGAATATATATTTACATTTAAAATTAATTTCCCAAGTTTTTTGACAAATATTTACCAACACAGGCAAATCATCAGCACTGTCAAGTTAAAAGTATTCCTATTTCTTAAATTTATAAATTAAGGAACAGGAAGGTTTCATAGGCAAAAGAAGTCATACATAAACCTGAGTTGTGCCTAAGGCCAATATCACCATTTACTTTGTTTGTAATCTACTACTTTTCTGCTGGTTTAATTTCCTTTTTAATTATATTCATACTAAGGCTACCTTGCTCAAATTCAAAGTTTCCTGAAAGAACACTATAAATAAAGAAACATTAAAATTCCCTTTGACTCTCTTCTTTCTCTGCAGCTGAGGAGATATGCAGGGATAGTTCCTTTCAGACAGCTGCTAAATTTATATTTATGTCCTTCCTGTATTTTGTCTCTTGGCTACCGAAATGCACTGTTCATATGTTTCCACATTCTTTGGGTAGAATCTGATGTAATTCCTGGCAGATGCTTTAAATGGGTTCCAGGCTGTTAGATTCTGGCACTAGGGGCTTTGGAGGAAGTCAAGCAGATCTTTCATAATAAGGGATGGTTGAAAGGTGCTTTATACACTTCACAATAGCTATGAAACTATACTGTGGCACATTCTTCTTAGCCTTGCTGTCTCAACAGTTCTCTTATCTGCAACAGAACCTTCTACTGAACCTTTCTAATCCTGAGAGCATGCTAAAATCCTAGTAACCCAGTAATTACTGGCTGCTTGACAACAATTCAAGTGTGGCTGCCACCAAGTCACATAACTATGCATCAAAAACAGAATATTTTTGAAATAATGAGGTACATCTCATTCAGGACTTTTTTATTGTTTTACATGTTCCATGTATTTTGATTATTGTGTGTTATCCAATATTTTTTGCCTCACTTTAATTTTTATTTGATGTGAATTGGATAATTTTCTTTTTATCCCTTTTCTTTTCTAGCCAGTGAAATGTATTGTTCTCCAGAGAGTCCCTTCATGAAAATTATATTGGAAGTATAAAATATAAAGTAATTACAGTTTTTATGGATTTAGGAAACTTGCACAATTGAACATTATTATTTAACCTTCTGAAATAATTTACAAGTTGATATCTGTTACAGACTATAGAGCTATAAATAAACATTATATATTACCAAAATTCTACTGCTATCACCTACCATCCAAAAAAGAAAAAACAGGAGGCTGTATTGTTTTTGAAGATTCTTAGAATATTTTCAGACAGTGGATCTTAAGGATGATTTTTAATAAAGTTTCTGGTGAGACAAACTGTTTAAGATCTCATTTTCATAAGAGTGACCTTGTTCAATTAACTAGAAACTAAGTGTTAAGTGATTGAGAACAATATATTATGGTCCTGTGTTTCCTCCTGAAGGATCAGTTTAGATTCTATTGTAAAGCTACTCATTTTATACATTTCTAAACTTTATTTGAAATTGTCAGTACCTTTATTCAAAGAAAGAGAGGATAGAATAAGCCAACTAAACAAAAAGTTAGACAAATCCAGATTTAAGTCTAGGCCCCTAGAGAAAATTGGAATGTCTAATTTTCTCAATCAGTGACATTCATTAGTAAGTTGTGACCATTGGATCAGAACTTCAAAGCTCCAGTCGTGTTAATATTTTGAAAATCAGAACAACTATATAGAAACTTGACCAGACTCATGAGATTCTAATAAACATGTCAGGCAATCCTGAGCATAAGCCAGACATCAAGTTAATACAAGGTGAGATCCTTCATATTTTTAATAGCTTTATTAATATATATTTTGCATGCCATAACATTCACCCATTTCAATTTACAAATCAATGATTTTTAGTAACTTTATTCAGTCGCTCAGCCATCACCATAAATTAATTTTAGAATGTTTTCAACACCTGAATAAAATCCCTCATGCCCATTTACAGTTAATTCCCATTCTCCTTCTAGTCTCAAGAAACTACTAATTTACTCTCTGATACTATAAATTTGCCTTTTTTAGACACTGCATACAAACACATTCATATAATATATGATCTCATATATGGATTATTTCATTTAGCAGAACATTTTTGAGATTCATTTATGACATAGCATGTACCAGTAATTATTCCTTTTTCATTGCTGAATTATATGCAATTGTATGAAGACCACATTTTGCCTGTCCATTAAACAACTGATCAACATTAAAATTAATTCCAGTTCTCTACTATTACGAATAATGTTGCCATGAACACTTAGAAGCAGTCATTGTGTGAATGTGTGTTTTCATTTTCATTGAGTAGATACTCTCTAAAGTGGCTCTCACTTTATTTTTATGTTCTCACAAGAAATATACGGTAATTCCTGTTACTCCACATTCTTGCCAATATATTTTATTGACTGTCATTAATTATTGACATTCTCTTGGGCATGAGAGAATCGTTTTTATTTACCTTTTCCTCCTAATGATGCTGAGCATCTTCTCATTTGATTGTTAGTCATTCATATATCTTTTTTGGTGAAATATCTGGTCATATCATACAAGCCCTTTATCAAATTGGGTTTTGTAAATGTTTCTTCCTCATAAACTGTTTCTCTTTCCATTTTTAATGGTGTCTTTTGAAGGAAAAAATTATAACTTCAGTGAGGTATAATTTATCTTTTTCTTTTACGGGCTTTGCTTTCATTGTAGTATTCAAAAAGAGTTTACTTATCCTAGTATCTCAAAGATTTTCTCTTATGGTTTCTTATAAAAATTTCATTGTTTTAGCTCTTTCACTTAAGTATATGATCAATTTTTGAGTTAATTTTTGTGTATGGTATGAGATAAAGTATAAATTCATCATTTTCCATGTAGATATCCAATAATTACTCCACCATTTGTTGAACAGACTATCATTTCCCCACTGAATTTATTTGGAACCTTTATTAAAAATTAATTGGCTATAATTATAAGTATTTATTTTTGTGCTCTAAGTGCTATTCCATTGATCTGCATGTCCAACCTATGTTAGTAGCACATTGTTTTTATAACTCTAGGTTACTGGTAAGTTTTTAAATTAGAGGTGAAAGTCTTTACACATCATTCTTGTTTTTCAAAGTCTTTTGACTATTCTAGGTGTTTTTGCATTTCCACATAAAATTGAGGGCTATGTATCTTTTTAAAAAGCTTGATGTAAGTTCAATAGTGATAGTGTTGAATTTGTAGATCTACTTGAGAACTATCATCTTAATATTAAATCTTCTATACATGAACATGGAATATCTCCCCACTTATTTAGACCTTTAATTTCTGTCAACAACATTTTATGATTGTTCGTACGCTTTGCAGTTCCTTTGTTAAATTTATTCTCTTCATAGATTTTTTGTTGTTGTTGGTATTTATTTTTGTTTTAATTTTGGTAAATGGCTAAATAATACACAACCATAGGACTCTTGTAATAAAGCAGGCAGGGAGTAAAAAAAGGTATGAAAAGATAAGGAACTGGAGCTAATGGGAACACTGGACATGACAGGTAGCAGTGGTGGTCCTGGGGAAGGACCAATTGTAAGTACAGATGAAGTACAAATAGATTATGATTATTTTTAGTCTAGGTACAGTATATATTAGTGATTAAGAATAAAATGCTGGAACCAGACTTCTGGGGCTCAAACTTTGATTTTAACCAATACTAGATTTTGGCCTGGGGTAATTTATTTAACAACTCTATGTCTCAATGTCTTCATCTGTAAAATCTCTAATATAATATTATTGGTGTATACCTCCAACTTGATAGACTTGTGAGAATTAAATTAATTAATAGCTATTTATAAAAGTTGTAAAATAAGGCCTGGAATACAGTGAACATTCAAGAAGGAGTTAAATATAAGCATTCTAAGAAATTCCAATTAGAAACACAATGGAATGCGACTTTAGAAATTAGGAACAGAGAGAAATTATCTTCTAGAAATGTAGGGCACATTTGCCAGAGGATAACTGATTACCAACAAGGCTGGGGAACACAGGACAATATGAAATCAGTTACATGTATTTTCAGCTCCTCATGTTTTTAAATGGATGGACTAATCTAATAGAATCCTCCTGTCTTCTATTTCTATCCTATTGAATTATTCTTCCCCATGGGAAAATGAAGGTCTTATTGATTGATTATTGACAGAGGGGTGGGGAAGACCCAAATATTAAAGAAAAAAAAAAGAAGGTTCATGCAACACAGACAGTTGTCCAAGATTAAGAACATATATTCCAAAGTTTTGGGGGTTTCCAAACACAAAGCAACCCAAACTATGTGTAAATCCCACTGCTTAATGAGGTATAAAAATTTCTTGCCCTTCTAGTTAACCTGAATTTAATTCCAGGGGAAAAGAAAGGCAGCAATCAAATATTAATAACTAGAACCATAGCATAAAGAGCTGACTTAAAGTATAATATTATTAGTTATCAAAATTCAGGTATATTATTAATTATGGCTCTTATTAAAAATGCAATTCCCTTGGATTACCTAAGAAAGTTCCAATTTCTTAGATCTACGGAGAGCTTGGAATGTACATTTTAGGAAACACTGATTCAAGTGGTCCATACTTTGATAATCATTTGACAAACATGAACTTCTAGCAGTTTGATGTGGCAAAAATATTTGCTTCTGCCCTTTTTGCTAAATGATAAAAGGGTCCAACTTGTGGTAGCTTCTAGAGAACAAGTTCATATGCGAGAAATACTCAGTTTCCCAGAGATAGATGGCGAAATTGGGCAAGGTCTCAATAATTTCTTCTGAATATTTATTTTCTTATCGGTGAAAAAACGATATATTGTGTAGGCCCACTATCTACAGACAATGATATCTTCTGGAATAATTTAATCTCTTTGGCAACTACTGGCTTGTTAACCCCAATTTCTCAATCTGAGGTTGGGGGGAAGTACCAAAACATGTCTATCTATAATCAAGAAAATACCTGAAAATTTTAATTGCCTGATGAATTGTGTAACTTCCTGTATAAGCTCCTCAGATGACAAAATGCTGCATAAATTTAATGTATTATAAACTTACTGGAAAATACCTAGCTTAAAATCAAAGGATAAATTAACCTTTGCATGATAACCAAAATCAATAAAAATAAAATAATTTGTCTTCTAAATTTTAAATGTGACTCATATTTTTGACCTTTCCATTCTAACTATATTATCTTTAGCTCATCTGAGCATCTGTTATACAAAAATAACTTATTTCCAGAAATTTTTGATAGTCTAATATATCATTAAGTATCATGCATGCCTATCACCATATATACAGAAGACACATCTGTGCAGTTAGACAGGGACGAAATGAGTAGTGGTGAATTAAATGAGCTTTTGTCCAAGTCTTCAAGCACTTCAATTCTTTGTAGCTCATTTAGCATTGCCACTAGACTCTAAACAGCTTATATCAAATACACATAATACTTTATTGACTATATATATTTATATGTCTGTCTTTACCATACCATAAAATTCTAGAGGACTGGACTTCTATATTATTTTTTGTTTTGTCTCCAGGACCTAGAAGTATAGAATTGTAGTTATGCTCTCGATCTTTAGACTTGGGAAGCCCTGATTTCAAATTCTGATTCTGTCGCTTATTAGTTGTGAAATAAGATGTATTGTTTAACATTTCTGAGACCCTATTTTCTCATCTTTAAAAGGAGACACTAACATTGTCCTCATCTAGGTGAATGAAATTTTAAATGAGATGCTGTCTGTGAAACTGTACCTTGCACATGATAAGTCTGCATCAATATGATAGCCGTTGCGATAGCAGCTGTAGCAGCATGTATTTGACACAGAATATGTGCACAATAAAAAGTTGCTAAATAAATTGGATAATAAGCATGATTTTTATATTTGGTTTATGTTGGCATTATGATCAATATTAGTATTTTGTTATGTTTAAATATATTATACTTACATAAATATAGTCTCTTACACATTTTATGGTCTCTGTGTCTTGAAAATGAACTACAATAAAATAGAAAGCTAGTTAGTTAAGATCCTAACACCCTGAACTCGTAATGGGTCCCCTATTGCTGTCAGATGGAGATACAGGAAGTAAAATAAATGTTACTCCCATATCCCTTGACTCCAAGCCCCATTGTCATCTCCTGGTGAATTTGCCCAAATAACTCCTGACCATGAGGAATTCTTCTGCATAGATTTGGCACATTAAAGTGGCCTACATTATTAGTCTGTCCCCTTAACCCTACCTGGACTATTGGGGGAGGGAGACCTAAAACTTTATTCTGCATAGAGTTCTAAGACAGAAAAGCAATTCAAAGAGGAAATGTGAATTAAAATAAGAATATTCCAAAAAGGCCAGATGATACAGTAGCAGAGTCATTAATTGCTTTGTTCCCTAAACTAGAAACCCTACATCTGAGCATTGTGCATAATATCTTAGATTTTTTTTTAAGTGCTGCTCTTTCTTGGGGTTGAAATATCAGGAAAGCTGCCTTGAACTCTCTCTAGATGATAGAATACCAGAAGAAGACACAGAAATTCACATTTCTAAAGGACAAATTTTATTAAAATTGACAGATGTTTACAAAACATTCAGAAAAACATGTATTTTAAAATAATATGAAAAATATGTTTTGAAATAATATGAAATAACAGAAAGATACAAGAAAGGCATTCCAAATGTTTTTTTAAGAAAAAAAAAAACAGAAAAGAATTTTATCTACAATTCATCTACGATTTCATCTGCATGAATGGAGCTAAACTAAAGTCAGATCTATGGCACACATGCAATTAGAGCTTGAAACAAATAGCCATGGATAGAGAGAAAGAAAGAAGAGATTTCAAGGCATTTTACTTTACTTCTCTGTCAAAATTCAAGGCCAGCATCTAAGAAAGTAAAACAGTCACTTTTTTACTACAGTAAAGGAGAAGTGCATTTTCTAATATTGCCAGGACCCAGACAAAGCATCCCACATACACATATACATATACACATACACATACACATACACATACACATACACATACATATACATATAGAAAGTCTTTCTCTCTCTCCATACAGACACACACACACACACACACACACACATTGAGAGAGTCTCACCTTGTCATCCAGGCTGGAGTGCAGTGGCACATTTTCAGCTCACTACAATCTCCACCTCCCAGGTTGAAGCAGTTCTTGTGCCTCAGCTGGGATTACAGGTGTGCGCCACCACACTGGCTAATTTTTGTATTTTTAGTAGAACCGGGTTTCACCATATTGGCCAGGCTAGTTTCAAACTCCTGACCTCAAGTAATCTGCCCATCTCGGACTCCCAAAGTGTTGGGATTACAGCCTTGAGCCACCACGCCAGGCCATTTTCCTGATTTATATATAAGAAATCCCCCTACCAAAAAACAAAAAAAAAGAACACTTAAGAAGAGATAATCAAAAATGGCTATCTCTTTGGGAAAAGAGGTCAATCAAAAGATCTTCACGTCACATCATAGCCTCCACAAATTACATTATTAAAACTGAAATGATAAAATATAGAATTAAACACATATGAATATAAATCTAATTTTAAATGATGAATAAACATAAAAACTTAAAAACAATGGAAAACCATTCAAAGAAAAAAATAAAAATATTGTAATTGATATTATAAAAATGATTAATTTTAATATACGTAGCTTTATATAAATTGATAAGAAAATATTAAAACTCCTAATAAAGAAGTGGGAAAAGTACATGAAATAAAGACACACACACACACACACACAGAGGAAAATGCAAATAGCTAATAAACACCTGAATAAATAAAACTCACTGTGAATTTAAAATGACTATGAATGATAAACTTTGCTTCTCGGCACTAGAAAATGTGTCATGAGCTATCCTATTAAAAGAGAAAATTTAAAATGTATTTATTTTCATTTTTTTATTTTTATGCATACGTAATAGTTCTATATATATATATTAGGTACCTGTGATGCTTTGATACAGGCATACAATTTGTAATGATCAAATCAAGGCAACTAGGTTATCCAACATCTCAATAGCTTATTCCTTTGTGTTAGGAACATTCAAATTCCACCCTTTTAGTTAGTTTGAAATGTACATTAAGTTATTGCCAATTTTGGTCACCCTATTGTGCTACCAAATGCTACATCTTATTTATTCTAACTATTTTTGTACTCATTAATCATCCCCACTTTATCCCTCACTCGCTGCTACCCTTTGCAGACTCTGATAACTATCATTCTACTCTCTATCACCATGAGTTCAGGATTGGTTGGTTTGTTTGAATTTTAGCTCTCATGTATGAGTGAGAACACGTGAAATTTGTTTTTCTGTACCTGGTTTAATTCAATTAACATAGTGTCCTCTATTTCCATCAATGTTGCTGCAAATAACATGATTTCATTATTTTATTTTTATGGCAGAATAATATTCCATTGTGTATATGTACCACGTTTTCTTTATCCATTCATCGATTAATAGACATGTAGATTGGTTCCACATTTACCCATCTGACAAGGAACTAATAACCAGAATTTATAAGGAGCTCTACCAACTAAATGGAAAAACATATAATAATCCATTTTAGAAATGACCAAAATATCTGAATAGACATTTCTCAAAAAATAAGACATTTCTCAAAAGATAAGCCAAAAGTTAAATGAAAAAAAAAAAAAGCTCTCAACATCATTAATTATCAGAGACATGCAAATCAAAACTGATTTGATATCAATGAGAATCATTTCACTCTGGTTAAAATGGCTTTTATCCGAAAGGCAGGCAATAGTGAATGCCAGCAAGGATGTGGAGAATGGGGAACCCTCACACACTGTTGGTAAGAATATAAATTAGTACAGCCACTATGGAGAACAATACAAATGTTCTGCAAAGAACTCAAAATAGAACCACCATATATACTATCCAGCAGTCCCATTGCTGGGTGTGTATCCACAAGAAAGGAAATGAGTACATAGCAGAGATATCTACAGTTCCACATGTACTGGGGCACTATTAGCAATAGGCATTTTATGTTTGTGTTTTGCTGGTACCCTAAAAATATGCACACAAACTGGCTAAATATTTCTATTTTAAGAAGGCTATTGTAAATAAATAACTGTGAGTAAAATGTCCCAAAATGGTTCCATAAATGTTTACGATACTGATGAAAAACTTAAGTTGTGTCCAACATTAAGAAGATGAAATAAATTATTCTACATTAATATAATTACACTTACAATTATTAAAAACCGTGTTTGTGAAGTACTGAAATATCATAGGGAAATGTTTTGGGTTCATTAACTGAAAGAAGCATTAAGCCTAAATATACAGTTTTAATTTATGTGAAAAAATATAAATGCTCAGAGAAGAATTGTCAGAAATATTCTGTAATGGTAGATATATTTATATTATCAGTTAAAGTAATTTTTCTATATGTTTCAAATATTAGAATGACCAAGAATTAGTTTTACTTATGTATTACTTATATTTTATTTTTAATTTGTTTGAGGGTAGAAATATCCACAAGGTATCACATTCAAAACCATGAAAGCTTGGTCTCTCCATAATCACATCTATTCAGTTTCTTGGGTATCCTTTCAAAGACGGTGCATATAATAAATATCCCTTTTTTAAAAGCCACATGGTAACATACTATACACACTGACCTGATGTGTATGTGGCACTTGGCTTTACTCACTTAACTATATTTTTTGGAGCTCACTATAAGCTATTTTGTCTTTTGTTTGTGCTTTTTTAGACACTGCCTATTATTACATTGTAGGTTTGTTTATATATTTCTCAGCTTAGTAACTATATAATTTCACACATATGAATATATTTACCTTACAAAGACGTGAGTGGAATAACTAGATCAAAGTGCACATGTATTGATCATTTTAGTAATCATTATTACAGTTTCTTTTAGAAATCGGACTATTTAACACAACAGCCATTAATGTATGACACTCCTTTTTTAAAAACACTGGCTGATAATGTCTTTAAAAAATCTTTGTATACTTTCCAATCAGAAGAAAAATATCTTAGGTTTCATTTGCATTTGACGGTTATAATAAGAAAAACATTTTAATAGATTAACTTTTCTAAATGATTTTCACTTTTCTAAATGATTTTCACCACACTTTTCTAAATGATTTTCACCACAAATGATCACCATCGTTCTAACCCTCAAAGCTTTCCCATGTACTTTTGATTGTCCAGTTTTTCAACGGTAGATAGGCCTATTGCTCACACACTCCAAATAAATGTTCAACCAGAGCTCTCCATTAAGCTCGATTTCCTAGTATGATTTTCTTTTCAGGTACATAACGCCAAAACTCATTCCTTTGGAAGAGGGTAGATGTGCCTACAGTCCTACCCTTCACCTTTTAACAGCTGCCTGTTTTGTGGTGAAGATGTGTGGAGATACAGGCTAAAACTATACCCCCTCTTCCAACAGAATGATGTTAGAACCAGGAAATAGCCCTCCTTTCACCTCTTTCAGATTGAACTTTTTGCCCATTGTAATTATGCCCAAGGAGGAAAGCATGAGCCCTCTGATAAATACAAACCTGTGCATTCTCTTTAACTCAATTACTGATCCTAGACTAGGCTGAACCGTTATTAATCAGGTGCCACGATCAGCTTGGGTGCCATGTGATTAAGTTGTGAGGGCAGACAGTATATTTGGAAAGCCTGTTCTCCTAGACAGACCAAGGTGAAACAGAGAGCCTGTTTTATTGCTAGAGTCCTTGAATCCTTTTCCTGTGAAAACATTATTATGAAAGCAATAGAATGCAATAAACTTTTCAAAAACAGTTGCTATTTCTTCAAGGAAAATGCCAAGTTACAATAATTCCACGTGTTTGTTTTTAAATGCTCCTTGAAATCCAGTACCATGTGATGCTCTGAGGCTGGGGACTGGGACCCTTTCTGATCTGCATCTTGAATTTAAAGTTTAATTTTTGCATAATGAACCATAAAGAAGATTCTAAATTAAAACCTAAAATCATTCTGATTCCATTATAAAGGTCAAAAAATTTAGCATTACTTCATATTAGTTTGTTTATATGAAAATAACCATTTTCTTTAATCAATCTTTTTAAGAGAGAGCTGTCTTACTTCAGTCTGCATCTGCCACAAAAAAAGTAACCAAAAAGGGACAAATGAAATGAAATGTTCTTTAAGAGTTTTGTATTTGTTTTCCAAAAACATATGGCTGATATTTTACATATCATTCAAATCTCAGTAAATCAAGTCAAATTTTCCCTAGCTTTTCTCTCTATTGTTTTTTGTAAATCATAGCATTAAAGATGTTGCAGAATGTAATCCTCCCATCTATGGCCTTACAAATTCTTAAATTCAAGAAAAAATATCACTTTTCAAGAAAAAGGTGTTTCTAAGACTTCTGTGTCTTGAGAAAACACCAGAAAATCCCAAGTGCCCTTTATGTCAGGCCTTAATTTTCCCCCAAAATGAAAGAAAGCCCAGTGAAAACAGCTTTTGAAAACAGCTCTGCAGCATGTAAGCTTATTTTCTTTGTAGCAATATCAAGTTTGGTTTCTGATCTCAAGTCACTGCTGCCAAAGTGTTTACAACATCTTTGCTTGAGTATGTTGCAGTCAGCTCATTCCACAATACAAAGTCCTTCCTGTTCTTTCCTCCCCTTTCCACAGACACAGCCTCTCCCTGTAGCCACCACCACCACCAGTTCATGGAGGGTTCTGCCAGGCCACCACTGATGTTCACTTAAAGCTCAAGCGCTCTTCAGTTAGCAGGTGGTGAATGCTGCCAAGCATGGAACTCATTTTTCAAGAGAATAGCTTCCTCTCTGGCCCAGGGAAACTTCACAAATGCTGTCCATGAGTCTAAGCCTTAACATGGGGACGCCAGGAGCCTGTTTATTGCTCTACTGTGGCCGAGCTGTTACCTAAAGTACAAGACAAAATATCCTTCACTTTTTCTTCTGCTTTTCTTATAGTCTTTCACCATAGCCACCATAGCTATGAGTTTGCTGATCACTCCTGAAGTCAGCATATCTCAGAACCCCAGTCCCACAGAATACTACTTGGCTATTGCCACAGGGTTTTCAGAGCCCAAGAGCTCTTTAGTCAGCAGGCGATGAATCCTGCTAGGACTGAGCCCTTCCCTTCAAGGAAGTGGCTTCCCTTTTAGCCCAGAGTGTGTCTAGAAATGTTACCTGGGAGGTAGGACCTGGAAAGGGGACCTCATGACTCTGCCTATGGCCCTATCCGACTGTGGCTGAGCTGATATCCAAGATACAAGACAAAGTCCTCTCTTCTCTTTCCTCTCTTCTCCTTAAGCAGAAGGAAGGAGTCACTTTTGTTGCTGCAAGCTGTACAGCCTGCAGTTGGAGTCATGGCATAAGCACTCCCTCAGACACCCTAACCAATGTCTCCATAGGTCCCATGCTACCCTAGTCCAATGGCTCTGAGCCAACCCTGGCACTAGGAGTTGCCTAGAAATTGGGTCATTCTGTCCCAGACTGCCTTTCAAGTTTATCCAGGACCCCAGAGAACTTTGGCCTGTGGTAGCAAGACTTGCGAAGAAACACAAGTTACAACCGCTCGGAGGGGTGATTCCCTCTGGTGAGGGCTCTGCCAAGTGCCCAGATTCTAGCATGTCCGGACTGCTATCAGGGGATGGGGGAGGGGTGGCATTGGTGATTCAGAATTGTCTTTCCTCATCTAGTGCCTCTTTCAGGGATATTGTGTCCGAAATTGGTGGGTTCTTGGTTTCACTGACTTCAAGAAAGAAGCTGCGAACCCTCGCGGTGAGTGTTACAGTTCTTAAACATGGTGTGTCCCGAGTTTGTTTCTTCAGACGTTCCTTCAGACCTTCTTCCTTCTGGTTGGTTCGTGGTCTCGCTGTCAGGATTAAAGCTGCAGACCTTTGTGGTGAGTGTTACAGCTCTCAAAGGCAGCACGTCTGGAGTTGTTCATTCTTCCCAGTGGCATCGTGGTCTCTCTGGCTTCAGGAGTGAAGCTGCAGACCTTCGCACTGAGTGTTACAGCTCTTAAAGGCAGCGTGGACCCAAAGAGTGAGCAGCAGCAAGATTTATTGTAAAGAGTGAAAGAATAAAGCTTCCACCAGTGTGGAAGGGGACCTGACCGGGTTGCCACTCGTGGCTCAGGCAGCCTGCTTTTATTCCCTTATCTGACCCCAACCACATCCTGCTGATTGGTCTATTTTACAGATTGGTCTTACAATCCTTGAGCTAGACACACAGTGCCAGATGGAAAAGTTCTCCAAGTCCCCACTAGGTTAGCTAGATACAGAGTACCAATTGGTGTATTTACAAACCCTGAGCTAGACAGAGTGCTGATTGGTGTATCTACAATCCCTTAGCTAGACATAAAGACAGAGTGCTAGACGGAAATATTCTCCAAGTCCCCATTAGGTTAGCTAGATACAGAGTACCAATTGGTGTATTTACAAACCCTGAGCTAGACACAGAGTGCTGATTGGTGTATTTACAATCCCTTAGCTAGACATAAAGGTTCTCCAAGTCCCCAGTAGACTCAGGAGCCCAGCTGGATTCACCTTGTGGATCCTGCACCATGGCTGCAGGCGGAGCTGCCCGCCAGTCCCCAGGCCGCACCTGCACTCCTCAGCCCTTGGGCCGTCGATGGGACCCAGCGCCACAGAGCAGGGGGCGGCGCCTGTGTGGGAGACTCCAGCCGCAGGGGAGCCCACCGTGGAGGGGGGTCTCGGACATGGTGGGCTGCAAGTCCTGAGCCCTGCCCCACGGGGAGGTGGCTGAGGCCCCCGGGGAGAATTCCAGCACGGTGCATGCCGGCCGGCAGTGCTGGGGGACCTGGGGCAATCTCCGCAGCTGTTGGCCTGGGTGCTAAGCCTCTCACTGCCCTGGGCCAGCGATGCCAGCCAGCCGCTCCATGTGCAGGCCCGCCAAGCCAGCACCCGCTCCCACCAGAACTCGCGCTGGTTCCCAAGCGCCTCTTGCAGCACGGGTTCCCGCCCACGCCTCTCCCTCCACACCTCCTCGCAAGTAGAGGGGGGCGGCTCTGGCCTCAGCCAGCCCAGAGAGGGGCTTCCACAGTGCCATGGCGGGCTGAAGGGCTCCTCAAACATGGCCACAGTGGGCGCTGAGGCCGACAAGGCACCGAGAGTGAGGGCTGCCAGCACGTTGTCACCTCTCAATATGATATTTAAACCAGGTGCTGTGAGTGCTCACATGATTTGGGGACTTTTTTGTTAAAATGTGGTGTTTGAGAGGGGAAGGGCGGGAGGCACAAAGGGTATATATAGGCTTCTATTCTGCAATTTTGCTCCCTAACCTGTATCGATTTTCTATCCCTACTAATATTACCCTAATCCAGGCTCTCTTCATTTCTTACCTGAAATATTGCAATTCTTTCTCCCTCCATATTTATATTCCTTCAAGGCATTCTCCATTCTTAGATTAATTGTTACTAAGTGCAGCTATTATGAGGCATTCCCAATCACCATCACTTTAAGCTTCTTATTACCTATAGCAATTGTTTTAAATTTTAACTAAGACAACTTCCATTGAAGAATTTCCCTACTGAGAAAATAAGTCTTAAAACCACTGTCCACAAGAATAAAATAGAGCCGTCTCAGTATAGCACATCAGGTCCTCATAACCTGACATATGTCAATAAACAGAAGTGTTACTACTCTAACTTCTCTTTAACCCCTATTTTCCTACATGCAGAGTTACTACTGCTTCCTGCTACATTTGCCTCCAGGTTGTGGATCACGTTGCTCTTTTGCCTGAAATACCCTTTCCTTCATCATTTTCAGCTCTTTGAAGCCTTCCTGTCTCATATGGTAAAACTGAATTCACCTCAATTGATTCAATCTTTATAGATTTCCAGCATATACTTGTTAACACATTGCAATTACTTTGTAAGTTTGTCTTTTTACTCTAGATTATAACCTCTTTAGGGCAGAAAATGTAATGTATTTATCTCTGTATACTGAGTGGCTGGCTATATAGATATATATATATACGCACAAACATATATTCGACACTGAGTGATTGCTAATTTTAAAATACTAGTGAATACAGTAAATTAATTATTTACTTTGGATCCCTAGTATTGCTCACTTTTTAATTAAAAGGAGAGAATTAAAGTTAAAAAACCTTAGCTGACCTAGAAAGGGAGACAATCATTACTAAGTGTGGAATTCTAATAAAAGAGTCAAACACAAACTGAGTGACACCAGAAGGACGAAAAAAAACATTGATCTGAAAACTCTCCAGGGCCTTACATTTGGAAATGGAAGTAAGCACAGAGTTTAATTTTATCTCCAAGTCAGGCATCAAGACCTCATGTAACAGATGCCAAACAAAGCAAAGGCATTACCCGAGAGGAGGATGCACTAATGCAGAACTTAGAAAACTCCAAGACCAGCTTTTGGGAGATGGCGATTCTGCATGAGTGCCTTACACTTCATCAGTTTGAGTTCTCTGAGCAAAGACCTGTGTTGTCCATGTAGAAATATTTGTGTAAGGAGACATCACAGAACAGTAAATCTTAGTTGTACCTCCCTCCCCAGAAATCATCCAAGTTCGTAAAGGCAAAGACCGCTTTTTTTCCTCTCCATAGTGGATCTGCATGTATTTTAGAGTAAAGATAAGGTTACTCTCTGTGGAGAAGAAGATGGGCAGGTGACAAGAAACCGCATATATGATCAGAGTTGTTGTTTTATTTCTAATTTCTAGGTTATTCTCCTGTAATATACTTCATGTACAGGTACCATCTTGCTGTCAGCAAATAACACTAGGTTGATTGGGACAGTACTCTGGATTCCACTTTTATTATGAGTAATTGAGTAATTACCTGCCTTTTTTCCCTCTAACCTAAAGGCCTTCTGTTTTCTGTAATATATATCTACACATATATATGTATATATACATAATGGTATGTATACAAAATATACATATGCCAGTTTTATATATTTACATATATTCACACATACATATTGTCAGTTATACATAGCTGCCATATAAATATGACATGTGTGTGTGTATGTGTGTATTATATGTACATATGTATTGTGCTAGAGATACACACACATTGTCAGTTATACGTAGCTGGCATATATATTAATATGCCAGTTTTTTTATATATATGTGTGTGTATGTATGTATTATGGATACATATATTATGCTAGAAATATATGTATATTTGTGTATACATATATACACAAATACACATATATTATGCCAGTTATATATACATATGTGTGTGTATATATATAACTGGCATAATATATACACACACAAATGTATATATAACTGGCATAATATATGTGTATATATACATAATATATGTATAGATTATTATATATTACATATATACATATATTTTATATATTAGCATATGTATGTATTTCATACATACCATTATGTATATTATGTATATGTGTACATATATATTATTGACAGAAATAATATATGCAATATACACACATATATTATTTATATGTGTATATTACTGGCATACTATGATTGTATATTTATACACATACTATTATATATATTATAAAAATAATATACAGTAGATAAAAATATTTAATCCTATTTAGAATATATCATTTTAATATAAAAATAGTTATATAATATATATACACATATAAATAATTTTAGCCAGCTAATTTATTTTCTAAATAGGGTTAACTCTTAGGACTTTCACAATTTCTGACTTAACACTAACCTATATTATTCTGTTCATTAGGTAAGTGGTGTTGCCTGTGTTTTAGTAAAGAACTATTACTGAATTAGCAAATAAATATTACCCTATTTTATGTTCTTACTTAATTTTTTATGACTTTGCTGCAGATCCTTGAAAATAATAAAGACATTTCAATGTGGTTTCTCAAATAAAATAAATGCATTATTTCTCACCCTGAATAGTGAAAAATTTTTTAATGGTAGATTTTCTTGCTGATAAGAAAACAGACAGAAAACCAAACTAAATAAAAAATGGCTCTCTCTCCAAATTGTTGAATATTTGAGTTTCACTCAGTTGCAGTTCTCAAGTTTTTACTATTTTTCTTTTAACGTATGAGGTTATAGGCATCCTTTACATGTGAATAGCAATGATGGTATGACACACTCATTTTAAGAGTGAACGATGTAGAGACATATCATCAGACACATTTTTATATTACATGTTTATGTGTTCATAAGGTTGAGGAAAAATTTTCCAAAATAGTAGACAAATGAAAAGGAACAAAAATTTATTATTTTAATTTGAGAAAGACCAATTTCAATGTTGAAGACAGAACACCACATTATAAATAGGATTAAAATCAGAAAAATGAATTTGATTAATTTTAACTACAATTTTACTTATATAAGTATATTTTGTCCTCCAAAAAATTGGGAGTTACTGTACTACCTTATCCTCCTAAGGTCCCTCCCACCAACAGAGATATAATATGATCAAGTTATTGATTTCACATCTAAACTTAACACTTGTTTAGATTAATCTTGGGTAATGTAATTTTTAAAAAAGAACTTCTACACTTATTTATGTATTTGGTTGAGGAAAATCTATTGTATTAAGCTTACATAATATGTTTTGAAAATAGGATGTGAGGGTCAAGTTAATAGAATTCACTTATGATGATCAAATTCTAGATTTTTGCATAAATGAAAAATGGCAAAAGGATATGATTTTCCATTGTCAGTGACACACAGCATTTTAAAATTGAGTTTCATTTAAAGTAATTAATTTTAATGGAGTAATGCAGAATCATGTTGAAAGGTTTGTTTGTTTGTTTGTTTGTTTGTTTGTTTTGATGGAGTCTCGCTCTGTCGCCCAGGCTGGAGTGCAGTGGCCGGATCTCAGCTCACTGCAAGCTCTGTCTCCCAGGTTTACGCCATTCTCCTGCCTCAGCCTCCCAAGTAGCTGGGACTCCAGGCACCCACCACCTCGCCCGGCTAGTTTTTTTGTATCTTTTAGTAGAGACGGGATTTCACCGTGTTAGCCAGGATGGTCTCGATCTTCTGACCTCGTGATCCGCCCGTCTCGGCCTCCCAAAGTGCTGGGATTACAGGCTTGAGCCACCGCGCCCAGCCAAAGGCTTTTTATTAATCTACTTTCTTTGATAACTTTTCAGTTTGATGTTCCGTATACTACAATACTTTTAAGACACCTTAGCTTTAATAACAGGTTCATTTTACTAATGGAAAACCCAGATGAATACCTTGATGATGAAATTTGATTTCCCAGCATATAGCTTTGTGCAACACTGAAGTTTCAGCTTTTATCTGTGAACCACCTTTTTCATGCTTGTCATCTATATTATGAAATTATTCAAAATATATGACACAGACTGTCATCAAGTTACTTTTAAAATTTGATAGTGAAAAGTGCAACAAACTATAATAAAAAGAAATAACACTGTTGCTCTGACAGTTTGAAAAGTCACAGCATCATTTCTTCTCTCCTTTCAGACTCATAATGAAATGGGAAAGGTTCCCTTGTCCCCCTCACAGGGCGTGTGATGGCGGTGTGGCTGCTTCTTCAGTGCCCCACTGCTCACACCTATAGGGGAGCATACAGACAGGCAGGGTGTGGGGTTCTGACCCCATGGCAGTGTCTAGGGGTGAATGTTTACAGCTCCTGAAACCCCAGTGGGTGGGTGTTACAGGGTGCTCTTTTAGTTTGCTGTCTATAGGCGGCTTGTGCTAACCAACCCAATTAGATAGACCCTCTAACTTGTCACAAGGACAGAGGACTTTCTGTATCCCAGTGTTTCTTGCCTTGGTGTACCAGAAAAATCAGATCACACATGCGCTTGAAGAATGAGCGCAAGGTTTTACTGAATAGAAGTAGCTCTTAGCAGATGGTGAAGCCAGTAGGGAGATGGCGCCTGGCCTCACCTAGGTCCTTGGGGGTGGAGCCTTTGCCAGAGACCACTCCTTCTTCTACCCAGCACTTCCCTTCCCGTCTTCCGTGTCATTTAAAGGGACCATGCTCTTCCCTTCCCAGCACTCCCATGTCAATATCAGGTAAGTAATAGAGCTTTAAATAAGGACAGTTAACAATAGTAAGCTGAAGAGTCCTCTTGTCTAAGAAATCTCTAACTTCACTTTAATTATAGCTGCTGAGTGTCAAAGGACATGAAATAATGAGAAGCCAAGAATAAAGAAATATTAAGTAACCTTCAGTGTGGTTTTACCACCACCATTTATAGAAAGCACAGGAAAAATAATCATTTGGATGATGTAAAATTATACCTACTAAAACATGCCTAAGGTAATAATTCCACACCATTAGATAAGGTACTCTAATGGATATTTTACTCATCAACTCTTTAAATTATGCAAAATTGCGTGCCAGGCTTTTATATAATTTGTACAATTAGAAACAAATTCTGCCCTTTATTATGCCTAGTTGCCTTTAATTTTGATATATGCTACACATTTAAATACCTTGTCCTTTTAAGAACTTGAATGTATGTACTCACATTAAGTAGCAAAACTCTAGTAACTCCTTCTCATTTCCCTTATTTTGCTCCTACCTGATATTTGTCTATAAGAATCACAGACAAAAAATTATGTGATGAACAAGAATTTAAATCCACAAGAGCTTTTCTTTTCTGGCATTTATAAATCTGATAAATCTACTTGATAACATTGTGATGCTAATAACACCAGTATTATTGGCTTCTTTGCTTCTTCTCTTTAGAGGCCATATAGATTAATTCTATGATGTAAAATGGAACCATACTCCTAATTCTAATTTTCCATTTTGTAAATTTTCTCTTGAATATACTGAGTACTAAGGAAGAAAAATTAAATGAGAAAATAGAATATATTATAAATACATAATTCTATATTAAAATAAGATGCTATATTAAAAATAACTTACACAAAACGTTTTATTGACATAGCAATATCATGACAAACACATACACATACACACACGTGGACACAGGAGTATTTTTCTCATACTGAGCGGTAACAAGGATTTGTCCTAAGCAAAATGGAAAAACACAGCACTATTAAACATTATTCATTGAGGAAACTAGTAATTAAGTGCAGAGCAGAGGTCCAGAGGATCAATCATAGATCTACCATAAACTAGATATATAATCTTGAGCAAACATATTTTTTTCATAAAAAAGATACCAAATAATTTCTAAATTCTATAATTCTAAATTATTGGCTACAGATTTAGTCAAGTGATGTTAATTTACTTAATATCCTATCTGATATCTGTCACATCTTATTGATATGAGCATTATCTGATTAATATTTAATGTCTTTTGGTTTTATCTCAAGATAAGCTGATTTGAAGAGTATCCATCAAAACCTTAGATTATATAAATTCACACAAAGATTGTATGTACATCTACCTATTAAATTTGCATATAAACTATGTGAGAATTATTTTTCCATCATATTCTTTTTTACCTGCAGTAGATTCTAAATTACTTAATGTCACTCAAGGCTTTTGTTTCTAAATAATTTTCAGAAATTGAGATTTCTGTAAACAAAGCAACTTTTTCACTGACCTTCATTTGTACCCACTTGCAGTAAATGATATTCTAGAAAAGTACTAAGATTTTTGTCCACTTATTCACAAAGGATGCAATAAGAATGTACTATTGCAGACAGACAAAAAAGGAATAAAGAGAGATAATCCATGCTCCTCAATCCTGAGAGATTAAATGGATTTGGGAAAGAAGAAGTCACAGACAGGGAGTAAAAATAATATTGACAACACTAACCACAAAATTAATAAACAGAAAAATAAGATGTAGACAACTTCTATTGAGTCAATTATGTGGAGCCACATGTATATGACCAACTGTAGAAATCTTATAAAATTCACTAAACAAATTGTATAGGCAGTGAATTACAATGCACATGATATCCATGTTACTAAAATTATTATAGCCATTTTAAAAAGTTTTGTATTCCATCTTATAGGTATGGTTAAATTTGAATTCTATGTAAAACAACTTTTAGAGATTAAATACACAGGGAAAAGGCACATCCACAAAGGTGTGTGTTATAGTTTTGATTATCACAAATCCATCACATCATTGGAAGTACCTAACTATATAAGTCTCTAAAAACATTTTTATAAAACCAAAATCCCCAACTGTTTACAACACTCTACCCCTAATCTCACTCTGCCCATATAAAAAGGATGATACTCTTGAGAAAGATAATTATGTTTATCTTTAAAGAAGTAGCAAAGAATCTTGATAACATCAAGATACACAAAAAATATATGAGGCATAAAAATACAGATATGAACTTAAAATAATTTAATGAAAAGTAAAACATTTCTTAGGCCATTTTTATAAAATTATAAATTTTATCTTGTGGAAAGATTAGAATAAATATTCCACCCATTCTAAAATGGAGTTTTCTCTCCTGGAAAAGAGAAATGAATTGTAAACTAGATACCTCATATATATTTGCTGGCTTATAGATTAAGGTAGGGTCAGGATTCCAAATTTGACAATTAGGTATTAGTAGTAAGATTTTCAGAATTGTCCAAAACTGAAACTGTTGGTTACTCATGTTTTCAATCTCACCTCAATGCCCTCAGGGAGAACGCTGATGAAAGTTCCATACTTCCTGGAAGATCTCATGATATTGAAGGTTTCCATGATTAGAGGACTGGTTTCTTCCTTTTCCCTTCTAACACCCTCACAAATAAATTAAATCATGCGTTGTCCTACCTATATATCACAATTACATCTGTCATGCTTTCTATCTAATGACACCTGGATGGAAAACAAAGAGCTCTACAAATTTGCCTACTATCATGTTTGAAACGTTCCATATTTTGTCACTATTTTCACTGACTTCATTAATTGTCAGTTTGGGATCTCTCCCCAAATCAAGTAAATACAGTCATATAGACATAAACAAAACAAATAAAATCACTTATAAAAAGAACGAGATATTTTATTCTTAATACATCATTGCATTTTTATAGAAAGGCATTCATTCACCACCACAGGTCATAAAAAAGACAGACTCAAAAGATTCACACTTCACTGCATATGGTATTAATGTCTCTCAATATTTTTCTATTGTCTCCTCTTACATTTGGCAGATATTAGAAAAATAGGAAGAAACCAATGTTATCCAACAGTATGAATATTGTCAAAAAGATAACGTGATTTTACACTTGGAATAGCAATCATTTCCAAAATTCTCTTCAACTCACTAACACACCTTTAAAATCACATTACCATATTATACCTAGGAAATAATACTGTCATAGGCTAGTTTTTCATGAAATTTTAGTCATTAAACAGGGCATATTGTGAATATTAGCAAATCTGGAGTAATACAGACTTTCCCAATGAAACAAAGGCATACGATAAAATGAAAACCAAATTCAGTTTTCATTTTGATGTATTAACTATGTTTCTTCAATATGGATAGTCTGTGTTTCTAATATAACAGAATGGATAGGACCTACATTTTCTCTTCTAAGGCAGCACAGTAAAATATTCTAGGTCTCTGTGAAATTTTAAATATAAAACAAATTCTTTTATACATGATACATAAAGGTTTTAGTAACCTATAAAATATCAAATGCATATGAATGTGAAAATTTAAAGAGAGCTATACTTCCTGAACAAATTTATGATTTAACAAGAATCACCAAACAATCACCTCCAGAAAGAGAAAAGTATCCTTTCATTTTGGGCACCTACAGAAAAATCATTGGGATTTTTTTATGATGGTTAAGATAATATATTTCTTAGAAAAATCTTCCTTTTATGAGGTTTGAAACATACCTAGATGATTTCAACATTTTTTTGTTAGTTAAAATAAAGTGAATATTGGCTGTAAGCCAGAAAAGTAATTCCATTTTTTAAAGGGTTTTAGCTTAAAAGTCTTTTGAAAAGAAAATGATTTTCACTTGCTTCATACAACAGCAGCAGCAAACTTTTTGGCAAGAGGTTTGGGGCTTCACATTATCATAGCATTACAGACATGGAACTATACACAGACTCATTTATCTTAACACTGGTTTGGTATTATTTTCTCTGGAAAAAAATGTTTTAAAGATGCAGAAAACCTTTTTTTATTTGACTCAGTAGTAGTAGGTAAATAAAGAAATTTATTACAGAATCAAAATTGATGAACTATAAAACAATGAACAGAATTACCTTCAAGAAGAAAAAGGGGGAAGGTTTATCAATTGCCTTATCAAAATTTTCCAGCATCTGAAATTTCTTGTTCTGATTTTCTGAGGTTAACATTAAGCATGCATTTTCTATATCATTATTATTTGTACTTTATTAGGCCATAAGATATTTTTCAGGTGGCAATGAAAATACTCAGCAAGTGAGGGCTAAAAGAATTTCTAAGCATTAATTTTGGAGCTCAAACATGGAAACTGGTAGAAAGATCATTTTATTTGTTAACAGAAGTTAAAATTAATATAAATTAATCAGAGTATAAAAATGTATTCCCTTTATGGAGTCGATTAGGACAGATGTCAATGACTTCAACTCAAAAAGCATTTCAGAAAAGAGAAAAATTTAGGCACAAGTTGGAATCAATTATTTCATTGCAGTCTATTTACCTGCTCTGTAGGATGATGGTGATTACTGCACAAGAAAAATTTACCTGCTAGAGTACATCATTAACACTTGAATTTTAACATATGTTAATAGTAAAATGTCACTGCATAAATGAAGCTTATGTATTATCTCTCGTTAGAATTTATAATATCTTCTCTCTTGGTTTCCATAACTACTCAATATAATTTTAGATTGAACTTTGAACTCCAAGGCATTAGAAGGCTACCGAATGAAAAATAGAGAAACTAGAGCGCAAATATATTACCATGAACTTCATACTAAAATAGGAAGTGTTTTTGCAACCCTGGGGGCCACAATCCTAACTATATATTACAAACTTTTAGAGAATTTTTAAAAATACTGATGTCTGCAGTCAACCACAGACCAATTGAAGACAAATCTCAGTCTCAGGTATAAGGCCAAGATTTTAATTTTAATTATTTAACTTTCATTACTTAAGATAACACAGCAGTTCATAAGTGACTCTTGGAATCTCTTTATTATCATATTGTTTAAAATAGTGTATTAGTACCTTCTCACATTGCTAAAAAAGACATGCCCAAGACTGGGTAATTTATAGAGGAAGGAGGTTTAATTCATCACTGTTCAGCATGACTGGAAGGCCTCAGGAAACTTGAAATCATGGCAGAAGGGGAAGAAAACACACTTATTCACATGGTAGTAGCAAGGAGAAATACTGAGCAAAAGGGGAAAAGCCCCTTGTACAACCATCAGATCTCGTGAGAACTCACTCACTATCACAAAAACAGCGTGGAGGTAACCACCCCCATGATTCAATTACCTCCCACCAGGTCCTTCCCAGGATAACTGGGAATTTTGTGAACCACAATTCAAGATGAGATTTGAGTGGGGACACAGCCAAACCATATCGGCTAGAGAACTCTGGTATAAAAAACTACCTGGGTTTGAATCTTAGATCAGCCTCACTATGCATAGGAACTTAGCAAGTTTCCTAATTTTGCTCAGTTTTCTCATCTGTAAAATAGTTATAATAATAGTACCTGCTTCACAGAGTAGTTTCAAGCAAATAAATAGAAGCAACTTGGGATAAAACAAGATGTATGGGTTCAATGAATAATAGCTGCTGGAATTTTTATAATTATTATTATCAAAATGGATTTTTCAATTCTTTAGCACCACCTTGAACACAGTATTACTTCTTGTAATTATAGACACAGAGATATGCCCAAATAAACAAAATTAAACATCTATCACAAAAGGAAAACAGTTTGGTTTAAACTATTTCAGTGATTGGCTCTACTACTTTCAGATAGTTAATCATTACCAGTGATTCATGAACCATTAGCTGTGGGAATTTGCACTCTGCATTTCAAAAATGAGAAAAATAAGCACAATCTTTAAAGTATTTTCTGCTTTTAATGCTATGAGTGTATTTTAGAACATAATAAATGCTAAAAAAATTGTGATACTAGGTTTCATAAAAAGCAACATTAATAAAATTTCTAAAACTATCCTCAACCAAAATTTTCAAACAGCTAACGTTGACAAATATGTAGAGGAAAGAGAACACTTGCATATTGTTTGTGGGAATATAAATTAGTGCATCCATCATCGAATACAGTATAGAGATTCCTCAAAAAACTAAAAGTAGAACTACCATATGTTCCAGCAATCTTATTCCTGGGTATATATTCAAAGGAAATGAAATCAGCCACTTGTAGAGATTGTTAAATTCCCATGTTCATTGTAGCATTATCTACAATCACGGAATCAACCTGTGTGTCCATCAGCAGATGAATGGATAAAGACAATAGGGCATATACATACAACAGAATACTATTCAGCCGTAACAAGAAGAAAATCCTGTCATTTCTGACAACATAGATGAATCTGAAAGACATTATGTTAAGTGAAATAGGCCAGGCACAGAAAGACAAATACCACATGATCTCATTTACATGTGGAATCTAAAAAATTTAAACTCATAGAAGTAGAGAGTAGCATGGGTTGGATGGGATGTTGGGGAGATATTGGTTAAAGGATACAAAATTTCAGTTAGATAAATAGGATGAATAAGTTCAAGAGACCTATTGTACAACACAGTGACTACCGTTAATAACAATATATTGTGTTATTGAAAAGTGCTAATGGAGTGGATGTTAAGTGTTCTCACAACAAAAATGGTGAATATGTGAGGTAATACATATATTATCTTGAATTGGCCATTCCATAATGTATACGTATATTTCAAAACATGTTGTATATAATAAATACCTATAATTTTATCAATTAAAAATTAAATGTTAAATAACATATAGCCAACACATTGCAGACATGATTCTTAAGAATTAAGTGTTTGTGGCAAAATATGAGAGTTCTATTCTCTAATTCCCCTGCCTTTTCCCATGATGAAAATCATACGGCCATGTTAAGGAAGCAGTCTGAGCCACAGTAGTTGAAAGTTTTTTCTGGCAAATGGGAAAACTTTAAAAACACATATACCAGTTTATTTACGGTCACAAACAAAATGGTAGTCAGTAGCATAATTCATTCACCAAAAAAAGGCACCAAAAGAGTTTTTCAGTATTATGTGGTGTTTTATTTTTATTTTTATTTTTTTTTTTGAGACAGAGTCTTGCTCTTGTCGCCCAGGCTGGACTGCAGTGGCACAATCTGGGCCCATTGCAACCTCCACCTCCCAGGTTCAGGCAATTCTCCTGCCTCAGCCTCCTGAGTAGCTAGGATTACAGGCGCCCACCACCACACCCGGCTAATGTTTGTAGTTTCGGTAGAGACGAGGTTTCACCATGTTGGCCAGACTGGTCAAGAACTCCTGACCTCAGGTGATCCACCACCTCAGCTTCCCAAAGTGCCTGGATTATAGGTGTGAGCCACCTAGCCTAGCCTGGCCTCAGTATTATGTTTCTGTTCATTTTTTTTTTTTTAATTCTGTAGTATTATATAAAGCTTCAACACAAATATATATTTTAGTCATATAAAAATATTGCCTATTTTAAAATTGTAGCAAATAATTATAACAAATAGAAACAAGTAAGCATGGAAATAGATGAAACTTTTTTTCCTTTTTTTAAATTTTATTTTCAGTTTAGGGGTACATGTGCAGGTTTGTTTTACTGGTAAACTTGTGTCATGGGGGTTTGTGGTACAGATTATTTCGTCACCCCAGTAATAAGCCTACTACCCATTAGTTATTTTTCCTGATCCTCTTCCACCCTTCACCCTCCAATAGGCCCCAGGATGTGTTGTTCCCTTGTATGTGTCCAGGTGTTCTCATAATTTAGTTTCCACTTATAAGTGAGAACATGCAGTATTGGTTTTCTCTTCCTATGTTAGTTTGCTAAGGATAATAGACTCTAGCTCCATCCATGTTCCTGCAAAGGACATGACCTCATTATTTATGGATGCATAGTATTCCATGGAGTATATGTATCACATTTTCTTTGCCCACTCTATCACTGACAGGTATTTAGGTTGATTCTATGTCTTTGCTATTGTGACTAGTGCTGCAATGAACACACATGTTCATGTGTCTTTATGATAGAATGATTTGTATTCCTTTGGTTATATACCCAGTAGTGGGATTGCTGGGTCAAATGGTAGTTCTGTTTATAGGTCTTTGAGGAATTGCCACACTATCTTCCACAATGGTTAAGCTAATTTAAACTCCCAACAGAGGTGCATAAGTGTTACTTTTTCTCTGCAGTCTACTCAGCATATGTTATTTTTTTACTTTTATTAATAGCCATTCTGACTGGTGTGAGATGGTATCTCATTGTGGTTTTGATTTCCATTTCTCTAATGATCAGCGATGTTGATTTTTTTTCATATTAATGTTGGCCACATGTCTGTCTTCTTTTGACAAGTGTCTTTTCCTGTCCTTTGCTCACTTTTTAATGGGGTTATTTGTTGCTTTTTTTTTTTTTTTTTCTTGTAAATTTGTTTAAGTTTCTTATAGATGCTGGATATTAGACCTTTGTCAGATGGATATACGCAAATTTTTTCTCCCATTCTGTAGGTTGTCTGTTCACTCTGTTGATAGTTTCCTTTGCTGTGCAGAAGCTCTTGAGCTTAATTAGATTGCATTTGTCAATTTTTTGCTTTTGTTGCAATTGCTTTTAGCATCTTTATTATGAACTCTTTGCCCATTCCTATGTGCAAGATGGTATTGCCTAGGTTGTCTTCCAGGGTTTTTTATAGTTTAGGTTTTACTTTTAAGTCTTGAATCCATCTTGAGTTAATTTCTTGTATATGGTGTAAGGAAGGGGCTCAGTTTCAATCTTTTGTATATGGCTAACCAGTTATCCCAGCACCATTTATTGATTAGGGAGTCCTTTCTCCACTGCTTGTTTTTGTCAGGTTTTTTGAAGCTTAGATAGTTATAGGTGTGCAGTCATAATTCTGAGTTCTCTATTCTGTTCCATTGATCTATGTATCTGTTTTTGTACCAGTACCATGTGGTTTTGGTTACTATAGACCTGTAGTATGATGCCTCCAGCTTTGTTCTTTTTGCTTAGGATTGTCTTGGCTATTCAGACTCCTTTTTGGTTCCATATGAAGTTTAGAATAGTTTTTTCTAGTTCTGTGGATAATGTCAATGGTACTTTAATAGGAATAGCATTGAATCTATAAATTGCTTTGCGCAATATGGCCATTTTCACAACATTGATTCTTCCCATTCATGAGCATGGAATGTTTTTCCATTTGTTTGGATCATCTCTGATTTATCTGAGCAATGTTTTGTAGTTCTCCTTTTAGAGATCTTTCACCAAGGGATAGAGTTTTTTTTTCTTTTACTATGAAGAAATATTTAGATTTTAAAACAGACTGAACACAGAGCTGGACCAACATTTTCAAAAGCACAGTTAGTCCAAGATACTGAGAGAAAAAAAAATTGTCTTATGTTAAAAATAGATGGTTCCTTTCCACACTACCTGGAGAAGGATTCCTACAGTGTCCTTCTGGATTCCCATTGTAACAAAGGGGAACTCATGATGTCTGGAGCCCTTAAGGTCCTGCAAATGAAAGAGGAGGATGTTCTCAAATTCCTTGCAGTAGCAACCCACTCAGATGGCACCAACCTTGACTTACAAATTGAACAGTATATCTACAAAATGAAAAGTGATTGCATCTATAACACAAATGTCAAGAGGAACTGATATAAGCTTCTGCTGGCAGCTTGTGCCATTGTTGCCATTGAAAACTCTGGTGATGTCAGTCTTATACCTTCCAGGAATCCTGGCCAGCAAGCTGTGATGATGTTTGTTGCTTCCAGTGGAGCCACTCCTATTGCTGGCTGCTTCACTCTTGGAATCTTCACTACCAAGATCCAAGAAGCCACATCTGCTGGTGATTACTGATCCCAGGACTGAGCACCAGCCTGTTAGAGTCATCTTATGTTAGTCTGCCTACCATTGCTCTGTGTTACACAGACTCTGTAATATGTGCATATTGACTTATCATACAACAAACAGGGAGTTCACTCAGTGGGTCTGATATTGGGAATGCTAACCTGGGAAGTTCTGTGCATGGGTGGCACCATCTCCAGGAGCTGGCCACTGCTTAAAAACAAATGCTGTGACCAAGGAGAAATTTCAGGGCGAATGAACTGCTCCAGCTCCTGAGTTCACTTCAACTCAGTCTGGTTTGAAGACATTCAGGTGACCACTGTACTTATTCAACAGGTCCTTACTGAAGACTAGAGCACTCAGCCTGCCACTGCAGTGGGTCTGCAGCTCCCACTGCTCAGGACACTGAACAAATAGGAGCAACCACTGAGTGGTCTTAAGCTGTTCTTCCACAGGCTCTTAAACAAGATGGAAACAAAGATGATCGAAAATAAACATCAGTTTCTTAAAAAAAAAAGTTATCTATATCCTATGAAGATTTTAAGCATATAAACTGTAGAAAACTGCTAATAATCTGTTCTGAATAATGTCTGACACAATTATATATATATACACACACACACACATGCACACACACATACAGAGAGACAGTCTTGATGACATTTAAAAACTACTTTCCATTATTTCTCAACAAGGTAGCTTTGAAATTTTTTGTTCAAACTGGAGAAATTAATTTATCTGATCCTTGCAAATATTTCACAAACTGGTAAAACAAAAAAGGGAAGAATACAGGAAGTAATTTCCCAGTAAGGATATAACAGTGAAATATCCCTGATTGGTTATCCAGAAAAACCCGGCAGTTTTTTCTGCAGGGTAGTTGAGAGATAGAACATAGTAAGAACCTATTGTCTCCATAGGAATAATAAGTTGTGCCAAAACAAGAAACCAATCAACGGCAGTAATTCAGCAAACTGAAGTCATTTCAGTTCAGCCAATCTTACTGAAAAACAATTGCAGTCTTGAAAATGGGAAGGACTAAGTGGTTATCCAGAGAGAAACTCAGCAGGGATAACATTTTTCAAAGTTCACAGCCTGACACTTCAAATATGCAATGTATTTAAGGAAAGTGATTGAAAAAAAATCCTAATGTTCTGAGAATAAATTTACTACCAAAGTAGAAATGCAGTTAAGAGTGCTTAGCAGCTCTAGGATGTTTCAGTTTTAGGAAGAAGCATTTAAACACCAAAGATTTGGATGATCACAATTTCATCACCTTCACTAACTCATACTTTGACTACTCTGTGAATTAATAGAAGAGAGGGTCAGTATTATCATTATTATCATTATTGTTATTATTATTATTGAGATGGAGTCTCACTCTGTTGCCCAGGCTGGAGTGCAGTGGAGCAATCTCAGCTCACTGCAACCTCCACCTCCCAGGTTCAAGTGATTCTCCTGACTCAGCCTCCCAAGTGGCTGGGATTACAGGCTCAAGCCACCACACCAGATAATTTTTGTATTTTTAGTAGAGACAGGGTTTCACCATGTTGTCCAAGCTGGTCTCGAACCCCTGACCTCAGATGATCTGCCCATCTTGGCCTCCCAAAGTGCTGGGATTACAGGTGTGAGCCACTGTGCCAGGCTGGTCAGCATTATTTATGTGGAAACAATGTAGAATAAACAATCCACTGTTGTTCACTAAGATTCTGCAGGAGGCAGTGTTCATCCAAGGGCACCTGGAGCACCATGTATGTCTGTTTCCAGCAGACAAACAGGACCTTTCTTCCATATCTAAGCCTTGGTTTCTACCACAAATCAGTATCAGCTCCAAAGACAGTATAAAATAGAGATGGTGCAATTATACTACAGGTGTAGACTTTCTAATTCTGGCTCTGTCCATGTTAGATTACATCCCCAAAATCATGTTAGTTGACCTCTCAAACATTGCTGAAAAGCAGTAATTCACCTCAATATCTAAAAATAGCATAAACATTAATAGTTCAAATGGTATTTATTAATTTCTGGTCAATATCAGATATTGAGTATACAAGACAATTGAAGCAGGGCCACATTCTTTAAAAATCTTTCAGAAGCATTGGCACACAGCTAGGACTCCATCCATGTTACATGATAAACTCCATCAAATTGACTTAAGAAGAAAAACAGAAAACGTATTGTTTAACTAACTGAATAATGCATGAATAAAACTAGCTTCAGGTGTAGTTCGATTCAAAGGCTCAAAACATAGCATCAGGACCCTGTTTTATTTCTCTTCACTGAATACTGCTCTGCCCCAAAAGCTGGTTTTATTCGCATATGGGTTTTTCCCTCAAGGTGCAAGATCTGTGCAACAGTTAGAGACCAGCAGTGCCAGGTGCAAAGTCAAAGGTGGGAGAAAGGAGAGAGAAGGGACCTTAAGTAGAGAAAGCGTCTCTCTTCTAGTAGTTAAACAAAAATCCCGTGTGTGCCTCTTTTTGTCCTGAATAGGGTCACAATGTGACCAGAAGTATGAGGATGCTAATGGGCTTATGTCTTTGGAATTAGGCACAGGGTCAACTTCACCCAAACCATGAGGATAGAGAGCAGGAGAAAAAAAAAAATGTTTCTCATTGTGAATTGACTATGTGTTATCTGACAAAGGAGCAATGAATGCTGAGGAGGTCAGCACCAGGTATCCAAGACGTATCTTAAAGACTGTTTGTTTTAGGGAAAAGGCTATTTTCCTGGAAGGCTGACTACTGGCCTATCATCTCCAGCTGGGAGCCTGGATAAATTCCTAACTTTATCTCTGTGTCACAAAAGGATAGAAAAGTCTATTGTGTCTAGTGGAAAGTTTTTCTCTGTAGAATATACTATAAATGTGGAATTTTTTCCTAATGAAGACTTTTTTTTCTTTCTGCTTCCTTCTCAGATTTCTTTTTTAAAATATTCTTTCAAAGACCTCAAGGAGTTTAATATACAGAATATCTTTATTTATTTTAAAAACAACAACAACAACAGCAAATGTAGCTAAACCATATAAAATTTAAGGTTGGCACAGCAAAGTTCCTGCCTATTTTCTTAAGCTGTAGCAAAGCAGAAAAGGGGTGTAGATCCTGCTGAGGGTAGGCCACAATGACAACACATATTTACCAATGGAAACGGGGCTCCTGCAGGCAGGCTACCAAGCAAGGCAAGCCTAAATTAGCATTTCTGGGACACAGCCTCCAAGTGTGCCCTGAGGGAACAGTACTGTAGACAGTTGAGGATGGAAGACCAGCAACTGGGTCAACAGTGTGGAGCTACCCTGCTAGGAGTAAAATAATAAAATAAAGTACAGAATAAAATTAAGTCCTCGTAAGAAGTCTTTATTAGTCTTTCTGAAAACCAGGTGAAATTTCTGTCTAGAAAAATACATAAGTGCACACAAAATGTTGTATTCAGTTACAGGGAGATCAAATCTGCCCTAAAGTACAAATATAAACACCTCCATGAATGTAATTCCCAAGTTAAGAGACCCTGTTATGAACTAAAAATATGAAGTCATCCAAGCAAATAATTTCTTGTAAGAATAGTGTTTTAAAATAAAGCACCTTACAATAAAAACAAATACAGGAATAGATTGTAATAAAGAAAGAAGCCTTATTGCAGAAGCATATAATCTGAAGTGATTGCATGTATACTCAAAATACACATTAGCTTGGTATAAGATAACTACCTTGCCATATTAAATGTGACAATAAATGCCAGGAGATATGTATTAACAAAGAATTTTACATGACACTCTAAAATACAAAATGTGGAATATTTTAGTGGAACCATTCCCACATAGTGGTATAATCAATTCAAAGACTTTAACTACATTGATTTTAAGAAGCTATTTTATTTGAGTGTTTTCCAAGTATTCTTAACTTTTCATTTTTGTGAAGTTTCATTTCATACACTTGATCTCAAAAAATAACCTCTTCAAGAACAACAACCCAGGAAACAAAATCCATTTATCATCTCCATAAACTTAGTCTGAGGCCACTCTTTCAGGGTCTGTCATTGCACATATCACACTTAGTAAGCTGAGTGACTAGCTGGGTGACAAGGATTCCTGGAGGTCCCCACCATGTTTTAGGAGCTTTACCGCTTCAGCGAGTTAAATTGAACCACAAAAATATGCATTTACTACTAGAAAAAGCAACTGCATTTATAGAAGGTGAATTAAAAAAAAATATTTGGTATCAGAAAAACTTCTAGATTGTCTCACACATGGTCACACATTTAGCATTTTCTTATTATTTCAAAGGAAAGATGAAATGGAAACAGCATTCAAAAAAACAAATATTTATCATCTAAATCATTATTTTAAGTTGCAAAAGTACTCAATCTAGCTAATAGGAAGTTCAATCTCAGAATTCTAAGAAGAAAAACAAAAACAATAAAATGTATAGTTTATAAACTTGAATTAAAGCAAAAAAACAAATGGGGTAGGACGTAAAACACAGAAATATGTTCTATTAAGTCTAATGCCCTCTTTTCTTGGTTGCAGTAACTTAAATGATGATTATATTACTAAAATTCCTATCTAAGAAAGTTCACCACAGAGTTAACATGACTAGCACCCTGAATAAACCACACTCCTCTGAGTTCATCCCACCTTCTATACTACCCTGTATATACACTGGCAGGACACAGAAGAAAAACAAATAACTTCATTTCAGTGGACTTCAAATTCTGGAGACATTGAGTGGCCCCTTAATGGTTCAAGTTACATGTTCTGTGATATAAAATGCATAGCGATTTCTTTATAACATTGGCTTGAAGGATCAGAATGAACAGTATTGGAACAAGCTTTAATAAAATGTAATTACATTTGGACCTTAATATATGATATTGGTTATGATAAGTTCCATACACAGGACAGTGGTAAATAAGTGAATCTTCTTATCCCAGGAAAAATTATCTCGTGAGCCCCAGTTGAAACTATAAATGGTTCAAGAAACCTTAGTTTATAGGAAACTATAACTGACCAAATTAAAAGGCGTGACAGTGAAATTCAAAACTACCTTAGACTTTGGAATTATATTGGCATAGTTCCAGCACCTTACTCCTCCTTGGGGAAAATTTCATTGTTTCTCATCAGGTTTTTCTCATTAGCAAAATATAGATTATAATATTTTATAAACTTCATGGGAGAATTATTAAATGGAGTAAGTTTTAGAGCCAAATAATGCCTGGCAAATAATAAGCATTCAATGAAAGAGTCAACCAGAGTAAGAATGAAGTTAACAGGCAGTCAGCTGTTGATTTTCATAGTTCCAATATGCTCAAATTTCAGTTTTACCACTAGCCACCTAAGTATAAATAACCGATTTCTCCCAACATCATGGTTCAAATTTTAGTTATCACAGTCTATTAACTGAGTAATTACATAAAATATAAACTTTGTTGTAAAATCTTTGGTCTAAAAATCATAAATAATCAATGCACATCATAATTAGTGACCACATCACTTTTTTGGAGTCTTTTAGTGACTGGTCACTACATATCTATTATTCAGCCTCTGCATAGACAGCAAAGCATTTAGTTGTACAGCTTACTCATCACCTAGTGAGAAACCCAAATACCAGGAAGCAGAGAATAAATAATCGAAGGAGAGTACTGGTCAACAAAAATGAAAGTGAAGCAAACAGACAGAAATCTACCAAAAATAAAATACAAATTAATGTAATCGGAGCTATACCTAATGTTGGAAATGTTGACATTATTGGCATGCAAAAGACTCCAGAAACTCCAGATACGAAGTCAGAGGAAATGAAAACAGTGGTTATGAGAAAAAGAATGAAGATGTCCCAGAGGAAGTGACACATTGAGAGTACAAAGGGTAAAATTTTGGAAGCTGACCCAAATTTAAAAAGAATATGACAATTTGTTGCCAAGGCATTGAAGAGATACTGGCTCCATATTGTAAGTTATGCAACAAGAAGAAAATGACAAGCACTATTCAAACTTTTAACAAGACGTTTACAAACACCTATTAATGTTTAAATGTTTTAAAATAGTGTGCTAAATAAATATCAGTTTATTTTTCCATTTTTCTATAAATCTATAACAGACATCAAGAGTGTTTAATGTTGTAACAAAAATCTTTAAATGTCATAATCATAATTGTGTCCACTGATTATTAAGATTGTTTTGCATGCTGTCACCCTACGCACCATTTTTGTGGTTCTGGACTACCACACCAAGCACGGGCTGTGTGTATTTGTTTTGAAGAGAGACCACTGTGTATCTTCCCTACTCTGCATCTTTCCCCTAAATTCTCTACTAGTATAGAAGCTTACTTCCTGGGCTTGAAGTGTGAGGAGAAGGGCTGAGAGCAGAGGACATAAGGTCAAAAACTAGGCCGGGCACCGTGGCTCATGCCTGTAATCCCAGCACTTTGGGAGACCGAGGCGGGAGGGTCACGAGGTCAGGAGATCGAGACCATCCTGGCAAACCCTGTCTCTACTGGGGCAGGAGAATGACGTGAACCCCGGGGGCGTAGCTTGCCGTGAGCGGAGATCGTGCCACTACACTCCAGCCTGGGTGACAGAGTGAGACTCGGTCTCTAAATAAATAAATAAATAAATAAGTCAAAAAACTAAGAATTGCTAAAAAAAAAAAAAAAAAAAAAAAAAAAAAATTAGGAAACAAGTAGTCTATTCTCAAAGTATGTATACCACACTCTCCTCTTGCTCATTCCACTAAATATGCAGTTCCGGATAACGAAAAAACATGTAAATTATGAAGAAATAAGTATATTATAGTTTTCACAACAGTCCTTTAAAAATTAGAAGCGATTGTAGAAAAGAAGATGTATTGAATCTAAATAAATCTCTCTGCCTGTGCAAAATTACCCTCTTCAATGCACTTTGAAATGCTTCATCCAGACTGGTTCTAAATGTCCCCATGGATTGTATTAGAAATATTTTGTAAAATAACCCAATGCTTTAAGCTTTCTAAGCATAATGAGTTGTAATAAGAGTGAAGTTGCAGCCAGAATAATATTTTCATTAATCTTTGTCAATTTAAGTTAATCATATAGTGATATTCTTTAGTGTGAATATTTTTAAATTATCTTATTTACTGGTATTACATATAATACAGAAAATTCAGAGAAGAATGAATCTATTTTCTGGTCCTAAATGGCAGGCAGCTGGATGTGAAATTATTATAAATGACATTCATACTAAATTACAGGCAGGTAAAGTTTTGTTTAACATTTACAGAATAAATGGATCAATAAAAGACCACACACCCACACACACACATACACACACACACACACACACACACACACACAGCTGTTGTCTTAAATCTATTGAGAAATAGCTTCATTTCAAGAGATATATTGAATTTTAAAATAAGCAAGAAAACCTTGAGGGAAGACATAGATCAATGTCCCTTCTTCTCACATGGAAGGAAGGTTTCAGTTCATGCTTTTCTTTGAATTAGTTGCGAACGGAAGTATTTTTAAAACTACTTGATGTCAACTCATTTCTCAGGACAAAACTTTTCTGAGATTTAGTTTAATGAGTTGCAAATCAGAGAGAATGATAGTATAAAGGTCATTGTTTTGAATAGAAAAGAAAATGTATGAAAATCTTCTAGCACAATATCTGGAAAGGTGAATTGAGTAAGACTCACAGTAGAGTTAAACATTTGAATTTGCATTCTGAAACTTAGCTATTAGATATTGATTCATGTCTTGCAGTGGCTTACTAGCAGTACACTGATTTCAGGTTATCTTATCCAACACTTACTGGCTATGGGATTTGGAGAAACATAATTAACATCTCTATAACTTAGTTTTGCCTTATGTAAGATACAAATAATAACAGTACTTACTCTCAAATTCCTGGTGATAGTTCTCATTTAGTTCAATGAGATAATATATGTAAAGCACTTACCACAATGCTTGGCATGAAATAAGAACATTCATTTATATCATAAAAAATACTGAATACCTACTATATAAATGAAGAATTTATCTAAGTGCTAGAGATATAGCAGTGAACCCAACAAAACCACTACACTCAAGTAGTTCATTGTGGGAAAACAGGCCTGCAAAGTATTTCCAAATCACATAAAAAATTATTCTATTAGATGACCATTTCCGGTCCTAAATGGAAGGCAGCTGAATATGTAATTATTAAAAATGACAGTAATATAAAATTACAGGCAGGTAAAAGTTCTGTTTAATATTTACAGAATAAATGGACCAATAAAAGACTATTTATATATGTGAGGAGGATAAAATGTAACTAGAGTGTGTGAGTACAATTTTAGTGTAGTGCTCAGAGAGGACTTCTCTGTAGTGATAGATGAGCAATCCTGAAGGATGTGAGAAAACAATCCATTATGCAAATGTCTAGAACTAGCAGGTGCAAAGGTCTAGGATGAAAGTTTGCTTGGCATGTTAGGAATTACTAGAAGGCTGGAGCAGCCAGAGTACAAAGGGTGAGGAAGTAAGGTCCAAAAAATAGTAGAGAACAATACTCCAAGGGAAATATGGTGGAATAACTAGGCAGCATAAAGCGCCACCTTTTACTGAATTAAAAGGAGATCAGGCCTGGTACAGTGGCTCAAACCTGTAATCCCAGCACTTTGGGAGGCCAAGGAGGGAGGATTGCTTGAGGCTAGGAGTTCAAGACTGGCCTAGGCAACATGACGAGACCGTGTCTCTACCAAAAAAAAAAAAAAAAAGCCTAGTGTGGTGGCATGCCTGTTTCAAAAAAAAAAAAAAAAAAAAAGAGAGAGAGAGAGAAAGACCAGCTAACATGATTATGGGTATTTCTCTAGTTGCATTCATCTGCTTCTATTACTATTTTACTTATCCCTCAGGTATCAAATTTTCTGTGCTCTTTTCCTTATGATCTCCTTCTTCCTCCACTTGTTTGCCCTCCTCTTATGGTTGTTGTTATTGTTATAGTTGTAGTTTTTCTCTTCCTTCCTCTCCTCCTCCTCTTCCTCCCTTTCTTTTCTTTTTTTCTCTCCCTCCTTCTGATTCTTCTTCTTCTTCGTGGTAATCGAGATATTTACCACATAGTACAAAATAATTTACCTTTTTGACTTACCATGCATTCATCAGCAAAATCGTATAATTATTTTGAAGATTATTGAGATAATGCATGAAAATACATACTATCATGAGATATAATCAGCTGTTGCAAAATAATAGTTCTGATTATATTCATATGTCTTAAATGATAGTTGAATCTGAAATATATAGTTTGAAAATGTGGATATTTGAGGGGTAAGGCAGGGTTTTCCCTGAACCTCTGAGAAATAAACTTTATGCAATGTTCTCAGTAGCAATAGTCATTTTACTAGGAGCTTGAATTGTATAACAAATCTCTCTCAGAGCTTCTTGTGTTTAACTCATTTAACCCTAATGGAAATTCTATGAGGTATTTCCATTATTACATCCCCATTTTACAAATGGGAAGATTGAGACACAAAAAGATTAATGTCAATGTTGCAAAGGGATTAAATGATGAGCCACGGTGTAAACCCAGGAATTGTGGCTCCTCATTCTGTCATTTAGCCTGTCCATGATGCTTTGGTGAAATCCTAAACTTAAAACTATCAGAGAAAACACCAAGAACAGTCATATCAAGAAACCAGCATGGGCTAGTGTGGTGGCTCACACCTGTAATCCCAGCACTTTGAGAGGCCGAGGCAGGTGGATCACTTGACCCAAGGAGTTCAAGACCAGCCTACGCAATATGGTGAAAACCCTGTCCCTGCCTAAAATACAAAAGTTAGATGGGTATAGTGGCTGGTGCCTGTAGTTCCAGCTACCTGGCAGGTCTAGGTGGGAGGAAAACTTGCGCCCAGGAAGTCGAGACTGTAATAAGCTGTGTTTGTATCACTATGCTCCAACCTGGCCTAGACAACAGAGTCAGACCCTGTCAAAAAAAAAAAAAAAGAAAGAAAGAAACCAGCATGATAATGGTAGAGTAGAATATTTAAAGTTTAAGAAGATGAATATTTGAAATCAAAACAACCAAGAAGGAAAAAAATGGGGCTACTTTTCTCTAATTCAGAAGCATAACCCATGTGACTAATCAGAAAACATTAGCAAGTCTAATATATACAAGAGCCAACCAGTGTATAGCATAATCTCAGGCCCCTGCTCACTTCTGCCAGAATTATCAACCTCTATTTTCTTTATCTTTGCTTATTATTTTTCCATTTGAATTCCTCTGTAGTGTGTCTAAACATTTATTTTATCATATGCTTGTTAACTATACAATTTTTTCTTCCTTGCCTTGCGTACTTACATTCTTTGTCCATTTTCCCATTCATTTTCTTACATTTTTCTCTTTGGCATGCAGTGGTTTCTGCTTATTGAAGTCTGTATTTATAAACACATATACAAGCAACAACCGTATTCAATGTGTCAATCAATATAAAAGATATTTGTAAAATTTACTAAAATATTTTATTTGCAGAGCTGAAGTAAAGCAGAAAGACAACTAAAAATTAAATACTATCTCTGTATTGACACTGGGAACCTCATATCAAAGATAAAGTGTCTTACATAGGACCACAAAGTACCACAAGGTGGTGGTAGAATTAGGATAGGACTCCATTTGTCCTAATTTGAAATTCAGTACTTATTTCCAGCAGGCCATCCTTCTCACAAAGGAGGGAGTGATCCAGGTTTATGTGATTGTGTATGTATGTAGATTTCTGAAACATTTTGCTAGAATGTTAATAGCAGTATTAAACATTTTTTATCTAAAATATATTTTCTCTCTAAATATCAAAGAGCATATTTTGATTTGGCTGAAAATAAAACAAAATGAAATAAAAGGTCTGTAATGACTTTTTTTCTATTTAAACTCTCGGTGAATGAATAACTTTATTAAAGAAAAAGAAAAGCATATACTATTAATGACCAGCTCAAATTCAGAAAAATAATAGCACGAAAAATCTTCATTCTTATATATTTGAAGCAGCTTAAAATCTTATTTTCAAAGAAATAATTTAGGTAATTTGATAGTATCTCATTAGTAACAAAATGAACCTGTAGGTAAAACTTTGCAATTAAACTTAAATATACATTACTTAAACCCAGGATCCATTAATTAAAAGTCTGAACTATTATCATTTTAGTGTCTTTATTTTATTTTCTGAGAGTCTCACTCTATCACCAAGACTGGAATGCAGTGGTGCAATCTCAGCTCACCACAACCCCGCCTCCCAGATTCAAGCCATTCTCCTGCCTCAACCTCCCAAGTAGCTGGGATTACAAGTGCCCGCCACCATGCCCTGCTAATTTTTGTATTTTTAGTAGAGATGGGGTTTCACATTGTTGAGCAGGCTGGTCTTACACTCCTGACCTCAAGTGATCCATCCATCTCAGCCTCCCAAAGTGCTGGGATTACAGGCGTGAGCCACTGCGTCTGGTCTAGTTCCTCTAAAATAATAAAAGCTGCAATGTATTGACAAAAAACTTCTTAGGAATATAAAAACATATAAATTTAAATAGTATCGATTGCATATGGAACTTACGCATGCCTCTCAAAACTACTTTTAATATTATAGAGAGGTATATCAAATACATTCTTCTGAGAATCAGAACTGTAACTAGAATTGTAGGAATCTGTAACCTCTTACATGTGAATTTCAAGAAAGAAAATTTGGTATTTTTTAGGTGAAAACTTCTATTTTTATGCTATAATGAGGTTTACAATCATGGGAGTATCATAATTTTACCTTAAATTGTTCCCTTTTTAGTGATAATACATTATTCATATAACCAGCTATTAAAGTGGGTCTGTTTTCAAAACCAAAATCAGGCTGTCAAATCTGTATCCTTTTGCTACTATTGACTATTCTAGCCAATTCATATCAAAAATCACCCAAAGAGGATCAATATGAATTCTTTCTTACATACAACAGGGAAAAGACAGCTGTCTCATTCTCACATAACAAGAATTTGTTCACACCCATAATTGCTTACCTAAGAGCCATAAAAGGAGCTTCAATAATTGTATCTGTCATGTCAATAACATTGAGCCACAATACAAAGAAGTCACTGTGCTTTAATATCTTAGAAGAGCTAACCATATGATGACCCTCTTTCTGCTTTCTCATTTAATACCATACCTGAAAATATTAGTTTACATTGGAGGTATGTGAAATTCTGTAACTTACATGTGCAACTTAATATAACTTCAGTCATTCAATTACTTTAATAAATACTCTTTGAGAACACACTATGTACCAGAAACTCTATTAAATTTGTAGCTAGAAAGCTCCTTGGCAGTCTTTAATTTTCAAATGCACAAGACATAATCTGCAGAGGCTCCACCATGAAGAACGTGACCTTTGTAGTAAGGCTGAATTAAAACAAACAAACAACAACAACAACAAAAACTTAGGGCATGATGAGAAGGTCCATGGTTTATCATAACTATGAAGCTAGGTCAGGACCTAAAGTCCCAATATACAGAGAAAATTTGCACACTTTCACCCTGGATGCTATTGATCTTTTATCTCTGACCCTTGTGAGTAGTGTGTCATGGCCCAGAGTTTCTGAACAGAAGTCATAATTATAGGTTGATTGATTGGTTGTACCACATATCTTAGTGCATTGTTTGGACTGAAATAGAGCTTAAGCCAGTGACTGGAGGAAAATATCAAGGTACTTTATGGAAGAAAAAAATGAATATACTTCTGAGACCCACTAAATAGACAATGTATATGAGTGGAATACACGTGCGATTAGGGTGTTTTATATTCAAGAAACCAAAGCATTTGGACTAGGCATTCATATTGTGATTTAATGAAAAGCCTTAATAGCTTGGAAGGAATGAGCATTCTCAGGAGCATATTCCAAAGTTGTACTAATAAGGAGTACTTAGAAAGTACAAGTAAACCAGACAGCAGAATAAGAAGGTCAAAAAAGGGGAAAATTCTCAATAATAGCACTGATTAAAACCGCAGATTGCAATGGAAGGCCTGTAAAAGGGGAGCTTCCTTTGGCTGTCTCAAAGGCACTTCAACATTGACAGGACATAAAGTAAATTCATAAATTCTGTTTTCCATATTAAACATTAATTCACTAGTGTTCACTGGATCATACTTCAGTCTACCAAGTCCCTCAAGACAGAAGTCAGGATCCATCCTTGACACCTCCATCTCACACTAAAATTCAATTCATTACTAAATTTTAATTATTTTAATTCCTAAGTATCTGTCCTTCACTTCCATTTCCATTGTCAACGCCCTACCCAAGCTGTCGGCATCTCTCTTTTTATCTACTTCACTACACTACAGTGAGATTGATCTTTTTAAAATGCAAATAGGACTATGACACTCCTCTATTTAAAATCATTCAACAATTCCCTAATATTATGAGCATCATGACTTGAATCTGAACATAACTGCATTTCCATGCCATTATTTCACCACCACTACAGTCTCATTTTGCCCCACCCTGGCTCCAGTTACACAAGTTTCTGTCAGTTGCTCTAAAACTTATATACACACACATACACAAACACAATGTTTGGCTTAGAATTACATGTGAAAAATTTTGGAAGAGAAATGATTCTCTATAAATGATGGATTAGAGGTGCAGGAAAATAATGTGATAGTCGTCCCCATGGAATCATATAACCAATGAAAACATGATTTACTTCCAGCAGTATTGTTATAACAGAAAAAAAAAAAAGCCAACAGGAGACTGGTTAAATAAATTATAATATATCCAAAATGGAATACTATGTGGCAATTAAAAATGATGCTGTATAGAAAGTTTCTCAGTTCTTAATTTGAATGTAGCTACTCAAAGATAATATTAAAATTCAGAGTCTGACTTAGTAGAACTGGAGTGGCATCTGTGATACTGTATTTTTAAGAGTAACTGATATCCACACTGTTGGTTCCATGGACCACGCTTTTAGTAGCAGGGCTATAGAATTATATGTAATATATGATAATATGTTAAAGACCTTGTTATTTGTTTTAAAAATATTCCAGTAGAGTATATACTGAATGATACAATATTTGACAAAATATAGTTAAATAGGCAGTGACAAATAAAGGTAGACACATCATAAATGTTAAATGATTGGGTTTATCTCTACCTTGTGTAAAGCAATTATGAGTAAGTTTAAATGTTTATTTTTTATTTGTTTTCAATTTTAGCAATAAATTGTATTATGTTTGTAATAATAGAACATTAAGATATTTTAAACATAATAAGGAAATTTGACTATGTTTAAAACTTTAAATGCAGAATTTAATAGCAAGTATACACACAAGCTTCACATGTTGTTTGAACTAAAACTAAAGACAAATAAAATGAAGAAAATTTTCAACAGGGGTGATTTTGGAGGCTATTATTTCTACTTTTCAGTATTCATCATATTTTCCATAATAAGTTATTATTACTAACATAATGGAAGTATGTATTTACATTATTTTTAATAATTACTTAACAAAATCCACATGGGGAATAAGACTTATGTGTTTTGAATGATTATGTAAATAAGTCTGGGAAATATAACAACAAATACTTTTTTCTTCAAGCAGCATGCTTATAATGAAAATTGTGTCATGACAACAAATAATTAGCAAGTTAATACTGTCCTTCAGTTATTACTGATCTCAAAGCAATATACTTATTTAAACTTTTAAAAATGTTTATGGAATAATTATTTTACGTTGAGCTCTGATAATTCTCTGGAGATGTACAAAGAAGAATTAACTATTATCCTTGAGTAATATATAAGTTCTACTGGGGATTGCCAAGAAATGAACACATCCTTTGATAAGCAATATAATAAAAATATGCACACATTTCTATGCATACACAGGTAAAAGAGGAACTCTCTCCATGTAGAGTACATGCATGTCAATTTCATGGAGAACATGATATTTGCATTGAGTTTAAAGAATGTATAAAAGTGTCCCTAGTAGATAAAATAGAAAAAAGTCATTTCAGAGAGAAAAAAATGTAACTAGAAATGAAGGCATTCTTTGTGGTGGGAGTTTAGGAAAGATGACCGAAAAAAAAGTATAGATTAAGATTGGGGTTGTTTTTTGCTTGTTCAGTTGTTTAAGTTCCTTATAGATTCTGGATATTAAAAAAAATTTTTAAATGGGAAAATACATGAACAGATATTTCTCAAAAGAAGGCCTACTAGCAGGTAACAAACATTTGAAAATATACTCTACTTTAATAATCATCAGAGACATACAAATAAAAACCACAATGTAGAGACATACAAATAAAAACCACAATGTAATAACATCTCATACCATTAGAATGGTTATTATTAAGAAGTCAAAAATCAACAAATGCTGGCCAGTCTGCAGAGAAAGAAAATGCTGATACACTGTTGATGGGAATGTAAATTAGTTCAGCCATTGTGGAAAGCAGTTTGGAGATTTTGCAAAAATCAAAAAGAACAGATTGTTCTAACAAAAAGACACATGCACTCACATGTTCATTGCAGCACTATTCACAATAGCAAAAACGTGTAATCAACCTAGGTGTCCATCAGTGATGGATTAGATAAAGAATATGTGATACATATACACTACAGAATGCTATGCAGCCATAAACAAGAATGAAATTATGTTCTATGCAGCAACATGGATGAAGCTGGAGACAACTATCCTATGCGAATTAATTGAGGAACAGAAACCAAATATCACAAGTTCTCATGTATAACTGAGAGCTAAATATTGGGTACTCATGGACATAAAGATGGCAATAACATACACTGGGGACTACTAGAGAGAAGAGGCAGAAAGGGGGACAAGGGTTGAAAAACTAACCATTGGGTACTGTTCTCCATGTCTGGAAGAAAAGATTATTCATCCTCCAAAGCTCAGCATTACACAATATGGCCAGATAACAAATCTAAACATGTATCCCCTGAATCTAAAATAAAAGTAGGAAAAAAAGCAAAATAAAAAAATAAATAGGTAGAATTGGATTGAAGTTTTAAAGAAGGAAAAATTCCAAGATGCCATGCTAAAAATCTCAAACTTACGTAATAGGTAAGTTTGACTGATGCCTACAAAGGTGGTATGGTCTGACTGTGTCCCCACCCAAATCCCATCTTGAATTTTAGTTTTCCTAATCCCCATGTGTCATGGGAGGAACCTGATGGGAGGTAATTGAATTATGCAAGTGGTTACCTTCATGCTGTCCTCGTGACAGTGAGTTCTCATGAGATCTAATGGTTTTATCGGGGCTTCCACTGTCACTCAGTTCTCATTCTCTCTCCTGCCACCACGTGAAGAAGGATGTGTTTGCTTCCCCTTCCACCATGATTGTAAGTTTCCTGAGGCCTCCCCAGCCATGCTCAACTGTGATTCAATTAAACTTCTTTCCCTTATAAATTATGCAGTCTCAGGCATGTCTTTATTAGCAGTGTGAGAATGGACTAAAACATGAGGCAAAATAATTTTTAAGCAAAAGAGTAAAATCAGTCACAGTTCTTTCTTTGGTAGAGAAAAATGTCACAATATGAACAATAAATTGTAAAGGCTAGAGAATATGACTATTGTGCAAATTTCTTATTTGTCTATTAAAGAGGTACCAAGAAACAATTATCCACAGATAACAAAACTATAAATGCAGGAACAAAGTGTCATTAGACTCATCTGAAATCTGAAAATAGTACTATGTATTGCATTGTTTGACATTTATATTGTTCTTACCTTTTGCAGGAAACAAAATAATTCAAAAAGTTTTGTTACAAATGAGTCAATGTAATTTAATTCATTCATTGAATGTCCACTATACACTCAACAGCCTATGAGTTGTTGAACAGTTAGTTATATAAAAGAATGAAACCTTTGATCAGGATCGACCTATATCATTTAGACTGCTTGGTAGTAAGAGTTTTCAATCTCTGTCGGTCTGTATAAGTTTTATGAAGTCTATCTATATTGCTTCTCTAGTTTATTGAGTTTTAAAGTTGTGTTGTTTTGCTAATATCACTGCATTTTTTCTTGGTTAAGCATACAGTGGAATTACAGAGCAATTACAGAACACTATCTCATGAGAAATTGAAGAGAAATTATGCCTAATATGAATGTTGTAGCTAATAAATAAATATTCATAGTAATTTATACAAAAACAAAAAAATTAAATGCTCTTTTGACAAGATTATTGTTCACTATAACAACAAAGAGGGACTGTAGTGTGGCTCATCTAGACAGAGCCTCGCTGGGTGAATTTGCCTTAAGAGACAGGTCTGGCTAGGCTTGGCTTCTCGCCATTGGGTAGGCTCAGCTCTTCTCAAGATTCGTTGAACAGCAGGCTAGCTGAAGTCTGTTTCTCTCATGGCAATGGCAGAAGTGGAAATTATTAACAAATTGTGTCCAGATGGAATGTGATAAAATTATCAAAATCTAAAATATGAACACCATTGCAAAAAATGGGAAATACATGTGACTTACTGAATGTAAAAATGATATAAACAATACAGTTTTAACTACATAAAGATTGTATACATGTAACATAATGTGTAAACATTAATTGCTACACATTTAAAATTATAAAAATATTTTATTATTTAAAACTGTTTTCAAGTGTTGGCTTGAATTTTAAAATTAAACCATTTTCTTTGTTTTTTCTTTCATTTTTCTGAAATTTGGATATACAGTTTCAGAAATATGAATGTGGCAAAAATGATAAATATTTTAAAGTTGTTTTCAAGGTAAATGTAACAAATGTAGAGTAGAAACACACAGGCTATATGGACTAAGGAACCTCAAAGTCAAGTAGACTGCAACTTCATAACATGAAGTAATATAATTTTAATTATCAGAAAACAAAGTAAAAAGTGTGAACATTATTTCTTATAAATATTAGATGTACACACCTAACAGTTCAATCTTATAATTCATCAATGAAAAAGTATTCAACAATGATAATAAAAATATTTTATTGTGCCCAACTTACTGACCTATGAAGAAAAAATACACTATTAGAATTACAGGAAGTTTTTTTTGTTTGTTTTTGTTTTTGCAAAGCATAGTGTTTACTTAAACTTGGACATACTGGAACTGTACCCTTGCCTTACCTGACTCAGTTACCAAGGAACTGTAAAAAATGAAATGATTCCAATAGTCAAGGTTGCCACTAACATGGCACTGTACACAATGAAGCCTCCCTGTATGTCACTTATGCATTGAATCTTATGTTCATACACTTTTATTGTGCCAAAAAGGAATAATAAATAGTTTGAACCTTTGGAATAGTAATTGGAGAAGTTGGCTTAAAAATCTAGCTGTTCTTGATAAAATTTGCTTTTAAAATAATGAAGTAAATTTTAAAAATCAATAACGTGTACATCTTTAATAATGTTTTTGTTTGTTAAAATTTAATAGTGTTGTAATATAAATATTAACAATTGAAATATGAAAAATATTTTTCATGGAAAAAGTCATTATTCAAACAAATGGATCATTCTGTACGATAATTTTACCTGAGATGGTAATGGACCAGTAACAAATTGGCAGTGAGCAATACTCTGGCTGGTACAGAGAGAATTTTCAAATGCGTAGAACTAGATGAATTATGCAAAATCCACTGCACTAATGTGAGCAGTTTCAAAAATAATAAAAAGAGCAAACAACTCATGTCTAATTAGTCAAAGACACAAGGGACTACTTCCACACTGCATGTAAGTGGCCATCAACATTACAGCAGACACTATTCATATTTACTCTAATAACAAGGCAATAAAAACATTGAAGATATCTTAAGCAGAATTTACTTATCTGTTAGCACATTGAAATTTTTAAAAGTTTCCAGAGATGTCTATAAAACAGAGAGAGTTTTCCATTAGTAATGAATATATTTATCTCATGGAGAAGATTTTTATGTCATCCCATTTGTTTGTACTGAAGATAAAAATTTATTCAACAGTTATTAACAAATGTGTTATTCTCTAGCAGCCAGTTTGTACCTATGATGTGTGATGCATGAAGCCATAAGCAGGCTTTTCCCAGGTAGCTTTCTGCAAGGGGTGCAGCTTATCTGTCAGTCTGATTGTCTGAATTATTGACTGGAGATCTATCATGATCAAGGACTTTTGCTCTTCTTAAAAATAACTTATTGGATTCATTAATTTAAGTAATTTGTGAAGATGGCAAGTACATTTGTTGAGAAAAATCCAATCTAAATATTTTATAATAAACCATGTGCAGTTCACTTAAATAAAATATAATCATAAATTTGGGTGTTTAGAGTTATAAACTTTCCCCTTAATTCCACTTTAGTTGTGTCCCAGAGATTCTGGTAGCTTGATCTTTGTTTTCATTTGTTTCAAATAATTTCTTGATTTCTGCCTTAATTTCATTGTTTAAAAAAAGTTATTCCAAGGCAGATCAGTTTATTTTATTTATTTTTGTTTTGATTTTTTGAGACAGTGTCTCACTGTGTCACTCAGGCTGGAGTGCAGTGTCACAATCAACACTTACTGCAGTCTTGACCACATGGGCTCAGATGATCCTCCAACCTCAGCCTCCCAAGTAAATGTGACTACAGGCATATGCCACCACACCTAGCTGATTTTTGTATTTTTTGTAGAGATGGCTGGTTGCTATGTTCCCCAGACTGATCTGGAACTCATAGGCTCAAGCAACCTACCAGTCTTAACCTCCCAAAGGGCTGGGATTACAGTCATGAACCACTGTGCCCAGCCCAGAAACACACTGTTTAATTTTCATATAATTCCATGGTTTTAAAAGATCTGATTGGTATTGATTTCTATTTTTACTGCACTGTGGTCCAAGAGTATGGTTCATATGACTTCCTTTTTTTTTTTTTTAATTTGTTGAGAATTGCTTTATGGCCAAATGTGTGGTTGGTTTTAGAGTATGTCATGTGCACATAAGACAAATGTATATTCTGTTATTGTTGAGTAGAGTGTTTTGTAGATGTCTGTTAGGTCTATTTGATCAAGTGCTGAGTTTAGGTCCAAATATCTTTGTGAGTTTTCTGTCTTAATAATCTGTCTACTACTGTTGGCGTGGTGTCAAAGTCTCATACTACTATTGTGTGGTTGTCCAACTCTTTATAATTCTCTATAAAATTGTTTTAGATAGAAAAACCACACAAAAAATCAAATAAGTCAAACAGAATCAGAAATGACAAAACGAGCATTATTACTGACCCCACAGAAATATATAAAATCCTCAGAGACTATTAGAGACAGCTCTATGCACACAAATTAGAAAACCTAGGAGAAATGGATAAATTCCTGGAAGCATATGACCTCCCAAGACTGAAACAGGAACAAATTGAAACCCTGAGGAGACAGATAATGAGTTCAGAAATTGAATCAGTAATTTAAAAAAACTTACTAGCCTTTGAAACAGCCCTGGACCAGATGGAGTCATAGCCAAATTCTATCACACATATAAAGAAGAGCTGGCACCAGTCCTACTGAAACTATTCCAAGAAATCAAGGAAAGACTCCTCCCTAACTCATACTATGAGGCCAGCATCATTCTGAAACCAAAACCTGGCAGAGACACAATGAAAAAAGAAAAATTCAGGCCAATATCCCTGATGGATACAGAGTCAAAAATCATCAATAAAATGCTAGCAAATTGAATCCAGCAGCACATCAAAAAGTTAATTCACCATGATCAAGTATGGTTTATTCCTGGGATGCAAAGTTATATCAACATATGCAAATTAATAAATGTGATTCATCACATAAACAGAACTAAAAGCAAAAACCACATGATCATCTCAATACATGGAGAAAGGCTTTCAATAAAATTCAATATACCTTTATGTTAAAAACCCTCAACAAACTAGGCACTGAAGGAACATATCTCAAAATAATAAGAGCTATATATGACAAACTCATAATCAATATAATTCTGAATAGCCAATAACTGGAACTATTCTCCTTGAGAAGCAGAAGACAAGAACGTCCACTTTCACCTCTCCTATTCATCATAGCTCTGGAAGTCCCAGCCAGAGCAATCAGGCAAGAGAAAGAAATAAAACACATCCAAATAGGAATTGAGGAAGTCAAACTATTTCTCTTCACAGACGATATGATTTGATAAGTAGAAAACCTCACAGTCTCTTCTCTAAGTTCCTAGATCTGATAAACAACTCAAAATTTCAGGATTAAAAAAATAAATGTACAGAGATCCATGGAATTTCAATATACAAATAGCATCCAGGCAGACAGCAAAGTCAAAAATGTAATCCATTCATATAGCCACAAAAAGATTAAAATACCTAGCAATACAGTTAAACAGGGAGGAGAAAGACTTCTACAGCAAGGATTTACAAAACACTGTTGAAAGAAATTAAAAATGACACAAATAAATGGAAAAATATTCCATGCTCATGGATAGGAAGAATCAATAAGGTTAAAATGGCCCTACTGTCACAGAATCCTTGGGAGTGTTGCTTTACTAGCTTGAAATCTCTGTGGATGGTGATGCCTTTGTCCGAGTTCTGCTCGGACCCTCTGGGCTCTTCTGCCCACTTGGCTTGTCACGCTGTGCTCAGCTCACACTACCAGTCTGGATCCCACACCTCCCAAGGGCAAGTCAGGTGTGGAGCAGTGAAAGGTGTGTGAGTGAGTGAGCGTGGGGTCCAGCCACTGTGCACAGGTGTCAGAGCCCTGGCTCGGGGATCTCCCAGGTCTGGGCTCTCCGAAGAGCTGCAGGTTTCTCCTTTTCTCTTCTCTACCTCTCGTCACATGTGACGTTGTAAGCAAGAGGTGTATTTTAGCCCTGTATGTGTTACAGCTCATTTAGCCCCACCATTCAGGGGGTCTCGAGTTCTTGTCCCATATCCAGGAAGCCTGAGGTACATGGACAAGTGGAGGGTGAGCAAGGTGAAGAGGAGCTTTATTGACCAACAGAACCACTCAGAGGATACCCCACAGTGGGTTTCTCCTCTCCGCAGGAAGTTTGTCCCAGTGAAAGTCCAGGTCTCAGCAGGGAGGAGCCCCACAGTGGGTAGCTCCTCTCCTCAGGCAGACCATCTAACTCATCTGACCAAGTCCGGCTGAGTCCAGGGTTTTTATAGGCTTCAGAGGGGAGGAAGTGTGTGCTGATTGGTCCATTGGTGGCCATAGGTGGGCCCAGAAAAAGCATTAAAAGTTTTCTCTCTGGTCCGTGGAACTGGCAGCCCAGCCCCCAGTTCTCAGGCTGTCTCTGACCTAATGGTGGGGTTTCACCATGGACCAGCCCCTTTCCACCCAGGAGCCGGTCTGCCTCCTGCCACCATTAACCTTCCATCCACGGTTCCCACAGTGCCCAGGCTGTTTGTGCTGAGGGGTGCCTGCATGCCTGTGCCAAGATGCCCTTAGCCCCACCTTGGCCTTCTCCCATGTTTGTCAGCATCCAAAGTCCAAAGGGGATCGAGGCAGCAAAGTGCTGTCATGTCAGTGCTGCCCTGAGCATGTGCACACCCAGGTGGTTCATGACAGCACCCTGGCTCTCCCACAACTTTGCTCTGAAATCAGAGCAGGTGCAGGAAGAGGCCAGGCAGTAGAAGTAGGCACTTCCATGCTTGCATTGTCAGTGGGTGCTTCCCAGGCCCCTGTGAGTGTAAAGATATCTTGTGTCCGCCCCCTTGGTTGGGCAGCTGCAGCTGTGCCTGGGAGGGTGGGGTTCCCACTCCTCCAACTTGGAAGGGGGCGGGGCTTCCACCTGTTGCCAGCTCCTGCTGGCTACAGGGAGTGCACAGCCCCAGCTGTACCTATCCCACTGAAGCCAGCATCGTGGCAGTGGCTGCTCCAGATGGGCCGTTGTTGCCATCAATACTACCCAAAGCAATGTACAGATTCAATGCTATTTCTATCAAACTTCCAACATCATTTTCCGCAGAATTAGAAAAAACTATTCTAAAATTTATATGAAACAAAAATGGAGCCTAGATAGCCAAAGTAGTCCTAAGCAAAAAGAACAAAGCTGGAGGCATCACATTACCTGACTTCAAATTAAATGATAAGGTTATAGTAACCCAAATTTCATGGTACTGGGCAAAAACAAACACAGCAACAAATGGAAAAAATTAAAGAACCCAGAAATAAAGCCACATACCTAAAAACCATGTGATCTTTGATAAAGTTGAGAAAAACAAGCAATGGAGAAAGGACTCTATTCGATAAATGGTCCTGTGTTAACTGGCTAGCCATATGCAGAAGTTTGAAACTGGACCACTTCTTTTCACCATATACAAAAATTAACCCAAGATAGTTAAAGACTTAAATGTAAAACCAAAAAAGACATAGAAGAAAATCTAGGCAGTATCATTCTGGATATAGGCTGTAGCAAAGACTTCTTTATGAAGACTCCAAAAACAATTGCAACAACAACAAAAAAAATGATAAATGGGATCTAATTAAGCTAAAAAGCTTCTGCACAACAAAATAAACTATTAACAGAGTAAAGAACTTACAGAATGGGAGAAAATTTTTGCAAACTATACATCCAGCAAAAGTCTAATATCCAGCATCCATAAGGAACTTACAGGAGAAAAACAAGTGGGCAAAGGACATGAATAGACACTTTTCAAAAGAAAACAAACATGCAGACAACAATCACTTGAAAAAAAAAAAAGGTCAACACTGATCATTTGAGAAGTGCAAATCAAAACCACAATGAGATACAACCTCACATCAGTCAGAATTGCTATTATTAAAAAGTCAAAAAATAACAGATGCTGAAGAGGTTGTAGAGAAAAAGGAATGCTTATACATTGTTGGTAGGATTGCAAATTAGTTCAATCATTGTGGAAGACAGTGTAGTGATTCCTCAAAGACCTAAGGACAAAAATACCATTCGACCTACCAATTCCATTACAAGGTATATACCAAAAGGAACATAAAATTTTTATATTATAAGGACACATGCACGTGTATGTTCATTGCAACACTATTCAAAATAGCAAAGACGTGGAATCAACCTAGATGTCCATCAGTAGTTAAATGGCTAAAGAAATTGATGCACATATACACTATGAAATATCACACAACCATTAAAAAGAATGAAATTATTAATTACTAATTCATCAAGATGTCTTATTTAAGGTGAACATGTGGGCAATCTTGGTAGTCATGGACTACCAAGTAAGGTATAGTTTCATAGTAGTCATCCTCAAGGTTCATGGGCCCTGAGCAAGGAGGTAGAACTTCCTGAGAGGGTAGATGATTTCTCAAAGCTTCGTTGAGCAGTGGTTTGTAGTACTCCTTGACAACATCCTTCACATCTCTTGTAAGTTGGATTCCTAGGTATTTTATTCTATTTGAAGCCATTGTGAATGGGAGTTCACTCATGATTTGGCTCTCTGTTTGTCTGTTATTGGTGTATAAGAATGCTTGTGATTTTTGCACATTGGTTTTGTATCCTGAGACTTTGCTGAAGTTGCTTATCAGCTTAAGGAGATTTTGGGCTGAGAAGATGGGGTTTTCTAAATATACAATCATGTCATCTCCAAGTAGGTTGAAGGTGATAAGCATATTGAGGAGAAATGATTGGACTGAGATGTACTGTGTAAGATGAATGACTGAATATACTTAGAATATCCTTTGTAGAAACATGAAGGTAGCTAGAGACTATTATCCTAAGCAAATTAACACAGGAACAGAAAATCAAATACTTCATAAATGTGACTTAAACTTTGAATACACATGGACACAAAGAAAGGAACAATAGTTACCTATTCAGGGTGGGGGGTGGAAAGAGGGTAAGCAATGACAAACTACCTCTTGGTTACTATGCTCACTATTTGGGTGGTGAAATAACAAAACTCCAGTGACACATAATTTACCCATGTACCAAACCTGCACATGTACCCCCAAACCTAAAATAGAAGTTGGAAGGAAAACAAATAAAACATAATTATCGGTTGTAACAAATAATTATTAGGGAATCATTTTTTCTCATCATGTAGAAGTGCTAGAATGAAAAGATTGTCCTCTTTCTTTTCAGAGTCAGTATTTCTAAGAAATAAAGGGTATTCAATAAGGACAAGATGAAGTCAAATTTTCCCTGTTTGCAGATGACATGATTGTATATTTAGAAAACCCCAGTGTCTCAGCCCAAAATCTCCTTAAGCTGATAAGCAAGTTCAGCAAAGTCTCAGGATACAAAATTAATGTGCAAAAATCATAAGCATTCTTATACAACAACAACAGACAAACAGAAAGACAAATCATGAGTGAACTCCCATTCACAATGGCTTCAAAGAGTATAAAATACCTAGGAATCCAACTTACAAGGGATGTGAAGGACCTCTTTAACGAGAACTACAAACCACTGCTCAATGAAATAAAAGAGGACACAAACAAATGGAAGAACATTACATGCTCGTGGATAAGAAGAATCAATATCATGAAAATGGCCATACTGCCCCAGGTAATTTATAGATTCAATGCCATCCCCATTAAGCTACCAATGACTTTCTTCACAGAATTGGAAAAAATTAATTTAAAGTTCATATGGAACCAAAAAAGACCCCGCATTGCCAAGACAATTTTAAGCCAAAAGAACAAAGCTGGAGGCATCACACTACCTGACTTCAAACTACAAGGCTACAGTAGTCAAAATAGCATGGTACTGGTACCAAAACAGAGATATAGACCAATGGAACAGAACAGAGCCCTCAGAAATAATACCACACATCTACAACCATCTGATCTTTGACAAACCTAACAAAAAAAAAAGAAATGGGGAAAGGATTCCCTATTTAATAAATGGTGCTGGGAAAACTGGCTAGCCATATGTAGAAAGCTGAAACTGGATCCCTTCCTTACACCTTATACGAAAATTAATTCAAGATGGATTAGAGACTTAAATGTTAGATCTAATACCATAAAAACGCTGGAAGAAAACCTAGACAATATGATTCAGAACATAGGCATGGGCAAGGACTTCATGACTAAAACACCAAAAGCAACGACAACAAAAGTCAAAATTGACAATTGGGATCTCATTGAACTAAAGAGCTTCTGCACAGCAAAAAAAACTACCATCAGAGTGAACAGGCAACCTACAGAATGGGAGAAAATTTTTGCAATCCACTTGTCTGAGAAAGGGCTAATATCCAGAACCTACAAAGAACTCAAACAAATTTACAGGAAAAAAAACAACCCCATCAAAAAGTGTGCAAAGGATAAGAAGAGACACTTCTCAAAAGAAAACATGTATGCAGTCAACAGACACATGAAAAAAATGCTCAACATCACTCACCATCAGAGAAATGCAAATCAAAACCACAATGAGATACCATCTGACACCAGTTAGAATGGCGATCATTAAAAAGTCAGGAAACAACAGGTGCTGGAGAGGATGTGGAGAAATAGGAACACTTTTACACTGTTGGTGGGACTGTAAAGTAGTTCAACCATTGTGGAAGACAGTTGTGACGATTCCTCAAGGATCTAGAACTAGAGGTACCATTTGACCCAACCATCCCATTACTGGGTATATAACCAAAGGATTATAAATCATGCTGCTATAAAGATACATGCACACATATGTTTATTGTGGCACTATTCACAATAGCAAAGACTTGGAACCAACCCAAATGTCCATCAATGATAGACTGGATGAAGAAAATGTGGCACATATACACCATGGAATACTATGCAGCCATAAAAAAGGATGAGTTCACGTCCTTTGTAGGTACATGGATGAAGCTGGAAACCATCATTCTCAGCAAACTATCACAAGAACAGAAAACCAAACACCGCATGTTCTCACTCATTGGTGGGAACTGAACAATAAGAACACTTGGACACAGGAAGGGGAACATTATACACTGGGGCCTGTCATGGGGTAGGGGGAAGGGGGAGGGACAGCATTAGGAGATATACCTAATGTAAATGAGGAGTTAATGGGTGCAGCACACCAACATGGCACAGGTATACATACGTAACAAACCTGCACGTTGTGCACATGTACCCTAGAACTTAAATTAAAAAAAAAAAAAGTCAGTGTTTCTCCTAAACAGACACGACCGATCTCATTGGTGAGTTTAAGAAAAGGAACAGGCAGGCACTATTCTACTTTATGATTCTAGGAGTCTATGATTCCATGTAAACGTGAGATCCTTCAGTATTTGTCTTTCTGTATGTGGCTTATTTCACATAACATAATGCCCTCTAGGTTCATCCATGTTGTTACAAATGGCAGAATTTGCTTCTTTAAGGTTGAATAATATTCCATTGTATAATATGCATACATCACGTTTTCTTTATCCATTTACATCTCAATTGATATTTAGGTAGTTTCCATATTTTGGCTATTGTGAGTAATGCTGCAATGAAAATAGAAGTGCAGCTATCTCTTCAGAATCCTGATGTTAATTCATTTGGATAAATACCTAGAAGTAGGATTAATGGATCATATGGAAATTCTATTTTTTGAAGAACCTGCATACTGTTTTCCACAAAGACTATGCCAATTTCTATTCCTAATGAAAGTGTACAGAGTTTCAGTTATACAAGAAAATTAAGTTCTGGAGATCTACTAACACTATAGTGTCTATAGCTAACAATACTGCAATGTATGCTTAAACTTTGCCAGAAGAGTAGATCTTATGGTAAATGTTCTTGCCATAAAAAATTAACAATAATAAAAATAATAAAGAGGGTGGGAGGAAACTTCAGGAGGTGATAGATATGTCTATTGTCTTGATGGTGGTGATGGTTTCACAGCTTTATGCTTATCTCCCAACTCATTGAGTTGTTTACATTAAGTATGTACAACTTTTTACATGTCAATCATACCTCAAAAAAATGCATTCTAAAAAAAAAGTGAGCAAAGGAATAGACTTGCTTCTTTCTCTTATTTCAGATATGCTGAGCTGCAGAAGGTACACAATCTCTCTTCAACAGCATAGCAATGTTTTAGGGCAGATCCTGGCACTCCAAAGCAACTTCTTCAGTATTGGGAGGGGCGATAAGTTTTGTAAGGGGTTAAACTATAAGGAAACTGTTGTCACCACCATCTCAGTCACATTCTCCACTTATAATCACCATCTTTCTGACACCAGTGTGTATATTTCTATTGGACTAAACCCAAGAAAGGAATAAACGGTATGATCTATTATGCCTCTAAAACCTAGGAAATATTAGTAGACCGAGACCGTGGTTCTGGAGTAAACTTCCTATATTCTGGTGTTGGGCTAGTTTGATACCAAGTTTTTGTTGTTTTTCTTATTATCAATCTGATCCTTCTTCATTATTAAATGTTCTTCCATGTTCCACCCTGTTTCTATTCCAGGTATGTCACTGTCTGCATAATATGCAAACCTAACACTTGAGCACGGATCATGTAAAAGATACTGTAAGTTTACAAGTACCATTGAATTTAAATGAAATTTAAAATCAATTTAAATTTCATTTAAATTCAAATCAATCTTATAATGTAGGTACTTTTATTTTTCCAATGTAAACAATTTGCCAAGCTTAAGGAACTTCAATAGCCATTACAAGATCATATATCTGGAATATGATAGCACTGAAGTTCGAACCCAGTTTTAGATAATTCTTAATCCCATGGTTTTAAAATGTTTCACGGTGAACAATCCTGACAAAAATCCAGTTAATTCTACAGATATAATAATTATTTATTCTATTATTTAAATAGTTGAACAACTATCTAATAACTATTTATAAAGTGCCAGTCACTGTTGTATCTGCTGGCCATAGAATATTGAACAAGACTGAGAAATTTTTTGCTCACGAAACATGACGGAAGGTGGATGAGTAAATTACTGGATGGATGGATGGATGGATGGATGGATGGATAGATAGATAGATAGATAGATAGATAGATAGATAGATAGATAGATAGATAGTTTTAAATAGTGAAAGGGTGCTACAAAGGGTTTTAAAAAAGCAGCTAATGGAATCAACAGTGATGGGATTGAGAAATGGGATGCAGCAAGACCAGTGTAGACTGGATGATACTAGGAAGTCACTCTGGATCAGTGATTTTTTAGCTCAGCCCTGAATGAGAAGTCAGAAAAGAGACAATCTTCAGTTATGAGAAACAGAAGTTTGAAAGGGAAAGAACATAAATTCTGAAGGTAGACTTTTTGCATTTGAAACCTGTTTGTAGAACATGCCACATGTGTGACCATACGCAAGCTATACTATGTTGTCAGTTTTCCTTTATAAAATGGAAAAGATAATCACACTTTATAAGTTTGTTATGACATTAAATGACTTAATTTATACAAAAGGCTTAGGCTAGTGCCACAACGTAACAAACAATGTATTAGTGTTAGTTACCACCACCATCATAGCATCATCATCTTCATTATCCTCATTCCAAGTAGAACAAATGGCTTTTCATGGCTTTAAAGCTGCTTTCTGACACCACTATTATTATTACCCCAAATTTACAGAAGACTGAGGCCAGACTCAGCTGATTTTCTATTCCAGCTGTCCAAGTACACTGAATAGTAAGAAATACACTAGCTAAAGTTTAATTGCTACATTCAGTTTTTGTGTCTGAGCCTTAAGGTAATAATCACTTGTTTTAAGAAATATAAATAATTTGGAGTTAAATAAACGTATAAGGAATTATGCATATATTAATATTTTATCACCTGTATTTTATTACCATAATATCACAGTACTGGATAGAGATCATACTAGTTTTTATAAAATAATATTTGTACTCAAACGTGAAAATAATGGTACAAAGAAAATATTTTCTATGTTGTGGATCCCAAATCTAAAGTTCTTATTGGAGTATTACACAGTATATTTTTCTGATTTCTAGTGATTTAATGATAAAAATATATATTCACTCATACATATATTCAGTTAAGTGAAAATTACTCAAGACAAGATACTTTAGTAAATCAATTATACTTGGATAACATTATTTTCACAGTCTTACTTCAAGGATCTGGAAATAATTTATTCTTATAAAATGTTGATAAACAATAGTGAAAAATTAAATAAACTGAGGAAGGTGATTTGTTGTCATTAGACTTGTATGTACTTGTACATAATTAGATTAGCTAATTTAGAAAAAATAACGATATATATAAATCTTTCCTAAACACACAAAGATCATCAGACTTGTTCTAATGAAACTCTTTGAGAATTGAAGCCTTTGTGTAGATTCCAGCTTACAGCCATTATCTATCACTGTCATTATATGAAAAAAAGGCACATCTTCTCATGCTGAGTTTGAAAATACAGAAGGAAAAGGGCAAGTACATTTTAATGTATAAATTGATTACTAAGACATTCCATGGCAATGTAGCTCTCTTCACCAAGTCAATTTTAACACTAAATAATTTTTAAAGAATTCGGAATAAGCAATCAGTAACATAAACTGACCTGTGACTGAATCACTTTATTTAAGTGACTAGGAAATATATTAATGAGAGGAAGAAAATTTGTGAAGTATTTACATGTGGCTTGGATTATCATTCCCTGATTTTCCATATCTATAGCCATATCTGCTTTCTATTTCTGTACTGTAATATCCAGTTATATCCATTATACATGTGATAAGTTTTTATGATGGTGATAAAATTTTAAGGAATTTAAAGTATTTTCAATGTAGACATTAGGGATGTACTCCTCAACACGCACGTTACCAGACTTGAAACTCAGCTACTGGGTTACTGTAACCAAAATAACATGGTACTGGTACAAAAACAGGCACATAGACCAATAAACGGAACAGAGAGCCCAGAAATAAGGCCGCACATCTATGACCACCTTATCTTTGACAAAGCTGACAAAAATAAGCAATGGGGAAAAGACTCCCTATTTAATAACTGGTATAACTGGCTATCCATATGCAGAATATCAAAGCTGGACCCCTTCCTTATATACAAAAATCAACTCACGATGGATTAAAGACTTAAATCTAAAACCCAACACTATAAAAACCCTGTAAGACAACGTAGGCAATATCATTACAATATTACAGTTACTTACATACATAGAACTATTTAAATAATTTGTTTACTCTTTTCATTTAAAATCCATTTTTAAAGCTATTTTTTGTTTTTAGCTCTTTTTACTATTTTTAGCTCATGCACAGGTGGTCTTACATTATTATATATAAAATTTGTATAAGTCTAATATGGGGTTAACCCCATTTATATTATCTTTGTGAATATTTTATTTTTGTCAATTTCTTTTGGTGAAGTAATATAATGCAGACTCTGTAAGTAAAAGTCATGGTCATTTAATCTATGTTAAATGAGAAAATACATTTTTATCTCATTAAATTATAATTTAATATTACATTAAATTTCTCTTAAATCAAAGTCAAGTCTTCCTTTCAAAATATTTGATTTTTCTTCCTTCTCTAATTCCCCAAGAACATATTTTGATTATCCTTGTTCTAAACTTCAAATTATTTTTTGATTCTTTTTCTCCTTTCACCTCAATACATTCATTTAGATACTAATTCATGTAGCTTTTTATCCCTATATTACTTGAATTTAATAAGGAACATAGCAAGTCATCATTTACCTTGCATCACGTCCAATCTAATCTATTTTTATTCACTTTACATTGAACTCTTTATCAAGAATAGTACTAATAATTTTACTCTTTGCCTCATAAACATTTAGTTACCTACTGATACAGTTCAGTCTCTTTGTGCTACTATCCAAGATCAGAAACCTAAGTTTTCTTTGTGGAGAGAATTATGTCAGCTGAATGAGTCTGTAATTTCAATAATAATGTCTAGAATATTGACTAAATTACTTTTTCAACCAAAGGGCTGTCAGGGTACATGCATGACTTTCTGCTGCCTTTATGGACTACATTAGAACCTCTGTGTCCCAAATTGCCTGTAATGTATTCTGTGATCCTATATAATTCCATTATTATTATTATACCATTACTATTCCTATTACTTGCTTCCTTAGCCCCGTCCTTGCCTATGCTTGGTTAGGTATTGTAATGGGTTGAATGTGCCCCCCTCACCTCCACCCCACTTAAGTTCATATGTTGAAATCCTAACCCCCAATGTAATGTGATGGTATTAGGTTCTGGGGCCTTAGGGAGGTGCTTAGATCACAAGGTTGGAGCTTTCAAGAATGGGATTAGTGTCTGTATAAAAGACACCAGAGAGCTTGTTTTATCTCTCTGCTCTCAGCCATGTTCATTTGCATAGAACATTTATACTTAACTACCTTTAATGTTTTCCAACAAAAAAAAAGTAACACAGATATTTATGGATAAATAACAACAGACAGATCAAAATCTTGAGACTGACAGACCCGTCACACTTTTTACATTTACTCTAAACTTAAGGACACCCATCACTCTACTTTGCTATTGAAATTGTACCATAAAATTTGAAATCCGGAGAATTAATAAACAATTTACAAGGAAGCTGATATTTTGCTTGGAATTTCAGATTGCATTTATCTTCAAGCTTTCTTGTGAATAACGGTGTAAAAGTAAAATTCACATTACAATTATTTCTGTGAAAACATACTGCTGGACATCCATTACGAATGTAGCATATTTTTAGACATTTTTGAGGATAGGGTGAAAAAATTAACTCTAACATAAACATATACAAATAGTGAGGGAAACTTCAAATAATTTATCATCTTGAGCCCCGGAGGCTGCAGTGAGCCAAGATTGTGCCACTGCACTCCAGACTATTAGACACAGCACAACTCTGTTCCAATAAATAAATAAATAATGGTGGGGAGTGGGGGGAAGGAGAGAGAGAAGAGAAGCTAGAATTACGAATAATACTAAGGCAGAAAATTTTATAAAGTAGGTGGTACGTCAAACACAGGTCTTCGAAACAATGTAGTTTTTTATTTCCTCCTTCAGGATCATCCTGAACAACTATTTAAAATTTTCAATGTAAAACTCATCCATTATTATCTAAAATTTGCAAATTTAATAATCACATAGAATAAAAATGCTGCATCAAAGTAGTTGTTAGAAACCATTAAAGCTAACTTTTGAGAAGGGCAGTAGTTTTTGTAATATTTTTACCCATCTCCTCTTTACATGGGTGTTTATTCATTTAAACTTGATCTGTACCTGTTCTCTTTCTATTTATGAGTCCCAGCTTCTCATTCTTGGGTAATTGAAGTGTTTCATCTTCCAAGTACCTCTTCCCAGGTCCTGAATAGCTTACATCCTAATACTGTAATTCCCAAAGGCTTATCTGCTACATTGATATTAGAGGGTCCTTATGAAAGAAACATTAAGGACCATCCGAGATGACAGACTCAAATTATGTAATGAGGTTCCTCTGTGATTTTAGAATTTGTCATAGTCTATCACATCTTGGTTATTCCTTTCAAGTCATATCTAAGACAGCACTAACTACAAAATCACCACTAACATCCACTTGCCACTAGGGTCTTTACCTGTGTCACTTACTCTTAAAAAGTTGTATTGATGCAGTGATGTATTCACTGCCTTAATAATAGGTTGTAATTGTCCTCCTTTATTCACAGAAAAATCTGGTAAGTCATGAAAACTGGAATAGCATTTAATTTCTAAAATAAGACTTGCATCAGAATAACAATGCTCCACATATAATAGCAATACTGACCCTCTCAACTGTATCTTTTGTCCTTTTTCAGAGTAAAGTTTAGACTGCCTTTATTCTGAAACTATTTCTAAATCTATTATTTAGATATGTTACTCAGTATATTCTCTCAAACAATAAATGCCTAAATAAGTTTAAGACACTATAAATGACACAGAACATGACCATGAAACATGTTGTTAAAAATCCAAAGCAATGAAATAAGGATAAAATCAAATCAGCCTTCAAATATTTTAAGGAGCTGGACCCCACAAATGGTAGAATTCGTATTTTGTGATGCTCTCCACTGAAAAGGACATGTCCAGCACAAAGCCATGAAGAACACAGTTAAGGTAAGTTTTTATGTCCAACCAATATCTCAATGATTATATGGAAAAGAATATGGCTATATTAATTTCATCTCTTGTTTAAAGAAATCATAAAAATCAAACAAGATAGCCCAACTTTTTAGTTATCACAAGGCCATATACAGTCATGTATCACTTACTGATGGTGATCAATTCTGGAAAATGTGCCCTTAGGCAATTTCATCATTGTGCGAACCTCATAGTATACTTACACAAACCTAGATGACAAAGCTTACTACACACCTAGGTTAGATGGCATAGCCTCCTGCTCCTAGACTACAAACCTGTGCAACATGTTACTAGACTGCATACTGTAGATAATTGTAACACAATGGTAAGTACTTGTGTATCTAAACGTATCTCAACATAGAAAAGGCATAGCAGGAAGGCAGAGCAAGATGGCTGAATAGGAACAGCTCCAGTCTCCAGCTCCCAGTGACACAGAAGACGGGTGATTTCTGCATTTTCAACTGAGGTACCGGGCTGATCACACTAGGGAGTGCCGGTCAATCGGTGCTGGTCAGCTGCTGCAGCCCGACCAGAAAGAGCTGAAGCAGGACGAGGCATTGCCTCATCTGGGAAGCCCAAGTGGGAAGGGAATCCCTTTTCCTAGCCAGGGGAACTGAGACACACAACACCTGGAAAACTGGGTAACTCCCACCCCAATACTGCGCTTTACCAAGGGTCTTAGCAAACGGCACACCAGGTGATTATATCCCACACCTGGCTGGGAGGGTCTCACGCCCGCGGAGCCTCCCTCATTGCTAGCACAGCAGTCTGTGATCTAACAGCAAGGCAGCAGCGAGGCTGGGGGAGGGGTGCCCTCCATTGCTGAGGCTTAAGTAGGTAAACAAAGTCCCTGGGAAGCTCGAACTGGGTGGAGCCCACAGCAGCTCAAGAAGGCCTGCCTGTCTCTGTAGACTCCACCTCTGGGGACAGGGCACAGCTAAACAACAACAAAAAAAGCAGCAGAAACCTCTGCAGACGCAAATGACCCTCCCTGTCTGACAGCTTTGAAGAGAGCAGTGGATCTCCCAACAAGGAAGTTGAGATCTGAGAATGGACAGATTGCCTGCTCAGGTGGGTCCCTCACCCCTGAGTAGCCTAACTGGGAGACATCCCCCACTAGGGGCAGACCGACACCCCACATCTCACACGGCAGGGTACACCCCTGAGACTAAGCTTCCAAAGCAAGAATCAGACAGGTACACTGGCTGTTCAGCAATATTCTATCTTCTGCAGCCTCTGCTGATACTCAGGCAAACACGGTCTGGAGTGCACGTCAAGCAATCTCTAACAGACCTACAGCTGAGGGTCATGACTGTTAGAAGGAAAACTAACAAACAGGAAGGACACCCACACCAAAACCCCATCACTACGTCACCATCATCAAAGACCAAAGGCAGATAAAACCACAAAGATGGGGAAAAAGCAGGGCAGAAAAGCTGGAAATTAAAAAAAAAAAGAGTGCATCTCCCCCTCCAAGGGAACGCAGCTCATTGCCAGTAACGGATCAAAGCTGGACAGAGAATGACATTGACGAGTTGAGAGAAGAAGGCTTCAGTCCATCAGACTTCTCAGAGCTAAAGGAGGAATTATGTACCCAGCACAAAGAAACTCAAAATCTTGAAAAAAGAATGGAAGAATGGATAACTAGAATAATCAGTGCAGAGAAGGCCATAAACGAACTGACAGAGATACAAAACATGACACGAGAAATACGTGACAAATGCACAAGCTTCAGTAACCGACTCGATCAACTGGAAGAAAGAGTATCAGCGATTGAGGATCAAATGAATGAAATGAAGTGAGGAGAAGTCTAAAGGAAAAAGAGAAAAAAGAAATGAACAAAGCCTTCAAGAAGTATGGGATTATGTGAAAAGAGCAAATCTACGTCTGATTGGGGTGCCTGAAAGTGAGGGAGAAAATGGAACCAAGTTGGAAAACACTCTGCAGGATATCATCCAGGAGAACATCCCCAACTTAGTAAGGAAGGCCAACATTCAAATTCAGGAAATACAGAGAATGCCACAAAGATACTCCTCGAGAAGAACAACTCCAAGACACATAATTGTCAGATTCACCAAAGTTGAAATGAAGGAAAAAATGTTAAGGGCAGCCAGAGAGAAAGGTCAGGTTACCCACAAAGGGAAGCCCATCAGACTAACAGTAGATCTCTCAGAAGAAACTCTACAAGCCAGAAGAGAGTGGGGGCCAATATTCAACATTATTAAAGAAAAGAATTTTCAACCCAGAATTTCATATCCAGCCAAAGTAAGTTTCATAAATGAAGGAGAACTAAAATCCTTTACAGATAAGCAAATGCTTAGAGATTATGTCACCACCAGACCTGCCTTACAAGAGACCCTGAAGGAAGCATGGAAAGGAACGACCAGTACCAGCCACTGCAAAAACATGCCAAAATGTAAAGACGATCAATGCTAGGAAGAAACTGCATCAACTAATGAGCAAAATAACCAGTTAATATCATAATGACAGGATCAAGTTCACACATAACAATATTAACCTTAAATGTAAATGGACTAAATGGTCCAATTAAAAGACACAGACTGGTAAACTGAATAAAGAGTCAAGACCTATCAGTTTGCTGTATGCAGGAGACCCATCTCACATGCAGAGACACATATAGGCTCAAAATAAAGGGATGGAGGAAGATCTACCAAGCAAATGGAGAACAATAAAAAGCAGGGGTTGCAATCCTAGTGTCTGATAAAACAGACTTTAAACCATCAAAGATCAAAAGAGACAAAGAAGGCCATTACATAATGGTAAAGGAATTAATTCAACAGGAAGAGCTAACTATCCTAAATATATATGCACCCAATACAGGAGCACCCAGATGCATAAAGCAAGTCCTTAGAGACTTACAAAGAGACTTAGACTCCCATACAATAATAATGGGAGACTTCAACACCCCACTATCAACATTAGACAGATCAACGAGACAGAAAGTTAACAAGGATATCCAGGAATTGAACTCATCTCTGCACCAAGTGGACCTAATAGATATTTACAGACCTCTCCACCCCAAATCAACAGAATATACATTCTTCTCAGCACCACATCACACTTATTCCAAAATTGATCACATAATTGGAAGTAAAGCACTCCTCAGCAAATGTACAAGAACAGAAATTATAACAAACTGTCTCTCAGAGCACAGGGCAATGAAACTAGAACTCATGACTAAGAAACTCAATCAACACTGCTCAACTACATGGAAACTGAACAACCTGCTCCTGAATGACTACTGGGTACATAATGAAATGAAGGCAGAAATAAAGATGTTCTTTGAAACCAATGAGAACAAAGATACAACATACTAGAATCTCTGGGAAACATTTAAATCAGTGTGTAGAGGGAAATTTATAGCACTAAATGCCCACAAGAGAAAGCAGGAAAGATCTAAAATTGACACCCTAGCATCACAATTAAAAGAACTAGAGAAGCAAGAGCAAACACATTCAAGAGCCAGCAGAAGGCAAGAAATAACTAAGATCAGAGCAGAACTGAAGGAGATAGAGACACAAAAAGCCCTTCAAAAAATCAATGATTCCAGGAGCTGGTTTTTTGAAAAGATCAACAAAATTGGTAGACCGCTAGCAAGATTAATAAAGAAGAAAAGAGAGAAGAATCAAATAGACGCAATAAAAAATGATAAAGGGGATATCACCACCGACCACACAGAAATACAAACTACCATCAGAGAATACTATAAACACCTCTACACAAATAAACTAGAAAATCTAGAAGAAATGGATAATTTCCTGGACACTTACACTCTCCCAAGACTAAGCCAGGAAGAAGTTGAATCCCTGAATAGACCAATAGCAGGCTCTGAAATTGAGGCAATAATTAATAGCCTACCAACCAAAAAATGTCCAGGACCAGACGGATTCACAGCTGAATTCTACCAGAGGTACAAGGAGGAGCTGGTACCATTCCTTCTGAAGCTATTCCAATCAATAGAAAAAGAAGAAATCCTCCCTAACTCATTTTATGAGGCCAACATCATCCTGATACCAAAGCCTGGCAGAGACACAACAAAAAAAGAGAATTTTAGACCAATATCTCTGATGCACATCTATGCAAAAATCCTCAGTAAAATACTGGCAATCAGAATCCAGCAGCACATCAAAAAGCTTATCCACCATGATCAAGTGGGCTTCATCCCTGGGATGCAAGGCTGGTTCAACATACGCAAATCAATAAACGTAATCCAGCATATAAACAGAACCAAAGAAAAAAACCACATGATTATCTCAATAGATGCAGAAAAGGCCTTTGACAAAATTCAACAGCCCTTCATGCTAAAAACTCTCAATAAATTTGGTATTGATGGAACGTATCTCAAAATCATAAGAGTTATTTATGACAAACCCACAGCCAATATCGTACTGACTGGGAAAAACTGGAAGCATTCCCTTTGAAAACTGGCACAAGACAGGGATGCCCTCTCTCACTACCATAGTGTTGGAAGTTCTGGCTAGGGCAATCAGGCAAGAAAAAGAAATCAAGGGTATTCAGTGAGGAAATGAAGAAGTCAAATTGTCCCTGTTTGCAGATGACATGATTGTATATTTAGAAAACACCTTCGTCTCAGCCCAAAATCTCCTTAAGCTGATAAGCAACTTCAGCAAAGTCTCAGGATACAAAATTAATGTGCAAAAATCACAAGCATTCTTATACACCAGTAACAGACAAACAGAGAGTCAAATCATGAATGAACTTCCATTCACAATTGCTTCAAAGGAATAAAATACCTAGGAATCCAACTTACAAGGGATATAAAGGACCTCTTCAAGGAGAACTACAAACTACTTCTCAGTGAAATAAAAGAGGACACAAACAAATGGAAGAACATACCATGCTCATGGATAAGAAGAATCAATATTGTGAAAATGGCCATACTGCCCAAGGTAACTTATAGATTCAATGCCATTCACATCCAGCTACCAATGAGTTTCTTCACAGAATTGGAAAAAAACTGCTTTAAAGTTCTTATGGAACCAAAAAAGAGCCCGCATTGCCACGACAATCCTAAGTCAAAAGAACAAAGCTGGAGGCATCACGCTACCTGACTTCAAACTATACTACAAGGCTACAGTAACCGGAACAGCATGGTACTGGTACCAAAACAGAGATATAGACTAATGGAACAGAACAGAGTCCTCATAAATAATACCACACATCTAAGCCATCTGATCTTTGACAAACCTGACAAAAACAAGAAATGGGGAAAGGATTCCCTGTTTAATAAATGGTGCTGGGATAATTGGCTAGCCATAAGTACAAAGCTGAAACTGGATCCTTTCCTTACTCCTTATACGAAAATTAATTCAAGACGATTAGACACTTAAATGTTAGACCTAATACCATAAAAGCCCTAGAAGAAAACCTAGGTAATACCTTTCAGGACATAGGCATGGGCAAGGACTTCATATCTAAAACACCAAAAGCAATGGCAACAAAAGCCAAAATTGACAATTGGGATCTAATTAAACTAAAGAGCTTCTGCATAGCAAAAGAAACTACCATCAGAGTGAACAGGCAACCTACAGAATGGGAGAAAATTTTTGCAATCTACTCATCAGACAAAGGGCTAATATCCAGAACCTACAAAGAACTCAAACAAATTTACAAGAAAAAAACAAACAACCCCATCAAAAAGTGGGCAAAGGATACGAACAGGCATTTCTCAAAAGAAGACATTCATACAGCCAACAGACACATGAAAAAATGCTCGTCATCACTGGCCATCAGAGAAATGCAAATCAAAACCACAATGAGATACCATCTCACACCAGTTAGAATGGCAATCATTAAAAAGTCAGGAAACAACAGGTGCTGGAGAGGATGTGGAGAAATAGGAACACTTTTACACTGTTGGTGGGACTGTAAACTAGTTCAACCATTATGGAAAACAGTATGGCGATTCCTCAAGGATCTAGAACTAGAGGTACCATATGACCCAGCCATCCCATTACTGGGGATATATCCAAAGGATTATAAATCATGCTGCTATAAAGACACATGCACACGTATGTTCATTGTGGCACTATTCACAATAGCAAAGACTTGGAATCAACCCAAATGTCCATCAGTGACAGACTGGATTAAGAAAATGTGGCACATATACACCATGGAATACTATGCAGCCATAAAAAAGGATGAGTTTGTGTCCTTTGTATGGACACGGATGCAGCTGGAAACCATCATTCTCAGCAAACTATCACAAGAACAGAAAACCAAACACCGCATGTTCTCACTCATAGGTGGGAACTGAACAATGAGATCACTTGGACTCAAGAAGGGGAACATCACACACCAGGGCCTATTATGGGGATGGGGGAAGGGGGAGGGATTGCACTGGGAGTTATACCTGATGTAAATGACGAGTTGATGGGTGCTGACAAGGTGATGGGTGCAGCACACCAACATGGCACAAGTATACATATGTAACAAACCTGTACGATATGCAGAAGTACCCTAGAACTTCAAGTATGATAATAAAAAAATTAAAAATAAATATAAATTTAAAAAAAGAAAAGGCATAGCAAAACCACAGCATTATACTGTATCATAATCTTAGGAGATTATCATCATATATGTGGTCTGTCATTGAGGAAACATTGTTCTGCAGCTCATGACTGTATTTTGAAATGATAGGATATAGTATTTAGAACACATGTAGAAATATTCTACTATACAAAACAAGACATTTTGACAGCATATTTAAAATACTGATGATTCAAAATATAACTATTATAAACATATTCAAATATCTTTATTCTCTGCAGCAAAAAAAAAATTAACCATATTTAAATGTATTAGTGTATCGTATGGCTTCCAACCAAATGGTATTAATATCACATTTGAGATATTTCATCTACAAAAAACACATCTGACTCAAAGAATACATTGCAAAATGTTTACTAAGTAATACCTAATGGTACCCAGAAAAAGAGAGATAATAACTATATTTTATAATGACACTTTTTTCTTTAGAAAATCAATTTTTGGTGACTCAAGTGAACTGAAAAAAAAAAAAGGCAGATCATAACAGCACATTGAGCATGCCCTACTTACAATCCAGCGAACTGCTCAAAAGAAAGAGAGAGCTCGGCAGGACAATGATGCTTTCCCTTGTGTGCCTTTAGCAGGCAGTATCCCACACAACTACACAATATCACCCAAGGAATCATCAGAGTCTGCCTATTGATGCTGTGCTCTTCATTGTTTATGAATTGAGAAGGTGAGTTTCAGCATGAAGTGTTCTAGAAAACACCAGTCAACCTTCTGTTTTTTCTCTTTGTTTTTGAACTTGAGGATCATAAGTTTGTTAAAATAGTTTCTGCTGACCTCATGGGCTGTATAGATTCAACCAATCTCCTGATCGTCTTTATTCTGTCTATCAGATGCTTTATGATAGTAAGCTGTCATTTGTAACTAAGTTCATTCTTTCAAAAGTTTTTGTGACTTTTTTTTCCTATAGCATGAAGAAATGGGAATGATAACCTCCTTTTTGCCGTTTTAATTCAGCCAGGGTAATGTACCTTTTAATAGTAACCTCTTTTTTCCCTGTATTTGATTTTTGCAATCAACTGTATTACTACTTGCTGGGTGACAGAGTAATAACCTGTCTCGAAATACTAATACTACTACTAATAATAATTGCCCTCTATCTCTGTCTCTCTGAGTTCCAGTGACAATCTCCTTCTTTTGTCTCTTTAAGCCAAAGGTAGTAATAGTTCAACACCCCTTTTCCCTTCCTCTATATCCCTCCCACATCTTTATAAATCATCCTTTATTAAATAATTTTTTAATGACCCCAGGTTCATCCCCTTCTACTTTCATACTGGGACATTCATAATATTTTACTTATATTTTAATATTTGTACCATAGTGTTTAAAACACTGTAATAAGTTTTAAGTAGTTTCGTAAACATTTATGTCTACAATAAAATGTGAGTTATTAGAAAAGATCTTATTTATACATATTTGTATCTTTTAGCACATAAGTGTTTTCCATATATTGAGTACCCAATACATATTTCTATAATTGAGATTTACTTCGAGATGTTTGGTCTTTCATATAAAGATAAAGAACAAAAGTTCAAACCCCTACTTTGGAAGCTAACATTTATCAGCTTACTGACTTTGCATACATAATTTAATTTCTTTCTTAAATCACCTTTAGACATTGATGGAATTATGTCAGCTATTGGTGAATGCAGAAAACCTTTAATGAAAGGTCATGGCCATGATTAGAGAATCAATGCTCTAAAGGGCACTGAATTAAATTTTATATCTTATTATGTGGAAGATTAATTTAAATGATTTTATCTTTTGCCAAAAAAATTATTTTATCTTTCTGTTGATACCCTATGCACTTGACGAAAATGTGCGCTGTTATTAAAGAAACAATCAGGACCATTCTGTGATGGCGAAAATAATGCTATGGATGACAACTGCCAACTTCAATTCATAACATCCTTCTAACAATTCAATATATGGCATCTATAAAAAACCTAAATAAATAAACTAATTACTTAGTACTAGGGAACTTTAATCTCATATTCTTTGCTTCTTATCCTACAACAAGATATTTGATTTTTTTTTACAGGCACACTTAGACACACACACACACACACACACACACACACACAAATGGTTATTTAATTTTTAAGCCGAACACTCTGTTAATCCTTAATACATTTGTAATATACTTAGAAAAATAACAAATATATAACATTTATATAACAATATAAAAGAGAAATGAACCTTCTATGCCATACCCAAAAATTGTCCCAAAGTAGGCATGGTTGCTGATCAAGTAAGTGGCACAGGTAGTGATCATTATGAGACTTAAAAATTATATCATTATAACAGGTCATGGAGGAGATGTGGTTTAAAATGGAAACTGAAGGACAGAAAAAATTGAAGGAATATCTTTCAAACTAAGAAATACAATACACAAAAATACAAAAATGGAAAAGTATCAAGGATATTTAAAGAACAGGAATTATGCATATTATACATGACTAGTGTTGAGTACACTGACAAATATTTGGTTAATATTATGGCATAATTTGAATACCATTTGAAGGAGAATAATAATGTTTGAGTTGACAGTTGAAAGCTATGTTTTAGCAAAACAATTCTTTTTTTTTTTTTTTTTTTAAGGAAACTAGATGTTTATCTACCTACCAAATAGATGTCTTGGACAAGTTACCTCACTTCTCTTTGCCTCAATTCCTTCAACTATAAAGTGGCATAGGAATATTGAAACAGGAAAAGTTCCCTTGTCCCTTAGGCAGGGCATGCAATGAAGGTGTGGCTCCCTTCTTCCTGCCCCGCTGCTCAAACCTCTAGCAGGAGCATGCAGACAGGCAGGTTGTGGGGCTCCCACCCCACAACAGCATTTAGGACTGAATGTTTGCAGCTGAAGTCCCAGTGGGCATGTGCTACAGGGTGCTCCTTCACTGTAGCCATCCATAGATAGTTTGTGTTAGCTCGATTAAACCCCCTGCCTTATCGCAAGAACAGAGAGGGGTTTCTTGCCTTGGTGTACTAGAAGAAAGGGATCACAGGTGGGCTTGGAGAATGAGTGCAAGGCTTTATTGAGTGGAGTAGCTCTCAGCAGATGCGGGATTCAGAAGGGAGATGGAATGGGAAGATGGTTTTCCCCTGGAGTCAGGCTGCTCAGCAGCTGGGCTCTCCTCCAATCTCCCGGACCAAACTTTGTGCCATTCTGCCAGTCAATGGCTGCCGGCCTGCTGGCATTTGCTGGTGCCTGTCAGTGTGCTTTTGTGCTGGTGTGTTCCTTTTGATGTCCAGTCGCTCATGGGCATGCCCGCTAATGTCTCGGGGTTTTTATACTCACAGGATGGGGGTGTGGTGGGCCAGGGTGGTCTTAGGAAATGCAACATTTGGGCACGAAAACAGAAATGACTGTCCTCACCTAGGTGCATGGGCACAGGCACAGAGGTGGAGCTTTAGCTAGGGATCCACCCTTCTCTACCCAGCACTTCCCTACCTCCCTTTCATATCATTTCCCCCCTCTGAAGAGATATAACTAACTGCTATTAGGATATGGACGATGACCTGTCTTAAGCTATTTCCCGCTGACAGGTGGCATTGTTTTGGGAAAAACAGCAGTCAGATCCCTCCCAGAGATCTATCTAAGGGTTTCTAGCACAGAGAAACCATTGTCTGAGGCTGCGAGTGCCTGACTATTTGGAGTTTGATAGCTTTTAGGTGTGAGAGAAAAAAACAAGTTTTGTAAAGCTAAGTGTGCATGGGTTAAACATGTGTATTATGCAAGGAAATAATCTAGTGCCAAAGATTACAGAGATAAGAAGTGAAATATACTAACAATAACATTGTACCCTGAGCTGTTTCACCCTGGTGAAAGAAATTAAAACTTGTATGGGATTGGTCAAACTTTAGAAGACAGCGAGAACTGTTCTTGTCATATCTTTAGCAGTTAACAGGTGTAGCCTGGGAATTCTGGGGTTTGTGGGCTTGCCCAGTGGCCATTAAAGCTTCTGCATCTTTCTTGTATCTCCCTTTCTCTCTTGTAAAAGACCAAGGTGGCTATTTTCAGGAGGCCCTCTAATGTACTATCTGATCCCAGGGCCTGTTTCTGCAACTTCCCCTTGATATCAGGGGCTGCCTGAGTAGTAAACTTATCCTTTAGGATTAGCTGTCCCTCGACTGAATCATGAGATAAAGAGGTTTGCTTTACCAAGGCCTCTCTTAGCCTTTCCAGGAAGGCAGTAGGATTTTCACCAAATCCCTGGTTGATCATGGACAACTTAGGATAATTGAGAGGCTTGGACTTAGTCCTATGTAAGTCCTCCATTAGGTACACCTAAAAGTGACTCCTTTTCCAGTCTTCCGTCTCATCACTGGGACCTCATTTAGGATCTTTCATGGGTACTGCTTCTCTTCCAGTTGAATAATGTTCATCCCATTCCCTGACACTATTTGTGAGGCAAAGTTCATCCCCAAATCTCTCTATTGCTTGCATAGCAACCCACTTCTCAGTATCCATCAGGGTCTGATTCAAAAGTATCATAATGTCTCTCAAGGAGAGTACAAATATTTGGGTGAAATTCTGGAAAGCCTCTACATATCTGTCAGGGTCATCTGAAAACTTGCTAAGATCCCCCTTAATTTGCTTTAAGTCCTGTAGGGAGAAGGGGACACTGACCTTACTGGGTTCAAATTAACTGGGCATTTGTTAAAGGGGCAAGAGTGAGACTCGGGCTTGTTTAGGGTAAGGATTTCTAGGAGGGGACAAGTGAGAGGCTGAAGCTGCATAGGGAGATGGGGGTGGGCCCGGAGGAGCAGGGCTTGAGGGAGCCGACTCCTCTGCTGGGGATGCCTCTGGGATTCACACCTTTAATTCCCTGGGCTTGCCCCTTGCAGCCTTCCCTGAGATGGCAAACAGGAGGACTGTATCAATCCTACATTGTCGACAGAGATTTAGATTGCCTGGCAATATATAGAAGGCCTGCACATATGAGGCCTCAGACCATCTGTCCTCATGTCTACAGAAAAGTTCCAACTGCTGGATGGTGTCAAAATGAACGGTTCCTTCCTGAGGCCAAGCCAAGCCTTGCTGTAGATCATAATTTGGCCAAACCTTTGTGCAGAGGGCTATGAGGTGTTTTTCCTCCAGATTCTGAGGGTCAAAGCAGTCCCATTGGTTCAGGAAACACTCCAGAGGTGTATAAGCTGGAGATGGTGAAGAAATCTCTCTGCCCATTCTGAACGACAGGGAATAGAGGCACCCTCATTCCTTCCCTTCTTTCAGTGAATACTCAGGGTGTGATGGAGAGAGAAAGTGAGCATCCTCTCTTCCCATTCCTCCTCTCAACTCTTGAGGCCCAGCAACCTTAGCAGGTGCCGACCATCAGTACGGATGCTGTATGTACCCACGAAGCAGGGAAAATCTGGAGAATAGGAATTAACCGCCCTCACCTGTGCTTCCCTTGCTCCCTGCTGTTTGAAACCTTTGAGTTCCCTGGCTCTGTTTATGCCATAGAACATGGCCTCCTGTGGGGTGGGGGGTTTTGTCAGCAGGAATTGGTCCTGCCCATTTACATTGTGGCTGTTGCCTGGTTTGGGATCCCTCAGACCTTGTTTTTCTTTTTAGGCCTCAGTCTGAAGCTTAGAATTGAGTTTGGGACTGAAAACGTATTTTAGAGGCTGTTTATATCCGTCGAAAGCGTCTCAAATAAGCCCTGAGAATTTGCAGTTATCAGCCAGCAGGGCTTGTTCCTCCGCTAACTTTCCCATCAGAAACAGAGCGCTGGGAGTTGGGGGAGCCCTATCACTATGAAAAGAAAACGAGAAACAGTTTAAGGGGCAAAAAGGTGAGATCCTGGGGGAAGAACCCCTTACTCAGTGCAAGTGGGTCCCTCCAATCCTTATACCTTTCCCCTGGTTCAGAAATTCCTTAGCCAGGGGAGAAACATTCCATTGGCAAGGCAGGCGAGAAGCGCCCATCCATTGGCCCTGCGGGGCCTGCAGCTATGGCGGGGTTTTCTCCCGCCCCCTCGTCCTAGGCAGCAGAGGCGGCTGCAGCCTCAGCATTGCTCTCCCCGCCCCTTCGTGGCTGTCGGTCTGGGCCTTTGCCTGCTGCGGCACACCCAGGCACCTGAGCTGGAAGGGGAAAGGATAAGGAGAGGTGCCCTGAGCGGTGTGTGCCTGCTGCTGTCCAGGCGGAGGCATAGAAGGCACCTCTAGGAAAACAGTTGGTCTGATCCGCACCTTTGGCAGCTGAGCCAAATGCTCGTTTTACTTAGTAAGAGTGCGGCAGCCAGTAGCAAAACTCAACATTATAAAGTAAGAGATAAGAGCTATGTCAAACCCTCAGAGACAGAAAAGAGATGAAGTCTGGGGGTTTTAACCAAGCCAGGGTTAGGGCAGAGTTTTTAAGACTCCATGAAGGGAAACAGAGCCTCTTAAACGCAGGAAAGGGAGAGAAGTGGCAGGGTTTTGGAAGAGAGGCAGACCTGACAGTTTCGCATTCACACTCACCTTCCAGGATCCTGGGCGAGGTCCCAGTAGAAACAGGAAAAGTTCCCTTGTCCCCCTCGCAGGGTGAGTGAGGGCAGTGGGGCTCGCTTCTTCCGCGCCGCGCTGCTCAAACCTCTAGGGGGAGCATGCAGACAAGCAGCTTGTGGGACTCTGACCCCACAGCAACGTCTAGGGGTGAGTGTTAACAGCTGAAGCTCCAGGGGGCGTGTGCTACCGGGTGCTCTTTCAGTTTAGCCATCTGTGGGCAGCTCTTCTTAGCTCAATTAGACCCCCGCCATATTGCAAAGACAGAGGGCTTTCTGTATGTATCCCGGGATTTCTTGCTTTGGTGTAATAGGAGAATCGGATCACATGGGCTTGGAGAATGAGTGCAAGGTTTTACTGAATGTAAGTAAAGTAGCTCTCAGCAGATGGGGAGCCAGAAGGGAGATAGAGTGGGAAGGTGGTTTTCCCCTGGAGTCTGGCCGTGCAGCTGCCAGACTCTTCCAAATGCCCTGACCAAACTCCGCGTGGTTCCGCCAGCTGATGGCCTGATGGCCTGATGGCCTGATGGCGTCTGCTTTTTTGTCAGTGTGCTCTTCCGCCAGTGTGTTCCTCTTGACATCTAGCCACTTGTGTGCATACCCGCTAGGGTCTCAGGGTTTTTAAAGGAACAGGATGAGGGCATCATGGCTCAGGATGGTCTTGGGAAATGCAACATTTGGGCATGAAAACAGAAATGACTGTCCTCACCTAGGTCAGTGGGCACAGGCCCAGGGGTGGAGCTTTAGCCAGGGATCCGCCCTTCTCTACCCAGCACTTATCAGTATTATCCCTTATCAGTATTATCTACCATATAAGGCCATTGTATGGAACAAATTGGATAATCTTTACAAAACACTTAGAAAAGTCTCTGACACCTTATACGCACTTAAAACAGTTATTAACAGTTTTAAGCAACTGCTGTTGCTTTTGTTGATGGTGGTAATGAACGTGTTTACTAATATGCAGATGCAAGAAAAACAATTAGAAGAACATTTCTTCAGTAGTCTAAAGTAGTAAGATTCTTATATAAAATGGTAGTGATGACTGTAAGATAATAAAGATATATTGTTTTAATCTATCTAACATGTGCTAATTTGCTATGCCAACTATAGGAAACCAATACACATGTTAATACCCAAAAATATGGAAATACCTTTGCAATTGGTCAGTTGGAAGAGGCTGGAAAAAGTTTGAAGAAGCATGATTTTTAAAAGCCTGGGTTTTCTTAAACAGGCTGCTAATAGAAATATGAATGTTAAGGACTGATGATGAAGTCAGTGTGGAATATGGAAGAGGAAAAACCTTTAAATTTGAATTGATGCTATAATGGATTGAGACTTTTAGAGATACTGGAATGGAGCAACTGTATTTTGCAAGTGGTACAAATGTGGCCCTTTGGAGGTCAGATGACCGTGATAGGCAGACTAATGGCCCCTCAGTAATGTCCATGTCCTATGAATATGTTATCTTACAAGGCAAAAGTAACTTGCTGAAGTGAGGAATTAAGGACCTTGAGATAAGGCGATGATTCTGGATTATTTGGGTAGATTCACAGGGACCCTTATAAAAGTGAAAGAAAGTATTGTGTTAGGGTAAACAGACAGATTTGATTATTCCAGCTCTTGGCTGTAAACGAGAGGAATGAGCCATGAGCCAAGGAATCTAGTCAGCCTGCAGAAGCTGGAAAACACGAAAAAACTGACTCCCCTAGAGCTTCCGGAAGGAAAGTGGCCTACTGACAGTTCCATTTTAGCTAGTGAGACCCATTCCAATGTCTAACACTTATAACTATAATACAATAGATTTTTGTTGTTTTCAACCACCAGATTTGGGACAGTTTGTTACAGCAAAAATAGGAAATTAATATATGGTGAGAATTAAAAGGAAGAAAATATTATGAAGGATCAGCAAAATGTGGTCACTGATTATATGTGGAGGGTGGAAACAAATAACTGAGAAAGTTAATAATATCATCATTTCAAGCCAGAGAGTAGGAGGGTAATGTCTCCATTTCGCAGACATTGCATATTAAAATGTTTTATTATTTCTAAAAGCCCACCACCTGTCACATTATACCTTGAAGTGCTACTCTCTAATTTGTCTCAATTATAATATCTCTGTTGAGGAATTTTGTTGTCATCATGCTAATGCTAATATCTCATCTTTAGAAACATCACTGAACCTGTGGTTCATTATGATGTAATGTATGTGGGTCTCTTCACTTCTCTGTTGAAAATGAGGCCCCATAACAGCAGGCAAATCGCCCTCTAACTCTGCAAGACAAAACTGAATAAAATAAACCTTGAAATCAAGAAAAATTAAAATTTTCATTCACTTTTCAAATACATTGTGCTTTTCATCACAAAATAGGGCTTTAGAAAGGACAGAAAGAAGGTCTTCCTGTGTGTGACACACAGTTCTATAGCACAAATTCTGATCAGCCTTATAAGATATTGTATCTCTACTTCAGGAATCATCTTTTGTACATTGGCCAAGATAATTTATTCAAAAGACTTTTTTTAAGTTGTGGCACACCAACGCAGTCAATAACTCTCTACCTCACCACTGATGAAAGTTACACAATGATTAAGGAAGAAAAAGCCTCATAAATGGGAAAATAGAAATTTATACATACCTTGCTATTCTAAGCTCTGCAGTATATATAGTTTCTTCCCACCACCTAGCTGTCCCACCAGACTCCTGCTACCATGTGATTTATGGAAATTTATCCAGTAATTTCAAGTAATTTTGCATAATTAATTTTACTTAGGAGGTATAATGTAATTTCAACCCACACCAAAGCTCATAGTCCTTCCAGTAAGGCAATAGAACAAGGTCTTTGAAATTTTACTTACACACAGAGAGACCTAAACATAGATTCACAAACTTCAAGTGATTATTTAATTTATGTTAGGCAGGACATCATTAATCCTTAAGAACTTTACACTCCATTTGCTTTTCGTTGTTTCTGGGCAATAACTGCTTGACTAAGTAATCATCCTGTTTACTTTCTCATTCAGTATCAAAAACACCTTTTGTGATTGATTAAATGCTAAGGAATGGACATCTTAACGAATTGTGAATACAGCTAATACAGTTTAACAGACTTAATGGTAAATATTAGTGGTTTCAGATTACAGGGCAAACCTAAAAAGGCAGTATGAGGTTTTGAGGGAAAAGGAAACTAACTTCAAATGGGACTGAATGTGAGTCTCAGTTTTTTCTGGTACTACTAGTATTAACTTGGACAATTCAGTGAAACTCTATGGGTCTCAATTTTCTTATATGTAAAACTTAAATAAAAATACTGACCTTGCATAATTTTTGAGGCAAGCAATATTATACTGTGCATATAACACGAATAGCACATAATATGTTCAGTAAATGATGTTTGTTACTTAAATAACACTCTTCTCAACACTTAGTTGTCTGACTAATGTTACAGAACTCTTACACTTTTGATTTAAGATTTCATAGGCACATTGGAGAGAAAATGAGGAAGTGCTAACTTATGACGGATTCTTTTCTGGTGCCATTAACCCAAAGTCTATAATTATCCATGAAAGTATACAAAAGCAAAAAAATATAGTCCCTTTCACCCCCAGGCTTCTTATTGAAAACATTGTTCTTTTTAAATAAAATATTTAACAATATTTACCTCAAACATATTCTGATCATCATCTTGACTCTCAAATTGAATTATGATCAAAGCAACTGTCAATATATACCAAAGTTTAAATAAAGCTGAAAATGTATGGCGACTGGTTTGCATTTAGCTGTGTGTCTTAAAACTTTACAATAATGGTATACCAAAGTTTAAATAAAGCTGAAAATGTATGGCGACTGGTTTGCATTTAGCTTTGTGTCTTAAAGCTTTACAAATAATGGTCTCTCCACTTGGAAAAAAATCAGTCTTTAGTTTAATTGACAGTTCATGACTAACAGGAGTTTTCAAAAATAACCTCACACAAAGCAATTTCCTTCTCTTGTAACAAATGGATACTGCATGTGGCCATAGTTTCATTTTCATGTATCTACTATTACAGCCATAATGTAAAAGTTAAACAATGTTTTATTTTAAATTTTTATTTCCACTCACCACCGTTACTGATTAGTTCAAAATAGGAATTATTAAATGTTGATGTCAGGTAATGTTGAGAGCATTTGTTCAATATTGGTGAAAATTGTTCAGTAATGAAACCACATCTGGTCTGAAACTAAACCAGAATTAGTAGTAAAACAAAATAGGCACTAGATGACAATATAAATGCTGATATACATATTTAAATATATCTATTACTGATTAGGTGGAATATTCTAGAATTTACTGTTGCTAGTACCAGTAATTATGAAAATACTAGTAATTATGACCTGAGAACAGCAAAGTATGTCTCTTACTTATTTTCCCGTAACAGTGTGTGTTCCCTAGCTTCAAGAGCTGCTCAAGTCACACAGTACCGTGAAATGATGAAAAGATTACCTGACCTATCAGCCTCAGTTTCTTTAGAGTTGCATTTGCAAAAGTGCTTTATAAATTGAAACTATGTAGTCTGGTACTATAGAACACTATCCTGCATGTAGAAGCCAAAGCTTAACAAATATTTTGAATGAAAAAGAAATTCATACTTCATAAAGAAATTGATTTTAATCTAATAAAATTAATCAAGAAAATAAAAATCCCATTATCTTTGTAAGTTCTTTAATCTAGATGCAAACCACTTTTAGATAGGGTTTTAGATAGGTTAATGGTTTTAGATATGGTTAATGGTCTTTAAGGAAGGGCTAATAGTACTGGGCTTTAAAGACTTACATAAGAACAGACAGACAGTATTTCTGACTCACAAAAAGACCTAGAGAAGATGCTCAATAAATACTACTTTCTTTGCACATTGTCTACCTTTCCTATGCGTATCACTCAGATGGTGAGTCCCATACCTCCTACGATATATCATACGACCCCATACCTTTTACTCAAGTCATTTTAAAGCAAGTTTTTAAGATATTCAACCATTGCATTTGACTTCTGTACATTGTAACCAGAGGATATGAGGTTTCTGACTATCACATACTTGGAATTTGTTTTCCCTTGAGTTGTTATACATGGCATGTGAAATTGTTTTACTTGCTACATCCATAATTTAAAGAGGGAAAATACATTTAGTTCCTAGTCAGATAAATTTGATATGCTTTTCCAGGTCAGTAACAACCATAATTAATGCCTTCATACATTTAAGCATTTCCATTTGGTGGAGCAAAATACATCTATTGAGGTGTAGAAGAGTATATTTTTTTCTTTACATCACTTCACACAAGTAAATATTACTAAAGTTTAAGATACATTAGGTTGAAAAACATGAACACTGAAACTCGTCTCAATAATATCCCCAGCATCCTCCTTGCTGAAAAATCTAATGGAGTACTTTTAGTTGTTTGAGGTTTTAGATTTTGGAGTTTTTTCCTCCTAACTTTTCTGACACATTTGATGAGGCAGGCTTCTCAAACTTAAAGTCGCAATTCTCGAAGTGTGATCTATGTACCCCTAGGGGACCTTAAAACCCATTCTGGGGGTCTGAAAAATCAAAACTATTTTCACACCAATACAAAGTCATTACTGGTCCTTCTTGCTTTTTTGACATTTGTATTGATTGTGCAAAATCAATGGTAGTAAAACTTCTGGTACCTTATCATGAATCAAGGCAGAGGCCCCAAACTGTTCCATAATTCCTCACTATAACATGCTCACAGTTTAAAAAAAAAAAAAGCCATTATCACTAAATAACATCTTTGATTAAGTAATGATAATTATTAGTTTTATTAAATCTCAACCCTTAAATACAATGTGTTTGTAATATTCCATGTGACAAAATGAGAAGTATGTATTAAGCAAATCAGTTGAATACCAAAGGAAAGTGCTTATGCAATTGAGTTATAAGTTTCTGAGTTAGCTGCTTTTTTCATGGAACATAATTTTACTTGAAAGAACACTGATAGTTAAACCATGGAAAGAACACTGACAGTTAAACCATGGTTATTGAGACTTGGGTATTTGGCAGACATTTTGCTAAAAATAAATGTAGTAAACCTATCCCTTCAATACAAACAACTGATAATATGTGTTGACGATGATCAAAATTGGGCTTTCAAGAGAAAATTAAATATTGGGAAACCAATGTCTGCCACTGTACTTTGACAGCTTCCATGTTCACTTTTCTAATACAAATAACAGTTATATTGATGAATACAATTTTTTATATTATATAATGAAATGTTTCAACATTTGGAAGATCTTTATAACTAAGTGAGCCACTATTTTCCAAATGACCAATGAGAGATAACACAAAATTATGCATGAGTTAAAGATTCACTTAAAGTTTAAATATACTGAGGAATTTGAATGTAACAAAGTGCAAAAAGTTAATTAATATGGTTTGAATTCCACATTGTAACTAATCTTTAAGAAACTGTCATTAAAGAGAATATCCATAATTATCATGAAAGGCTATGAAAATACTCCTCTCTTTCCAAACTGAATACATATATATGTCCAAAAATACCTTAACCCAAACAATATACTACACCAGGTTAAATGCAAAAGTATATATGACAGTCCAGCTAACTTCTATTAATCTACACACTCAAGAGATTTTCATAAAACAATGTCACCCATCTCACTAAATGTTTTTAAATCATCATTTGACAAAAGTATTTTCTTTTAATAATATCCAGTGAATGTATAAACATTTTAGTTAGATGAACTAATAGAATTGTAAATCTTCTCAATTTTATTTCTAATATAATATAATAAATATTAATAGCTATACTCTATGTAAGCAAAAATTCTTTGGATTAATCAAAATTTTTTAAATATATAAAGAAGTTCTGAGACTTAGAAGTTTGAGTATCACTGATTTGAAGCATAGTGTGTTTGCTCTAAAACTGGAATCTTTAACTCCGAAGGTTATGTGACATCACTCTCCTGGATGTCATTCTACTTCTCTAGTAGCCCCTTACACTCTCCCCTTCTAGTGTTTCTCTTTATTTGCTCTTCTCTTCAGTGTTAGGGACTCTCATGATTCTGAACCTTTCCAGAAATTTTGAATGTGCTGATCCCTCCCAAATCTACCTTAGCAGAACAAAACCAAATATTTTAAGGTTCTTACCCTATATCTAAATGTCTACTGAGCATTTCTATTTGTCTGTAGCACCAACATAATAAACTACACAAGTCTAGCCATGAGCCCATCACATCTTTGACATAGAAGCCCTAATCTGCAGTCTTACTTTTCATGAATGGTATCACTATCTATCCAGTTATTTAATAAATTTATGGTAGGCTAAGAAAATGCCATCCGAGGCTCTAGCCTCTTCCTTAATCCCCACATTCAGTCACTATATCTTATAAAGGTTACCCCAGAATATTTTGATAATTAATATTTATTTCTCCTTTTCCACTGCCACTTCTTGGTTAAGATTATTATAATAAACTCTTGGATTTTCTGTCTCTAGCAACAGTCTCTTAAAATCCGTTTTCTACCATAAGCCAAAGTGATGTCTCAGTTTCTTCTCTGATTAGAATTTTCCCCGTAGGCTTCAGGATAAAATTAAGTCTTTGAATATCAGACCTTCATGATCTGGGCCATATCAGACTCAATACCTTCATCTCTCACCACTGCTCAAAATAAAGGACTAGAATTTCAATGACTAGCTCTCAGACAATTGATCCCACATCTCATCTCTAGGCAACATCAAAGAATACTCAAGTTGAAAGGATCTTTAGAGATAAAGTAACCGTATAATTTATCATCCAAACCAGGACACTTTTGAGAATGAAAAGGGCGCTATTAATAATTACATTGGGATAACAGATGTAAACCGGGACTGTCTCCAGCAAAGGAGCCTGTAGGATCACCCTCCCTGGAGATCAACTAGTCTATGAGAGAACCTCAGTGATTAAAGTGAAAGTGGCCATGCTGGTCATAACAATGATTAGACAAGAATCAGCCTTTCCTGTCTCCTGTTCCATTGCCTTTTCTTCCACATTATGCTGTTTTTCTAATAACTTTCTCAAGATAAAAATCACATAGCCTTAACTTTTCACAGAAAGATGTTACATAGCAAAACATATGTCCTTTTTATATAATTACGGTAAATATACGTGATAACTTTTTCTACAGTCAAAAGTATCACTATTAAAGGGAGCTCTGTAATGTGTAAGAGGGATAAAAAATATCCACTTACATATGCAAAAGTAGCTTTCATTTCAGTAGGAGAGTATTGTCTGGTAATTATAAAAGATGTCCCAGATCCAAAATCCCCAAATACTTGAGTAGGTAACTTAGCCACTGCTACTCCAGCTGTGTGTGTGTGTGTGTGTGTCAGAGAAAGAGATAGAGATCCTCATAAGATTCCCTGTCCACAGGAACTAGATTGAATCATATATATTTAAAAAAAAAAAAAAAAAAAAAAAAAAAAACAGAGACTCATTTATCCTGGCCCTTTGCTAGTTGCCCATCCTGCAGTACAGGCAGGCACATATGGCTTACTGCCTTCTTTCCCATGAACCTATCCAGATCAGAAAGCTAAGTTCCAAAAGCTAAGTCTTCTTCAACTTGAATATTGTTCGAAACTCATTGTTTGAAAGCAGGGCATAAGATAGAATGATCCCAAATAAAGCAATGCAAAGGTTCATTGAAGACAGAAATTAGCCCTCTCCTGTTCCCTGAACATCTCATTTTCATCATTCATTAAGCTGTACCCTTCAACTTCATTGTTTCCATTGTGCCATATACAAGTTTCTTTCCCTTGAAGAAGAAATAAAATTAGAGAAATATTGAGTTAGCTTTAAAGGCTATGGTATGAGAATAACAGTGTGTTCATCAACTAATGTGATAATGTGTTATGTTCCAATGAAACTTCCTGCCTTTAAGACTAGAGTCTGAGTTTAAATTATTAGCACCAAGATTATATTGAAACAGAAATCTAATTAGAAAACCATTCATAGTCCAAAACAAATAAACAAAATCAAGATTGTGTTTGTCTATGTCACCTAATTCCTATCATTGTGACATACTCAACTTCTATATATTTGTATATATCATAGAAGGTTATACTCTGTATTTTATGTTAACATTATAGAACACATACTTTTTGCATTTTGCTGCAGATTGACATCTCAATTTTACAAAGAAGGTAATAACTTTTGTTCCTCACAATTAAAGGAGGGGAAATGTCTTCTGTTCTACTCTTTCCAATCATAACGAAGCACTTCAGTCATAGCACATATAAAAATTCCATGAGCCAAACACAAATATCATTGCATCAAAAGAAGACACATGCTTGATGTGGGATTAACATTTCCCAAATGCTTTCTATTAAGGACATCTAAGAAAAATTCCTAAAATCTGTCAATGTTTCGATGTCTTTCCAATTACAAAAATAGCAATAATATTAAAAATTGTTTCTTTGTATTATACTTCTATTATGACTTACATGCCAAGAAGCATAATTCAGTGGTGAATCTATCCCTGCTTCAGTCAACAGAGATATTAAATAGTATTTTCCAGTAAATGATATGGACTTTGAAGCATTTGTGAAATGGTTGATCAAGCCCAGTTAAATTTTTTTCTTTTTCTGGACAAAAATCAACCAGAATAATGCCATTTCAATTCTCTATAGCACAGTAGAACAAAGAGGAGCTCAAAAGAATATCAAGTACAATGTTGCAAAGTCACATAAATACTTCTATATCCAGATTATTAGAAGCTGAGAGATGATCATGCTTGAAAAATGTATAACAAACCACATTAGGTAGCATTTTAATTTGCTATATATATTTGTTTAAGATAACTACATTGAGAATGCTACATTGTTCTCTTTCTATACTATGAGTTTGAAGATTCTTACTTATGCTTTTGCTGTTATCAAGAAGTCTTCTTCAATAGTTTCAGAGTTAGATATTTTAATCAATGTTTCCCTAAATGCCTGCTCTCAAGATTCTAGCACTCCCCACAAAAATGGTATTTTAATAACTTTTTTCCTTTACATGCTAAATATTTTGCCTTTATCTATGCTCTATTGACCATACTATTAAAATTTACTAAACCTTCCCTTCACTTCTCTACCAGTTTTTAACTCCCTCTCTCAACAAGCCAATTTTACTAAGGATGTTGTTTCTTATACCCTTCCCTCCATTCTGGACCCAGCAGCTTCAGAGCCAGCCAAATTAACCAGTGTCACCTATACAGAGCTTGTCACTGCTATGCTCTAAAGCTTCAAATCTATGCAGATGTGCTTTGCCTCCTAGAGCATCTAAGATGACAACTATCCCATTAAAATAATAAACGATGTTAATAAAGAAAGCCTAAGTTAGAAGTTTCACTTTCTTCCTAAAAAGAAAGAATGCATTCCAAAGTGACATTGCTTCATTAATGGGCAGCAGTAATTCTAAGTATAGAAACTGGATGTCCAGTCAAAGGGAGAATAAGATAAGTAGGAATTTAGAGAACTAATACTTCCCTGTTATCTCCATCATGGAGTACTACAATGCAGCGTATTTATTCATTTAAATATGTATGTTGAGTCTTTACTGTATGTCAGGCACTGTTACAGGCACTGAGGCTAAAGAAATAATATTTCCTTTCCCTCAGTAGGTTACAATCTAAGAGTAAGTAATATCTACATACAGGGACACCTCTGCTTAAGAAATCTCCTTGGGAATATCATGCATTTTAAAATATTAAAACTAGAAGAGCTTACAAACATCATCTAATCTATCCCCTTCACTTTATAGATGAGGAAACTGAAATTCAGGATAGTTAACTACCTTCAAAAAACCAAACTAGATCCCAAGTGTTCCAACTCCGAATCCAGGGCACTAAGCCACAATATTCCTCTCAGGTCAGGAATATCACAGAGACATTAAAAAAAAAAAAAAAAATTCCAGGCCGGTCGCGGTGACTCACTCCTGTAATCCTAGCACTTTAGGAAGCAGAGGTGGGTGGATCACCTGAAGTCAAGAGTTCAAGACCAGCCTGGCCAACATGCTGAAACTGTCTCTACTAAGATTACAAAAATTAGTCACATGTGATGGCAGGTGACTATAATCCCAGCTACTCGAGAGGATGAGGTAGAAGAATCTCTTGAGCTCGAGAGGCAGAGGTTGCAGTGAGCCGAGATCGTACCCTGCACTCTAGCCTGGGTGACGGAGCAAGACTCTGTCTCAAAAAATAAATAAATAAATAAATATCCATGTGCCTTTCTTGGGATTATTCCCACTACAGGGAATATGACTTGGTACTGAAATGGAGCTTTGAAGTGAGACAAAATAAGGTTGGACATAATTTTACTAAAGATCCAGACACTGAACAATGGCATCCAGCCAATAACCATAGTCCTGCAGCATTGTCATCTGTCACCTTTCTTCATGTGTTGACTAGACAGAGGAGTTGGCAGCACGTTGGAAGTAGACTCTAATTCTATGCAGCTAATGGTTTGCAACTAAGCTACACAGATTGTGAAACAATGGCAAAAAAAAAAATTTGAAATGTAATAAGAAAAAAGAAATGCTCTAAAAACAGAGATAGTGTCAGAGAAGACTACTTTTAAAAAGCGATATGGAGCCACCTAGTGACAGAATTTTGTGTTAATAGAATTACATTTGGCCATAAACAGAAAGCAAGTTCATAGGCTGAAGGATACTATAAACGGCCAGGTCAGGAACTGAGAATAGTTTTGTGTGCATGTAAGATCTCCATTGTGAAGGAGACACGAATCATCTGTCAAGATCTTCTTTTAAATTATTTGTATTTTGCATTTACTGTCAGCAGAAAGCTTAAGTGTGCCTTCTGAAACAGCTCAAAAAGTTTCCAATTTAATAGCTCTTCAACAAAGTGTACAAGTTAGAGATAATTGGATTCCATTTTTAAATTCTTATATTTCATCCAACAAAATTAGGCTCAAAAAGTCCATTTCTTTACATCGGAAAATATCTGTCAATATTTTCAAACAGAATAGAACAGGATTTTTTCCCCCCTTATGAATGTGTAAGAGGCTTTTATCAATGAGACACATTGTAACAACTAAGCTACATTTCTAAGGAAACTAAGGCAGCAGAGAATTATCACTCCAATTAAAACTCTTTGTATGTTCAAATAAAATAGAAATACCAATTGTATGTATTTACTCCAAGGAATTTGTACAGACACATACTTCATTAGAACATTTCAGAAATGTTGTAATTGTTAGGACAAACGGTGAGTCAGAATCACATCAGCTTTTGTTAAACCCTCAAATGTCTTTTTTTCATCTGAGAAATTATTTATCATTAATTAATCCTGAAATCTATCAGAATGGTAGATGTTTGGTAATGATGAATAAATACTAAAGATTGGTATAAATACTAACTTGCACTGTTACATAACTGAATCTTCTATTATGTAAACATTCAATGAAAAATTATTAAAATTGTTGAGAAGAAAGTGATAGCTAATTCAAAATAGTTTATTTTAGCTTTATATGGTCTTTGCTTGATCAAAAATAAACTTGTAAATATCTTCTGCTTTATTTCTTAATGTTGAAGATCATTATTAAAAATACTGGAGCACCCTTTGCTGACTGAGCCTCTGCCCTAGAAGGGACAGGGCAGTGAGAAAAAAAGCAGATGCAGAATCCCTTGAGTCATATCTATGACCTAAGATAACACACATAAAGTATACATTGACTTCTGATAAATGAGATTTTATTGTATCATATTGAGATATCAGCACACTATTAACTTCACATAATTTTTTTCTGAGCAGTTCTACTACATTCAACCACAAGTCAAATCAAATAATATTTGCAATAAGATAGAGGTCTACGAAACTGAAATCCTGGGCATAACTTTTTAAAGTTTTAACAAGAAGACATAGAATCAGATAACGTCACACAAATGTATTTTTTAATAGTGTGAATAATCCTACCAAAAAATGATAGCAAAGTTAAGGCAGCTCTGAGGTGTAAGTTTAGATGATATGACAATGGGAAATGTAATATGACTATGGAAAAATCAGGGAAGGAGAAAGACTGACAGAAACCTAGAGGTAGGGATATAGGTTTGATTAAATATCCATGGTATATTTCAAACTAAGTAAGTGATGTGCATATCAGCAGGATCCTCAGGCAGTCACTATAGCTACAAATCCAAGAATGGCCACCTGTGTGTGTTGTACAGACCAAAAAAAAAAAAAAAAAAAAAAAAAAAAAAAAAAAAAAAAAAATCACTCACTGTGGATAAGGCTATAAGGCTATTTCAAAGATGCCACCACTGAACACAAAGGAAAATAGGATAAAGATAGCTAACACTATGGAATGTCTACTGTATACTTTACACTAGTTTAGGAGTTTTATGTATTCCATTTCAGTTAACATTTACAGATGCCTTAAGCTGGTATTAATTGTTGTATTTAATAAGAGAAGAAACTGAGACTCTGAGAGGCATTCTGAATCCTTTGTCTGCCTCCAGAACCATTCTTTTTTCTCTGTATTTAGTGAGCTACATAGTAAATACCAGTATGCCTGATATATCACTATTATAAAACTGAAATTTTATTCTAAATCTGTTTACCTAACAATAAAGGAGCTACTTTTTTCAAGATCAGAAATGCTTTATAACAGGTAAACTAAAAATGCTCACTCCTTTTTCTTAAGAATAAAAGCTCAAACAGGAACCAAACTCCAATTTTAAAAGATAAAATAGTTTTTTTAAATCCAATACAATGAAATATTTTAACATAAAATATTTTTTTAAATTCAATACACTCAAAGTTGTAGTTTCACAATTAATCGTTACAACATAGTCAATAATTTATTTATGGAACAAATTTATTCTCATTGTATTTTCTAAATATGAGCAATATATAGAAACTTAAAGAATTTTGCTGGATTAGTCTCAAAGCTGACATTGACATTCAAACATAAGAGACCATAAGGATCACCTCCAATGCTTTTTACATACAGATTCTTGGGTCTACTACTCAGAGAACCTGGATCAATGGTTCTGAAGTGGAGCCTAGAAATTTACATTTTGACTCATACTCTTTCCTCTACTGCTCCAAGGGATTCTGATGCACACAGTCCACAAATTATAAGTCAAACATTCCTATTATTACTGCTTTAAATTTTTAATTGATTTTCATTAAATTTCATGTCGTGTCCTCAAAGCAGCTTTTTATTTATTTATTTATGTTGTTGTTGTTATTGTTGTTGTTGTATTTATATCTTTTGTCATGGCAGATCTTATCAGAATTTTTACCTGATCATATTTGCAAGAAAAAAATGGTCATTTTGTGGAGTTGATTCTTGAAAGATTCTTAAAATACTATATTTATTATGTAAGAAAATCTATGACATATTTTTAGAATTTCAAGTAAAATAACTATGCTATCAAAACATCAATAACATCTACTGTGATTGTTATAAGGGCCTTCATTTTATTTAATATATTTAAAATTTTACATATGTGAAAAATCACTTGTACTGAGCCATTCTTGTCATTGTACAAATGAGCAAAGAGGTACACAAATACAAATAAGCATAATCTAGCACTGGACATCAAGTGACAGCAGGACCAGATCTCCCAATGCACAGCCCAGTGCTGTTACTAGGATACTGTCTGTCACCCACCATGTGAGCATTCACCCACAAACCTGAATCTTAAGTGAATACTGCACAAGATTCTTCCCTGTGCCATTCAGAGCATAATAAAAAGATGAAAACACTGGACTCTTTTCCTCTTGCCTAAAATCCCAAGTACTGGCAAAAGAAAATGGATTCACTAAAATGATTCTTTGCTAAACTAAGGTCCAGAAAAAGGGGGCATTTAGGTCTTTGTTGTTGATCATAACAGAAGATTTAAGTCAGAGATGTTTTCTAGGAACCCCCTTCTGTGAAATGGCACTCAAAAGAAAGAATCCATTTTGCAAAAACCGAAGGCTATTTAAGTGGTTATTTTTCACCTCAACTCTTAGACATAGCCACTGGGTTGTATTAGGTTGATGCAAAAGTCACTGCGGTTTTTGCCATTACTTTCAATGGCAAAAACCGCAGTGACTTTTGCATCAACCTAATATATGGCTCCCTTTAGCAAACACAGCCTGGTTCCTTTAATGCAACAGTCATGTTCCCAGATGATTTTCACCTCTTCATCTCCCACACTAAATTATTCCTTTCTACCTGATGCCATCAAAAATATCCTTCTATTGTGTATATATACTATTTATACTGTGTTTTCTTTATCCATTCATATGTTGATAGACACAGGTTGATTCTATATCTTAGTTACCGGGAACTAATTCTGCAATGACCATAAGGGAGCAGATATCACTTCAAATATTGATTTCAATTTTTTAAGTATATACAGGATGATCTCACTTATGTAGGGAATCTAGAAAATGTAAAATTCATAGAAGTAGAGAGTAGAATAATGGTTACCAGAGGCTGGAGTTTCAGGGAGAGAATGGGGAGTTGTTGGTCAAAAGATACAAAATTCTAGATAGGCAGAAAATATACGTTTTGAGATCTATTGCACAGTAGGATGACCATAGTTTATAAAAATGTATTGTATATTTTAAAATAATTAAGATCATAAATTTCAAATGTCTCACCATCAAAAATGATAAGTAAGAATAGTGATGAATATGTTAAATATCTTGATTTACTTATTCCATATTGTATACATATATCAAAACACATTTTATGCCATAAATGTATACAATTATGATTTGTCAATTAAAAACAATATTTAAAATAGTCTTCTAAAATACAAATTGTACTTCATTCTGCTCTTTTCTATTTTTGAAGGATCATGAGAATAAATTGCATCAACACAGAGAATGTACAGGAGTAAGTCTTGAATGCAGTATCTACATATCTATTCCACTATTTTCATCACTTGCAATACAATTCTACTGTGTTATAAAAATACTGTCAGTGATCATATTGCTAACATCTAGCAGACCACAGCAATAACTTATTAGTGACTAGACTCTAGATGGCATCATATTTTCAACTTATCACACTTTCAACTTCCATTTTACAATGAGTAATAAACTCAATTATATCTCTAGCTATGTCTTAGTAGCAGTGCACCTGCAGATACAATCCCTTATAAGACCCTTACGACTCTAAATTCTTCCCTTATTCTTCTTCCCCACCAACTCCATTTTCCAACTGGCTCATGATGAGTTCCACTCATTTTGCCTTTCCCCACTCAAGCCATCAAATTAACTCTTTCATGCTCCTCTGGGCCATTTATCCTTTTCCTGCTGCCAACAGCAGTTTTTTTGCTGATAGCCTTTCTGCTTTTCTTCCTCATTAGATTAATTTTAGAGAATCTTGTTAATTTTTTGGTTGGAAAATAGCTCTACCTAGAAATATATACACAATGAATTTTCACAATTTTCTGGAGACCCACAGATGGATCTTATAAAAGGGCCATATCACTGAGTGAACTCTAGAAATTAGGAGCTATCTTTACTCCAAAAGGTAAAGCTAGTGAGAGTCTTTTTTACATGTTTATAATACAGTAAGATAGTAAAGTTATAAAATTAATATTCATATGTTTTGTCAGCCAAAAATATGTATGAGAATATATCTAAGGCTATTAAACAATTAAATATTACTTAACAAAAATGCTAAATTCGATCCACTGTGATTGTTCATATGTAACCTCAAAAGTTACTCGGAAATGTCTGGATATTTATATGTAATACTAATAAAATATTCAAATAAGAAATAATTATTTTTATTAAAATATTTGGCATCAGCAATACCATCTTCTGAGACCATTTTTATTTCACAGCTATGTTTTGTGCAAATCAAAAGTAAAATCAGATTAAGGAGTTTTTGGACAGAGACTGTGGGGTTGATCTGATAAGCAACTGCAGCAAAGTTTCAGGATATAAAATCAATGTACAAAAATCAGTAGCATTCCTATATGCCAACAAAATTCAAGCTGAGAGCCAAATAGAGAACACAATCGGCCGGGCGCGGTGGCTCACGCGTGTAATCCCAGCACTTTGTGAAGTCGAGGAGGGCGGATCACGAGGTCAGGAGATCGAGACCATCCTGGCTAACACGGTGAAACCCCGTCTCTACTAAAAATACAAAAAAATTAGCCAGGCGTGGTGGCGGGCGCCTGCAGTCCCAGCTACTCGGGAGGCTGAGGCAGGAGAATGGCGTGAACCCGGGAGGCAGAGCCTGCAGTGAGCCAAGATCATGCCACTGCACTCCAGCCTGGGCGACAGAGCGAGACTCCGTCTCAAAAATAAATAAATAAATAACACAATCTCATTCACAATAGCCAAAAAATAATACCTAGGAATATGGCTAAGCAGGAAGGAGAAAGAATAAACTTTCAGGAATTTACAATGAAAATTACAAGACACTGCGCAAAGAAATCAGAGATGACACAAACAAATGGAAATACATCTTATGTTCATGGATCAGAAGAATCAATATTGTTAAAATGGCCATACTACCCAAAGCTATTTATAGAATCAATGCTATTTCTATCAAGCAACCAATGACATTCTTCACAGAATTAAAAAAAAAAAAATTGTTTTAATCATATGGAACCAAATATCCCAAGCAATCCTAAGCAAAAGAACAAAGCTGGAGGTATCACATTACCTGATTTCAAACTATACTATACAACATGGTACTGGTATCAAAACAGACATATAGACCAATGGAACAGAATAGAGAGCCCAGAACTAATGCAGTACACCTGCAACCATTCGATCTTTAATGAAGCCAACAAAAAACAAGCCATGGAGAAAGGACTCCCTATCCAATAATCGGTGCTGGAATAACTGGCTAACCATATGCAGAAGACTAAAACTGAACCTTATACTATATACAAAAATAAACTCAAGATGGATTAAAGACTTAAATCTAAAGCCAAAAACGGGAGAAAATAATTGCAAACTATGCATCTGACAAAGGTCTAATATCCAGAATCTATAAAGAACTTAAACAAATTTACATGCAAAAAGCAAACAGTCACATTAAAAAGTGGGCAAAGGACACGAACAGACACTTTTCATAAGAGGACAAACAGATGGCCAACAACATATGAAACAATGCTCAACATCACTAATCATTAGAGAAATACATATCAAAATCACAATGAGATACCAGTTCACACCAATCAGAATGACTATTATTGAAAAGTTAGAAATTAACAGATGCTGGCAAGGTTGTAGAGAAAAGGGAAAGCTTATACACTGCAGGTGGGAATGTAAATTAGTTCAGCCATTGTGGAAGGCAGTTTGACAATTTGTGGAAGAACTTAAAACAGAATTACCATTTAACCCAGCAATCCCATTATTGAGTGTATACCCCAAGGAATATAACTCATTCTACCATAAAGATACTTGCACACATATGTTCATGGAAGCACTATTCACAATAGCAAAGATATGGAATCAACCTAAATATCCATCAATGGTAGACTGGATAAAGAAAATATGTTACATATACACCATGGAATACTATGCAGCTATAAAAATGAACAAGGTCATGTCTTTTGCAGCAACATAGACAGAACTGTAGGCCATTATCCTAAACCAACTAACACATGAACAGAAAACTAAATACTGCATATTCTCATTTATAAGTGGGAGCTAAACATTGGGTGCTGATGGACACAAAGAAGAGAATAACAGACACTGGGCCTACTTGAGGGTGGAGGGTGGAAGGAGGGTGAGGATTGAAAAACTACCTATCCAGTACTATCCTTACTTACCTGGGTGATGAGCTAATCTGCATACCAAACTCATGTTACACAATTTACCTGTATAACAAACCTGCACATAAACCCTGAAGCTAAAATAAAATTGAAGAAAAGTAAAACCACAAATATATATCCAACAAAGATAGATTAGAATGTTCAGATTCAGGTATGAAAGAATTTAGTGATAGGGCTGGGGTGCCAGACAAACATGAGTTTAACCTTTGCCTCCATTTTTCTAACTGTTTGAACTGGAGAAACTCACTTGTATCAGTAAAATACTGATTCAAGTACCACTATTAAATGATAGCAGAATTGAAGGCACTGTTATTAGGTAGCTAATACCAAAGCTTTCACATACTAGGAGTTCAAATAAATGGCAGTGCTTTTCCACCTTGAAGCTATTTTCTCTTTTCAATTTTCATACAATATCCTACAATGAAGTAAGAGATTCTTCAGGATGATGTTCATCCTAAGCTAAGCCACATCTAACAAATGAGGAGCCTTACCCTGTGTAAGTCAAACCTCCTTTTTGTAAACATAACAGGCCATGCTATCTCCAGCTCATGAACTTTTATTTATTACAGTTCTACTCATAAAGTAATCGGCATAGGAGTGCCTATAAACACAGAAACATCACTTTAATAGATACCAAATTGCTGCTAGGAAAAGGGATTTGATTTCCCCATTGAAGCCAGTAACACCATCTCACATTTACTTTGAAATAAAATGGATTCAATTTGTTAATAACATTTTGTGACAGTGATATTTAGCCATTTTTAAAATGCCTAAAACGTAGTTTCCTCTGCCCTAAATACATAGACTAAACATTTTATACATTTTTATTGCAGAATTAAAGAAGGTAGCTTATTATATCTATCACATACAAGGTAATACATTACAGATTTGCCTTTTTTAAAACTTGGATTAACTCATGTGAATTTGTACATAGTACTATCCAGTGTTTCATTCTGTGCCTATAATCCTTTAAAGGATGTATGTAACATGCTTTTAAATTTAATTAATTTTTATTTTTAATGTCACATTCTACTCTTATACTGTAGTTCATTAAAAGTACATGCCCAACTTTGAAAATTTTAGTATTGAAGCAAAATTGAATGGGGAAGCTTCTAAATCTGCCACATATCTAAGAATGAGATTCCAACTGCTTTAATAATGAAGAAAGAGTTGCTACTATATACTCTCTACTACTTTATTCCACCAATATATATCTGGTTTGAACAAGAACAATTAGAACAATTAGACTGCAGTGTTATAGTGTACATATTTGACTTGCCAAAATAATGTTTTGAAACCTAATCACCAACGCGATGATATGAGGGAGGTCTTTGGGAGGTCATTAAGTCATAAGGCCAGAGTCCTTATGAATGGGTGTAGTGCCTTCATAAAAGGAGCCCCAGAGAGTTCCCTTACCTCTTGCACTATGGGAGGACTCAGCAAGAATACAACATCTATGAACCAACGAACCCTCATCAGACATTGAATCTAATGGGGCCTTGATCTTGAATTTCTCAGCCTCGAAACCGTGAGAAATAAATTTATGTTGTTTAAAAGTCACCCAGTTTGTGGTACTTTGCTGTAGAAGCCTGAGATAAGAGGTAAAAATAATAGCAAAGCTAATGTTTGCCTATTTAGTTGTAATATTTTCAAGTAAAATGTTGAATGTCACAGATTATTCATTAAAAAATACAGTGTTTATTTTATTTGCTTCTTTATTTTTTATTTTGAATATCAAGTTCAAAAAAAGTGGAGTTAAGCATGTCTCCTTCATCAAGTAACATTTTCTTCATGGATCCATGTAAGACTCCACTTCTGTTTCACTTTTCCGTTTCATTCCCACTCCTCATTGGCATCCCTTCTCCACCCAGGTCATCCACTGTAATGTGTTGGGTGTATCATTTCTTGTAAAATGTGTAATGTTAATTTATATATGGCTGTGGATTTTATTTATGTAATATATATGCTTGCAGGACTCGTGATTTATTGCAAATATATTAGATTAAGCAAATGATTTATAACATAATTCTTGCTGCTGTGAGGTTGCAGGACAGATTTCTATGAACCAAGAGTAGAAACAGTGAAGCTGTTGCCAGAGAAAGAGTCATGTTGCAGTAAGTCAGGAAAGGTGGCTTCAGCAAGGCTAGCAGTAATGGCAACGATAAGTCTCCACATTGATTTCAAAGGAAAATTAAACAGATTTACTGGTAGATTTGATGTAGACTCTGAGCAAAAGAGAGAATCAAAGATGACCCAATGTTAGGGGGCTGAGCTGAATAATGAGAAAGACTATAAATGAGTGGCATCATGTTGAGGGAAGAATAAGAAATCAAAGTTCTGTTTTAAATAGGTTAAATTTGAAATGCTTATTTGATATCCAAAGAGCTAACACATAGACATTGAGATCACTTAGATCTACATCTAAAGTTTCATGAGGACAATAGGATAGAAATGTGAGTGCTATTTTTTAAGTCATGGGCTTGAATGAGCTCACTTCTGAGAGGATCAAGATCCAAGCACAGAACTCGAGAGCATTCTAAAAACTTAGAGGCCAGGAAGACAATGTCAGCAGAAGAGACTGAGAAGGATCAGCCTATGAGTTACAAGCCAAAACAAAAATCATAACACGAATTTAAAACATGAATTTTGTGGTCCCCTGGAAGCCGAGTGAAGAAATGGTTTCAAGGAGGTGGTGAGCAACTCTGTTGAATGCTGCTTAGAGCCCTAGTGAGATGGAAACTGTGAATTGACCATTATATCAAAGTAACGATTGATCTTGACAAGAGCAGTTTCAGTAGAGTGATAAGATAAAGGCCTGACTAATTGAGTGAAAAAGAATACTAAGTAAGGAAGTATAGACAACAAGAATAGACAAAGCTTTTGAATAGTATTCTTATAAAGGGGAGCTGAGAAATAAGGTCAGAGGAGGATTTGTTAATGGAAAATATTGCAGACCTTTTTCCTGGTAATGGGAATGATCCAGAAAACAGGCACTGGGGGCGGGATGTATTAGTCCATTTGCACTCTGCTATGAAGAAATACCCAAGACTGGGTAATTTATAAAGAAAAGAGGTTTAATTAACTCACAGTTACACATGACTGGGGAAGCCTCATGTAACATACAATCATGGCAGAAGGCATCTCTTCACTGGGCGGCAGGAAAGAGAATGAGTGCCAGCAGAGAAAATGCCAGACCTTTATAAAGCCATCAGATCTCATGAGACTCACTCACTGTCATGAGAACAGCATAGAGGAAACCACCACCATGATCCAATTACCTTGGTCCTGCCCTTGACACGTAGGGATTATTATAATTCAAGGTGAAATTTAGGTAGGGACACAGAGCCAAATCATATCAAGGCAATTGTTGATGAGGGTTAGAGAGAGAGACTTTCAGGTTCAGTGTCTTGTGTGGGTCAGAGAAGACAGTACCCTGTAGCAAACTAGAGGCTTGGGTTGGATGGGAACACTGTCTACTCCTCTTCAGGAGTACATTTCTATTTCCTCTTTCCTGTGAAAGCAAATTATCCACATCACATTTCTCATAATACCATTAGTTTCCACTCCTACGTTATTTAGTCTACTCTTTTTTACAGCAGTGAGAGTGACACTGTTACACTCTTTTTTTAATTCAGGGGATAGGTGTGTAGGTTTGTTACATGAATATATTGTATAATGCTGGGGACGTGCTTCTTTAGAATAATTTATGTTTACTTACAGCTAACTAGCAGTTGACTTATATCATGTGTGATATCATGACTTTATATTATATCATGACTTATATACCTTGTGTGATTGAGACCCAGCAAATAAACTGCTTTAAGTCAGTGCTTTATTAGATCAGTTTTTCCCTCAGGTGGGAGTCTCTGAGACCCACTCAGAAAATCAACAAAGTCCACATTTTTCCAACTATATATCTATGTGAGGTCAGATTATCTTATTTAGAGACCTCAACCAAAACAATATACAGGAAGATATTGAATGCATGTGCACAAATGAACATAAGAGAACATGTCTTCTATTGAAGAGATTTGCAAACCTCTAAAACAATTCTTCTTTGATTTGAAAACCTCTAATTTTTTTTTGTTTTCAAAGACATAGTCATCGTAAATAAAATGTTGTTTATTTTAACATGTAATGTGTTTATTATTATTTCTAAGTGAAATATTACATATTTTTAAAATTTCTGTTTTAACTTTTAATATAGTAAACTGGATAGAGGTAAATCATAAAATTCAAAGCTCTTTTGAGCCTTCAATATTTTAAACAATATTTTTAACCCCTTATTTTAATGTAAAGGGTTCCTGAGACCAAAAACTTTGAGAATCTGTATATAAGATAAGCACTAACGTTCCTTGCCATTCTAAAATAACATGTCTCAGCTCTGTACCATCTCTCCTCAAATTGAAAGCAAATTGAAGGCAAGAATCATGAATTTTTAAAGGCTGTTTTATTATTTTTCTCTTTATTAAAGATGGATTAAAGACACCTACTTTTTTGCCTTCTCTAACTAAAACTAACTCATAATGGGTGTTCAATAGATATTAGATGGATTCTTAAGTAAGAGACACTTACATAGATGATTAGGAAACAAGGGAAAGGGTTTCAGAGTGGGAGCACTGGGCCGGCTTCTTAGTGCTGAGACTTGAGCACACTGAAGTTGCTATTTCCTCTGGATTAGTTAGTATACATATTCTGGTGATAGTGAAAGCGTTCTTCCCCTTTTAACCTGCCATAAAGTATAATAATTAAGCTCAAGCACTTTGAGACCAGAAAGTTCTAAATTTAAATCTTACCTCGTTGCAAAATGTGACCCTGGGTAGAATGCTGAAGTGGCTTGAACATAGGGATTCACATATCTAAAATGGGAACAATAGTGCATAGCTCAGTGTGTCACATTGTTTATCTTGTGGACAGAGCTCGAAAAGTGTTACTTAAACTTTTAGTTGCCTGGATCATAAGAAGAGGGGATAGGTAGCTGGAGCCTAGGGCAAAGGGGAGTGGGGGAATTCAAGGTCATAGTTATTGACCAACAGGTATAAAAGTATTTCAGTATTTTAACAGTGGTAATGTATTGCCAAATGGCGCGTAAAAACTGAATATCACTTGTAGTCATTGATAAGGGCGATACATGTGCTCTCCTCAAGCTCTCACCATATGTGTTGTAGTAAAATAATCTCTTGGGTCAAATTCTCACATTCATCTAAACATTGAGAGAACGAGCACAAAAAACAGTCATGTAACTTGTTAAGGGAAACCCACTGTCTTCTCCACGCATCATATTTAGCATTTTGCATAAAAGGACCAGTCTGGGCAGATGCAAGGAAGCATGGAGGGCAGAAACAGCAAGTATGTACTAAAATCAGGTGACAAAATCCTCTGTGATGTCAAAGCACATAGAACAAACAGAACTCTAAACCACTGACATGATACTGCTGGGCTTGCTTGATTGATAAAAACCCTCCTGCAAGAGAGTGGAATCTGCACAATCTTCCTAATCCATCTTCTTGATCCTATGTTAAATGTCATACATTTCATTAAAAATAATCTGTAATCTCTTATGACAACATACACCCTCTGATACAGATTTTAAGAAGTCCCAAGTCATGAACACCAAAAGGTTGATTTTTGTTTAGGGGTCTTCAAGTACTAAATAATTGCTTCTCTATTAGAGATTTTACTTATCATTACACACCTGCAAAGCATTGTTTATACTAAATTATTTTTAACAATCATACAGATAACAAAGGCATGATTGTGATGTCTTTTAACTCTCCAGATCAAATGCTGGACCCTCCTGAAAATCTATCTTCATCCATTTCTCTTTCCATATCTGCAATGAATCTCCAGTGCACTGAACCAGGTAAATTTGCAGAGACAGGCTCACGAAGTGCCCCGGATCTATTGTGCTCAGCAAGTATCAGGATTTCACAGAGATACGCTCTATTCACATGACCACAAAGCTGCATACCTGGAGCAAATTGCCTGCCGTTCACTTGTTTTTAATCTCTACTAAAGTCAATGGCTTTAGTGGTTTAAGGTGATAAGAATGTAATCTAATTAAAAAACATGAGATGCCACAGACAGAAAACTGCAGAAGTCTCTGTATGTTATAGCAGACATTGTTTTAATTTGCCCATTTTAATTTATAAGCAACTAAAACTAGAAGGGAATTACCACATTCATTAACATTTACTCAGTTTAAGAATATTCTAAATGTTTTATACTGAATTATATATATTTATATTATATATAATCATTATATATAATGAAAATAAAATATTATAAATATTATATATATATATTTTTGTGAGACGGAGTCTCGATCTGTCACCCAGACTGGAGTGCAGTGGTGCAATCTCGGCTCACTGCAAGCTCCGCCTCCTGGGTTCACGCCATTCTCCTGCCTCAGCCTCCCGAGTAGCTGGGACTACAGGTGCCCACCACCATGCCCGGCTAATTTTTTGTATTTTTAGTAGAGACGGGGTTTCACTATGTTAGCCAGGATGGTCTCAATCTCCTGACCTCGTGATCCGCCCGCCTCGGCCACCCAAAGTGCTGGGATTACAGGCGTGAGCCACCGTGCCCGGCCTATTGTATATATATTTTTTTAAGATAGAATCTTGCTCTATCACCCAAGCTGGAGTGCAGTGGTGCAATCGATCACAGTTCACTGCAGCCTCAAACTCCTGGGCTTAAGGCATTCTTTCACCTCAGCTTCACAGGTAGCTGGAACTACAGGCATGCACCACCATGCCCAGCTAATTTTTTATGTTTTGTAGAGATAGTTTCTCACTATGTTGCCCAGGCTGATCTCAAACTCCTGGGCTCAAGCAATCTTCCCTCCTTGCCCTCCCAAAGTTCCAAGATTACAGGTGTGAGCCACTGCACTGGGCCATGAATTATATTTTATTTATTGATTTGATAATCTGAAAAATGGATGCAGTCCAGGATCCAAGAGCTATTTATCACAAATTAAGTTTGTATAGTTAAATCTTCTCTATGTATAAGCTTACCTTAGCATAGGTAATTTCTAATATCCAATTTAAATACATTCTAAACTTTTTTTAGAGTTTAAGACAAAAAGTATTAACACTAATATTCCTGTACCTTGCATAGTATGCCATTAGCTGTTTCCACAAGCTTTTGTTCTAACTTCTTGATTATATCAATGTCAAGGTTTTCCCTTCTTCTGCTAAACTGTGCTTCTGTCCCATAATTCCTTGACATGTTTTAAGCGAATACAATGCATAAATATTTGTGTTAGCCATTCATGAGTTTTACCAAAACTATCCAGATGCTACTCTTCTGGGTACTTAGTAGGATTGTATTTCCTGGTCCCTTTGAGGAAGAACAAGGTAGTATAACATTTAGTCAATGAGTCTTAAGTAAAAGTGACATGTCACCCTCTCAAGTCAAAGCGTGTATTACATACATGAAAGCATCTAGAGCTCTCTGTATTTCTGTCATAGTGACCACAAAGCCTCAAGACGGACCTGAGTGACCACCGAGAGCAGAGCCCACCAGCTGATCTATGATGAACATGTAGCGTGAGGAAGAAAGAAATCTTCTTTGTTTTCAGCTAAAGATAATTGGGCTGTTTATTCTTGCAAGATAATTGAACCTATCCTGACTGAGCCTACTACAGCCAAGGGCACTTTCAGTTGCTTCCTCGGCCCTTGATCCCCAGTGTAAATCTAGCAAGGCAGGCTGCACATCTTAAGACTTTGTAATCACCCCTTTCTCCATCTCCCTTGAAATTAGGCCAGGACAAAGTTCTAGAAGCCTTCTTTTATTATTTTTCAGAGCATAGTCCTTTTCTAGCATTGCTCCTAAAGCTGAAGTCACTTTGTAAGATAACCATACATTCAATCCCACTAATTACTCTGCGAACAAACAATGTTTTTCAAAGTGTGTCTTAGAAAAACTGAGTTGGTCCCACCAACAATTTTCTTTTAAATTTAATCGTGTGTGTGTGTGTGTGTGTGTGTGTGTGTGTGTGTGTGTGTGTGTGTAGCCTTCATTGCATTTTCTTAATTTGGGGAGCTGTTAAGATTAACAGATTTTAGCTGTCAGTCATATGTTAATCATGTTGGCTGGGAATGTTGGGTGGCTCACACCTGTAATCCCAGCACTTTGGGAGGCCAAGGTGGGGGAATCGCTTGAGCCCAGGAGCTGGAAACCAGCCTGGGCAACATAGTGAGACCTCATCTCTACTAAAACAAAACAACAATAACAAAAAGGAATATGGGTGTCACTCAGGCTAGCCAGTCAGAGTACGTTACTATGAAAAGAACATGGTTGACACAAGGACAGGCACTGGGCCTAAGCAAGTCCAGCCATAAGCCCTTTGAGGGGTTGACATAGATTCTGGTCCAAAGAAGGTCGTGTTCTTTTTCCATAAGATCACAATGTGTAAGGATGATATACATACTGGTCTGCCAGGGATCATCCTATTGTTACATGGAGAAAGCCTGACCGAAAAAAGGAAATGAAACTAAAACTGAGAAAAAGAGTTGTGTCGAGGGGTGTGGGGGGGATGGTGAGAACAGGGGTTTCTGATTACATCAACTGACTCCTTTTAGTTATATCATGCCTAAGTTTTGAGTCTCCTAATTTTGAGGAGTCTTGTAACTTTTGTTTGTTATTTGTTTTGTTTTGATGGAGCTAGTTTTAGTTGGCTCATCAACAAAAGAGTCTTTTCCCCTGACTCCTCTTCTCCCACATATCTGTATGGATACTCCCCACATCCCTTTTGGATTTCCAAGTAAAAACAGTCACCAACACAGAGGGCTCTGGCCTGACCACATTGATATATGTATCATTTTCGCTTTTGTACTTCTTATATAAGTTTGCATTTGTGTGCTGTGATCCTGTAGAAAGCAAAGTTTTTAGAGTGTAGTTCACTGTTACATCTCTCATATGTAGTATAAGTGTCAATATATATTTGTCGAATACAGGAAGAGATGAATAAATGTGTGTTCTCTCACCACTATGGCCACATTAGTTGTCTTACTTAATTCTGCTTTTCCCTGGGTCCACAAGATCTTTATCTATATGGCAAATATGAAAATACTTTTATGACAAAATTTAAATTGGTCATGACCTTAACTTTCCCTCTTCTTCTGCCTAAATGCAGTTTCTTTGCAATAGATTCCCCTTGCTGTCTAGCTACATTCTAAGAAGCTATACTACTTTTCAAAATCACCTGAATACTATTTAGTAAATTACACTTTCAGTAAATTTTTATAGTTTTAATACCTAAACACTTAAGGGACTAATTTTCAGAACAGTGCCCTTGTGGCAATGAAAACAAAAAGCAATTTCTTCCAAAAGTTTCTACGTCCCTGACAGGGAGTAGCTAAGACAAAGAGGTAAATTTTATTTCGTTATCAAATTTTTACTTTATTAGCACTATTCAGCCTCACAAACCCTTCCCCCAAACTACTTTCCCATTCTGTATTCACTGACAGCACAGTTGACCATGCAAATCAGATAGATAATAGATAGGTAGATAGATAGATAGATAGATAGATAGATAGATAGATAGATAGATAGATGTATATATACATTACACACTCACACACACACACGCGCACACACACATACCCTTGCATTCACTTATGAAATGGCGTATTGCCTCAAGAATTATATCAGTACAAATTAAATTAAATCCAAAATTAAAAATGGATTATGAGTATTGAGAACATACCTTTTTTTCCTCTTTTCCAAGTCTCCACAGCAAGGGAAATTGTTTTAAAGGGTCAATCCACAAAGAAGGAGAGAACAGAGACAAAAAAGTAATACAGATTTAGACATCGAAAAGCAGATGCATTTGAGTAAGCCAAAGCTTAAATTGCAATGAGGAATTTCAAAAGGCACCTCAATTTACCATCCAGAATTACCAAAGTGCTGTGGAATTGGTAGCTTCCAGTCCTTCTAAAGATTGTGGAGAAAATAACTATTTCTTATTAATAAGTGATTAATTGAATATTTATTTAAGAAACAGTCATAACTCCAGATGCCCTCCCTTACATTTGCAAAAACTAAAGTTTTACTCTGCATCAGTAATGCAGAGACTTCCTATTTCAGACTGTATACAAGATGCAAGGACTCTGACCCACTTACCTCTCTTGTATTCCAAAAGGCTGACATCTAGGCTTTTGCCCTTCAAAAGAAAACTAGTTTCTGCTTTGAGGAATATGTACAGTATGGCTACACAGCTCTGCCAGAACATCCTGTAGTGAAGCTGACAGTGAGCAAACGCAATCATGCTCTCAGAGTCCCCAACCAGCCTTTAAGTTCCTCACTGTTACTGGCGAGCAGCCATCATAGATTATGAGACACTTGAAGAAAGCCTCTATGAAAAAAATCAAGACCAAGTAAAAACAGAAAAGGGTAATTTAAAGGGACCAGAGACCATGAAGTGTTAGTATGCATGTGTTAAAAAGGAAAATATTATAATAAAATTAGACCCGATGCTATCAAAATGAAGAATTAAGATAATAAAAAATAAGTACCCTGGAATATTAAAAGAAAATTATAGCAAAAGGCTTTAAAATATTAACATAAGTTAAAAGGTAGAATTTAGGACATCTATGATGTTTTAAAAGTTGTTAAAAGGAGATGAAAATAAGAGATAAAGATAAAACTAAATCAGCAGACCATTGCACAAATTTCAATAGCCAAAAGATAGCAGTTCCAAAACAAATGAACAGCAAAAACTGGGGAAAAGAAATACTCTCTGAAACAATTAAGAGATCTTCCACAAATAAGAACATGAGTTTGTACATTGAAAGGACACTTCAAGTGCCCAGCATGAAGGATGAAAAGAGACCAACTCAGCCATTTTATCTTTCATTTTCAAACCACTAAAGACAAAGAACAGCTCACCTAAGCTGCCACAAAAGGAGAAGAAAAAGTCACATACATTGGATGAGGGACTAGTAAGGCTTCATATTTGATAGCAAGAATACTAAAATGTATACACAAAAATCATTTTAAATTTAGAATTCTATGTCTAACCAAGCCTGCACCTATAAGATATCCCATTCAAGGTTCAGTGCAGGAAACAGAGACAACCATAGTTAGTGTCAAGTAGTATGGCAGGGTATCAAATGACTGAAGAAACAGATTTTATGTTGAGCTTTCAGGAATGACTTTGAGAACTTTGCTAACAAACCAGGCCACCAAAGGACTACTACCTCCTCCTCTATTCAAAAGTCACCACACTCAGGAAGTCTCCATGATCAAAATATACCTGTCCACAGTGGTGCTTTCCAACAAAGCTTGGCGATTCCTTATTAATAAATTTAAAATTTGTGTAAGTGTATCTTATTGGCACCAACTACAGGACTTTTAGAAGCCCACTGTGTGGAAGTCTCGAAAATAGGGTTTTTAGCTTTCCATACACTAAAAGACATTTGGAATTGATGCTGAATAACAAGTCAGTGTACCCATGTAACAAATTATTAAAAACATATTTCCCAAATATTCTTTCTCTTGAAGTTCCTGGAGGGCATCTCTCTAAACCTAGAGACAGTAAGACATATACAGAAAACAAGAGACACAGCAACATGGGCAGAAGATGAGAGGACTTCCCAGGCAAATCCAGGATAACAGCTGTGTCCCGGGCAAGGAGGGCAAACTAGGTTTGGAGCAAGTGAGAAGGTTTTGGGAAAGACTTGTTCAGAAAGATGGAATAAATAGAATACCTGAGGTGTCTGCAGTCTTGGTTTTAGTGAATAACCAATTTGAGACTGGATTAGTGAGAAATACATTGAACACTAAGCAAATGATAAAGATGAGAGTTTCAGGTGGGGAGTGGTGGGAAAGTGAGCAGGAAAGGAAAGTTATCAAAATTTCTACTCACATATATGATATATCCTCAGAAAAGAAAACAAAAAGCATTAACTCCTCTTCTTCTCTATAGCCTAAAGTTGAAAAAAATCAAGGAGGAATAATAAGCATGTTATTTCAAGCATAGAAGCAAGTATTAAAATAACTAAAATTAAGTGAGTGTAATTGTCTTTAGGGAAAGAAATTAGGGGAAAAGAGTGCATGGATTTCTGTTTTCTGTATCTAATCATATAGAATTGTTTGATTATTACAACTACAAGCATTTAGATGTTGAGTAAAAATTAAAACTTGGGGGAGGATTTAAGAAATAAATTATAGCTCTTTATGTTACCCCATTCTTAAAATAAATCTATTCTGCAAAGGCATACAAACATTTTTAAAATTAATCTCATAATCAATTCCTCTTTCAATCTTGGCTACATCTGAAATAGCAAAGGCTGCTCCAAGTCTAGAAATATGATGACATATGATTCAGCAGTAGCTTTAAAAAAGTCATATGCTATTTGAGAATTCATTAATCATTCACTAGATGGGGCTAACACACTGTGGAGAGGTGATGACTAACTAAACGCTTCCATTTTGTAAGTAATAACCGCATTCGAAAGGAAATCTATTCTGTAGATCTGTTAGGTAAAAATTTGCTATTAGACAACATTATTTAAATTCTATTTTATAATATAAACAGAAATTGTTCACTTGTAATAAAAAGGCAAAGTATTATAGGATTTTAGATTAAAAAAACAAACAAACAAGCAAAAAAAAACCTTTAGTGATTATCTACTTGAACTTCCCAATTGTATGTATAAGAAAACTGTGGTCCAGAGAAAAAGCGCTTGCCTGACATAGAGCTAGGCATAGTGCCCAGGCCAAATATCCAGATCTGCTGAAAGAAAAAAGCCTACTCGTCCGAGCCATGTAGGCAAAAAGCTTACATAACAAATGTGTATTGAGCATTGTATTGCGACACTGGGTTTAGGGAAGATATAAAGATGAATCAGAATCTCATCCCATTCTGAGGCTCTTGGGAAGGGGTGAGTCTTCACTGAACGTGGCGGAAAATGTAAACAATATGTGGCAAGAGTGCAGGTTTTAGTAAATTTAAAATGTCCAAAAATTATTTTCTAGTCCTCATATTGAGAGATAAAGCTTAATTTTGTTCCTTTCATGACTGGCCTGGCATTAGTGACTTGTTTGGCCTATAGAAGGCAGTGAAAGTGGGATTTGGGATTTCCTTAACCTAGCTTCCAAAGTTATGAAGTCAAGCAGCTTCCACCTGAGCCTTTTAGAATGTTTGCTCTCAGGATGCTTGCTCTTAAAATCTGCTTACCCTCCTGTGAGTTGCCAAAGTGCTGTGGAAAGAACAACTCTAGTTGCTCAGACCTAACAAACAAATGAAGAATGCATGCATTATTTTTAAAATGGTACTGATACAATTACTTGTAAAAAATCAAAAGTATAATAGATGCCTTTATATGTAAAATATGTAAATAGATATGTAAAATATGTAAAATAGATACCTTTATCCCATTATACTTCCATTATACATTATAAAACATAAATTGCAGGTAAATTATATATTAAAATGTAGTACTTAAAATTTAGAAGAAATAACCAAGTGAAATTTCTCTAATCGGTAGATAGAAAGACTTGTGTATATAAAGGTAATGGGAAAAAATTACAAAGCAAAAATATCTGTCAACTTTAACTATAAAAATAATTTGCTAAAACTTCTAAGAAAAAAAAATCATCCAGAATAAAATGTTTCATTTTTTTTTCTTAAAAAAGATTATTGAGATATAATTTCTGTCTTAAAAAGAGTGAACAAATTAACGAGAATGATATATATCCAACAGATATAACGGATTCAAAGCAAGGGAAGAGTGTGAAAGAAGAGAGGTTGACTTCATATTTAATGTGTAAGCTTTTCAAATTAGGAATTAGTCATGGTTTTCTTTTAAAATGTAGTCTTAGCAAGGGTAGGGTGAGTCCACTAGTGTGTGGGTGCAAGAAAGCTAAACAGAAGACTGCCTTTAAATACTTTTCTATTGAGAAACCCTATTTCAGCATTGAAACACATAAACTTCCTAATGTTGAATCGCTAATATAAACTTTATTAAAATGAAATACATTTTACCCTTATCAAAATATATTTACCAATTAGATAGGCAAAGACTTAAAAAAAATGATAATACTTCATTTTGGAGACTTTGCAGAGAAACACTCTCATTCATACCCAGTCACTACTGATGGCAATATAAATGGGCCTAAACTTTCTTTCTATAAAATTGGAAAATGTACATTCTATTTGAATTGGCATTTAATTTCTGAAATTAATCATAAATGTTGATGTATTAATACACAAATATGAAATGTTTTCTTTACAGGGATATTTATTAGAGCATTATTTATAATAGTAAAATATTTGAACCTAAATGTGTAACAACTGTAAATTGGACACAATAAATGTTTATGCTAGTCTCTCCTTGGGTTGTTTAGCCATACTTTCATGTGTTAGAAACCATCCTTTACTCTTGTCTACCTGTAAATAACAACAGAATCCTAGCAGCCACTTTACACAATGACCTTATGCCTTAAATCTCATTAAAATGAGGTGAGTGTAATCACCTTCAGGAAAAGAGAGTAGCAGGGAATTTTGTATTTTGTATCTAATCATGTAGATTTATATAACTATTTCAATTATGTGAATTTATATGTTGGGTAAAAATTAAAATTTGGGGGAGGATTTGAGAAATAGGTTACAACTCTTCATGTTACCCTAATTTTAAAATAAATCTATTCCACAAGGGCATGCAAACATTTTCCAAAATAAGTCCCAAAGAAATTCATGTCCTGACTCTGGCTATACTTAAAACAGCAAAAGTTCAGACCTCATGTAAGTTGGTTCAGTGTTTTGTAGCCCAGGAAGAAGTTACCAATGACTAAAAAAATAGAATCATTACAAGCTAAATTCCAATACATGATTATTCATTGAGGCTGCAAATAATTCCTCCAACATATTTTGCAAGTCAAATATATGAATGAGCTTTGGATTTGATGATGCGAGCGTCCAGTTTTAAACAAAGCACTGACATTTCATTAAAAGTGTCACCATTGAAGATGAAACCTTCAAAGTTCAGTTGGCAGCTAGCTGTAAGTATTTGGTTTGCAAACCTTCTCGTATTCAGGTACAAATATCACATCCAGGCACATGCACCAGAAGATCTTCAGGGGATCCATGAGAGACCATTGTTACTCTAAAGCACTTGAATTGTGCAAAATCCAATTACCTCTAACACAGGTCATCCTGTGAAGAAATGATTTCAACCCTCCATCCATCAGTCTCATGTGAAGTAACTGAATGCTGATCTATTCTCCTACGGAAAATTTTGTTTCTGACACCAAGCTGGAGAATCCAATAACTCGGATGTAGAAATTGTGACAAGGAATTGAGTATTTTTATTAGATCTAATGAAGCTGTGCTTACATTACACATTGTCTGTGTCACCTGGAAACAAATCTGAAAACTCTCTGGGTATACTACTGGATGTCACATGTTCATTCCTTGTTATTAAAATAGCTGTGAGAATTCTCATTGTCTAACTTTTACCACCAAGCCTCATCCCTCTAAGCATAATTGGATGTAGAGTATATTATGTTCAAAGATAATATCTTTGTTATTAATCGAAGTTTCCTTCCCCATATTTCCTGATGCCTCTACTTTTTCCCAACATTCAGTAGCAATGATAGTTTTACATTTACACTACCTTCAAAGGGTGACCAAGAATAGATAGTCAGTTCTTGACCTATAAAATTCTTTCTTCCAGTTAAGCCTGTGACTTACTAAGGAAAATGATTTCCCTGGATTCATGGCTGTTATAGAAGGAGATAGATATTGCCTCAGTAGAAATTACAAGATGCAGAATCTGGATGAATCATCGCTACTGTGGGTTCAGAAATTCCAGTAACCACGTCTTCTGAGTTTCTTATAAGTTTTTCATTTAGTCAAAGTATGCAGCAAACATGTGCCTTGATGTACAGCACATTAGATAGCTGATTGAATTTCATTTCTGCATCACATGATTAAGTCTTATACTAAGTCATTAAGCCATTTTACCTATTCTTAGCACAGCAGAAATTTATCTTTATGAGCAACATTTTCCACTTATTTCAGCCCATTAAATGTTTACATACTTAGATAAAATAAATACATAATATATTTATATGAAATATCTACATACATAACCATGTTGTAACATGTTATTTTGGGTCAGTAATAGAGTAATATTAAAGACTAACTTATTCATTTCTACATTCCCCCCCACTATGCTATATATAATAAATAGCATCATAGGTAGCATGATGAATTATCTCATGAGATAAAGATAAAATAATGCATATTTGGAGTCAATGAATTTGTGTTTAAAACCTGTTTTCACCCAGTACTAACAAGGTGATCATGGGTAAGTCAATTTACCTCTCTATGAAATGTCGTATTCATTAATAAGGATAATAATAATAGTAATAATAAAAGGATAACCTCTACCAAGTACTTTATGCCAGGCACTGTCCTAAGCACTTTGCATGTAGTAACTCATTTGATTCTCATAAAAACTTTTGATTTTGATAACTATTCAAGTCTCATAGGTAAAAAGTCTGAGACACAGAGAGAGTACTAACTTGAATAAGGTAGCATAGCTATATGTGACACATCAATAATTGGAATTCAGAAAGCATGCATCAGAATCTACACACTCAATACTACTCTATATCACCTCTCTTAAAGTTAAGAATGGAATTAATTAGACATTTTAAAAAGTTTTCCCAATGTATAAATGAGAGAACATGTGTATAGCACTCAAGCCAAAAAGGAATTGACAGCGTAGAATACCAATATTTGGTGTCTTCTTACTTTGTAGTTGTATGATATAAAAACATTAGACTTATTAAACAATAGTCTGTTAGTATCACATTTATTTAAAAGAACAGCAGAGAGGCATGGTTCTAATACCTAATTAGCAGCTGGACTTGTAGTTTTTAAATCCACTATGTAATTTGCTCCTAATTATGACTACGAAAAAAAGTGTTTCTAGTTAACAGTTCATGGTACTAGGCTAAGAGAGGTTAAATAATTTGCCACCATCCCAGAACAAGGGGGTGGAAGAGCCAGGACTTTTCCCCTGGTTCTGCCCTTAAGAGCTCACTACATCATTCAGCAAAACCTCAACAGATGGCACTGAGTCACTGAAGCCCAAGTGACATGCAGGTTTTGAAGGTTACAAAAAGCACTATCAGACTACATTGTACACATGTTAAATAGTAGGGTCTGAGTTGTATTTTACTGGAAATTATGGTACATAATGAACTTATGACTGAAACAATTAGTAACAGCTCATAAAATCTTCATTGCCTTGAGTTACACATTTTTATCATCCCGTTGAATTAGGAGCAAAATATGATTAAAATTGGGGTCAGTGTAAATGATATTTCTATAACCATAATTATTGTATTCTTGTATGTTATTTTGTATAGATGAAAGAGAAAGGGTAACATTAGATGTGAAAAAACTTGGTGTAATAGTTTATTTTTACCCTTTGATTAAAAAGAAATCTGTTGCCAAGGAATATAGATTAAACCCATCCTATGGAAAAATATTTTCACTGACAAAAGATGCAATTGAAAGCAGTTTTCCATTTCTATAGTTGACTAATTTAGCTGAATGTAAATAAACCCATGATAATAATTATGTTATAGATTATTAAAAGGTAGAAATCTTCAGTTATGAACAAGTTCTGATCTAGTGTACAACATGAGTGGTGATGGATGTGTTAATTAACTTGATTATAATAATTAATATAATATTTTCATATTCAATGTATATGTGTATCAATCACATTGTACATTTTGAATATATATAATCCTTATTTTTAAATTAAATATTTTAAATCTTTTTAAAAAGGAACTGAGGCCCCAAGAGAGCAAGTTCAAGTTAACCCAACCAGTCGGTGGCAGAGTTGGAGTTTGACCACAATGAATACTAATTAATTTAGAATAGGATATAATTCAGGAAACCAGCAATGAAAGTATTTTTAAAAGTTTCATGAAGCCAGTAAGAAACTAGAATTGGAATTGCGGGAATGGTGATGAAAGGCAGTATTGATTAGTGGTTAAATATATGGGTACTGCCATGAAAATATCTAAATTTAAATCTAATCTTTATCAGTTATTTGCTCTGACTTTAGTGGGGGGCACAGAAATTTTAGGTCATAGACTCTTTACCTATAAAGTGGTGATGATTATAAAAGCACCTCTGAGTTATTGTGAGAAGTTAGTGAGTTAAGTTAGTGAGTTAATGTCATAATCTTTATAGAAGAACACACGAGATATAAGAAATATTAAATTAGTATTATTATCAGGATGACATGTTTAAGTTAGAGAGTAGTCAACTTTCATATTTTGATGAAGAGATGAGACCATCTAGGGAAAGTACCTGGGGTAAGAAGATGACCTAAGAGAGGTTTTTAAATTATTCAACATTGAAAGAATTGATGCTGGGAAACAGGTCCCATGAAGAGATTATTAATAAGGAATAATTCAGAGAATTAAGGAGAAAGATTGAAAATGCTAATGTCATGAAAGCCAACTGTTTTAACAGCAAATTCTAGAGAAATGGTAAGGCAAGTCCTTCATTTTTCTGTAAGATTTCCTTGAAGATAATATATTTCCAGTTTTATTGGGGCATAAGCTGCATAAAATAACATTCAGCCTTTTTAAATTTTTTTCTGAGACGGAGTCTCGCTCTGTCACCAAGCTGGAATGCAGTCTCAACCTTGGCTCACTGCAACCTCCAACTCCCGGGTTCAAGCAATTCTCCTGCCTCAGCCTCCCGAGTAGCTGGGAAAACAGGCACGTGCCACCATGCCTAGCTAATTTTTGTATTTTTAGTAGAGACAGGGTTTCACATGTTGGCCAGGATGGTCTCAATCTCCTAACCTCATGATCGATCCACCTGCCTCAGCCTCCCAAAGTCCTGGGATTACAGGCATGAGCCACAGGGTCCGGTCAAAGTTCAGCCATTTTAACTGTACAATCTGACATGTTTTGGCAATTGTATACAGACATGTAACTGTTAGTAAAGAATGACTTTTAAATGGAAATTCATGACTCCAGTACAAATATAAAATAAACATTTATCAAAGATTTTAATTAATTCAGTAATTAATAAGAGAACCAGAAACACACTATACTCATTCAAAGGAGAATACAAAGACCATATGAGCACATCAAATTGGTAAATATCTACAAAGCAATAATCAATTGCTATCCATGAGACAAGTCTCCATTTCTATTAACAAGAACTATTTCCCTTATTAGTAGTTTTCTACAACTTACAGAGTTGGAAAATAGATTAAAAAATTGAAAGTCACAGAAACCTTATACAAATAATTCAGAATAATGTTCTCCAAACAATCCATAGTTCCATTGAAATCTTGGCAATCTTTTAATCCACTTAAAAATCTTTCACAATTTTCCTACACTACCACCATAATAAAAATGTACAATATTTACATTCTTAATAAAATTTTGCATTTATCTTCTGTGATGCCTGAAATATAGAAAAACAAATATGTTAAACTTCAGCTTTCAACCCTGAGAGAGTTTCTAGGCTGTGGTGCAGGAAAAGAAGCATTGGCATTCACCCAGAGTTAAACAGAGCTGAGAGTATAGAGAAGCAAATCAAATATATATACACACATATATATATGTATATACATAAAATATATATGTATATATAATTATATATATAATGACCAAGTAGAATTTAGCACAGTAATGAAAATTTGGTTTATTAATCAAAATCAGCAAATGTAATTTAACACATCAAGAGACTAAATTAGAAAAACCGTAAGATCATCCAAATTGAGGCAGAAAGACATTTGAAAAAAAATAGCCCCCATAACTAGTTAAAAACAAGCAAACACAAAACATACTGTTAGGAAATTACAAAAAAAAAAAACATAGAAACACCCTCAATCTCATAAAGTGAATCACGCAAAAAACTTGCACCTATCATATCCCATCTACCAGCACCTATGCCCACAAACATCATCAGTGGGCCTGAGAAAAGACCCACCCTGTATGGCAGAACCCCTCCCAATGCCTGTGTATACTTACTGTCCAAGGGGACTGGGGATTAATCTGCCTCACCAGCTGCCATCAGAGTCCACTAATGCCTCCTGTGAGCTGAGGAGGGGCCACTGAGTCTGTCACCACCACTCCCACCAGTACTCACCTTCATGTGCCTCCTGGAGGCCTGGTGACTGGCCTTCCCAGTCCACTGCTGCCACCAGTGGTGCCCATGTATGCCACAGGAAGGTCTCAAGATTTACCCACTGCTGCTACTGCCATCACCAATGCCACACCTGCTTCCCAGAGGCCCAAGAACCTTCCTGCCCATCCAGTCCACAATTGCCCCTGCTGGCACCTGAGCAAGTTACCTGGAGGCCCAAAGATCAGCCCACCCAGATTCTTTAACACTGGAGTCCACATACACTACTTGAGGGCCCAAGGTCAGGCACACCACTGCTGCCACCACTAATACCTAAGGATTGACCCACCTGGTACCCCTCTCCCCAGCAAAGCTCCACTGCAGCCTTCATTATCACAGTCTAAGCCACTGAAGAACTTAGATATCACTGATACTCAATAACAGCTGAAGATTTCTCAGCAGAAATCTTACAGGCCAGGAGAGAATGGGATAATATATTCAAAGAACTGAGAAGAAAAAAAAATGTTAGCCAATAATACAATATGCTGCAAAGCTTACCTTCAAAAATGAGGAAGACATAAAGTCTTTCTCAGACAAGCAAAAACTGAAGGAATTCATCACCAATCAACCAACTCTACAAGAAATACTTAAGTGAATTCTGCATGTGGAGCAAAAAGATAATATTTGCAATTATAAAAACACACAAAAGCATAAAACTCACCGGTACAGCAGACACTCAAGTGACAAAGAGGAACAAATCAAATGTTACCGTTATATAAATTCACCAAACCACAACGATAAACAATAAAAGGGCAAGAAAATAATACAGGATATATAAAACAATCAGAAAACAAATAACAAAACAATGGGAGTAAATCCTCATTTATCAATAACCTTGAATGTAAGTGTACTAAATTTCCCACTTAAAAGACAGAGACTAGCTGTGTGAAATTTTAAAAAGTGATTCAAATTATATGAAGCCTACAAGAAACTCACTTACCTCTAAAGACACATATCTGAAAGGGAAAAGGGGTAAAAAGATTTCATGAAAATAGCAACCAAAGATGAGCAGGAGTAGTTATATTTATATCAGATAAAGCAGACTGGCTGGGCGAAGTGGCTCATTCTTATAATCCCTACACTTTGGGAGGCCAAGGCAGGCAGATCATGAGGTTAGGAGTTTGAGATCAGACTGAACAACATGGTGAAATCCCATCTCTACTAAAAATACAAATATTAGCCAGGGGTGGTGGTGCACACCTGTAATCCCAGCTACTCGGGAGGCTGAGACAGGAGAATTGCTTGAACTGGGAGGCAGAGGTTGCAGTGAACTGAGATCACACCACTGCACTCCTGCCTGGGCAACAGAATGAGATCCTGTCTCAAAAATTTATATATATTGTTCAGCAATATTCACTCTTCTGCAACCTCCGCTGCTGATACCCAGGCAAACAGGGTCTGGATTAGACCTCCTGCAAACTCCAACAGACCTGCAGCTGAGAGTCCTGACTGTTAGAAGGAAAACTAACAAACAGAAAAGACATCCCCACCAAAACCCCATCTGTACGTCACTATCATTAAAGACCAAAGGTAGATAAAACACACAAAGATGGGGGAAAAAAAGAGCAGAAAACCTGAAAATTATAAAAAATCAGAGCGCCTCTCCCCCTCCAAAGGAACACAGTTCCTCATCAGCAATGGAACAAAGCCAGACAGAGAATGATTTTGACGAGTTGAGAGAAGAAGGCTTCAGATGATCAAACTTCTCCAAGCTAAAGGAGGAAGTTCAAACCCATTGCAAAGAAGCTAAAAGCCTTGAAAAAAGATTTGACAAATGGCTAACTAGAATAACCAAGGTAGAGAAGTCCTTAAATGACCTGATAGAGCTGAAAACCGTGGCATGAGAATTACGTGACAAATGCACATGCTTCAGTAACCTATTCGATCAACTCGAAGAAAGGGTATCAGTGATTGAAGATCAAATGAATGAAATGAAGCAAGAGGAGAAGTTTAGAGAAAAAAGAGTGAAAAGAAATGAACAAAGCCTCCAAGAAATATGGGACTGTGTGAAAAGACCAAATCTATGTCTGATTGGTGTACCTGAAAGTGATGGGGAGAATGGAACCAAGTTGGAAAATACTTTTCAGGATATTATCCAGGAGAACTTCCCCAACCTCAAAAGACAGGCCAACATTCAAATTCAAGAAATACAGAGAACACCACAAAGAAAGTCCTCGAGAAGAGCAATTCCAAGACATATAATTGTCAGATTCACCAAAGTTGAAATGAAGGAAAAAATGTTAAGGGCAGCCAGAGAGAAAGGTCGGGTTACACACAAAGGGAAGCCCATCAGACTAACAGCGGATCTCTCGGAAGAAACTCTACAAGCCAGAAGAGAGTGGGGGCCAACATTCAACATTCTTAAAGAAAAGAATTTACAACCCAGAATTTCATATCCAGCCAAAATAAGTTTCATAACTGAAGGAGAAATAAAATCCTTTACAGACAAGCAAATGCTGAGAGATTTTGTCACCACCAGACATCCCTACAAGAGCTCCTGAAGGAAGCACTAAACAAGGAAAGGAACAACCAGTACCAGCCATTGCAAAAACATGCCATAATATAAAGACCATCGATGCTAGGAAGAAACTGCATGAACTAATGAACAAAATAACTAGTTAACATCATAATGACAGGATCAAGTTAACACATAACAATATTAACCTTAAATATAAATGGGCTAAATGCTCCAATTAAAAGACACAGACTGGCAAATTGGATAAAGAGTCAAGACCCATCAGTTTGCTGTATGCAGGAGACCCATCTCACATGCGGAGACACACATAGGCTCAAAATAAAGGGATGGAGGATAATCTAACAAGCAAATGGAAAACAAAAAAAGACAAGGGTTGCAATCCTAGTGTCTGATAACACAGACTTTAAACCAACAAAGATCAAAAGAGACAAAGAAGGCCATTACATAATGGTAAAGGGATCAATTCAACAAGAAGGCCTAACTATCCTAAATATATATGCACCAAATACAGGAGCACCCAGATTCATAAAGCAAGTCTTTAGAGACTTACAAAGAGACTTAGACTCCCACACAATAATAATGGGAGACTTTAACACCCCACCATCAACATTAGACAGATCAACGAGACAGAAAGTTAACAAGGATATCCAGGAATTGAACTCATCTCTGCACAAGTGGACCTAATAGACATCTACAGAACTCTCCACCCCAAAGCAACAGAATATACATTCTTCTCAGCACCACATCACACTTATTCCAAAATTGATCACATAATTGGAAGTAAAGCACTCCTCAGCAAATGTACAAGAACAGAAATTACAACAAACTGTCTCTCAGACCACAGTGGAATGAAACTAGAATTCAGGACTAAGAAACTCAATGAAAACCACTCAACTACATGGAAACTGAACAAGCTGCTCCTGAAAGACTACTGGGTACATAACCAAATGAAGGCAGAAATAAAGATGTTCTTTGAAACCAATAAGAACAAAGATACAACATACCAGAATCTCTGGGACACATTTAAATCAGTGTGTAGAGGGAAATTTATAGCACTAAATGCCCACAAGAGAAAGCAGGAAAGATCTAAAATTGACACCCTAGCATCACAATTAAAAGAACTAGAGAAGCAAGAGCAAACACATTCAAAAGCCAGCAGAAGGCAAGAAATAACTAAGATCAGAGCAGAACTGAAGGCGATAGAGACACAAAAAGCCCTTCAAAAAATCAATGAATCCAGGAGCTGGTTTTTTGAAAAGATCAACAAAATTGATAGACCGCTAGCAAGATTAATAAAGAAGAAAAGAGAGAAGAATCAAAGAGATGCAATAAAAAATGATAAAGGGGATATCACCACCGACCCCACAGAAATACAAACTACCATCAGAGAATACTATAAACACCTCTATGCAAATAAACTAGAAAACCTAGAAGAAATGGATAAATTCCTGGACACTTACACTCTCTCAAGACTAAGCCAGGAAGAAGTTGAATCCCTGAATAGATCAATAAGAGGTTCTGAAATTGAGACAATAATTAATAGCCTATCAACAAAAAGGTCCAGGACCAGACAGATTCACAGCTGAATTCTACCAGAGGTACAAGAAGGAGCTGATCCCATTCCTCCTGAAGCTATTCCAATCAATAGAAAAAGAAGTAAACCTCCCTAACTCATTTTATGAGGCCAACATCATCCTGATACCAAAGCCTGGCAGAGACACAACGGAAAAGGAGAATTTTAGACCAATACCCCTGATGAACATCAATGCAAAAATCCTCAATAAAATACTGGCAAACTGAATCCAGCAGCACATCAAAAAGCTTATCCACCATAATCATGTGGGCTTCATCCCTGGGATGCAAGGCTGGTTCAATATAAGCAAATCAATAAACATAACCCAGCATATAAACAAAACCAAAGACAAAAACCACATGATTATCTCAATAGATGCAGAAAAGACCTTTGACAAAATTCAACAGCCCTTCAGGCTAAAAACTCTCAATAAATTTAGTATTGATGGTATGTATCTCAAAATAATAAGAGCTATTTATGACAAACCCACAACCAATATCATACTGAATGGGCAAAAACTGGAAGCATTCCCTTTGAAAACTGGCACAAGACAGGGATGCCCTCTCTCACCACTCCTATTCAACATAGTGTTGGAAGTTCTGGCCAGGGCAATCAGATAGGAGAAAGAAATAAAGGGTATTCAATTAGGAAAACAGGAAGTCAAATTGTTCCTGTTTGCAGATGATATGATTGTATATTTAGAAAACCCCAGTGTCTCAGCCCAAAATCTCCTTAAGCTGATAAGCAACTTCAGCAAAGTCTCAGGATACAAAATTAATGTGCAAAAATCACAAGCATTCTTATACACCAACAACAGACAAACAGAAAGACAAATCCTGAGTGAACTCCCATTCACAATGGCTTCAAAGAGAATACCTAGGAATCCAACTTACATGGGATGTGAAGGACCTCTTCAAGGAGACCTACAAACTACTGCTCAATGAAATAAAAGAGGACACAAACAAATGGAAGAACACTGCATGCTCATGGATAGGAAGAATCAATATCATGAAAATGGCCATACTGTGCATGGTAATTTATAGATTCAATGCCATCCCCATTAAGCTACCAATGAGTTTCTTCACAGAATTGGAAAAAAACTACTTTAAAGTTCGTATGGAACCAAAAAAGAGCCCTCATTGCCAAGACAATCCTAAGCCAAAAGAACAAAGCTGGAGGCATCACGCTACCTGACTTCAAACTATACTACAAGGCCACAGTAACTGAAACAGCATGGTACTGGTACCAAAACAGAGATATAGACCAATGGAACAGAACAGAGTCCTCAGAAATAATACCACACATCTACAACCATCTGATCTTTGACAAATGTGACAAAAACAAGACATGGAGAAAGAAATCCCTATTTAATAAATGGTGCTGGGAAAATTGGCTAGCCGTAAGTAAAAAGCTGAAACTGGATCCCTTCCTTACACCTTATACGAAAATTAATTCAAGATGGATTAGAGACTTAAATTTTAGACCTAAAACCATAAAAACCCTAGAAGAAAATCTAGGCAATACCATTCAGGACATAGGCATGGGCAAGGACTTCATGTCTAAAACACCAAAAGCAATGGCAACAAAAGCCAAAATTGACAAAGGGGATCTAATTAAACTAAAGAGCTTCTGCACAGCAAAAGAAACTACCATCAGAGTGAACAGGCAACCTGCAGAATGGGAGAAAATTTTTGCGATCTACTCATCTGACAAAGGGCTAATATCCAGAATCTACAAAGAACTCAAACAAATTTATAAGAAAAAAACAACCCCATCAAAAAGTGGGCAAAGTATATGAACAGACACTTCTCAAAAGAAGACATTTAGGCAGCCAACAGACACATGAAAAAATGCTCATCATCACTAGCCATCAGAGAAATGCAAATCAAAACCACAATGAGATACCATCTCACATCAGTTAGAATGGCGATCATTAAAAAGTCAGGAAACAACAGGTGCTGGAGAGGATGTGGAGAAATAGGAACACTTTTACACTGTTGGTGGGACTGTAAACTAGTTCAACCATTGTGGAAGACAGTTGTGACGATTCCTCAAGGATCTAGAACTAGAAATACCATTTGACCCAGCCGTCACATTACTGGGTATATACCCAAAGGATTATAAGTCATGCTCCTATAAAGACACATGCACAAGTATGTTTATTGCAGCACTATTCACAATAGCAAAGACTTGGAACCAACCCAAATGTCCATCAATGATAGACTGGATTAAGAAAACGTGGCACATATACTCCATGGAATAATATGCAGCCATAAAAGGATGAGTTCATGTCCTTTGTAGGGACATGGATGCAGCTGGAAACCATCATTCTCAGGAAACTATCGCAAAAACAGATAACCAAACACCACATGTTCTCACTCATAGGTGGGAATTGAACAATGAGAACACAGGAAGGGGAACATCACACACTGGGGCCTATTGGGTGGTGGGGGGAGGGGGGAAGGATTGCATTAGGAGATATAGCTAATGTAAATGATGAGTTAATGGGTGCAGCACACCAACATGGCACATGTATACATATGTAACAAACCTGCACATTGTGCACATGTACCCTGGAATATAAAGTATAATAATAAAAAAACTACTTCATGTCAAAAACTGTGAAAAGGAACACAAAAGGGATACTATATAATGTTAAAGGAATCAATTTAGCAAGAAGATATAACAATTCTAAATATAAATGTACCTAACAAGAGATCACCCAGATATATAAAGTAAATATTATAAGATCTAAAGAGATAAATTGCCTCCAATACAATAATAGTTGAGGACTCCAACACCCCACTCTCAGCATAGGACAGATCATCTAGAAAAAAAAAATCAATAAAGAAACATTGGATTTAAACTGCACTTTAGACCAAGTAGACATAACAGATATTTACAGAACATTTCATCCATCAGTTGAAGAATACACATTCTTCTCAATAGCACATGGAACATTCAACAGGATAGACCATATGTGAGGCCACAAAACAAGTCTTAATAATTTTTTTTAAACTAAATTATATTAAGTATTTTCTAGGACCATAATAGAATAAAACTAGAAGTTAATAACAAGAGAAAATTTGAAAACTCCACAAATACATGGAAATTTAACAGCATACTCCTGAATAACCATTTGATTAATGAATAAATTAAGAAGGGAATAAAAAAATTTTTTCAATGAATAAAAATAAAAATACAACATACTAAATCCTATGAGATACAGCAAAAGCAGTGCCTACAGGGAATTTTATAGGAATTAACACCTATAGCAAAGAAGTAGAAAGATTTCAAATAAACAACCCTGACAATGTACCTCAAGGAACTAGAAAAAAAAAAAAAAAAAAAAAAAGCAAAATCAGTAGACGAAAGGAATCAAAGGCTAACTATATACAAAATGTAAAAAGCAAAGGAAAAACAAAACATAAACAAGCTTGCAAAATAACCAGCTAGCATCATAATGACAAGATGAAATCCACGCATAACAATACTAACCTTAAATGTAAATGGATTAAATGCCCCAATTAAAAGACACAGGATGACAAGCTAAATAAAGAATCAAGACCCATCAGTATGCTTTCTTCAAAATACCCGTCTCACATACAAAGACGCACATAGGTTCAAAATAAAGATACGGAGGGAAAATTACCAAGCAAATGAAAAACAGAAAAAAACAGGGGTTGCAATCCTAGTTTCTGAAATAACAGACTTTAAACCAACAAAAATCAAAAAAGACAAAGAAATGTATTACACAATGGTAAAGGGTTCAATTCAACAAGAAGAGCTAACTATCCCAAATATACATGCGCCTAATACAGGAGCATCCAGATTCATAAAGCAAGTTATTAGAAACATTCAAAGAGACTTAGACTCCCACACAATAATAAGTGGGAGACTTTAACATCCCACTGATGTTATCAGACAGATCAGTGAGACAGAAAATTAACAAAGATAAGTAGGACTTGAATTCAGCTCTGGATCAAGTAGACTTGATAGTTATCTACAGAAGTCTCCACTCAAGAACAACAGAATATATATTCTATTCATTGTCACATGACACTTACTCTAAAATTGATCACATAATTGGAAGTAAAACACTCCCCCCAAATGCAAAAGAACTGAAATCATAACAGTCTCTGAGACCACAGTGCAGTCAAATTAGAACTCTAGATTAAGACATTCATTCAAAACCATACAGCTACATAGAAATTGAACGACCTGCTACTGAATGACTTTTGGTTAAATAATAAGATAGAAATCGAGTTATTTGAAATTAATAAGAACTAAAGAGACAATGTGCCAGCATCTCTGGGATACTGCTAAAGTAGTGTTAAGAGAAATACATATAGCACTAAATGCCCATATCCAAAAGCTAGAAAGATCTCAAGTTAACAACCTAACATCATAACGAAAAGAACTAGAGAACCAAGAGCAAACAAACCCCAAGCTAGCAGATCATAAGAAATAACCAAAATCAGAGTATAATTCAAGGAGATAGAGAAATGAAAAACCTTCAAAGAAATCAAGGAATCCAGGAGCTTATTTTTTGATTGACTGCTAGCTAGGCTAATAAAAAGAAAGAAAGAAAGAAGATTCAAATAAAGAAAATCAGAAATGATAAGGGAGATATTGCCATTGACACCACAGAAATACAAGCAACCATCAGAGAACAATATAAAAACCTCTATACACTATAAACTAGAAAATCTAGAAGAAATGGATAAATTTTTGAATATATACATCCTCCCAAGACTGAACCAGAAAGAAATTGAATCCCTGAATAGACCAATAATGAGTTCTGAAATTGAAGCACTAATAAATAGCCTACCAACCAAAAAATTAGAGCCCAGGACCAGACTGATTCACAGCTACATTCTACCATAGGTATGAAGAAAAGCTGGTACCATTCATACTGAAACTATTTCAAGAAATTGAAAAGGTGGGACTCATCCCTAACTCATCCTATAAAGCCAGCATCATCCTGACAACAAAACCTGGCAGAGATACAACCAAAAAAAAAGGAAACTACAGGCCAATATCCTTGTTAAACAAAGGATGTTAAACAAAGGATGCAAAAATCCTCAACAAAATACTAGCAAACCAAATCCACCAGCACATTAAAAAGCTTATCCACCATAATCAAGTAGGCTTCATCTCGGGGATGCAAGGCTAGTTTAAGATATGCAAATCAATAGGTATTATTCATCACATAAACAGAAATAAAGACAAAAACTACATGATTATCTAAATAGATTCAGAAAAGGCCTTTGATAAAATTCAAAATACCTTTACATTAAAAACTCTCAATAAACTAGGTACTCAAGAAATAAGCCTCAAAACAAAATGAGCCATATATGACAAACCCACAGCCAATATCATACTGAATGAGCAAAAACTGTAAGCATTTTCCTTGAAAACCAGCACAAGACAAGATTTCTCTCTCTCACCACACCTATTCAACATAGTATTGAAAGTTCTGGCCACAGCAATCAGGCAAGAGAAAATAATAAAGGCCATTTGAATAGGAAGAGGGAAAATCAAACTATCCCTGTTTGCAGATAACATGATCTGATATCTAGAAAATCTATCTTCTCAGCCCAAAAGTTTCTTAAGCTAATAAGCAACTTCATCAGAGTCTCAGCATACAAAATTAATGTGAAAAAATGCTAGTATTCCTATACACCAAGAATAGGCAAACTGACAGCCAAATCAGGAATAAACTTCCATTCACAGTTGCCACAAAAAGAATACCTAGGAATACAACTAACAAGAAAAGTGAAGGACCTCTTCAAGAACTACAAACCACTACTTGAAAATATCAGAGATGGCAAACACAAAAAAATGAAAAAACATTCCATGCTCATGGATAGAGAATAATCAGTACATTAAAAATGACCATACAGCCCAAAGCAATTTATATATTCAATGCTATTTCCGTTAAACTACCACTGACATTCTTCACAGACTTAGAAAGAACTATTTTAAAATTCATATGGAACCAAAAAAGATCCTGAATAGACAAAAGGCAATGCTACATAGAAAGAATAAAAACTATGTAGCAATGCTACATAGAAAGACAAAAGGCATCATGCTACCCAACTTTAAACTATACTATAGGGCTACAGTAACCAAAACAGCATGATACTGGTACAAGGACACATAGTTCAATGGAACAGAATAGAGAACCCAGCAATAGGACTGCACACTTACAACCATCTGATCTTTGACAAACCTGATGAAAGCAAGCAACAGGGAAAAAATTCCTTATTTAATAAACGGTGCTGAGAGAACTGTCAAGCCATATGCAGAAAATTGAAACTAGACCCATTCTGTATTAGTCTGTTTTCACACTTCCATAAAGAACTACCTGAGAGAGGGTAATTTATAAAGAAAAAAGGTTTAATTGACTTATAATTCAACAGGCTTAACAGGAAGCATGACTGAGAAGCTTCAGGAAACTTACAATCACACAGAAGGCAAAGGGGAAGCAAGGACCTTCTTCACATGGTGGCAGGAGAGAGAGAGATGAAAGGGGAAAGTGCCACACAATTTTGAACACCCAGATCTCGTGAGAACATACTCACTATCATGAGAACAACAAGGAGGAAATCCACCCCCATGACTCAATCACCTTCCACCAGGTCCCTACCCCAACACAAGTGGATTACAATTTGATATGAGATTTGGATGGGGGCACAGAACCAAACCATATAATTCAGTCCCAGGCCCCTCTCAAATCTCATGTGCTTCTCAAATTTCAAAACAGAATCATGCCTTAACAACAGTCCCTCAAAGTTTCCTCTGAGACAAGGCCAGACTCTTCTGCCTATGAGCCTGTATAATCAAAAGCAATTTAGTTGTTTCCAACATACAATGGGAGTATAGGCATTGGGTAAATGGTCTTATTCCAAATAAGATAAATTAGCCAAAATAAAGGGGTCACAGTTCCCATGCAAGTTTGAAGCCAAGTAGGGCAGTCATTAAATCTTAAAGCACCAAAATAATCTCATTTAATCTCCTTTGACTCCATGTCTCACAGCCAGGGCACATTGATGCAAGAAGTGAGCCCCCAAGGCTTTGGGTAGCTATACCCCTGTGACTCTGCAGGGTACATCCCCCAACAGCTGCATTAACAGGTGGACATTAAGTGTCTGCAGCTATTCCAGGTACAGGGTGTAAGCTGTTAGTAGATCTACCATTCTGGGGCCTGGAGGATGGTGGTTCCTCTTCTCACAGCTCCACCAGGAAGTGACCCAGTGAGGACTCTGTGTGGGGGCTCAAATCCCACCTATCCTCTCTGTATTGCCCTAGTAGAGGTTCTCCATGAGGGATCTGCCCCTGCAGCAGACTTCTGCTTGGACATCTAGGAGTTTCCATACATCCTCTGAGACCTGGGTTTCCAAGCCTCATCTCTTGCCCTTGGTGCACTTGCAGGCCCAAAATCACATGGAAGCCACCAAGGCTTGGGGCTTGCACCCTCTGAAGCAACAACTTGAGCTGTACCTTGGCCACTTTTAGCCATGGCTAGAGCTGGAGTGGCTGGGGTGCAGGGTACCATGTCCCCAGGCTGCACAGAGCAGCAGGCCCTGGGCCTGGCACACGAAACCACTCTTTCCTGATAGCCCTGTGGTCCTGTGATGAGAGGGGCTGCCATGTCTCAGACATGACCTGGAGACATTTTCCCCATTGTCTTGGCTATTAACATTAGGCTCCACTTTACTTACACCGATTTCTGCAGCCAGCCGGAATTTCTCCCCAGAAAATGGGTTTTCTTTCCTACCACAAGGTCAGGATGCATATTTTCCAAACTTTTATGTTCTACTTCCTTTTTAAATATAATTTCCAATTTTAGACCATCTATTTCTTTATGCATATAAGTGTACACTTTTAGAAACAGCTAGGTCACATCTTGAGTGCTTTGCTGCTTAGAAATTTCTTCTGCCAGATACCCTAAATTATCTCTCTCAAGTTCAAAGTTCCACAGATCTCGAGGGCAAAGGTAAAATGCTGCCTGTCTCTTTGATAAAACAAAGAAGACATGCCAGTTCCAAATAAGCTCCTCATCTCCATTGGAGGTCACCTCAGCCTGGACTACATTGCCCATATCATTGTCAGCATTTTGGTCAAAACAATTCAACAAGTCTCTAAAAAGTTTCCACATTTTCCTGTCTTCTTCCAAGCCCTCCAAACTGTTCCAACCTCTGCCCATTACTGAGTTCCAAAGTCACTTCCACATTTTCAGTTATCTTTATTGCAGTGCCCCACTTTTCTGGTACCAAATTTCTGTATTAGTTCATTTTCTGTTATAAAGAACTACCTGGGCCAGGCACAGTGGCTCATGCCTGTAATCACAGAACTTTGGGAGGCCAAGGTGGGTGAATCACTTGAGGTCAGGAGTTTGAAACTGGCCTGGCCAACATGGTGAATACACATCTCTATTAAAACTACAAAAATTAGCCAGGTGTTATGGTCCACATCTCTAATCCCCGCTATTCTGGAGGCTGAAGAAGGAGAATCTCTTGAACTCAGGAGGTAGAAGTTGCAGTGAGCTGAGATCGCATCACTGAACTCCAGCCTGGGTGACAGAGTGAGATTCTGTCTCAAAAAGGAAAGACAGACAGACAGACAGACAGAAAGAAAGAAAGAAAGAAAGAAAGAAAGAAAGAAAGAACGAACCCACTTGAAACTGGGTAATTTATAAAGAAAAGAGATTTAATTGACTCACAGTTCCAAGGGCTTTACAGGAAGCATGACTGTGAGGCCTCAGGAAAATTATAATGATGGCATAAAGACAATGGGAAACGAGGACCTTCTTGACGTAGTGACAGGAGAGAGAGAGAGAGCAAAGGGGGATGTCCCACACACTTTCTAACAACCAGATCTCATGAGAACTTACTCACTATTATGAAAACAGCAAAGGAAAAATCCTCCCCCATGATTCATTCACCTCCCACCAAGCCCTTTCCTGATACATAGGAATTACAATTTGAGATTAGATTTGGGTGGGGACACAGGACCAAACTATAACAACTTCCTTACAACATATACAAAAATTAACTCAAGATGGATGAAAGACTTAAATGTATAACCCAAAACTATAACAACCCTAGAGGAAAACCTATGCAATTCTATTCAGGACATAGGCAAGGGCAAAGATTTCATGACAAAGATGTCAAAATCAATTGTGACAAAAGAAAAAATTGACAAATGGGATCTAAAAAGACCTTCTGCATAGCCAAAGAAACTATCAACAGAGTAAACAAACAACTCACAAAATGGGAGAAAATTTTTGCAATTTATCTATCTCACAAAGGTCTAATATCCAGTATATATAGGGAACTTAAACAAATTTGCAAAGGAAAAATAAACAACCCCATTAAAAAGTGTGCAAAGGACATGAACAGACACTTTTCAAAAAAAGACACATAAAATAACACAGAGAAGGAATTCAGAATTCTATCAGATAAATTTAGCAAAGAGATTGAAATTATTAAATAAAATCAAGCAGAAATTGCAGAGTTGAAAAATGCAATTGACATACTAGAGAATGCATCAGAGACTCTTAATAGCAGAATTGATCAAGCAAAAGAGAGAATACATGAACCTGAAGACAGACTACTGGAAAATATAGTCAGAGGAAATTAAAAAAAAAAAGAATAGAAAACAATAAAACACACCTACAGGATCTGGAAAATACCTTCAAAAGGACAAATCTAAGAGTTATTACTTTTAAAGGGGAGGTAGAGAAAGAAAAACGTATAGAAAGTCTATTCAAAGTGATAATAATAGAAAACTTCCCAAAACTAAAGAAATATATCAATATCCAAGTACAAAAAGGTTATAGAACACTAAGCAGATTTAACCCAAAGAAGACTACCTCAAGACATTTAATAAACCAACTCCCAAAGGTCAAGGATTTTAAAAAAAGTCTTAACAGCAGCAAGATAAAAGGAACAAATAACACACAATGGAGCTCCAATACATCTGGTAGCAAACTTTTCAGTGGAAACTTTATAGACAAGGAGTGGCATGACATATTTAAAGTCCTAAAAGCAAAAAACTTTTAGCCTAGAATAGTTTGATGAAAAATTTTTTAAACATGAAGGAGAAATAAAGACCTTCCCAGATAACAAAAGCTGAGAGATTTGATTACCCCAGATCTGTCTTAAAAAAAAATGTTAGAGGGAGTTCTTCATTCTGAAAGAAAAGAGCATTAATAGGCATTAAGAAATCATATGAAGGTACAAAATTCACTGGTAATAGCATACAGATAATATTATAACACTAATCAAAGTGTGTAAAATACTCTTAAGCAGGAAGACTAAAAGATGAACCAAGTAGAAATATCAACTATGACAACTTTCCAGTTCATAGATAGTACAATGAGACATAAAGAGAAATAACAAAAAGTTAAAAAGTATAGAAATAAAGTTAATATATACAGTTTTATTAGTTTTCTTTTTACATGTTTGTTTATGAAATCAGCGTTAAGTTGTCATGACTTTAAGATAATGGGTTATAAGATAGTACCTGCAAGTTTTATGGTAACCTCAAATTGAGAAACATATAACACATACCAAAATAAAAAGCAAGAAATTAAACCTACTGCCAGAAAAAAATCACTATGCCTAAAATGAAGAAAGGAAACAAGGAAGACCACAAAATAACCAGAAAACAAATAACAAAATAGCAGAAGTAAGTCTTCACTTGTCAACAACAACATTTAATGTAAATGGTCTAATCTATCCAATCAAGATACATAGAGTGACTGAATAGATTCTTTAAAAAGCAAAACTTAATGATCTGTTGCCTACCAGAAACAAATTCATCTCTAAAGATTCACATAGATTGAAAATAAAGAGATGGAAAAATATGTTTCATGACAATTGAAACAAAAAGAGCAGGAGTAGCTATACTTATATCATACAAATTAGATTTCTAGACAAAAACTAAGAAGAGAAAAAGAAAGTCATTATATAATGATTAAGGGGTGAATTCAGCCAAATGTACATAACAGTTGTAAATATATATGCATGCAACACTGAAGCACGTATGGACAGATCTTCCAGACAGAAAATCAGCAAAGAAACATTAGACATTATCTGCACTATAAAACAAATGGCCCCAATGGATATTTACAGATCATTTTATTCAAGAATAATTCTTTATTCAAAGAATGTGCAGAATATATATTCTATTCTTTAGCACATGGATCATTCTGAAGAATAGACCATATGTTAGGCCACAAAAACAAGTCTTAAAACATTCAGAGAAAATTGAAACAATATCAAACATAGTCTCTAAACAGAAAACAATAAAACTAGAAATCAATAATGAGAAATTTTTTGAAAATATATGAACACATAGAAATTAAATAATATACTCCTAATCACCATTGGGTCAATGAAGAAATTAAGAAGACAATTGAAATATTTCTTGAAATACATGGTAATTGAAACACAACATACCAAACCCAATAGCATACAGTGAAATCAATAAGTCGGAACTTTATAGCTATAACTTCACACATCAAAAAAGAGGAAAATCTCCAAACAAATAAAGTAATGATGCATCTTGAAGAACTAGGAAAGCAAAAGCAAATCAAATGCAAAATTAGTTGAAGCAAAATAATAAGGATCAGAGAAGAAATACATAAATTTGAAATGAAAAACACAATACAAAACGTCAATGAAATTAAAAGTTGTTTTTTTAAAAGATAAATAAAATTGAAAAACCTTTAGACAGACTAAGAAAAAAGAGAGAAGACCTAAATATTTAAAGCAGGGATGAAAAAGAAGACATTAAAACTGATACTATAGAAATTAAACAGACTATTACTACTACAAGCAAATGTATGACAACAATGGAAAACCTAGAAGAAACTGATAAATTCCCAGACACATACAATCTACCAAGATTGAACCAGGAAGAAATCCAAAACTTGAACACATTAGTAACAAGTAACAAGATCAAAATAAAAACTATTTCATTAAAGAAAACATTGAAAGAAAAACTAATATCAAGCCTACTCCAAACTATTCCAAAAAATAGAGGAGGGAATATTTCTAAACTCATTCTCCAAGTCCAATATTATCGTGATACCAAAACCAGACAATGACACATCAAAAAAGGAAAATTACAGGCCAGTGTTTCTAATGAATATTGATGCAAAATTCCTCAACAGGGCTGGGTGTGGTGGCTCATGCCTGTAATCCCAGCACTTTGGGAGGTCAAGGTGGGCGGATCACAAGGTCTGGAGTTTGAGACAAGCCTGGGCAACATGATGAAACTCCATCTCTATTAAAAATACAAAAATAAGCTGGGCATGGTGGTGCATGCCTGTAATATCCCAGTTACTCTGGAGGCTGAGGCAGGAGAATTGCTTGAATCTGGGAGGTGGAGGTTGCAGTGAGCCAAGATTGTGCCACTCCACTCCAGTCTTGGTGACAGAGCAAGATTCTGTCTCAGGAAAAAAAAAAAAAAAAAAAAAAAAAAAAAAAAAAACCTTAACAAAATACTAACAAAATGCAACAATACATATGTAGCAGCCACACAGTAGTATCATACTGAACAAGGAAAATCTGAAAGCTCTTCCTCTAAGATCTGGATAACAACAAGGTTGCCCACTTTCACCACTATTATTCAGCACAGTTCTGGAAGTCCTAGCTAGAGCAATCAGACAAGAGAAAGAAATAATGGGCATCCAAACTGAAAAAGAATCAATCTTGTATCTTGCTGACAATATGATCTTATATTTGGAAAAAATCTAAAGACTCCAACAAAAATTATTAAAACTCATAAACACTTTCAGTAAAGTTTTAGGATAAGAATATCAACATACAAAAATCAGAAACATATTTATATGATGACAGTTAACAATATGAAAAAGAAATCAAAGGAGCAATCCTATTTACTATACCCACAAATAAAATTAAATACAAAAAATTAAACAAAGAACTGACAGATATCTACAATAAAATCTATAAAACACTTGGGCAAGAAATTGAGGACATACACACAAAAAAATGGAAAGATATTTCATGTTCATGGATTAGAAGGATCAGTATTGCTAAAATGTTCACACTACACAAAGCAATCTATAGATTCTATGCAATCCCTACCAAAATACCAACAACAATTTTTGCAGAAATAGAAAATCAATCCTAAAATGCATATGAAACCACAAATCACCCAGAGTAGCCAAAACTATTCTGAGCAAAATGAACAAAACTGGGAGAATCACAATACCTAACTACAAATCATAGTTCAGCACTATGGTAACCAAATCAGTATGGAACTGGCACAAAAATAGACACATAGACGAATGTGACATAATAGAGAACCCAGAAATAAATCCACACACCTACTGACATGGTTTGGATCTGTGTCCCCACCCAAATCTCATGTCAAATTTTAATCCCCAGTGTTGGAGATGGGGCCTGGTGAAAGGTGATTAAATCATGGGTGTAGATTTTCCACTTGGTACTATTCTCATGATAGTGAGTAAGTTCTTGTGAGATCTGGTTGTATAAAAGTGTGTGGCACCTCCCCCTCCTCTCTCTTGTTCCTGCTCTGGCCATGTAAGATGAGCCTGCTCCCCCTTTGCCTTTGACTATCATTGTAAGTTTCCTGAGGCCTCTCCAGAAGACAAACAATTGCTATCAATGATTCCTGTATATTCTGCAGAACCATGAGCCAACTAAACATCTTTTCTTTATAAATCACCCAGACTCGGGTATTTCTTTATAGCAATGCAAGAATGGTCTAATACAGAAAATTGTTACTGAGAAGTAGAATATTGCTATAAAGATACCTGAAAGTGCAGCAACAGCTTTGGAAATGGGTAATGGGCCGAGGTTGGAACAGTTTGGAGCGATCATAAGAAGACAGGAAGATGAGGGAAAATTTGGGAATTCCTAAAGACTTGTTGAATGGTTGTGACCCAAATGCTGATAGTGATGTGGGCAGAGATGACCAGGCTGAGGTGGTCTCAGATGGAGTTGAGGAACTTATTGGGAAGAGGAGCAAAGTCACTTATATTATGATTTAGCAAATAGCTTGGCTGCATTGTTCCCCCACTCTAGAGATCTGTGAAAGTTTGAACTTGAGAGTGATGATTTAGGTAACTGGCAGAAGAAATTTATAAGCAGCAAAGCATTGAAGATATGGCCTGGCTGCTTTTAACAACCTGTATTCTTACACATGAGCACATAAATGACCTGAAACTGGAATTTTTATTTAAAAGGGAAGCAGAGCATAAAAGATTGGAAAATTTGCAGCCTGGCCATGTGGTAGAAAATAAAAGCCCGTTTTCTGGAGAGGAATTCAAGCAACCTGCAGAAATTTGCATAAGTAAAAAGAAGGAGCCAAGTGCTAATACCAAGACAACAGGGAAAAGGCCTGGAAGGTATTCCAGAGACCTTCTCGGCAGCTCCTCACATCAAAGGCCCAGAGTCCAAGGAAGGAAAAGTGGTTTGGTGGACAAGGTCCAGGGCCCTGCAGCCCTGCACAGCCTTGGGACACTGTTCTCTGTATTCTAGCCACTCCAGCTCTGGCCATGGCTCCAAGGGGTACACGTACAGCTTGAGCTACTGATTCAGAGGTGCCAGTCATAGCCTTGGTGTCTTCCATGTGGTGTCATGGGGCATGCCTAGTGGATCTATGAGAGGGACATAAGATTTGGGAGGGGCCAAAGGTGGAATGATATCATTTGGATCTGTGTCTCTACCCACATCACATGTTGAATTGTAATCCTCAATGTTGGAGGTGGGCCCTGGTGGGAGGTTGACTGGATCATGGGAATGGATTTTCCACTTGGTACTGTCCTCATGATAGTGAGTGAGTTTTCATGCAATATGGTTGTTCAAAAGTATGTATCATCACCCTGCCGCCTTGCTCCTACTCTGGCCATGTAAGATAAGCCTGCTCTGCCTTCACCTTCTACCATGATTGTAAGTTCTGTGAGGCCTCCTCAGAAGCCCAGCAGATGTCAGCATTGTGCCTCCCATATACCCTGCAGAACCATGAACCAATTAAAACATTTTTCTTTATAAATTACCTAGTCTCGAGCATTTCTATAGCAATGTAATAATAGTCTAATGCACCTACAGTAAACTCATTTTTGACAAAGGTGCCAGTTAAAATGGAATGCAAGGATGATTCAACATACGTAAATCAATAAATGTGATATCCTATATCAACATATTGAGGGACAAAAACCATAGCATCTCAACAGATGCAGAAAAAGCATTTAATATAAAGTTCAACATCAGTTTGTGATGAAATCTCTCAGGTAATAACAAATGCTGGGCAAAGATGTGGAAAAAAAGAGAACCTTTATATACTCTTAGTGGGAATGAAAACTGGTGCAACCACTGTGAATAACAGTTTGAAGGTTCCTCAGAAAACTAAAATTTGAGCTACCATAATACCTAGAAATTCTACTGCTGTGTATGTATCCAAAAGTAAGAAAATCAGTTTATCAGAGATATCTGCACTCCCATGTTTGTTGCAGCACTGTTCACAATAGCCAAGATTTGGAAGCAACCTAAATGTTGTCAACAGATGATTGGATAAAGAAAGCGTGGTACATATACATAATGGAGGACTATGCAGCCATAAAAATGAATAAGTTCCTTTATTTCAACAACATGGATGGAACTGGTGATCATTATGTTAAGTGAAATAAATCAGGCACAGAAAGACAAACTTCACATGTTCTCTTATTTGTGGGTGTTAACAATCAAAACAATTGAACTCATGGAGATAGAGAGTAAAAGGATGGTTACCAGAGGCTGGGAAGATGAGTGGTGTGGTGAGGGGGAAGTGAAAATGGTCACTAGGCACAAAAATATACAGATATAGTTAGAAAATATGAATAAGAACTACTATTTGATAGCACAACAGGGTGACTACATCCAATATTAATTTAATTTTACATTTTAAAATAATTAAAAGAGTATAATTGGATTGTTTGTAACACAAATGATAAATGTTTGAGGGGATGGGACACCCCATTTCCCATTGTGTGATTATTATTCATTGCATGTCTGTATCAGAGTATATCACATACCCCATAAACAGATACATGTACTTTGTATCCATAAAAAAGTTTAAAAGCATAGACAAAAATTATCTCAACAAAATACTAGAAGATTGAAGACAACAATGCATCAAAAACATAATACGTCATGATCAAGTGAGATTTATCCAAGGAATGCAAGGATGATTCAACATATGTAAATCAATAATGTGATACATCATATCAACATAATGAGGTACAAAAACCACGTGATTATTTCAATAGATGTAGAAAAAGCATTTAGTAAAGCTCAACATCACTTCTTGATTAAAAACTCTCAACTAATTAGGCACAGAAAAAATATACCTCAAAATAATAAAGGCCATATAGACAAAACTGCAGCTAACATCATACTGAATTGGGAAATGCTGAAAGTCTTTCTCCTATGAACTGGAACAATACAAGATGCTCATTTTCAGCATACTTGTTCAATATAGTACTGACAGTCCTAGCCAGAGCAATCAGGCAAGAGAAACAAATGAAAAGCATTCACTTTGGAATAGAGAAATTAAAGTTGTTTCTCTTCACAGAGGAAATTATCTTTTATATAGACAACCCTAAAGTCTCAACCAAGAAACTCTTAGAACTGATGAATACAACTCTTAGAACTGATGAACAAATTCAGTAAAGTTGAAAGATAAAAACTCAACATCCCAAAACCAGTAGTGCTTTGATACACCAATAACAGACTAACAAAAAGTAAATCAAGAAAGCAATCCAATTTATAGCAGCTACAATAAAAAGTCCTATAAATACATTTAATCGGTGAGGTAAAAGACCTCTACAAGGAAAACTACAAAACACGGATGAAAGAAATTGAAGAGAAATAAACAAATGCAAAGACCATGCCATGCTGATGGATGGGAACAATTAATATTGCTAAAGTAGCCATACTACCCAAAGCAATCTATACATGCAATGCAATTCCTAAGACATTCTTCAAAGAAATAGAAAATACGATTATAAACTTTGTATAGAACAACAGAAGACCCCAAATAGCCAAAACAGTACTGAACAAGAAAAACAAAGGGGGAGGCATCACATTACCTGGCTATTCTCAAAAGGACAAAAAATAACCAATACTGGTGAGGATGTGGAGAAATTATACTCTCCACATCCGAATAAGGCCATTTGGAAAACAGTATGGCATCATCTCAAAAAACTAATGGACTTGTACACTACTGCTCATAAGCTGCTTTATTTATATTAGCTAAAAATCAGAAAAATCTAAATGTTCATCAGTTTTTTTAGATGAATTACCATACAATGCAGCAATCCCACTACTGCATATTTGTCCAAAAGAAAGGAAATCAGTATATCAAAGGGATACCTACACCCCCACGTTCATTGCAACACTATTCACAATAGTCAAGATATAGAATTAACCTAAGTGTCCATCAATGGATGAATAGATAAATATGTTGTGTGTACACATGATAGAATACTATTTAGCCATAAACATTAATGAAAACTTGTCATTTGTAGCAACATGGATGGACTTAGACATCATTATGTTAAAGAATATAAGCTAGGCACAGAAAGACAAATAGCACATGTTTTCACTCATGTATCAGAGCTAAAATAATTGATCTCATGGAGGTAGAGAGTAGAATAACGATTATCAGAGTAGGAATGAAGTGAGGTTGGCTAATAGGTACAAAATTACAGTTAGAAGAAATGAGTATTCCTGTTCAATAGTACCCTATATTTTAAAATAATATATTGTAGATTTCAAAATTGCTAGAAGACCTGAAATGTTTCCAACATAAGAAAAACCAATAAATGTTTGAGATGATAGATATCTTAAATATCCTTATTTGATCATTAAACATTGTACACATGTATTCAAAATATCATGTGTATCCCATAAATATTATGATGTATCAATTAAAAATAAAAACATAAATTAAAAAAATAAAAGTTTATAATTATCACACACTTATTGGTAAAAGATTGAATGCATTCTCCCTAAGATCAAGAAAAATTTAAGGATTTCTGCACTCTTAGTTTCTCCTGAGTATTTTTCAAGAGGTTCTAGCCAGTGCAATATGTGAAGAAAAAGGAAAATATATCCATTTCAGAAAAGTAAAACATTCTTTGTTAATAAGTAACATTATCTACGTAGAATGCCTTCTGGAAACAAGATAAATTAAACATATATCTACATAAAGACTTGTACACTACTGCTCATAAGCTGCTTTATTTATATTAGCTAAAAATCAGAAAAATCTAAGTGTTCATCAGAAAGTGAGTGGATGGGGCCGAGCAACAGTATCGTAAGTACATGGGTATTCCACACCACAGGGTTGCAAATTCAACTGCAGGATGTTCATGCTTATGCTATTACAGCAGTAAGAAATAAACCTTTTTTTAAAAAAATGTGAGTGGATAAAAATGGTATATCCATAAAAATGGCATACTACTCAATAAACTGAAATGAACAGTGAATACACACTCCAAAATAGACAAATCTCAAAACAGTATGTTTATAGAATGAAGCCAAACAAACCAAAAAATGCATACTGTATGATTCCATGTACATAAAAATCTAGAAAATGCAAACAAACCTATGGTAATAGAAACGCACACGCACTGTGTACCAAGTTGCAGACTTACCCTAACCACAAAAACAAAAACAAGTGGACCTCAGCAGTGTGATTTTATAGAAAAAACAAGGTCTCTCAATTAATTATTGACCAGGTAAGGAAAAAAAAGCCATTTAACTCATTTTATCTGTAAGAATATGCTTCCACTTCTTTTTCATAACATTTTTTTCAAGATATAATTCTATTACTTACAATTCATTCATTTAAAGCATACAATTCAGTGGGTTTCAATGTATTCAGAGTTGCACAACTCTCACTATAGTCTATTTTAGAACATACTCATCACTCCCAGAAAGAAGCCCCATTCTCTCCGGAAATCAACTGCTCCCATTTCCCCCACTATTTCTCCTCCTTGTGCAAGCAATAATCTACTTTCTGTCTATAAATTTCCCTATTGTAGATATTCCATGCAAATGGAGTCATACAATACAGGGTCTTCTGTGACTACTTTTACAGAAGCTAAGTGCATGTTTTCAAGGCTCGTTCATGTTAATATTTAATTCCTTATTCTTACTGAATAATATTTCCTTGTATGGATAGATCACATTTACTTTATCCATTCATCAGTTGATGAACTGATTTTTGTTTATGTCTATGAATATACATATGAAAATGTTAGTGTGGGCATGTTTTTCCTTTTTTCCATATATAACAACAGTGACTTGCTGAGTCATAGGGTAACTGTTTAATCTTTTTAGGAACTGCTAGTCTGTTTCCCAAAGCACCTTTGCCATTATGCATTCCCACCAGCACAAATGAGAGGTCCAATTTCTCTTTCCTTGGTTCTCCTTGGTAAACTAGCAAGCCTTAGGTTTAGGTTTTTGCCCTCTTGGACCTATCAGCCTCCTCTAAATTACCACAACTATTTTTTAAGACACTTTTATGTTTGAATTTTCTCACATTCTGTTTCAAGTCAATTTCTTTGGGGGGAGAACTTTGGAGCTCCCTGTTCTTGTTACAGGTAGTAGATAGGCATGAGCTGGGCAGGAGAGGGCTCTCCCCCAACCCATTAGGAATGTCAGGTTTACTGTTTGACAATTATCACCCTGCCTCTCTAAAAATAATTTGGCAGCCCACCCAGGGTGCCAGAGAGAGGCCATTTCCTGAGGATCCACAGCTATTAACATGAAAGCATTAACTGAATGCAGATATTAGGGAGAAAAAACTTCCTGGGTGTGGGCACTAAGAGATAAAATGGTGAAGTATGACCTCCTGGGTGCATTCCACCAGAAAAAGGAAGAAAGTCTCAGACAGGCATGTGTACAACTTCCTAAACACACTGCATGAGCTCAGTTCCCAAGGGTAAAGACAGCACTGCACACGCAGGAATCCCACCCTAAGGGAAGAATCATGGGAAATAAATGAGCCTATAAAGTCTTGGGATCAAGGTTAAACACCCCTTTTGTTTTCTTTTTCATCTTCATGTGCCTGCTTGGGTCTCTTCCAAGCACACCTTCCTTTCTTTCCTAATATAAATCGTGGAACCAACCCAAATATCCATCAATCAAGGAGTGGATAAACTGTGATAGATATATATCTATATCTATATACATATATACTACTCAGCCATAAAAGGAATGAATTAACGAATTAACGGCATTTGCAGAGACCTGGATGAGACTGAAGACTGTTATTCTAAGTGAAGTAACTCAGAAATGGCAAACCAAACATTATATGTTCTCACTGATATGAGGAAGCTAAGCTATGAGAACGCAAAGGCATAAGAATGATACAATGAACTTTGGGGACTTGGGAGGAAGGATGGGGGGCTGCAAGGGATAAAAGATTACAGGCCAGGCACAGTGGCTCACGCCTGTAATCCCAACACTGTGAGAGACTGAGGCGGGTGGATCACCTGAGGTCGGGAGTTTGAGACCAGCCTGACCAACATGAAGAAACCCCGTCTCTACTAAAAATACAAAATAAGCAGGGTGTGATGGCACATATCTGCAATCCCAGCTATTTGGGAGGCTGAGGCAGGAGTATTACTTGAACCTGGTACAGGAAGGTTGCGATTAGCTGAGATCATGCCATTGCACTCCAGCCTGGGCAACAAGAGTGAAACTCTGTCAAAAAAAAAAAAAAAAAAAAAAAAGACTACACACAGGGTGCAGCGTATACTGCTCCGGTGATGGGTGCACCAAAATCTCACAAATCACTACTAAAGAACTTACTCATGTAACCAAAAACCACCTGTACTCCAATAACCTATAGAAAATGAATGAATGAATGAATGAATGAATGAATAAATAAATAAATAAATAAATAAATAAAATTTAAAAAGTTATAAGGGAAGTAGTCAAAAAATAACGAAATAAAAATACAAAAATTTAAAAAAGTCTGGGTGCGGTGGTTCACTCTTGTAATCCCAACACTTTGGGAGACCAAGGTGGGTGGATCACTTGAGGTCAGAGTTCGAGACCAGTCTGGTCAACATGGTGAATCTCCATCTCTACTAAAAATACAAAAAATTAGCCAGGTGTGGTGGTGGGCACCTGCAATCCCAGCTACTTGGGAGGCTGAGGCAGGAGAATCACTTGAACACGGGAGGCAGAGGTTGCAATAAACCAAGATCATGCCATTGCACTCCAACCTGGGCAATAAAGCAAGACTCTGTCTCTAAGAAAAAAAAAGTTAAAAAACATAAAACATATGGCCAGGCATGGTGGCTCACGCGTGTAATTGCAGCACTTTGGGAGGCCAAGGTGTGTAATTCCAGCTACTTGGGTGGCTGAGGCAGGAGAATCGCTTGAACCTGGGAGGCAGAGGTTGCAGTGAGCAAAGATCATGCCATTGCACTCCAGCCTGGACAATAAAGCAAGAATCCGTCTCAAAAATAAATAAATAAATAAATAATAAAATTTAAAAATACGGCCAGGCATGGTGGCTCATGTCTGTAATACCAGCACTTTGGGAGGCCAAGGTGGGTGGATAACCTGAGATCGGGAGTTCGAGACCATCCTGACCAATGTGGCGAAATCGCATCTCTACAAAAAAAAATTTTTTAAGAATTAGCCATGTGTGGTGGCCGCACACCTGTAATCCCAGCTACTCGGTTGGCTGAGGCAGGAGAATCACTTGAACCCGGGAGGTGGAGTTTGCAGTGAGCTGAGATGGTGCCACTGTACTCCATCCTGGGCAACAGAAGGAGACTTAGTTTTGAAAAATTTAAAATATATAAAGAAAGTACATATATATATATAAAGTAAAGCCATTTAAAATAAACTTGCACTCCTGCTCTGAAATTTGCCTTGGTCTCTTTTTCTACTTTATGCCCCTCAGGTGAATTTTTCTTCTGAAGAGTCAAAGAGGGAAGTTGCTGCAGACCTGCCAGTAACTCGGGGTCCCTCGGATCGCTTCCATCTTCTCTAAAGATAACATTCTATGGACTGCCTCCCTGAACCACTGCTGCAGAGAGCCTGCTTCTCTCAGAGCAACATCCTTGCTTTATGATCAGGGCATGGTCCACGGGTGGTAGCCTTTGTTCTTCTGGGATTGTACCTCCCAGCATGAAAACTTCTACCTACAAGTGGACTGTGGCAAAGGTGTTTGGGGTTCCAGTGTTCTCAATCTGCTTTGCAGGGGTAGCTAAGGTGAAGCTTCCCTTCTATTAGTGGGGATGGAGTGAAGGAAGGGAGCTCCTGAACTCTTGGCCATGATCTCACTGTAATTTGGCCTCTGTAACACAAAGCTGTGGGTAATGAGAAACACTGGTGCCCTGCCTTTCATGGAGAGATACCATAGCCCTTCACTGGAACCTAAGAGCACAGAGGGCCTCTGTCTTGTTGGCCATAACTGCCGGAGCAGAGCCAAAGCCTCCATCACACTGGACTGGAATAGGATAGAGAGGAAGGGTGTTGTGACTCAAATGCCACAGACTCACAGTGTTGTTACAAAGATTTAGATTTTCTTCAATAAATATTTCTCCATTTGTTTTATGCGCTTAAGACAATTTCCATAGACTTTAAATTCTTGATTTTTAAAATAATTTTCACTTGTTCTGGGTGCTTTCCTAGAAGTGGTCCATGGAGCTCCTCATGCTATCATTTGTGAACTGGAACTCACCTTCTGTTTCATTATATGGCAAGAATTACATCTATAGGTATGATTTTTAAAATCATGTATCCTTATTGAGTTACTGTGTTTCTTCCTCTGTCAGCTAACCAAAAAAAAAAAGCATTTTTTTTTTAAATTATGTGATTCAACTCACAAAAAACTTCAGTTTCTACCTGACTGCATTAAAAAACCATTTTGTATTCTTATATACAAATGTATGGGAAATTCAAAACTGAATTATGAAGAGATCTCTCACTAATTTCTTGCCCATGCATGATTGTCATTTTTAAAGGAAATTCGCATCACAAGGTTAATGTATGCAAGTGAAATAACCACCGTGTCTCCTATCACAGAAAGACGAGCTAGAGAAAAGCTGTTTCAAATTTCCTCCTACCCCAAAGTGCTGTCAACACCATTCTGTAGTCTCAATTACAAGACCCAAATTAGCAGCAATTGCCACTAATAGCTTACTAATTAATATATATTCCCCTGAGGCGTCTAGTCTATCAGACAGACCTCAGCTCTGAAAAACATACCGGACCCATTTGCCAGACTACCTTATTCTGTGAAATTCCTGTCATCAAACAATAATATCAGCAAAACTAGCCTACTTAGACAATTCGTTCTTTTCTATTTCCTTTGATTAGGACTGAAGATACACACCAAGGTTAATCATAGCTAAAATTTTGAATTAGATTAAATTTGCCCTTGAAGTTCTCTCAATTAATCTCACTGCATTTCTTTCTCAACTCCTGACACTCGTTTCTCTAAAGAGAATATCATCAGATAGGTTTCTTTTCTTTTCTTTTCTTTTTTTGAGACGGAGTGTCACTCTGTCACCCAGGCTGGAGTGCAGTGGCGCGATCTCGGCTCACTGCAAGCTCTGCCTCCCGGGTTCACGCCATTCTTTTGCCTCAGCCTCCCGAGTAGCTGGGATTACAGGCACCTGCCACCGCACCCGGCTAATTTTTTGTATTTTTAGTAGGAACGGGGTTTCACCGTGGTCTCGATCTCCTGACCTCGTGATCCACCCGCCTCAGCCTCCCAAAGTGCTGGGATTATAGGCGTGAGCCACGGCGCCCGGCCCAGATAGGTTTATTTTCACTGGAAATGTCTCTACATTCCAAAATTATATTTCCATATCTTGCTTCCATCTCTAGGGTACCCTAGCTTTAACTGGATGATGCTATGTCACATAAAGCTGTACATGGACAATGACATTTCAGTGCTTTCCTCTTCTTGGGGCTATTTTTATTATTTAAGTAGACACATTATTGTATGCAAGGTACCAATGTAAAATACTGATGCTAATGATGACAAAAAGAGTCAAACTTTGTAAAATATTTGAAGAGATTTATTCTGAGCCAAATATGAGAGACCATGGCCCATGACACAACCCTCAGGAGATCCTGAGAACGTGGAACCGAGGTGGCTGGAGTGCAGCTTGGTTTTATACATTGGTTTGGTCCAGAAAGGCAGGACAACTTGAAGGGGTGGTGTGCTTTCAGGTTATAGGTAGATTTAAATTTTCTGATTGACAGTTGGGTTTATCTAAAGACCTGGGATCAACAGAAAGGAAATGTCTGGGTTGCAATAAGAGGTTGTGGAGAGCAAACTTTAATCATGCAGATGAAGCCTCTAGGTAAGGGCATCATGCAGAATAGATTGTAAATGCTTCTTATCAGACTTAAAGGTCTGTATTGATGTTAACACTGGAGTAGTATAATGAGGCTTGTCTGAACCCCACTTCTTTTCATGGCCTGAACCAGCCTCTCAGGTTCAATTCCAAAAGTGCCCTGGCTGAGGGGGAAGTCCATTCAGATGGTTGGGATGCCTTAGAATTTTATTTTGGGTTTACACTAGGAATTCAAAGGTGAATGAAACAAAAATCTGTGACTTCAGTGAATTTCCAATTTTAGGAGAGATATCAATTTGCTAATAATAATAACAGTATCTAGCATTAATTAAGCCTCCATTGTGTGTGAGGCAATATGCTAAGCTTTTCTTTGTATTACTTTTTTAAAACCTCACAGCAACCCCTCAATGTGGGCATTATTTTTATTCCCATTTTACAGAAGAGAAAACTTCCGAAGAGTAAAGTCACATATCTAGCAGGAGGCCAACCCAGAATTTGAACCTACATGCATCTGTTCTCAAAGCCAGAGTTCTTAAAGCTTGTGCTATACTATTTGTCATACAATAAAACTGATACAATAATAAGAAGAAATGCTTAGTAGTTGCCAAGCAGTATGCTAAGTGTTTTTATGTCTTATCACAAGCATTAGTCATTGCAACCCCATTATGTGTTAAAAACTTAAGACAAATTTAACAGAGTTTCATTAATTAAAGAATAATTATCAAATCAGGCAGTCCCCAGAAACAGAATAGGTTCAGAATGACTATGGGGCTACTGCATGGTCAGATAACATGAGAGGGCAGAAAAAGGAGAGTGAGTTAGGCAAAGTAACATCTAGGATGGTTACAGTTCAGCATATGACATCATCGAATATGCTTAGAACAGCTGGATACCTGTTATTAACTGAAACTCTGTGATTGGTACAAGAGTAAGCTACAGGCTCTTTCCACATCCATTTAGGTTACAGTTTACTATGTATGGAGAAATCTTTAGGTCAAAATTTTAGACTAAAGATTTATGTGACATAGCATCATCCAGTTAAAATACGTAACACGGGAGCTTTAGGCTAAACTTTATTTTAACATATGGAAGCACCATTATTTTCTAGAATTTAAAATGAGAATAGTAAGACTGGTTAATTTGCCCAGAGATGCAGAACTGTGTGGGATATGATGAGGTTTCTCTTCAAATAATCTGATCAATCTTGTATTCTTTAGTTCATAGTTCCCCCTCCCCCTTTTCTCCTTTTTCTCCTTTTTTCCTGTTTGCCTTTGTTAGATGCCCAGGCACGCCACAGTACCAGGCGTTGTCAGTACCAGCTCACATTCCTTTCCTCATTTGGAAAGAGAACTAACTTTCTAGCTCATTACAGACATCCCTTCCCCTTCCTCTCCACTTTCTTTTACATGCCCACCTTATCAAAAAAAAAAAGAAAAGAAAAATCAGATGTTTAGCCAACTGGATTAGTTTAGATTGTACGACCCGATCCTGGCCAACAGAGAAAGGGTACGGGGTGAGACTTGCATCAGGAATAAAGGCTCCCGTGCCCCTTTGTTTGGGTGTACTCTCATGGTGACTGGCCAAGGAGGCACCCCTCTGTGCAGAAATAAAATGGCTTTGCTAAGAACCCTTTGAACAAGTGTTCAATTTCCTTAGGATTTTGAACATTATTCCTAACAACTTGTAAGTAGAAGAATTAAGATTTGAACTCAAGTTGAGATAGTACAAGTGGCAGCTATATCAATAATTCTGATATATTTAGAGAAAAAAAATAAGGAGGTATTAAAATACTATTTATAATATCAGAAAATCCCTTTATTTGTTGAAAAAATACTGGGGGCCTATTGAGAGCCTATTAAGTGCTTGTCTCCAGAGTAAAGGCAAAGAATAAGAACTAAAAACACTCACTCCCTTTAAAGTAGGTGCTGCGGGTGCGACTGGCTGGGGCCAGTGTCGTCATGGGTGGCAAAGGATATTACGTAGGTGAAGAAAGAAAGATTTATTACGGGGAAGGTATGTTGAAGGGAAGCAACAGGCAGCACAGCAGAGAGGGGGCTGTCTGCAAATAGGCAGGGGCTGGAGGGAAGTTTTCTAGGCCTGTGCTAAAGAGGCTATGTGCCGAAAGAGGTGTCTGGGAACAGGATGTTGTGCCAGTAGGTTGCTTGCAATTAGTCATTTCTCAGAGCATTTGTTTCCCCTTACCTGGGACCCCTTCCTTGTTGTTGCTTACCTGTCTTATCAGGACTCCACAGTGGACCTCAGTCTCCCATGGAAAACAGCAGATGGGTAAATAAGCAACCACTCTGGTGAGATAAACTCAGAGGGGATATGCGACAACAAAGAAGGAGCACCTAGCTTAGACTGAGTGGAGGAAATACCTAGGTTGAAACGTAAAGAGTCAGGTAGGTAAAAATGAAGAGGAAAGTTGCTCTACTTAGAGAGTGTGAAGACCTAGATTCAAAATACAACAGGACTCATTCTCAGAAATGGGGCAGCTTAGGATGGGGGTGATAAAAAAGTACAAGATAAGACTGGGAGAAGACTCTAGATCCTAAGGCACTTTGTTTGAGTCTTGATGAGAAATTAAGCAAGAATCTTGAGAGTTATGCAGAGCCCTGGGAGGGTTTTAAGCAGAATGGCATCGCCAGATAAACCATTTTAGAAGACTGCTCCGATTGCTAAGCGAAGAATGGGTTAGAAATTGGCAAAGAGTGAAATTTTAGATAGGGAAGTTAGAAAACTTTTGTGGTAATCCATGAAAAATATAGTAGCAGCTTAAAGGAAGAAGGTTGGCAGTAAGCCCTAAGATAAAGATAAATTTACTACATCTTTGATTCATTTTTTGTTGTGCTGTTGTGGTGGATCTAGTCAGATATTAACATAACTAATAGAACTTTTGAAAGGGTGTACTTTTTTTTTGAGACAGAGTCTCGCTCTGTCACCCAGGATGGAGTGTGATGGCACAATCTCAGCTCACTGCAACCTCCGCCTCCCAGGTTCAAGCGATTCTCCTGCCTCAGACTCCTGAATAGCTGGGATTACAGGTGCGTGTCACCACACATGGCTAATTTTCGTATTTTTAGTAGAGACAGCGTTTCACCATGTTGGTCAGGCTGGTCTTGAACTCCTGACCTCGTGATCTGCCTACCTCGGCTTCCCAAAGTGCTGGGATTACAGGCGTGAGCCACCGCACTCAGACAAAAGGGTGTATTTTTTATTATTAAAGATGAATATTCAATATGCGGTAGCTGGAATTTTTAGTAGTGTGCATTTTAGTGGGAGTTATGTACCTATAGACCTTCTCAAATTTATAAATAATAGTTGTCTTATCGATAAATTAGAAAAGTTTTCTAGCCATAATTTGAGCAATTTGAACCATAATGAGTCATGTATTTAATGCATGCTTTTATATTCCAAAATTGTTTGAGGCTGAATTACATATATAATACATACAATTAAAACTTGTGACTTGTAAACTGAGAAACAAGAAGTCCTAAATGTTATATGCAAGCCTTAATTGTAGATATAAATTGAAAAGATAATTAACTCTCTAGTACATCTTAGAATATCTTGTTACTGTTAATTTCAATACTCTATAGAAAACCAAGCGTTCATCATAACTGACTAAATATGAAAGACTATAAGGAATAGTTTAATCTTTACTAACATAACAAGTTAGATTTCCTATGGGTATAGTTTGAAAAAGTAATCCAAGAGAAATGAAAGTTAATTGACAACACAGTCAAGTTTGAAATATGAACATATAAAAGAATAATAGTTGATAAATAGCTTACTCTAAGAAAGATGTATTTTCTCATACTTCCCCCTTCCATCCCTAGCTATAGACTTATTTGAGCTTTGTGATAGAACATAATATTCATCAGGTAAGGCAGATTAGTATCTCACTTTTTTATTTCATTATACTTCACATTTTCCAAAAAATTTTTAAGCTTGCTTAAACAGATAAAAAATAAGACAAAAGAAAAAATAAAAGTTTAGAAAAATAAGCTAGATCCAGGTGGAAGGCAATCTACCGAATTTGGCTGTGTTCACAATTTGGTTCCAGTGTTTTCTACTTGTATGACTGTGGATGATTATTTATTCTTTCTGTTCTTAGTTTCTTCATCTGTAAAATAGGAATAATAACAATATCTATATCATAGGATTCTGAGAATTAAATGGAATAATCCATGTAAAATATTTTATAGGATACTAGTGAGACAGCTAAGTAAAACGGAGTCCCCAGAGGATCTCCCACTAGCCTAAGCACTGAAAGGATGGGGCGAAGCCTCAGGAAGTTTGTGCCCTTTGCATCGGGGAGGAGCCTGGGCTCTCCTGTTCCTGTGTGGTAACCTGGGATTCAATCTGTGAGATGGGGACCTGTTAACAGGAACCTCTCTTGCTTTGCTGAGTTTTTTCCTTTTAGCGGAATTAATTCCATTCCCCTTCATCCTCCAAAGTGTCTGTGAGTCTGTCACATGACAAGAACCCGTTTTTTTCTACAACACTTGCTCATGGTGTAAGCACTTCATAAATATTAATCATGTTTAAAAAACAAACCTCCATGAATAAATCCTCTGTGTTCCAAAGCTCATAGTGCAAAACAAATCCATTGATAACAAGTATTCCTTTATTTGAGAATGAAGAAAATTGTATAGTGGAGATCCTAATACAGAGGACAGTATGTAATGGAATGGGTCTCATCCTCAACAACATCATTCCATAAATACAACAATGATCTGCTTAAGACTCTTTATTTTAAGGCCCATTGACATAGGGTAGCAATGATAAACCAACATGTAACTCAGTTAAAAATAAATTCTGCATCAGACCAATTTGATATGATCCCAGTGAATGTCTTGATAATGGTCTGACTAAATCAAAGTATAACATGTGGAATAACTGGATTAATAATGGGCTGAATATTTTTCAAGAAAATTTCCACAAATATTTTCTCAGTATTGTTAAGCATCTGAAAGATATTTAAGAGCATTGAGCTTCAGATTATATTCTGTTATAATTGATATAAATCTTATCTTTAAAGGCTCCTGGAGATTATTTATGCCAGAAAAAAAGCATTGTAGGAAGAGATAATGTATCTTTGCAATATTCTAAGGGATAAAAATAAGCAAGTCTTAACAACCAGTCTATTGATAAGAAGACAATGGCCCCTGGCATAGCTGCAATTTTATATATATATGAAGTATCTATTTGTAAATAGTTGCATTTATATATATATGTATATATATATGCACATAAACACACACACATAAACAAGTATCTCCAATCCTGAATTTGAGAACTGCTACATTGCAGAGTAACATGTTAAAATTATAATAAATAATTGTCTATGCAATCAGTAAACATTTATTGAGTGCCAGTTATGTAAAAGGCCCTGTATTAGGCTCTGAGAACACAGTGGTGTACAATAAAGGTGAGACCACTATCCTCCTGGAGCTTACATGGTTGTGTTGGTGAGAGATGAGGAGGCATTAGGTATTAAAAATACCCATTTCTTCCCCAAGTTATAGCTGATTCTAAATAAGACAGAAGGGGCAGGCAGGAGAAGATCAAAATGACCAGCCCATGTGGTTACAAATAAATGGTGGGACAGGTCAATGAGAAGAACAGAAGCCTTGAAGATCATGGAAAGTAATTTAAATTTTATTCTGTGTGTAATGAAAAGGAATTAAAGGCTTTTAAGTAGGGATCAGTGTTACATAATTTAAATTGTGCAAATGTCATGATGCAGCCTATGGGAATTTGATAGCTATCAAGAGTGAAAACACTGAAACTTTTAATGGACACGAAGAGTTGATTCTCAGACGAGAATAACCGTGGGGAAGTAGAGAAGAGGATGGATTAGAAAAATATTTTGGAGAGAAAACAAAGCTCTTTAATTTTGTTTAATGCAAACACACATTTGATTTTTTAAGAAAATATTTTGCAAAACATCTTTTAATAGCTGGATAGAGTTCCAGAAAACCTGAGAAATGTTAACAGAAGCAGTTCATCCAAACTTTTTCCACCTCATACCACTGACCAGCAAAAACAAGTAGGAAGGACTGTCCTTGCCAAACACATTCTACATACTGAGAATAACCCTCATCAATAATGAAATAGGCTATTACTAAAATTAGAAGCTAGGCAGCTCTGATCTACCTTCAAACCCCACTGGGTTAAGAATATGAGAATGATGGGTAAGGTAAGGATGCCCAGACATCTGATATCTGTGGTGAACTGAAGCAGAGACAGCAAGAGCCGAAGTAAGAAATGGAGAACAGATATTGTTAAGAGTGTTTCAGTTTCAAGCAATAAATAAGATTCGCTGAATGCTTACAAGGAAACACAATCAAGCATGCCAGGTATGCAGTAATCAGAGACCAACTGGTTCTTTTTGTGTCTAGGAATCAATTTTAAAGAAAGACAGACTCTGGAATATGGGATGATATCATAAGGAAAATGACTCTTTTGTGTCTACAGTGTGTTCCAGAGAGAAATGACTATTGAGAATTTACTGCTTCTTTTTCTTATCAATCAATCACACAAATAGGAATTGCTAAATATTAGTGACACCTCTGTATTTTATGCCCAGGAAAGAAAACAAAAATAAATAAGTAAAAATGAAAATAAATCTTACATCTGAAAATATTTCACGAATTATCTCACTTAATCCTCCAATATTCTGATCCCCATAAACACAACAAACTTTCACCACAAAAAAGTTTGGATGTCTTAATTTATAGGCCTTATTGCTCTCTGCCTTTTCCTCCTTACATATCTTTAGGAAAAACACTCCTATCTCATTTGTTTCATAGATTGATACTTAGTTGAACATTCTACAAATGCTGTTTCTTAGCAACCTAATCATAGCACCCCACCTAAGTCTTCATCTATTAACCTTTTCATCTATCCATTAAGCTTGGTTCTTGTACTCCAGTGAATACACAAAAACTTTGCCAGATTATCATTCTTTTTTTTTTTTGTCAGTTTTTAAATACATCTGTGACTTTTCTGATTCAACTATCTAATCTGTCTCTCATTGCAGGTTACTGAACAAGTGTCAGGGAGCAAAATAATACGAACGAGTTTCCAGTTCTGCATTGTTCATGAAACCTTTGGACTGTATGTTATAATTTCAGAGTGCACCGAAAAAAACAATCATTTTACATAGTTATCAGTATCTTTGAACCCAAAATGCCAAACAAAATTTACTAAATTCATATTAAGGGTGACAGAGCATGAACTGTAAAATAGTAACCAAAACTGTGAATACTGAAAACTAAAGAAAAAATACATTATGGACTCAAAACAAACTTCAACAGTAACACAACTTCTGGCAGAGGTTATCTTTATTTTCAATTTGACGTTTTACAAAAGAACTAAAAAAGATCAATCAAATACAAAAATTCTGAACGATGACGTGAGTTTCTCTTATGATATTGGTGTCAATAAAACAGCTAATTCACCTCAAGCATGCTGTGAGGCAGAAGACATTTAGAGTATACACGATGTACTGGAAATTGTTATGTCTTTTATAACTTGTGTGATAACTCACACATCATTGCCTTTTTCTGAAATTAAAACATCTCCAAAGCTTTCACAGATTCTGAATCACTCCATATTAATTCATAACTCAAGAAATATTCATTATGCAACTTCTTTAATTTTCTCTACCAAGAAAAAGTCAAATCAAATGTGTTGCTCTCAGCAGACATGAAATATGCCCAGTACTAAATGTATTTTTAAGAAAAAAAAACAGTAAAATTAAATGCAAACTATAGAATAGTTATAGGGGGGTCTAGCTTGGCAAATTTTTCACATTCCAGTGAAAAATATGCAATTTTAATTCTTTCAATATTATACATTTTCTAAAGAATGAATATTATATAAGTTATAGAGAATTCTGATTCCAAAACGCAAAGCTTATCAATAGAGTTCTAGGAATTTTGTATGACTATTATGCATATGATATATATTTTATTAAACAGGGTAAGGTTTGGAATATTCTGAATGAACTATATCAAAAAATAACTAAGGGACATTTTATTAATTACTATCACTCCATTTAGTTATTTTTACATGCAAACTTCTCACATGCAAGGGGGTCAGAAACTAAATTAACAAAAGAAGAACCAGATGAATCAAGTGTAGGGAAGTGGATATAAAAGTGCTGTAAAGCCATTCTGAAAACACTGAATCTTGTGTGCCCTTTTGTACATAAAGCTGGCGTCTAGCAAAGAGATGGTTCAAGATATTCTGTCTCTGAGAAGGCTCACCAAAGATATTTTAAAAGTTAGTTAAGATTTTTATGAAGTCTTCCCGGAATCTTTAGATAGAGGTTCAGCTACGGAGTATGTACGACATATTGTCTCCATAATGTGTGCCACAGTCCTCCCATTAGCATGTCTACTTCAGTGAAGCCAGGTCTGAACCTTCTCAACAATTATCACAATAAAACAATGTTATTTTACTGTAGATTTTAAATATACGCATATTTTTATATATATTTCTTCTGCTTAATGTGTCATCTCTATGCAATGATACTAGAAAAAAGATTACAAATTCAGAAGTCTAATGTATGTACATACTTTATAAAAAATGACCATAATACCTGTCATTTTTCTAATTCATGACTTTTTTTTTTCTTGCAGTCAGCCTAAGGCTTTCATCTGGAGGGTTGTGGGAAGGTTTGACTAATCAGTGTTGCCTTGGTTATAGAGACCATGGCTAAGCTGTGAAGCTTTCTTCCCTGGAGTCTGAGGGATTTGTATCCTAGAGCAGTGTTTTTTATGAGAGTGCTATCAGCATTTGGGAAATGTCAATTCTTTCTTTCTTTTTTTTTTTTTTTTTTTTTTTTTTTTTTTTTTTTGAGACAGAGTCTTGCTCTGTCGCCCAGGCTGGAGTGCAGTGGGGCGATCTCCTGCAAGCTCCGCCTCCCGGGTTCACGCCATTCTCCTGCCTCAGCCTCCCGAGTAGCTGGCACTACAGGCACACGCCACCACGCCCAACTAATTTTTTGTATTTTTTAGTAGAGACGGGGTTTCACCGTGTTAGCCAGGATGGTCTCCATCTCCTGACCTCGCGATCCGCCCACCTCCACCTCCCAAAGTGCTAGGATTACAGGCGTGAGCCACCTCGCCTGGCAGGGAAATGTCAATTCTTTATTGCCCATAAAGTAAAAGATGTTTAGCATCTATAGATCCAGGGTAGTACTTGCCAATAATATTCTCCAATCATTGTGACAGATAAAGATAACACCCACCACCAACACTGATGCATTTCCAAATGTGTCTTTAAGATGGCAGTACCAACACTGATTGAGGACCCCTGATTTAGAAGCAGAGGGAAAAAAAACATGTGAATAGGCAGGGCGAGGTGTCTCAAGCCTGTAATCCCAGCACTTTGGGAGGCCGAGACGGGCGGATCACGAGGTCAGGAGATCGAGACCATCCTGGCTAACACGGTGAAACCCCGTCTCTACTAAAAAATACAAAAAACTAGCCGGGCGAGGTGGCGGGCGCCTGTAGTCCCAGCTACTTGGGAGGCTGAGGCAGGAGAATGGCGTGAACCCGGGAGGCGGAGCTTGCAGTGAGCCGAGATCACACCACTGCACTACAGCCTAAGCGACAGAGCGAGACTCCGTCTCAAAAAAAAAAAAAAAAAGTGAATAATTAATTTAAAAACTAGGTGATAGGAAGAGGTAGAGAATATACTTATTTTGACAATTTAATACAGGATTTATAATGTTTACATTGTTCAGGAATGAAAGACATATGGGACTTGTCTTTCTACAGCTCAGCTACAGGGCTTCTGTATCCTCTATACACACATATATACATTGATGAGAAACCCCAGCAAGTCAGGGAGGGGCTTTTAGAAACTTCCAGAAGGTACTGGCCCACCCAGGAACATGTGAGTTAACACTTTGCTATTGGTGTTAGTGAAAAACTATAAGCTTTAGGAGAAGCTCCATACCCTGCCACTTCCAACATGAGGCAGTTTTCATTTTTGTGGAAGCAATAGTAGATTACAGATAGATAAACCTAAGATAATAGAAGTGGCCCTTTACACTGGCTACAGAGATACAGAGTTGAGGTGCTGGAGAGGTGTGATAAATTACCGTTTATAACCTCAAGCTGATGGGAACAGGCCTAAGTGAGGAAGCTAATGGCCTCTAGACTTCATACCCATGAATACCCCAGTAGCTATTAGTCCAGGAAACCTGGACTAATAGTCCTGTTAACCGGTGATCCAACTGACCCCACTTAGACTAGACTGGAGAACATTATCTCTTTGGGCCACATACTGCCCATTTGGAGAAGGGTAGAAAAGATGCCAAAAATCTGAGAGACTGAACTTTTTTTTCCCCAAAAGACTATGCATTACCTAAAGGAAATATTTAAATTATTGGATTAGATTATATTTATTTAATTACACTAAAAAAGTAGGATTTACCTGGTACCTAGGGTGAAGAAATTTATAAGAAATAGCTGATCAATTGGAGGTAAAATTAATCACATTTTTTCTGCCTGCCTAACAATATGTAAATATTCATATGTTCACCTCTGTCTCTCTGTCTCTCTCTCTCCGTGTGTGTGTGTGTGTGCGCGTGTGCATATCTACATAAGATATATTAGATGCAAGAAACATTTTGTTGAAACCATGCAAAGAAAAACATGCAAGTCTTATACATCTTTCTTTCATTCCTGAATGAAGTAAACATTATAAATCCTATACTTAAATTGTCAAAATAAGTATATTCTCTATAACAATAGTTTTCAAAGTGTGCTCTATAGACCATGGGGTTTGATTAGTCCCTGTGAGGGGTCTCTGATGTTAAGAAAATTTTTTTTTATTTTATTCTAAACAATATTTGTGTTTTTCACTGAGTCTGTTTTCACTGATGATGAAAATCAATGATTGGTACAACTGCTTGTGTTTTAGCACACCTCAAAGCAGTGGCACAAAACTATACTGGTTGCCACTCTGTTCTTCACATACTTTCAGAGAATAAAATTCCAGTTTCACTTAACAATATTAACAATGAACAATAAGAAAAATAAATTTTATTCATTTCATAATAGAATACATGTCTTTTTAATGTTTTATTTGACTAAATTGGAAGTACACTGGAGGCCTTCTGCAGTATATCTCAGTAACATGCGTATCTCCCGACAAAGCATTAGTGTGGCTGTTTCGGGTTGCAGAATGAGCTAGCCACTGTTTTCATGGATCACCATTTTCACTTGGAAAAAAAAAAAGGCTGATAGATGAACTACGGTTATTCAGAGGTTTATAATAATTTCATAAAAATGAATGCATAGAACCTGTCACTGTCAAGGAAACCTAACAATTTTTTTTGCTGATGATGAAATTTGAGCTTCCAAGTGAAAATTCGAATTTTGGAAAACACATTTGTACTACCATACGCTTGATAACTTCCAAATCATTAAAAAATTATCCGATTAAATTGGTGGTAACATTAACAAAAGTGATTGTTTTGTTGTTGTTTAGTAAAATATGTCACTTTGGGAAGGTCTGCATATCTAAGAAACAACCATTTTCCAAGTGACTAGTGCATGACATAACAAAATCATGTATAGATTCAAAAGAAATCACTCCAAGGACAGGATAGATGATGGATTTTAATGTAACTGGGTATGAGAAATTCATTGATACAGTTTCAGACTTCATATTGTAACTAATCTGTCAGGTTCTGGAGTAGTATCAAAGACAAATTTATATAAAATATATGCCAAAGTTATTAAAATACCCTCTATTTTTTAACTGTATGTCTGTGTGACGCTGGTTTTCTGCATAAGATTCAACCAAAATACCAAGTTGCAACAGCTTGAATACAGAAGCAGACATTAAGTCAAATATGAAAGAGATATGAAAAATTGTAAAACAACGTCACTCTTCTCACTAATTAAGGGGAGACAAACACATTTATTTTCAAAAATGTGTTCTTCTTTACAGGTATCATGTTTGTTACTATTATTTTTAAATAATTTAATAAATGAATATTTTTATTTTTTCTGTTTTAATTTGAATATGGTTAATATTAAGATATAACTCACATGAATAAAACCTGTTTGGGGCCCTCAATAATTTTTAAGGGGGTAAAGGGGTCCCAATGCTGCTGCTTCCTATGACAGCCATAATTTCAAAACCTAAAGCCATGAGAACAAATTTTTTAGTAGAGTAGAAGTTCTATACTTCTTTCTTTCATTCCTGAACAATGTAAACATTATAAATCCTATACTTACATTGTCAAAATAAGTATATTCTCTATAACAACAGTTTTCAAAGTGTGCTCTATAGACCCTGGGGTTCGATTAGACCCTTTGAGGGGTCTTTGATGTTAAGAAAATGGTTGTTTTCATCCAGTTTTTCTTCTATAAGAAAGTGATGTCTATCACTTTATTGGAGAGAGGCTCACTTACTTTAGGAGTCTTCTTGCTCCAGGGACAAGTGCTGATTCAAATATGATTCAAAAATGATGAAAGTGGATCATAATTTCACAAGCAAACGTGGCTTCTATGTCACGCAATGCTTGCCCATGCTGACATTGACAGAGGTCACAGGCTGCTTTCTCATGGTCTTATCCAAGCACATTTATGCTCAAATATACCCAAATTTGCTTTTTGTTTTACATCTAGTCATCAATAAATAGTTTACAAACAGCTACATTGCCAGCTATTAACACGTTATTAATGGAAAAAAAGTGAAGCAGGCCAAAAGTTAACCATTTTCAAATAGGAAGTGTTTTTTTCTTACTTATGCTTAAAATTGTTTTGATACTTTCCTATTTATTAAACAATATTAAGTGATAAAACACAATTTTGGTATACCTATATCTATAGTTTTTGAGACAGAGTCTTGCTCTTCGCCCAGGCAGTAGTGCAGTGGTGCAATCATGGCTCACTGCTGCCTTGACCTCCCTGGGTTCAAGTGATCCTCCAGCCTCAGGTTCCTGAGTAGCTGGGACTACAGGCACATGCCACCATGCCTGGCTAGGTAATTTTTTAAATTGTTTTTAGAGACAGGGTTTTACCACGTTGTCCAGGCTAGTCTTGAACTCCTAAGCTCAAGCGATCCACCCACCTCAGCCTCTCAAACTGCTAGGATTACAGGTGTGAGCCACTCCACCTGGCAATGTCTTGATTTTTAAAAATCAAATTAAAATACTTGCTCTCCACATACATATAAACACATACTCAAAATTTCCATTTGTTTACTCAGTAATTATCTTTTCTTGATTTTTCATAAGCTTCTGCTATTAAAAATAAGACATATGGGGCCCAGAGTCAACATAAATATTGAACCTATGACTACGTTGATGATTTCTTAAATTTATTTTAAAAGTCTTATGTATTTTATTTCTATTTTTTACAAATTTTTAAATTGAGATTTATTTCCTTTTTTTAAATTATAAGTATAAAATGATATTTCTCGTTGTCACCTTAAGAATAAAACATTCCCTTGTACTAAAATGGATAAATTTGACCTTATAGCAATCAAACCAAAAAGCAGGCCTATGACAAATTTACTATGTTTTGACTTCCCTCTGGATTCTCATTTGGTTTAGATTTCCGGGAAATCTGTTTGTGGGAGAACTGTGAGGCTGAGTCTATAACTGAGATGTCAATCAGATGCAGTGGTGTAAAGGAGAAGCCATATGGCTCATTGCTACTCTTCATGTTGCAAGAATGACAAATTTGTATGTTCAGTTGCCATCAATATAATTACACGGTGTAGAGAAAATATATTCTGGAATACATGCACTGATTCTGGGCTCTTTTTTAAAACAACAAAACAAGATTCATGTGTACATTCCTGTTTTTTTTTTTTTTTACCAAAGAGAAAACTGTAAGAAAGTAGAACATGCTGCTAAGTTTAAAAAGCACTGACTTGGGAGTTAAAACAGAATTGAGGTTATCCCACTTGTGTGCAATGATTTAATATGTACAATATTTACATTAGTGTTCTATGTGCTTAAACTGAGATTGGAATAATATGTATTCTATAGTTTCACAATCCATTTAACAAAAATATTTCGGCACAGATTTTAGCATATGTGTCCTAAAAAGTTACTTCATGTTTTTTTCTTTTATTAGATTACGTTTAAAATGGTATGAGGATGCTATTTAAAAGGACTACACCATATAATTAAGAACCATTTTGCAAAGAAAAATTGCCTTTCTCCTTGCTTATCTTTACTATTTTCCTTACATTGTCAATGATTGCTCATTACTTTTCTTGCATAGAGTAGGAAAATGTAATCAACCAAACTAGTACTCATTATAAACTGCAATATTAGTTTTTCATATGTGTGTGTTGAATGTGTATATTCATATGTATTGTATATGTGATATACTATACTTTATACACGTATTATATCTGTGTATTCCCATAACTACCCCCTGAATATTGTAAAAGTACATGTCCATAAATATTTACTGAGTGATACACTTCTCATAGGGAAAACCAAGGAAAATTAACATTAAAAACCTTCTGGGATGGGCGTGGTGGCTCACAACTGTAATCCCAGCACTTTGGGAAGCCAAGGCAGGCAGATCATGAGGTCAGGAGTTCGAAACCAGCCTGGCCAACATAGTGAAACCCTGTCTCTACTAAAAAATACAAAAAATTAGCCAGGCATGGTGGCGGGCACCTGTAATCCCAGCTACTCAGGAGTGGAATCATTTGAACTCAGGAGGCAGAGGTTGCAGTGAGCTGAGATCACGCCATTGCACTCCAGCCTGGGCGACAAGAGTGAAACTCCATCTCAAAACAACAATAACAAAAACCTCATAACAGTATGGAGCGCAAAGATTACCTTTCTTCCAATTACAAGACGAAGTTCTCAAGTTTACTGAGTTCCTTAATAACGAAGGAAAGTACTAAATAGAATAAGGAATAAATCTAAAGGCAATTTTGCTTCTAGTATTAATAAATCATATACACTCAAATGAGAGGCACAGTTTTTAATGGTTCCATTTGACTCAACCTTTCTCTATCAAAATAACGGAATTTGATAGAGTTGAGTAAAAAGTATTTAATTGGAATTTTCAACTTCAATACTGAGTTCACATAACAGCTCCCAGAACATGATGAGCAGAGAACTTGAGATGCTTTTGCTCCACTGCTTCTGAATCTTGTTTATAAAAGCTTAATTTCAACATAATTATAAAAATTAATCTGGTGAACAATAAGTATCCTGAGTCTATGCATTTTTTGATAATTCAAGAAAAATTCAACATGCCTTTGGCATATAGTAGTGACAAAGTGAAAAATCATTTAATGATCAATCTGATTGTCTATCTCTTTTGAAGAATGATTATTTTTAAAAATTGAATTATTTAAATGTGAAATCACAGTCATATGTTGGTTATTGCTGATAAGTAGAGTCATTTCTTAATTATTTGGAGCATATAATAGAAATGTTCCTTTCTCAAAATTATTTGCAAAGAAGAGTGGAAAATGTCTAACAGTGATTTCTCGTCATCACATTATTTTTATATCAATGCCCTTCATTGAATAAAGGCTTTGAGTCAAACAAACGTGTTCAAATCTATATCTACTATCTGTTTGACACTTGGAAAATTATTTTAACACTCTGATCCTGGTTTCTCATCTGGAAAACCAAAATCATAATATTACCTTCATTGTTGGGTTATGTAAAATATAAAAGAAATGAGATAATGTTTGTAAAATTCTTAACATAATGCCTATCATCTCACAGGTTAGGCATCTTGCAGTTAGGTACTTGGGGGTAGCGGGAAGTATAAAAATATTCCTGAAACATAACAATAACAAAAGTGATAAGAATGACACTGCAGTATACGTTTTACATGGATTATCTCATTTAATTTTAAAACAATAACATAAAGTACTATTGTTATCCCCATTTTACAGATTAGGAAAATGAGACTTACAGGGTTTAAGAAACTTGTTAAGGTCACGCAGCCCATAGAAGGCAGAACAAGGATGAAATACATAAAGACAACAGCTATTATTATCATATTATTATCCTCACCATCACCGTCATCAACCCATCATGCTATCTCTGTAGCAGACTAGGCTATAAAAATGATTTCTTGGGTACTTCCAAAGATAATTGCCTTCCCTTGGAAGAAATCCAGAACAAGCCCACATTAAGCTAAATTCTGCATTAGAGTGGGCTGTCATAGAGTTGGAAGGATTTATTCCAAGCGCCTAGAAGGCACATGAAAGATGAATAGATAGAATTTGTCAGATTTTCTTTTACCTTTAAACATATCCCAGTGCAATGAAGGAAAAAATGATAAAGTCATTTTGTTCACACACAAAGACATTTTTAAACATCATCACAATTGGTACATCTATCTGGTTGTCAGTTCCTGAGAAATCAAAGACAGAGCCAAAGATACGCATACCTCACACAAAACATTGTCTGCATTGTTGATGAATGATAAAAATTAAATGAATTTAGTGTAAATGTATGAAACTACAGTGAGGGAATTAAAAATGAAAATCTAGATTTTACTTAAGTTGAATTTTATAAAGCTGTTTATTCAAGATTATTCACTCATTATATTTCCCATGTCTATCTAATTATTAAAAAAGGTTGTGATATTTTGGATATAAATTAATAATGAATTTACATTTTCCTAAAAAATTTTAATGGCTTATGATCATATTTGTGTAATTGTTTTAAACATTCATATTAGAGATAAGCATTAATGATTTCACAGAAATATTATAATGTATTATTCAAAAGTATCACAGTTAAACAGAATATGATATTAACATAAATATTCTCATGAATTCTTCAAAACCTAAATGAAGTGTTACATATTTTTAACAGTAGGATTTTCTAATAAACTTAAAATGACTTTTAACTTTTATTTTCATAACTGTTATTGAGTTAGACGTTTAAAGTATGCCATGATTTTTCTTTTGATCTTATTTGTAACTTTTAAGAATATACACTGTTCATTAATAAACTTTAAAATACTCATAAAAATGGAAAGAATTAAAAATACTAGTCGCTGGAGATTCCATATTCAAGTCGATATGTGTAGAATTGATAGATGAAGCCAGAAGCAAGTAGAGTATTTCATAACAAGAATCTTAACGGAAAATCACTCGAATATAACATCTGATGACTAGGGAATATACCCAAAGTCTTTAGACTGTCGGGTTTTTACATTGCAGTACTGAGCAACCTCCCACATGACAATCACATTCCTCCCATGCTATGTAGAAATGAAATGGAAAGCATGACCTCACCACCTCCAACTACTTATCAGCAGTTCTCCTTTGACATACCTCAGGTTATACCTCAGGTCAGGATTAGGGCTAAAAGAAGTAGCCTTGAAGTGGACATATTTCCCTTCTTATTCTATGGTATGCTCTTCCTTGGAGTCTCTTACTAAAATCTGGGCCATTAAGGAAGGAAAATCAACAGACTTAAGGGAAAGGCACAGAGCACAGGTGGGAATTTGTATTACTCCAGACTCTATATTTTAAAAAGGGGTCATTTATATTTATATACTCCATGTTGACTAATCATCCCTCTAGTTATGATTGCCTTGATTAGTGTCAATTTCTATAACTAAAATCAATGCCCAATTGAAACATTTAGGCTGTTAGCAGTTGAGACAGAGTCAGGAGTCAGAAAGGACCTGTTTCAAGCCTTTCACATACCCCTTCACATATTCACTATGTAAGGTAGAAAGTTACTTTCTTAGTGCCTATGAGCATCCAAGTTGAAATCCACAACTAAGGATTACAGTGCTTACATCATAGGATCATTGTGAGAAGTCAGACGTGTAGCAGAGAGCCTGACTCTTAAGGAGAGGTTATTATAACATTCTACAGGACAACATTCATCACAACTGAGGTTCAGTGGCTTAGTGGCAGGGGAGGAGACCTGGAAGCCTCAGTCATCTTTCACTAACCTCTGGTTACCTGACCAAGATCTCTCTCCTCACCTAAAGCTGTCATTCTCCTTTGAACGCTTTCCTCTTTCCTCACCATAATCTGTAAAGCTAGTATAGACTTTTATTGTTAATCATGGTATGAATACGGCTTAACAGAACTATGGCCTTTTGCTTTTTTTCAATACCTAAATAATCTCTAATTGAGGTGTTGGAGGAGTTTTCTCGCTGTGCAGGGGAAAGCTCCATTATATTAAAAAATAATAACAATACAGTACCTATACAGAATGATGAACTATTGACTGGGATAAATCTAGCATCTCTGTATTTACTGTAGGGAAGAGTTCTTTATGGAGAGAAGTTAACCAAATGTATGGCTGTCAAAAGAACCATGCTTGTAAATATTATAGTTTAAAAAAGTTTATTGAAGTCCCCCATTTATTCTCAGAGGATTACTATAAGCTCCACAACAACAGAGATCTTGTCTGTTCTTCACTGATATATCACAAGTGCACTGAATAGTGTCAGTATATAGTGAAAGCTCAGTAAACTTTTGTTGAAAGAGTGATGAAAATACCTAATTAAACTCCTGTCCTTCATTAGAAACTTGCAAAGAAAATAAAAGCAACCACACTGATTTATCAACCAAAAAAATAATGTTTCTAGCATTTTGTTTACGAAGACAGCCTCTGACATGTAGTCCTGGGTTTGATTTGAACTGTGTGGCCCTTTGTAAATCACTTAATTTCCCTGTGCCTCACTTTTCCTTTCTGTAAAATGTGTATATGCTACCTCATAGTGTTGTCATTATGATTAAATAAGGTACTGCATGAATAAAGAGCCTACAAATTTCCTGGCATAAAGTAAGCACCCATTAAATGTTGGGTGTTTTTATTAAAACTTGAAATTTCACTGAGGAAGGCACTAAGACCCTCGAAGTAAATGATAGCTAGACATCCCACAGCCAGTTGGCAAAGTTAGAACTAAACAGTAACGTTTCTGTCCAATCTGTGAAAAAGCTTATTCTGCCACATCAGGCTGCCTGCTTATGTCTTTATATATACTACCTAATATGTGTGTGTGTGTGTATACTTTCTAATATATACTTATGTATGTAAGTGTATACGTAATATATGCTTTCCAATATGTATTCTGTATATACATGCTAGAAAACAACAAAGATGAGTGTGGTTCACGCTCTCTGGCAAAGACTGGAAAAATGCATGATTCTGAGATGCCTGCTGAAAATGAGAAAACCTTGAACCATGCCAAATAAAGCAGTTAATATAACTGCCCTAACCTCAAGTTTAGCACACTGATCAAGTTGGAAATTTTGTTCTGGAACATTTGCAAAGGCACAGATCCAGGGAAACGAGAATCAAATGCAGTAATTCTGCAAGTGTATTCAGGATGAATGTAATATTCAGTGTCACCAGGCACCTCACTCCCCCCGCCCCCACCCCCGCCGTCTCACCTCCCTCCCTTAGATCCTGCCACTCCCCTCTGCTGGTGCTGGAAGCACTGGGCGGGCTGCTCTCCGGGCTACAGCGGGCGGGGCGGACGCGCTTAGCCTAAGCCCAGGGTCCAGGAGCCCAGAGGGAGGTGGAGGCAAGGCGAGGCAGCAGGCGCTGAGTAGAGCTCAGTTGGAGCACAGTTTCCCTCCTGGACGGGTCGAGTCAGACCTCACGTGTAGACCAAGAGGATCAAAGGAAGGGTACGTTACCTGCGGCGCCGGTTGTGCGCAGATCAGATGTGCCAGGAGCTGCAGGTGAGTCACTTGCTCTTCCCTCCCGCCCCCACCTCCTCGCTCCGAGTCCAACAGGTTGGATGGAGCGTAGCTTCCAGCGGCCCGGTGGGTTCACTTCTAGTCTCACCTGGGCGCTGGCCTCGGCTTCTCCCTTTACCGAGGGAGGCCGTCGTTACTATTTAAATTCCTGCCCCAGCCCACGCTTGTTCTATTCCTTGCCTTTTTGCCTTTCCTTCTAAAATGAGAGCTCCGCTGTGCTCAGAACACCTGCTCTCCGGGAAACTTGTAGGGACAGAAATGGCTAAAAGGAAGGGTGCCTCAACAAAGTGCCTCAACACGAGGTGTACACTCGACAGGGTGGGAACTGACAGTGACATTCCTAGTTCTTAGTGACCCAATGGGGCTTCAATAAAAAGTCATCATTAATTATTCTTGTTTCTTAACCAGGAGGTCAAAACCTAAGGGAGACAGGAGAAGAAAATGGAGCGTCAGTGATCATCAGACTAGAATGAGAGTGAATTGGGAGAAAATGGTGCGGACCCCTCACCCAGAGCACCCTCCCCCACCTGCTCACATCCCCAGCGAACACCCCCGGGGAGGCCTATGAGGCAGCAGTAAAAGAAGAGGGAGGAATATAAAGTCTCAAGTTGGAAGGGACCCGGTTACCACTTCCTTTGCTTTCTGAACTTTTTGTTTTGGTCTCCTGCGGGCAGGAGTGAGTCTCGCCATCCTCCTTGCTTGCTTGCTTGCATTCAGCTAAGAGTCATCTTCTCTCTTCTTCCTCCTCCTCCGCCCCACATCTCCCTCCTTCCTCCCTTCCCCAACCCCTCCACCCACCAAGTAGCGAGTCATTCAATCTGTACACCTCCTGGGCTGGGAATCGCAATTGCGAAGTTGGGAGGCGGGGTGACGGCGTTTGAGAAGGGCCAGGGCGACCGGCAGTGTGCACAGGGACTGTGTCGGGCTTGGACCTCACCTGATCCTTTCTCTTAGAGCGACCCTTCCTCTGCTCCCAGTCTCCTCTCTCTGCCACTTGTGCGCTGCTTCCGCGCACTCGCGGCTCCCTAGCGGCAGGAGGAGGAAGGAGCACAGCGGGTGGAGAGAGTGCGCCAGGGAGAGGTAACCCCTTCGGGAGCCCGGGGAATCCCGGTCGCCACCAGGGGCAGTGCCACCGCCCTCGCGGGAGCAACGCTTCCGGCGTGTCCCCAACTTTGTGGCGCCCTCAGGCCGCGGCGACTGGGATAGAGATGCCTTCCAGCGGCAGAGCGCTGCTGGACTCGCCGCTGGACAGCGGCTCCCTGACCTCCCTGGACTCTAGTGTCTTCTGCAGCGAGGGTGAAGGGGAGCCCTTGGCGCTCGGGGACTGCTTCACGGTCAATGTGGGCGGCAGCCGCTTCGTGCTCTCGCAGCAGGCGCTGTCCTGCTTCCCGCACACGCGCCTTGGCAAGCTGGCCGTGGTGGTGGCTTCCTACCGCCGCCCTGGGGCCCTGGCCGCTGTGCCCAGCCCTCTGGAGCTTTGCGACGATGCCAACCCCGTGGACAACGAGTACTTCTTCGACCGCAGCTCGCAGGCGTTCCGCTATGTCCTGCACTACTACCGCACCGGCCGCCTGCATGTCATGGAGCAGCTGTGCGCGCTCTCCTTCCTGCAGGAGATCCAGTACTGGGGCATCGATGAGCTCAGCATCGATTCCTGCTGCAGGGACAGGTACCCCGGAGGCACGCGGCGGCTGGGCGGGGAGGCGGGCGCGGCAGAGAAAGAGAGGAAGGCACAGGTAGATTTGAGGCTTTACATAAGCTTCACTGGAGCCAGGCCTAGCAATAAGGTGTGGCCACTTCTGGGTTGACAGGTGGGGTGGAGGTGGGGGACTGGAAGGCGTCATGGCCAACTTTTGAATAGAACTTTTTGAATCTCTTTGTTCCCTTTTTTGAGTATGCTAATTTAACGTATAAGGCAAGGGACTTCAGGCCCACAATAAATATTTAGTGACTGAATAAATGAATCAGAAAAGCCATGGTCCAAAAGATGCATGCATAGGGATAAAAGATTTGGCACGCAGCATTATCATTTATCAAACCTAGAACACTGACTGTAAAACTTGAATGGAGAATTGTTTTAAATATAGAAGATAAAAGGTTGGTCCCTTGATTGAAAGATTGTGGAACTCTGAGGTTATCTTGCTATTATTACCATTTCTTCATGAATACATTTCCTTTACACACACAAAAAAGTTCCATCTGCCAAACATCTGTTCTTGTTACCAGAAAATGGGTAATAAAATGTATTAATCCAAAGTAGCTTTGCTATGTATAAACTTCTACTAAGAAAGTGTCATTTTAAAAATTATAATCCAGGCCGGTGGTGGTGGCTCACGCCTGTGATCCCAGCACTTTGGGAGGCCGAGGCGGGTGGATCAGTTGAGGCGAAGACTTCGATACCCCCCACTCCCAGGCAACATGGTGAAACCCCGTCTGTACTAAAAATACAAAAATTACCCGGGGTGGTGGCACACACCTGTAATCCCAGCTACTCAGGAGGCTAGGGCAGGAGAATCGCTTGAACCTGGGAAGTGGAGGCTACAGTGAGCTGAGATCACTCCACAGCACTCCAGCCTGGGCCACAGAGCGAGATTCCATCTCAAATAAAAGAAAAGAAAAGAAAAGAAAAGAAAAGAGAAAGAAAAAAGAAAAAATAATCATAATCCTAAGGGAGAAATTCTGAATACTATGGATAAGACACAACCTAACTAAAATATGAATAGACATTTTTCTCCATTTCGTTGAATGAAAAGTCTGACCTCCCTGCCATGTTTAATTATCTTATACTTCTGTATTTTAATAAAGTTTGACTAATCACCAATTGTTTTCTCTACAAGATACTTCAGAAGAAAAGAGCTGAGTGAAACTTTAGACTTCAAGAAGGACACAGAAGACCAGGAAAGTCAACATGAGAGTGAACAGGACTTCTCCCAAGGACCTTGTCCCACTGTTCGCCAGAAGCTCTGGAATATCCTGGAGAAACCTGGATCTTCCACAGCTGCCCGTATCTTTGGGGTCATCTCTATTATCTTCGTGGTGGTGTCCATCATTAACATGGCCCTGATGTCAGCTGAGTTAAGCTGGCTGGACCTGCAGCTGCTGGAAATCCTGGAGTATGTGTGCATTAGCTGGTTCACCGGGGAATTTGTCCTCCGCTTCCTGTGTGTGCGGGACAGGTGTCGCTTCCTAAGAAAGGTGCCGAACATCATAGACCTCCTTGCCATCTTGCCCTTCTACATCACTCTTCTGGTAGAGAGCCTAAGTGGGAGCCAGACCACGCAGGAGCTGGAGAACGTTGGGCGCATTGTCCAGGTTTTGAGGCTGCTCAGAGCTCTGCGCATGCTAAAGCTGGGCAGACATTCCACAGGTATTCAGATTTCATTGATGACTTTTAATTTGCATTGCATGTCAGCATTCGTTATTTGACCACAGTACAAGGAAAGTAACGCTGAACTGATATTCAAAATTACCGACTCCCATACTTTACCCGATCATGACCTCTAAGGAGATACTGGGAAGATAAAACCTTGAAGTTGTTATCACAGGTGTAGAAAAGTGAGCTCTCACTTACCTCCTCTCCATAAGAGAAATATTGAGAGAAAATTTGACCATTTGCTAACCTCAGTTTATTTGAAACCATTGCCCAGAAGATTTACAAAAATTAAAGGCACTCTGCCTCTTCAAGATTCTAGACAAAACAGGCCTAAATGACACATAAAAAGATACACATAAATTATATATGATATATAGGGACATAAACCAATTTCTCTTCAGTATCCAAGAAGGGCTTGCCACATATACTCCTTGGCAGAAGGGAAAGTCAGCCCTTCAGAGCATTCTCTGGCCATGCAGAAAGGGAAATGACTAGGCGAAGGTGGTCTTTCCAAAATTTTCGAAGAAGCAATGAAAATATTTTGCTTTGGGAGAAAGCAAAATGAACTAATTAAATGCTTTATCTAGTATCTGAAGGTTTTCTTGTCCCTAACCTGGGATGTATGAGAGAGGGGAATACAGAAATCCCTTAGTTTTTTGTGTGTCATAGAGCCTTTGAAAATACAATTAAGATTTTCCTAGAAAAGTCTCCATATAATACACACACAAACACATAAGGTACGTGAAAATTATAATCAATATCAGTGAAAATCACAGGAACTGATTAAAAATGATTCTTGCATCCCCAACAGTAGTAGTTATCAGTGGCTGGCCCTGCAACTGTCAGATGTTTTGGAGTACATGAGTTTTCTTGTGACATACCTTAATGAAAACAAGAATCCCCAGACAAGCTTGTTGAAATACAGCTTCTGGCTCCAACCCCCAGAAAGCTTGAGGCCGGATCTAGGAGCACACATTTTATAAATAATAAGTTCACCAATGACTTTGATGTAGGTGGTTCTTGGACAAAACCTTAAGAAACACTGAAGTATGATATCATATTAATTTTATATATGTTGACACAAATACATATTAGCACAAACAAATTGACTACAGATTACTATCCCTATTTTATTTCCCTAGATATGTGCCCTGACTGACCACCTAAAAAAGGTTGATGGTAGTTGTCCTTCTAATAAATGTTGAGTGAAATTAACTTCTGATATGTTTTTCTTCAACATTTCTCTGGTAATTAGAACTTATTATAATATAATTTTGGTAGTGTATTTTCTTAGCTAGTCTCACATACCAGGAATTTGATAATGGGGTTTCAAAGAACTTTTACAAGTACCACTCTTTGTTTTCTGACACAGATAATGGGATGCTTTCTTCAAGTATTTATAAACTCTTCACAAGACTCAATTTAAAAACACCCAGTAAAGACTACATTTTTTTTCTAGAAGAAAGGAAAAGGAAAATAACAGTAATTTCCACAATGTCACCTCTTCAAAGATTTTCTCCATTCCAAAACATGTATAAAGTTTTAGTAAACCCTTAATTATTAAAAATATATGACTAGGATATTTGACAATTTTTGCCTCAACACTACACTTATTAAAATGTAAACATAGATGACCTATTTCCCCATGTATTAATTATAAATAAAAATTGAGGGGTGTTATAGAATAATGGGTTTTTGGCCAGACAACTAGGTTTAAATCATGGCTCTGTAGCTTTCTACTAGATAAGCTATCTTTTCATGCCTCAGCCTCCTCATCTGTATAATGGCATAACAATTACCTTGTCCCTCTTACATCCTTTCTTTTGAGGATTCTCTGAGTTAATAGAGATAACATGCTAGAAATTCCACCCACTTTGTTTTCCTTTACAAAATTGTTTCGAACATTTGCTTTAAATTAAAACAGTGTTCCCAGACAAATGCTATGCATCTCCTCATGTGTTGTGAATTTATTTAAGGAACATAATTCCATGTAGACACATCAAGGCCAGTTCTTTATAAAGGTAAATATATTATAAGGTATTCTGAAAGATATTCTTTTGAAGTTAAACTTCAAACTATTCAATGATCTTTAAAAATAGCTGGTTAATAATTCAAGAATATCTCAAACTTTGAAGAGCAAGATTCAAAACCATAAGAGTATGATTAGTATGTTAATGCATTTGAAATAGTTTCTAGTGAGTGAATAAAAACAAAAAATGATACTAAGGGGTATTATTTTGGACTTCTGAGTCAATATCATTTTGACATCATGTTGATATAATTTCAAAATGTGGACAAACTTTATTAACCACCTCTCTAGTATTAGGGAATAAATCGTATGGTTCATTCAAAGCTTGGTTCCATAATGGGCTTTTCTTTCTTTCTTTCTTTTTTTTTGTTTTCTGAGACAGAGTCTTATTCTATTGCCCAGGCTGGATTTTAATGGCGTGATCTCGGCTCATGGCAAACTTCGCCTCACGGGTTCAAGTTATTTTCCAGTCTCAGTCTCCCAAGTAACTAGGATTACAGGCGCACACTATCACAACGGGCTGATTTTTGTACTTTTAGTAGGGGTTTCACCATGTTGGCCAGGCTGGTCTCAAACTCCTGACCTCGTGATCTGCCTGCCTCAGCCTCCCAAAGTGCTGGGATTATAGGTGTGAGCCACCACTCCAGCTCATAAGGGGCTCTTACTCCCCTTAGGACCTAGTGTCTTCAGAGACAGAATTGGACTATGGAGGGTTTGTCTCCCTGGGGTTTAATAAATCCTCAGATCTAGGAATGGAAAAGCAGCCAATGCTTCATAATGAGTAAATTCTCTAGTGGTTCCATTTTCCATATCTTTGTGCAATGGAGGAATATTCTGTATTCAGGTCTGTTATTATAGGAAAGCAGAAATTTTATGTACTCAAGGGAGATAATTTCCTATAGCTTTGGTATTAAGGACTAGGGTTTCAGTGGGTGTCTTGGGAGTTCAGACCTCCTCCTGATATACCACTGAGAATGTCCCCTGAATATACATGTGATGTTCTCATGTCAAGTTTATCACCAATGCCTAACTTCCTTCTGCTGCTTCACTTTGTTGCTATGGTGCCCATTGTTTACTTTTTCTGGCTTTCGGGTAATCAGGTTCCTGATTGTGTTAAACTTCACAAGGAAGGTGAGAAAAACAGACATACAAAATACAAGACACCATAAAATTGGCATTAGAAACAAGTGCTAAAATGATGCATTGAAATGCAGATGTGACCAAATGAGCCCTCCACATACAACACCGCAAAGGCCTCTTATTGTGCAGACTAAAGTACAAAACTCCTATCATACCACCCCTGCCTGCCTTCAGCCTTACTTCTCACCTTCTTTTTAATAGTAGAAGTTCAATAATTTTATAGATGGAGTAATGAATCTAATTATATTTCTCTCTAGCCTTCTCAACTTGGTCCCATCAACTAGACTGTGAACTTCCTGAGCACAAGGATTATGATTTAATCAACTTTGCATCCCCAGAACATTGCCCAGTGCTGGGGACATTTAAGTGTGCAATGCAGTTTGTGGGTGGAGAGCAAGGAGGGAGAGGGGAGGGAAGGGCAGGAAGAGAGAGAAGAGGGATGCCAATGACTGACAGCATTTGTTCTATTGCAGGATTACGCTCCCTTGGGATGACAATCACCCAGTGTTATGAAGAAGTTGGCCTACTGCTCCTATTTCTATCCGTGGGAATCTCTATATTTTCAACTGTAGAATACTTTGCTGAGCAAAGCATTCCTGACACAACCTTCACAAGTGTCCCTTGCGCATGGTGGTGGGCCACCACCTCTATGACTACCGTGGGATATGGGGACATTAGACCAGACACCACCACAGGCAAAATCGTGGCCTTCATGTGTATATTATCAGGAATTCTTGTCTTGGCCTTGCCTATTGCTATTATTAATGATCGCTTCTCTGCTTGCTACTTCACCTTGAAACTCAAGGAAGCAGCTGTTAGACAGCGTGAAGCCCTGAAGAAGCTTACCAAGAATATAGCCACTGACTCATATATCAGTGTTAACTTGAGAGATGTCTATGCCCGGAGTATCATGGAGATGCTTCGACTGAAAGGCAGAGAAAGAGCAAGTACCAGGAGCAGCGGGGGAGATGATTTCTGGTTTTGAATTAATTTTCAATTTATTTACAAAAGCTATGTACAATTTACTAAAATGATAAAGCAGTGATGTGGATTTCTGTATTCTGATGATGAGTCTCTTCGGAGTACTGCTCATCTTAATTAATTTTTGCTGATACATTGCTTCGTCTACTAGAACATTCCACATCACCTATAACAACTGCACAGTGTTCTGACACATCTGAGTATCCAAAATAGCCAATTAACACAATCAAATACAACTGGGCCAATATAAACATGTTTGAATTGTCAAATAGAAAATAATGTTATTGCAATACACACAAAAAGTTAAAGATTTTATGTATCGCTAATAGTAGAAGTTTTCTGCACCACTAATTTTTTAAAAATGGAAGTTAAACTACATAGCCCAGAGAAAGATAAGTAAATATTTAAGAACATATTGAACAACTTTGCTGTTTAAAGATATTATCCAAGTACATAAATTATTCCTTTCTCTATCAATTAAGGCTATTAAATATAATAATTAGCTTTACAAGAGGAAACCCTTATTTGATGGGCAGAGATTGTATCCCTACCTTCTTTTTCGTGTAAACCACTGGTCACAAATGAACTGATCTCTGTATCCCATTATTACTATAAGAGATGGGAATCTCAAAACTGCTTAGATTGCAGTACATGAGTCTGCACAAAAACTTCAACAATTGCACATCTTCATTCTCCCAACTGAGTGTAATATGTGGAGCATAAAACAGCATATTTCTTAGTACTTCATGAATATCAGATGGTCTTCAAATGTCTCTTTATGGATGTATTGTTCACGTTATGGCTTTAAAATAATGAATATATGAAAGTGAGGTAGTGAACATCCTAAATTTCTACACTGAAATTATTAAATAATCTTATTTCATAAAATGGGAAATATATGTTGAATGACATCACTGGATGAACTTGAAGATCTTTTATTTGTTAACAAAAAATATTATGGACAGCTTTCTGTCTGTTGGGGTAAATAGCAAATGTTCAAACTTTGCAGGCATTTTGACATTCATGATAATAATACAATTCCTAGACATTGTGTTATATAATTAAAGCCAAAACCTCTAAAGCTAAGAACTAGCTCATGATTCCCATTATTTTAGTAAATGAGATTCTAAAACCTAAGAATAACAAGGAATGCATCACTTTCATACCTACATTTCCAATATAATAGAGCCCCCAAGGGAAAGAAAATTGGTTCTTGAGGAAAAAGAAAAAATCTTATCACTTCATATACAAAACACAGATAAGCATATTGAGTTTATCTGTGGTATTAACATTTCATGGGGGTGAGATATGAGGGAAAAAATGCCTAGAAGGCTCTTTGCCAGGGGTTCGTGGTGATAAGAAATAAACATTGAGAACTGCTTTAATATATAGCTATAACATATTTCATAAACTTTATTCAAGACATCCTATTATGCTATGCACTACCAAGAAAGAAAGATGCCAGTCAATTGTAAGATGCCATTAACTGTAAAATGCATCCGGATTTCAGATATGTAAAAATTTAAAATAAGCACCTTAAAATCAATGAAATATCGCATGTTCTACCTCCTGTTTTCTGGTATGCATGGTTAAGCTCTGAAAACATTTTCACTGATGGCATGAGTTTTAGATTGTGTGCTAAAGTACTTTAATTCATTTAACTTGTTTCCACTTCTCCTAAATATTAGAAAAGGTTCAGGAGATATAAATATTAATAAGATAAATATTTTCCTTCTTACACACATACATGGGTGCTAGAGTGTGGCACAGGGCCACTAGTCGTAGTATAAATCCCTTCCACAATCTGAAGGGGAAGTAGAAGTTAGACACAGAAGGTAACCTTACTCCAGCTTTTCTAGAACTTTCCCTAATAAGAATAGTTACTCTGATCCAGGACTGTGCTCTGTATTCATCATGTATTATGCCATTTTATCCTCAAAATATCCCTATTATATAATTACTATTCTTATACTCTTCAAAATACATATTTTATATATTTGTTAACTCAACAAATATTTATTAAGGATCTTTTGGTGTGCAAGGGACTAGGGAGTCTTTCTTAAACAAGACTAGGTCCTGTTTTCTTGTACTTAACATTCTATTCAAAGGTACGTGAGGGAAAGACAGAGAAACTGAAACATTAAAAGGTATAAACTTGCCTAAATTCACACCGGCTATAGACAGCAGAGCCAGGGCTGAACACCAATCTGCCTGACCCTGAAAACGACAATCCTAAAAGTCAAGTTGCAGATTTCATTCTTCCCACATAAGCTCTGCATAGAAATTTATTTTTTAGGCAGGCAAGCCAACTTCTTGTGCATGGAGAAGTTCAATATGCCTTAAGTAAAATATCAGCTTATTCTCAGAGGTGGAATGGTGCTTTTAAGTAAAGGCTGTGGTGACACCTTATAGTCATTATTAGATTAAAAAAATATTATCTTTAGAGTAAATAGTAGTTGGAAAAAAAATTAAAAACTATGTGTATACATATGTATATATGTTTTTATCACGGAGGATCCTAAACATCTTCTCTACAAATGTGCTGTTAGCTATATAAATGTTGTCAAGATGTAAGTATTCAGAAAGAAGTTTTAAAATGTCATTGCTTACTCAATTTTGCTGTTAAATAAAATATCAGTTTATTTATCCAATGAATTATATATAAGCAAACCAAATTTCATTTAAGTAAAAAAATCAAAGCAGGAACTCTGCCAATTTTATATCCCATTGTTTTAACACATTAAACACTTTTTAAACATCTAAGAATTATTGTTATGAAACAATAATTTTTAAAAATATAAAATAATTGAATTATTGTCTTTCTCTAAGCTATTTAGAGAATACTACTTTCTTTGTTTTGTTTTGGTTTTTTGAGACGGAGCCTCGCTCTGTGGCCCAGGCTGGAGTGCAGTGGTGCAATCTCGGCTCACTGCAAGCTCCGCCTCCTGGGTTCACGCCCTTCTCCTGCCTCAGCCTGCCAAGTAGCTGGGACTACAGGCGCCCGCCACCATGCCCGGCTAATTTTTTGTGTTTTTAGTAGAGACGGGGTTTCACCGTGTTAGCCACTTTCTTTGTTAATTTAACTGTTATTTTAAGTTCAGGGATATATGTGCACGTTTGTTATACAGGTAAATTTGTGTCATCAGAGTTTTTTTTGTATAGATTATTTCATAACCCAGGTATTAAACCTAGTACCCATTAGTTATTTTTCCTGATTCTCTCTCTCCTCCTAACCAGCACCCTCTGCTAGGCCCCAGTGTGTGTTGTTTCCCACTATGTGTTCATGTGTTCTCATTATTTAGTTCCCACTTATAAGTGAGAACATGTGGCATTTGGTTTTCTCTTCCTGCATTACGATAATAAGGATAATAGCTTCCAGCTCCATCCATGTCCCTGCAAATGACATGATCTCACTCTTTCATATGATATGGCTGGATAGTACTTCATGGTGTATACATACATTTTCTTTATCCAGTCTACAATTGATGGGCATTTAGGTTTATTCCATGTCTTTGCTACTGTGAATAGTGCTGCAATGAACATACATGTGCATGTATCTTTATAATTAAACAATTTATATTCCTTGGTTATATACCTATTAATGGGACTGCTGGATCCAATGGTATTTCTGTTTTTAGGTTTTTGAGGAATTGCCACACTCTCACATGGTTGAACTAATTTACACTCCCAGCAACAGTGTATAAGTGTTCCAGTGTCTCCACAAGTTCCCCAGCATCTGCTTTTTTTTTCTTTTGACTTTTTAATAATTGCCATTCTGACTAGTGTGAAATGGTATCTCATTGTGGTTTTGATTTGCGTTTCTCTAAGGATCAGTGATATTGAGGCTTTTTTCATATCATTGTTGGCTGGATGTATGTTTTCTTTTGAAAAGTGTCTGTTCATATCCTTTGCCCACTTTTTAATGGGTTTATTTGTTTTTTTCTTATAAATTTAAGTATCTTATAGATGCTGGAATATTAGACCTTTGTAGATGTATAGTTTGCAAATATTTTCCCCCAATCTGTAGGTTGTCTGTTCACTCTGCTGATAGGTTCCTTTGCTCTGACAAAGCTCTAGAGTTTAATTAGATCCCATTTGTCAATTTTTCCTTTCGTTGCAACCGTCTTTTGTGTCTTCATCACGAAATCTCTGCCTGTTAGAAAACACTACTTTCAAACATTTAAATGCATATGGGTAATGCTTGAGTACCTAAAAAAGCAATTTTAAGAAATTACTGATGTATCTCTATTAGGAGTGACATATTCATATTTTATTTTATGTGTATATTATTTATATAACGTACAAGAAATTGTTGCATTTATCATTTTAATGCAAAGTAGTATCAACTATAATGGATTAGATGCACAAATAACTGAGGTAGGAACCTCAGTTCTGTGTTTTAATGTGGAATTCTTATGCTTATTAAAATATTTTGATTAGCTGTTGCAGAAAATAGATATGCTGACCCAATTTATCTAAGCAAAACATTGTCACTGGATAAGCTTACTACTTTGAGAAATATTTTTATTGATACATTGTGTTAACAAGAAAAGTCTCTTCTTTTGAAATATTAGCCATTAATAACTGTCTTATGAATCCTTCAGTTCAGATCCAACAAGATACTGGATAACAGGCAAATGATGTGTTCTGATGATTTCCTTCATGACTTTTCTTTGCAAAGCATCACCACCCCAGAACTCTCTCCAAGCCATACTAATATAAGGAAGATAAATGTCAAACAGGGAGAGCTTTACTCACCAACAGGCAATTGCTCACATGGTACATTTTTCAGGATGATAGGAAAACCTGGATACTCACCATCCTTATGTTCTCACTGTGCTTATATTATATTATATTATATTATATTATATTATATTATATTATAATCACTCCCTTGCTTGCCCTCTCAACTCTAGTGCCCCTCTCTTCCTTCCTGGTATTAAATTGGCAATACCTTGACCCTAATTAAATCCAATCCAGTGCCTTCTTGTGCCTGTCCTTGTAGAGCAGATCATGCCCTACAGAAAAAAACACAATGCCTGCAGACTGCTCTCACTTTACATTCATGCTTACAACCCCAAATGGGTTCTTAAAGCTTCCAGGCAATCTCATATGGCAATTCCTGAGTCCATTCACTTTCCTGAGACAAGTAAAAACCTCTAACACCTCCCTTGGATTCCGCTTTTACTCAGAAAATAGAATCAGAAGAGGATTTTTTAAAAAAGAGTCATCACCCACATTTATCCACCTACCTCCATCTGTGCCTATTAACTCTGCCTTTCCTCACTTTACGAGGGTTGGATCGTCCATCCACACTTTATCTCCGACTCCAGGACGTTGCTACAGAGAGCTTTTCCCCTCTTCTTACTATTTTATCAAATTTCCCCCTTCCTACTTCCTGTCAGCACACAAACATTATTTTTTTCCCATCTTAAAATTAAAAAAAAAAAAAAAGCCGTCAAAATTCCTTGCATCTATTTCATCCTCTAGAAAACATCGAATTCTCTTCTCTTTCTTATGGCAAAATTATTTGACAGCAGTCTCCATACTCACTCTCTCCCTTTGTATATTCACTGTGTATCTTCCCATTCTTTCCTGAAAATTCACATAAGTCTACCACCCCTACAACTCCTGTAAAACTTTTCTTAAGGTCAGCAGTGACCCCATCATTGCCAAATCCAATCATTTCTTAGAATTCATATTGCCAGATTCATCAACAGCATTTTAAAAGATTAATTACAGATCCTTCCTTAAAACACTTCCTTCACTTGACTTCCAGTCCTTCATGCCTTCCTAATTTAATCCCCACTTCACTGTTCAGTCATCTTTTCTAATTGAGGTTGTAAATCAGAGCTTAATCATCAGTCCTCTTTTATGCTTCATTTATTCTGCTCCCTTGATAAAAATCACCTGATTCCATGGCTTACATATCATTGATTCTTGGTCAATTCCCAAATTTCTACATCCAGATTAGAACTTTCCTCTCACTGTATTTCCGGATTTGTGAACTAACTGCCTGTTCAAAAGATATCTAATAAACATCTCGTAATTTGCACATCCAATAACAAATTATTTATCTTTTCCCCAAACTCTAAAGTTCAAGTCTTCTGAGAAGCAGATCCCAAGACAGTTGATTTTTACAATATTATGTGCAAGATATTTACTTGGGGAAAAATGCTTATGAATAATAAAGAGAAGGAATCTAGAGAAGGTGGGAAGACTCTTCAGACCGTGATGCAGGTCTGACAGCTATGAAGAAGAGGGAGGAGAAGGAACATTGGGTAAAAAAGAAAAAAAAGAAAAAAAAGCACTGATTACATCCCATTCCTAAGAAACTTCAGCTGGTTGGATGGAAAACACTTGAGAAAAAGTAGTCCATTAAGGAGTCCTACATTTTTTAAGAGATGGGATTATTGGCATATCTCGGAGATATTACAGGTTAATTTCCAGACCACCCACAATAAAGTGATTATCACAATAAAGTGAGTCACACGAATGGTTTTGATTTTCCATTGCATATATAATTGTATTTATACTATACTATAGCATATTAAGTGTGCAATAGCATTAGGTCAAAAAACAATGTATTAACCATGTAAAACTAGTTTATTGCTAAGAAACGCTAATAATCATCTGAACCTCAGCAAGTTGAAATCTTTTTGCTGATAGAAGGTCTTGCCTTAATATTGATGGCTGCTGACTGGTTAGGGTGGTGGTTACTGAAGCTTGGGGTGGTTGTGGCTATTTCTTTAAATAAGACAACAATGAAGTATGTACATTGATAATTGATATTTTCTTTCACAAATAATTTTCCATAGCATGAAATGCTGTGTGATAGCATTTTACCCACATAAATCTTCTTTCAAAATTGGAGTCAATCCTCTCAAGCCCTGCTGCTGCTTTATTAACTATATCTTTGTAATATTCTGAATCATTCGTTGTCATTGCAACAATATTCACAGCATCCTTGCCAGGAGTAAATTACATCTCAAGAAATCACTTTTTTTGCTGCTCATCCATTAGAAGCAACTCCTCATCCATTCAAGCTGTGTCATGAGATTGCAGCAACTCACTCACATCTTCAGATATCACTTCTAATTTGAATTCTCTAGCTATTTCCACCCCATCTGCAGTTAGTTCCTCCACTAACGTCTTGAACCCCTTAAAGTCATCTATTAGGTTTTGAATCAACTTCTTCCAGTCTCCCATAAAAATTGAGAGTTTGACCTCCTCCTATGAATCACAAATGTTCTTAGTGACATCTAAAGTTGTGAATTTTTTCTAGAAAGTTTTCAAATTACTTTGCTCAGACCCATTAGAGGAATCACTATAGCAGCTATACTCTTATAAAATGTATTTCTAAAATAATAGGACTTGAAAGTTAAAATTACTCCTTGATCCATGGGATATAGAATGAGTGTTGTGTTAGCAGGAATAAAAACAACATTAAACACCTTGTACATCTCCAGCAGAGCTCTTGGGTGACTAGACACATTGTTAATGAGAAATGATATATTTTGAAAGTATTTTTTTTTTTTTTTCTGAGCAGTGGGTCTCAACAGTGGGTCTCAACAAATATTCAGTAAGCCATGCTACAAACAGACATGTTGTCATCCAGGATTTTTGTTTCACTTGTAAAGCACAGCAAGAATAAATACAGCATAATTCTTAAGGGCCCTGCAATTTTTCATATGGTAAATATGTACTGGCTTCAACTGAAGATCATCAGCTACATTCGCTTTTAAAAAGATAGCCTGTGTTTTTAAACTTTGAAGGCAGGCATTAATCTATCCTCTTTAGCTATGAAAGTATTAGATAGCATCTTCTTCCAATGCATGCCTATTTCATATATATTGAAAGCCTACTGTTTAGTGTAGCTACTTTTATCAATTATCTTCACTGGATCTTCTAGATAATTACTGCAGCTTCTATGTCAGCACTTGATGCATCACTTTGAACTTTTATATTAAAGTTTTTTATGTTTCTGGAGGGCGTTTTTTTCCTTAAACCTCATCAGCCAAACTCTGTTAGCTTCAAACTCTTCTTCAGTTTCCTCACCTTTCTCAGCCTTCATAGAATTGAAAAGAGGGAGAGCCTTGCACTGGATTAGACTCTGGCTTAAGGGAATGTTGTGGCTGGTTTGATCTACGTAGACCACTAAAACTTTCTCCATATCATCAATAGATTGTTTAACTTTCTTATCATGTGTGTGTTCACAGGGATATAATTTTTAATTTCCTTCAATAATTTTTTCTTCACGTTCACAACTGGCTAACTTTTGGGCACACAAGGCCTAGTTATTGGCCCATCACAGCTTTTAACATGCCTTCTTCATTAAGCTTAATCCTCTCTAGCTTTTGACTTAAAGTGAGAGATGAACACTTAGAGAGGCCCTTTTAGGGTTATTAATTGGTCTAATTTTCATATTGTCATTTCCTAAGGAGATTTAATATTGTCATTTCCTAATATTGTCAGGCCTAAGGAGAGGAAAAATGGCTGGTCAGTGGAGCCGTCAGAACGCACACATTTATTGATTAAGTTTGCCATCTTATATGGATGAGGTCTGTGGAGCCTCAAAACAATTACAATAATAACATCAAGGGTCACTTATCAGAGATCACTGTATTAGATATAATAAGAATTTAAAACATTGAAATATCATGAGAGTTACCAAAATTGGACACAGAGACATGATGTGATCACATGCTGTTGACATATATGTGAAGCTCAATAAAGCAAAGTGCAATAAAATGAGGTATGCCTCTACATTAATACTCCAACAGGTCTACAGCTCAGGCTGTCAGTCAGTTATACTTGACTCAGCAGGAGATATGAAAAGTACCTTTTTATTTCCAGCACAGGTATCCATAGAGCTAACGGAGGTTCAGAAGTAGCCCCACCATGAATCCCATGGCCTCTTCTGAGAGGAAGCTTAGTAAAAGAGCTTGTGAAATAAACTAGAGCCCTCATTGCTGCAGATAGTATCTGGACAGCAGCTTATGGTCATTTGCTCCTTCTTCCACTGTCCACAGTACCCAATCAAAGCACATAATTTCTTCCACTATACCCCAGCATCCTAAAAAAGTTATAAAGAAAATTTTAGCCTCCCTATATGAACCTCAGAGAATAATTTTACAGGCTAGAACACACCTTTTATTGTGTACTAAAGCACACCATAATTAGTTTTCCTGCACAAAATTGTCATTGCCATGCTATTTATCTTTATTATTGAACAAAGAAATGACATGAGTAAAGGTATTTTGGGGGAGATTTTACAACCGTCTAAATCTCATTTTTTTCTTTTCTAAACTGGTAACATCTCACCCAGTGAAATACTGTTTTAATGGACATTATTAATAACCCAATGACTGAAAAATAATTTCATGTTTACAAGTTAACTTCTCTAAGGCCATTGAGATAAATAAATATATTCACTTTCAATAGCACGATGCAGCTTAATTATGGATTTCCTTCTCAAGTTACTTGGCAATTCTTCCAATTATATGAAACCTTATGGTGTAAGAGGTTTAGTAAATAAAAAAGTTAATTTTAATGCATATACTTTCTACATTATTCTGTTGCCCAATACCCAAATTATTTCCAAAGAAGTAGTAATTGAACTAAAGAAGATTTGAGAAGTCAGGAATGTGCATGTAAACATACCCAGGACAAGAGAAATTAAAAGTTTTGGTAACAAATGGAATTTTTAAATTATAGTAGGGAAAATGTCCCTTGACATATAATAGTTATCTCAAACTTCACACTGGATATTTAGGTAGAATTTCAGTCATCTACCTAAGTAAGAAAATCAAGTCTTTCTTAACAAGTAATTTAAGTTTCTCTAAACCAGAACTATTTTTCTGAAACCCTGTCTTTATACATGTCTCTGCTGTACAGAAAATGTTTTAGCTTAAGTGGTCTATAATTATTGTCAACTAATTCTAAATGGTACGTGTGAAAATAAAAGACAGTTACAGTTGCCATGGAAACTATACTACGTAGGAAATTTATTTGAACAAGCCTCGCTTCTAAAATTAAAAAAAAAAAAAAAAAAAAAAAAAAAAAAAAAAAAAAAAAAAAAAAAAAAAACCTCTACAAACAATAGTACAACTCTGGCCACAAGCTGTCAGAAAAAGAAAAACAGATGAATGAAAAATGTAAAAATAAAAATAAATCTTCCACTGTTAGCTGAACTCATAGCTTCTTTCCTCATACAAGCTTTATTATTTAGTTAGTTTTCTTTAAGATTTTAACCAAAGAAAGTAACTACTCCCTGAAAAAACAACTGTCACAGTACAATTTGTTGTACAATCTTAATGATAGAATACCTAATTTTGTGATAATTTTAATAAATGTATTATCAAAAGAAATTTAACAAATCCTTATAATTCAGTATGCCTCAACTCTCCCTTTTCAATAAAATATCCTATATTATTTTTTACACAGACTAATAAAATATGCCAAAGAAATAACCTAAATAAACCAATGTGTTTGATTTCAAAATCTGCAATCCATGGACAATTAGGTCCTATCTCTTCACTAACATCTATCTTATTACATTGTAAATAAATCTTCAGAGAACTTTCAGCAAGTATATCATATAATACAGTTAGGATAATCATTTCTCACATATTGCTGACATTTATTTTCCAGAACGGTTCTTCAGAGCACAGAGCAAGACTTTTTCTTTTAATTTCATATGACACCCTTTTAAGGACATTGCGCATGTTCAAAGAGAGGGGCTAGTTAATTGGTACAGATATGAATAAGATAATATAAGATCTAGAAAAAAGAATAGTGGCATAATGTGTCCAATTCATATTAGAACTGGCAAGGACAGTATAATAACAGTCTTTTTCTATCTTCTTTTAAATTTCAAAGAAAAATTTTATAGATCAAAGAATATATAATGAAATGAGGCCATCATACATATTGGAGTCATATAAAAGTAATTTTTATAAAACAAACACTGGAGCTGTTTTGATACCTGTATAATAAAGGTATAATTCTGTGTTATTTTAATAATAAAGAAAAGTTTCTATTAGAAGTAATTACATGGCTCTTATTCCAAGATTTGGAAACAGCTTGAATTATTTTAGCATACACAGCATGTTATCTTTAAAACTGCAAATCAAAAGGAATTAATGGGCTATAAAATATATTTGAGTTGTGACTACTGCTGTTAAAAAATGGAGCTGGAATAAAATGGAAAGGGTAGAATAGAACAGAATAGCACAGAATGGTATAGGATGGGATGGAATAGGCTGTATAGCATAGCACAGTATAGCATAGCATACAATAGAAGATATGAATTTGTACCTCACAACCTCTAAGCAAAAACTGAACACATTGCAAAAAGCACTGTAGTAAGTTGTGAAAGCATTTGGAAAGGGACATGCAGGGGATGTGCTCAAAGCACGTATTGGCTGGGAGAGGATAACTTGATCTTATTTATTGATTATATGGTATATGATTTTGACTGCCATTATAACTGGGGTGTTCAGATTTCACAGTTCAATTTTATATCAACATATTGCAGTGGGTTCTGAGGTAGAATAAGTAAATTTAACCTGCTATTGGCCAAAAAAAAAGGATATCTGATACAACAGTCTTTATGTTTACGGTAATAGAAATATGTTAATTTAATTGAAACAAATTACCCATAAAATGGATTGCTTTATTATTCTAAACGACTATAATGAGACTTACAATTTCTGATTCAGCATGTAAGGAGCTTGAAAGTCACCACTCTGTCCCAATAACAAATAAAAAGCTGAATAGATGGAAAAATCAACAACTCTCCTTGCATTTGTAAGGGAGGCAAGGACATAGGGCTAACTGCTGCTCCCAAAATTGGAGAGACAGGCAAAAACAGGCAGTCACATCCTACTGGAACAAGGACTCATCAGTGGAAACTACCACAGGAAACAGTCTTGGAGTAGGAAAATCTGAACTGTAATTGATGAATTGCTGAAGACTTAATGTGGACACATCTGAGAGTTAAAAAGAAAATGTGGCACATATACACCATGGAATACTATGCAGCCATAAAAAATGATGAGTTCGTGTCCTTTGTAGGGACATGGATGAAGCTGGAAACCATCATTCTGAGCAAACTATCGCAAGGACAGAAAACCAAACACCACATGTTCAATTCATAGGTGGAAACTGAACAATGAGAACACTTGGACATAGGATGGGGAACATCACACACTGGGGCCTGTCCTGGGGTTGGGGGAGTGGGGAGGGATAGCATTAGGAGATATACCTAACGTAAATGATGAGCTAATGGGTATAGCACACCAACATGGCACATGTATACATATGTAACAAACCAACATGTTGTTCACATGTACCCTACAACTTAAAGTATTAAAAAAAAAAAAAAAAAAAAAAAAAAACTCCAGGGGCACCCTGGAACACCATGGTGGGAAGAGGAACACAGTGCTGTAAGATTTACCTCCAGGAGAGAAATCAAATTTTCACAGTAAATATCAGAGAACAATCCCCTCATGCTTTGGGCAAGGAGAGGAAAAATGAAACCATTTTTAAATACTAATACATCAGAGCGCTCTGTTCTTAACAAGGCCTGCCCTCAAGAGAATTAGTTTACCAGAGTCTGATTTGCTGGACTATTTTAAAAGCCTAACTTACCGGTGAGAAGGGAAATACTCAACTTTAGTCCACTCTAGTAATCCTGTTTCATCTAAGGGTTGAGATAGGATGAGTGGCAAGTTGAGAAACACTTGTCAAGATAACAGTCAGAGGCATAAGATTACTAAAAGACTAATACGTAACCGTAGCACCGTAAAATGATTCCCCTCGCCCACATCATAACACCACATTACTAAAGGCCTATTTACTGTAGTTCCTTTTACCCAGTACACGGTGTCTGGCTATCAAGATAAAACTACAAGGCATACCGAAATGCAAAAAACAAACCAACAAAAAAAGCAATTTGAAGAGACATAGCAAGCATCAAAACCAAACATGAAAAGGATGTTGGAACTATCAGGCCAGGAATGTAAAACAAGTATTATTAACATACTAAGGACTCTAACAGATAAAGTAGATGTATGTTGGTATGTAAGGACTGGAAAATGCACTAGTTAATGTAATAAGACAAGAAAATAAGGCACACCCAGGGGAAGTTCAACATGGCAGACTAGAAGCAGCTAGTGTGTGCCACTCTTGTGGAGAGGAAACAAACTGGAAAGTAAATACTAACTCTTCAAGTAGATCACTTAAGAAATCATGTTAGGATTGGTCAAGGGAGCCAGGAGACACAGAGAACACAGAAGAGCAAAGTTGGGCAGTCACCCACCTGGGACCAGTGTGGAGCCAGGAGAAACTCCCTAATACAGGGAAAGGGTGAGGAAGTAAGAATTCTCAGAGGATTCACATTCCCTACAGTGACCTGTGCAATCCTGGGAACGAGAGAACCCGTTTTAGACCCCTGGGCCTCTAGACAGATACAGAGATTCACATGGAGTTTTTTGCAGAGACACCACTCAAAATCACAGGAAGCATCACAGGTCTTGGATCCCTGGGCAGCCCAAAACCAGCTGCCATAGCCCTGATGGGGGCCACAGTAACAGTGCCAGGAAGCAGTCAGACTGCTCCACTTCTTGCCAGACAAGGCTCAGCTCCTGATTCCAGCAAAGTAGCCCCACCTCTTCTTGAACTCTGCCAACAGGCACAGCTCTCTGTTCCCCCAGGAAAGACCTGGAGGTCTATCTGTGCCACTCCATCCACTCCTGCTGCTGCTAACTAGCTGGGATGGACTTACAGGCCTGGGTTTCCAGCACAGTGGTCCTGCTCCTGTTTGAACTCTGCAGGTGGGCACAGCTCTGTGTTCCCCTGGGAAATACCCAGGCAGCAGATTGTGTGACTGCCCCCCACCTCACCCTGCCACTGCTCTTAGCCAGGCAAGATTCATTCACTTGGGTGGTGCCCATGCAGGGGAGGAACCTCCATTCTCAGAACAGAGAGGTGAGATGGCCTGGTTTGCGGGCTGGCCAGGAAACAGTGCATGCCTCCTTTCTCAGGAAGGCAATAGCCTGTCGGCCAGCTGTGACCTCTGCCTGAGAAAATCCCAAGGCCTGGCACACCTAACAAAGAAAACACAGGTATGGCACCAGTGATTGGGGAGGGGCTCCTCTGATGCCCAGTAGTGGACCTGGTGAGGGCATCATCTCTCTCCCCACCACCACAAACCACTACTATGGATGTGCTGAAATACAAAGTTGCTGCCTAAGAACTGCCAGCCATTACTCTTAAACACCATCTACTGGATTTCAGCCCAAATTACAACACCAAAAATATTTTGCTATTAAGTAAAATAAGGGTTACTTCAATTAAAAAAATAAAATAAAATATTTTGGCAGTGTACAAAGCCTGTGATACCTATTGCAAAAATCCAGCCACATATAAAGGATCCCGTGCAGAGATTTAAAAAACTGAAAACACCCACAAACAAAGCTAACTCTAATTCATCTTACATCATAAAGGAACACCAACCATCTCAGATGAGAAAGAATCAGTACAAGAATTCTTAACATTAAAAAAGCCAGAATGTCACTTTACCTCCCAATGAACACAATATCTCCAAGCAACAGTTCTTAACCAGATTGAAATGACTGAAAGGATATACATAGAATTCAGAATCTGGATGGTAAGAAAGCTCATTGAGATGCAGGAGAAAGTTGAAACCCAATCCAGGGAATCCAAGGAGTCAAGTAAAACTATCCAAAAGCTGAAAAACAAAACATCAATTTTAAGAAAGAATCAAAGTGAAATTCTGTAATTAAAGAATTCTCTACAAGAATTTTAAAATACAGTCAGAAGCATTAACATCAGAAGAGACCAAACTGATCAAAGAATCTCAGTGTTCAAAGGTGGGTTCATTGAATCAACTCAGTTAGACAAAAACAAAGGAAAAAGAATTTTTAGAAAATAAACAAAATCTGTGAGAAATATGAGATTATGTAAAGAGACCAAATCTACAACTCATTGGTATTCCAGAGAGAGGAGAGAGTAGGCACTTTGAAAAACATTTGAGGATACAGTCCATGAAAATTTCGCCAATCTCACTAGAGATTGAGAGGTTGACATGCACATTAAAGAAATACAGAGAACCCCTGCAAGCTATGATACAAGATGACCATCCCCAAGGCCCATAATCATCAGATCAACCAAGGTCAACACAAGAAAAAAAGTCTTGAAGGCAGCTAGAGAGAAAAGTCAATTCAGTTACTAAGGACACCCCATCAATCAAGCAGTAGTCCTTTCAGCAGAAACCTTATGAGCCAGAAGAGATTGGGGGCCTATTTTCAATATCTACAAAGAAAAGAAAGTCCAACCAAGAATTTCATATCTAGCCAAACTAAGCTTAAGCACCATCTTAAGCAAAAGAGAAATAAAATTCCTCTCAGACAAGCAAACACTAAGGGACTTTGTTACCACCAGAGAAGCCTTAATAGAGGTCCATAAGGGAATGCTAAATATGGAAATCAAAGACTGATACTTGCTACCAGAAAAATCACTCAAGCACATAGCCTACAGACACTATAAAGTACTTACTTAATCAAGTCTACAAAACAAAAAAACCCACAATGACAGAATGAAAATCTCACATATCGATACTAATCCTGAATGTAAATGGTCTAAAAATCCTACTTGAAAGGCATAGAATGGCAAGCTGGATACAGAGATAAGGCCCAACTGTCTGCTGTCTTCAAAGGACACATCTCTCATGTAACAACACTGGCAGGCTCTAAGTAAAAGGATAGAGAAAGACCTACTATGCAAACAGAAAAACAAAAACAGCTGGAGTCCAGAGTTTTATACAACAAAAAACAGACTTTAAACCAATAATAATCAGGCAGAACAATGAAGGACATTACATAATAATAAAGGATTCAATTCCACAAGAAGGCTTAACTATACTAAATATATATGCATCCAATATTATAGCATCCAGATTCATAAAAGAAGTTCTTTTTGGCCAGTGAAAAGACTCAGCCACACAACAATAGTGGGAGAATTTAATACCTTGCTGAGAGCATTAGACAGTTAGATCATCAAGACAGAAAACTAACAAAGAAATTCTGAACTTAAACTTGACAGTTGACCAACTTAACCTAATAGATATCTACAGAATACTCCATGCAACAACCACAGAATATATGTTGTTCTCATCCACATGTGGAACATATTCTGAGAATGAACACACACTCAGACATAAAGCAAGTCTCAATAAATTAAAAAAAAATGAAATCATACCAAGCACACTATCAGACCACAGTGCAATAAAAATATAAATCAATACCAACAAGATCTTTCAAAATTACACAGAAACATGGAAATTAACAACTGGCTCACCAATTCTTGGGTGAACAATGAAACTAAGGTAGAAATAAAAAATTCTTTGAAATTAATAAAAATAGAGAAAAAAAAAAAACTTGCCAAAATCTTTGGTATGCAGCTAAAGCAGTATTGAGATGAAAGTTTGTAATGCTAAACACCATAAAGAAGTTGGAATAATATCAACTTACATGACACCCAGAGGAACTAGAAAACACAAAATAACAAACCAACCTCAAAGCTAAAAGATGAAAATAAATAACAAAAATTAGAGAAGAACTTAATGAAATTGAGTCCATAAAATAGATCAATGAAACCAAGAGTTGGTTATTTAAAGGAATAAACAAGATTGATAGGCAGCTAGCTAGATTAAAAAGAAAAAAAAGAAGATCCAAGTAAACACAACCAGAAATAACAAAAATGGCATGAAAACTGATCCCACAGAAATACAAAGATCCTCAGAGACTACTGTGAACACCCATATACATAAAAATTAGAAAATCTAGATGAAATGGATAAATTTCTTGAAACAAACTCCCAAGACTGAACCAGGAAGAAAGTGAAAATTGGAAAAGACCAATAACAAGCCCTGATATTGAATCACTAAAAAAAAAAAAAAAAAAAAAAAAAAAAAAAAAAAAAAACCTACCAACCAAAAGAAGTCCTGGACCAGATGAACTCACAGTTGAATTCTAGTAGACATACAAAGAAGAACTTGTGCTAACGCTAGTAAAACTGTTCCAGAATATTGAGCAATAGTGACTCCTATTTAACTCAGTGTATGAAGCCAGGATCATCCTTACACCAAAATCTGGCAGCAACAAAAAAAAAAAAGAAAAAAAAAGAAAAGAAAAATTTCAGGCCAATATCCCTGATGAACATAGATGTAGAAATCCTCAACAAAATATTGTCAAAACGTACACCAAAATCCAACAGTACACCAAAAAATTAATTTACCATGATTAAGCAGACTTTATTTCTGGGAATCAAGGTTGATTTAACATACACAGATCAATAAACATGATTCAGCACATAAACAGAATTAAAAAAACCCATATGATCATTACAATAAATGCAGAGAAATCTTCTTGATAAAATCCAACATCCCTTCATGATAAAAACAGGTTAAGCATTGAGGAAATATAATTAAAATAATAAGGGCCATCTGTGACAAACTCACAACTAAAATCATTCTTAATAGGCAAAAGCTGGAACCATTCCTTTTGAGACTTGGAACATAATAAAGATGCCCACTCTTACCACTCCTACTCAACATAGTAGTGAAAGTCCTAGCCACAGCAGTTGGGCAAGAGAAAGAAATGAAAGCCATCAAAATGTGAAAAGAAGGTATCAAACTCTCTTTGCTGACAATATGATTCTATATATAGAAAACCCTAAAGACTTCTCAAAAGAAGATACGCACATGGCCAACAAACATATGAAAAAATTATCCGCATCACTAACCATTAGAGAAATGCAAATCAAAACCACAATGGAATAATATCTCACACCAGTCAGAATAGCTATCATAAAAATGTCAAACAATAACAGATACTGGTGAGGCTGTGGAGAAAGGAAACATTTATACGCTGTTGGTGGGGATGTAAATTATTTCTGTCATTGTGGAAAGAAGTTTGAAGAATTCTCTAAGAACCTAAAACAGAACTACTATTTGTTCCAGCAATACCACTACTTGGTATATATCCAAAGAAAAATAAATTATTCTACCAAAAAAAAATACATGGACTTTTATGTTCATTGCAGTGCAATTCACAATAGTAAAGACATGGAATCAACCTAGGTGTCCACCAGTGGTGGACTGGATAAAGAAAATACGGTTCCATACACATTATGGGATACTATACAGCCATAAACAAGAACAAAATCATGTTCCTTGAAAAAACACAGATTCAGCTAAAGCCCATTATCCTAAACAAATTAATACAGGCACAGAAAACCAAATACTACATGTTCTCACTTATAATTAGGAGCTAAACATTGAATACACATGAACATTAAGATGGAAACAATGGACACTGGAGACTACTAGAGAGCAGAAGGAAGGAGGAGATAGGTTGAACAATTATATACTGGGTATGATCCTTGTTACCTGGGTGATGAGACCATCCATTACCTGGTTTGATGGGATCCCAAACCTCAGGATCACACAATATGCCTACATAACAAACTTGCACATGTAATCCCTGAATCCAAATTTTCTTTTTTTAAAAAAAGGTACACAGATTGGGAAAGAAGAATAAAACTGTCTTTGTTCATGGAAGACATGATCATTTCCATAGGAAATCTAAATGAATCTTTTAAAACTCCTGGAACAAATAAGTGTTTATAAGAAAATTGTAGGACACAAGGTTAAGATACAAATGTCAATTGCTTTCCTATATATAACCCTTTTCCCATTTGTCCAAAGAATACTCACCAGTGGGGTTCGCAGCTGCAGCATTTTCTCCAAGCTAACTTTGCCACAAAGTATCTTGCTTTTATTATTTTCACATCATTCGAGTATATCAACTTTGGAAACAAAAGACATCATTCTATTTATTGCATTCTCTTTTTAGTAGTGGTATTTCCACTTACAAAATATAGTATATCTCAATCACTGAAAATGTCAAATCCTCGAAAATACAGCATTCCTACACATGATACTAACATCATTCTTGAGTTGTAGTTTGCCAAAGACTAATTTGATGAATCTGATTTTTCTGAAATAGACAATTCTGGTAATTTAGATAATTCTGATGTTAGCTCTGTTTAGAAATAACTCCAAGAACAGGTTTTATATTTTATTTTCATATTGGAAATCAGTCAGATTTGTTTCAGCCTCAAAGAGTGTGTTTATGTAGAATTAAATGAGCACTGGCAGTGAGCTGCATTTTTTTTTTTCTTTTTTCTAAACGGGAAACCAGATAAGCAAGGAACAAATGAAATTTGAAATTAAAACACAATGTAATATACATTAGCACCCACAAAAATGAAATGCTTAGGTATAAATCTAACAAAATATGTATAAGATCTAATACATATTTATACAAAATACATGTAAGGTCATAAACTAATGAAAAAACAAAGAAGAACTAAATAAGTGGAGAGATATATTATGTTCATAGATACGAAGATAATACTGACAAATGGTCAATCATGTTTTTCCCAACTTGATCTATAGACTTGATGAAATCCTAATAAAAATCCCAGAAAGTTATTATGTAGATATCAAAAATCTGATTCCAAAGTTTACATAAAGAGGCAAAAGATGCATAGCCAACACAATATTGAATGAGAAGAACTAAGTTAAAGGATTGACACTATGTGACTTCAAACTTACAGTAATCAAGACAATGTGGTATTGGCAAAAGAATAAAGAAAGCTGTCAGTGGGACAGAATTTGAGCCAAGAAATGGACTCACATAAATCAACTATTCTTTGACAAAGAAGCAAAGGCAACATAATAAAGAAAATGGAGTATTTTTCAAAAAATGGTGCTGCAACAACTATGTATCCACAAGCAAATAAATAAATTTAGAAACAGATCTCATACAGACATACCCAGAATAATGTTCAGGCAAATATATGGGCACCCATTGTCCCAGTAAAGTTGATGCATAAAAATAACCATATAACATGTAAGCAAGTGAAGAAGCTGGAGTACGCATAGATACAGAAATTTACCCAATGCCATACAATAAAATAGGGATCTGAGAGACAAACTCTGGTTTACCTCTCAAAGCTCCTAATTCTTCCTTTTCATCATTCTGTCTTAAAGTCAAATAGAATTAGGTATTTTGCAGTATTATATTAACGGACAGTATTAGCTAATATCGCAAAACATTTTTCCTAATAAAACATTGTTCTTGAACTTTATAGTAATTACTTCTGGGATCTCTAAAGAAAATTACAAGTCCCATAAATTAAGAAACACCAAGGATATTCTTTCTCCAAAACTGCGATAGGAGTCTGTGAATATCTGAGTTCAAACCAAGATGAACATGAGTGTCAGATACTAAAAAACAAAGATAAAACAAGAGCTATTAACACTGCTAAGGAAAAAATGTGCTATAATGAGTGTCTAAGTGTCATTGTCACTCAAACTGATCCAGGTTTACCAATAAATTATTACGTTATTTTTCATGTTTAACACTGGGACAGATAGCTAATTATTGTATTAGTGTTCTCCAGAGAAACAGAACCAATAGGATGTGTGTGTGTGTGCATGTGTAATTGTGTACATGTAATTGTGTAAATGTGTACATGTGTAATTGCCTCACACTATTGTAGAGGCTGGCAAGTCCAAAGTATGCAAGGCAGCCTAAGAGGCTGGAGACCCAGAGAACAGTTGCAGTTCAAGTCTGAAGGGTAGTCTGCTGGCAGAATTTCCTCTTCCTTGGGCAGTCTTTTTCTTAAGGTCTTCAGCTGATTGCATAAGGTCCATCCACATTGTGGAGGACAATCTGTTTTACCCAAAGTGTACTGATTTAAATGTTCATTTTATCAAAAAATGCCTTCAGAGAAACATCCAGAATATTGTTTGACCAAATATCTGAGTACTGTGGCTTAGCCAAGCTGACATATAAAATTGATCATCACATTTATCTGTGAAAAATATTCAATATAATTTGTTATTAAGGGATTTCAAATTAAAACAACAACAAGATATCACTACATACTTAAAATCTGGCAATGCCCACTGCTATAAAGGATGCAGAGCAACAGGAATTCTTATTATTTGTTTGTGGGACTGCAAAATGAAACAGCCACTTTGGAAGACAATTTGGCAGTTTCGTAGCTTAAAAAGCTAAACACAGACTGACATATGATCTAAAAATCACGCTGTTAGGTACTTACCAAATTGATTTGAAAACTTATGTCTACATAAAAATTTGCATGTAAATATGCATAGCAGCTTTATTGATAATGACCAAAACCTAGAAGCATCCAAGATATCCTTTAATAGGTTAAGGTATAAACAAACTGTGACACGTACATACAGTGAGCTATCAAAACACAAAAAGATTTTGGAGAACCTAAAATGCAGATTTCTAAGTGAAGCAATCAAATCTGAAAAGGATACATATGGCATGGTTCCAATCATATGACATCCTGGAAAAAGCAAAAACTATAGAGTCAATAAAAAGCCAATAAAAAGACACCAGGGTTTAGTGGCAGGAGAGGGGATAAATACGTGAAGCACAGGGGTTTTCTACAGCAGTGAAATATTTCTGTATATTATAATGGTGTATATATGATATTATGCAGTTGTCAATACTTATAAAGATTTACAAAACAAAAAAAACTATAATTTATGCAAATTAAAAAAATAAAAATTAAGAAGGTTAGTGGATCCCAGGAAGAAATGCAAACTCTGACAAGATAATTTAACTATATTACAAATGTATGAAACTCTGAAGATACAGGTAAAAGGCTGACTTAAATAGCTTTAGAAATAAATGGACTTCATAAGATTAAAGGCAAAAATAACTGGGCATAAGGACAGGGCTCTAGTGGATAAAGCCGTTCTCCATGAAGGTAGGTGTTAAAAATTTTAATACTGCTACATACCTACATTGACTTTGAACAATTAAGTAAAAGCATGGTGGGTGGCTGGTGCCAGGTTTCTCAGTGTTGGAGGAAAGCAAGAGGAGGAGGCTAGAATAATCCATGTGGTAATTGATTAGAGTTAAACATATCAGTATAATCTGAGTATACTAAAAGATGGTTACATAGTATAATATTTATGGATATGTATAAATAAATGACTTAGCACATACTCATATATGTCTATGCTTTGTCAGCCGAGAGGGTGTATTAGTTCGTTTTCATGCTGCTGATAAAGACATGCACAAGACTGGGAAGAAAAACAGGTTTAATTTAACTTACAGTTCCACATGGCTGGGGAGGCTTCAGAATCATGGCAGGAGGTAAAAGGCACTTCTTACATGGTGGCAGCAAGAGAAAATGAGGAAGAAGCAAAAGCGGAAATGCCTGATAAACCCATCACATCTCATGAGACTTATTCACTAGCTCAAGAACAGCACAGGAAAGACTGGCCTCCATGATTAAATTACCTCACCTTGGGTCTCTCCCTCAACATGTGGTAATTCTGAGAGATACAATTCAAGTTGAGACTTACGTGGGGACACAGCCAAACCATATTATTCCACCCTGACCCCTCCAAATCTCATATCCTTGTTTCAAAACGAATCATGCCTTCCCAACAGTCCCCCAAAGTCTTAACATATTTCAGCATCAAACCAAAAGTTCACAGTACAAACTTTCATCTGAGAGAAGGCAAGTCCCTTCCACCTATGAGCCTGTAAAATCAAAAGCAAACCAGTTACTTGTTAGGTACAATGTGGACATAGGTATTGGGTAAATACAGCCATTCCAAATGGGAGAAATTGACTAAAACAAAGGGGTTACAGGCCCCATGCAAGTCTGAAATCCAGTGGGACAGTCAAATTTTAAAGCTCCAAAATGATCTCCTTTGATTCCAGGTCTCACGTCCAGGTCACACTGATGCAAGAGGTGGGTTCCCATGATCTTGGGTAGCTCCACCCCTGTGACTTTGCAGGGTACAGCCTCCCTCCTGGATACTTTCATGGTACGGCATTGAGTGTTTGTAGCTTTTCCAGGCACACAGTGCAAGCTGTCGGTGGATCCACCATTCTGGAGTCTGGAGGATGGTGGCCCTCTTCTCACAGCTCCACTAGGCAGTGCCCCAGTAGGGACTCTGTGTGGGGGCTCCAGCCCCACATTTCCCTTCTGTGCTGCCCTAGCAGAGGTTCTCCATAAGGGCCCACCCCTGTGGCAAGCTTTTCCTTGGGCATCCATGTGCTTCCAAACATCTTCTGAAATCTAAGTGGAGGTTCCCAAACCTCAATTATTGACTTCTGTGCACCCACAGGCTCAACACCATGTGGAAGCTGCCAAGGTTTCAGGCTTCCATTCTCTGAAGCCATAGCCTGAGCTCTACGTTGGCTCCTTTCAGCCATGGCTGGAGTGGCTGGGACACAGTGCCCCAAGTCCCTAGGCTGCATACAGCATGGGGACCCTAAGCCTGGCCCACAAAGCCACTTTTTCCTCCTGGGCCTCCAGGCCAGTGATGGGAGGGGCTGCTGTGAAGGTCTCTGACATGGCCTGGAGACATTTTCCCCATAGTCTTGGGGATTAACATTAGGCTCCTTGCTACTTATCCAAATGTCTCCAGCCGGCTTGAATTTCCCCTCAAAATAATGGGTTTTTCTTTTCTGTTGCATTGCCAGGCTGCAAATTTTCTGAACTTTTATGCTCTGTTTCTCTTTTAAAATGGAATGCTTTTAACAGCACCCAAGTCACCTTTTGAATGCTTTGATGCTTAGAAATTTCTTCTGCGAGATACCCTAAATCATCTCTATCAAGTTAAAAGTTTCACAAACCTCTAGGGCAGGGGCAAAATGCCACCAGTCTCTTTGCTAAAACATAACAAGAATCACCTTTGCTCCAGTTCCCAACAAGTTCCTCATCTCCATCTGAGACCACATCAGGCTGGACCTTATTGTTCGTATCAATATCAGCATTTTTGTCAAAGCCACTCAATAAATCTCTAGGAGGTTCCAAACTTTCCCACATTTTCCTGTCTTCTCCTGAGCCCTCCAAACTGTTCCAACCTCTGCCTGCTACCCAGTTCAAAAGTCACTTCCACATTTTGGGGTATCTTTTCAGCAACGCCCCACTCTACTGGTACCAATTTACTATATTAGTCTATTTTTATGCTGCTGATAAAGACTGGGGAGAAAAAGAGGTTTAATTTGATTTACAGTTCCCCAAGGCTGCGGAGGCCTCAGAATCATGGTAGGAGGTGAAAGGCACTTCTTACATTGTGGCAGCAAGAGAAAATGAGGAAGAAGCAAAAGCAGAAACCTTTGATAAACTCATCAGATCTCTTGAGACTTATTCACTGACCTTCCCCTGGGCCCCTCCCACAACACATGGAAATTCTAGGAGATACAATTCAAGTTGAGATTTGGGTGGGGATACAGATAAACCATATCAGAGGGCCTAGAAGAAATAGCAGTCCAGTAATTGAGCACAGCTAGTGTCCAGATCTTGGTCTCTAATACCATTCTCAAAAAATAAAAATAAATAAAAATAAATAGAGATACTTGGATAAATGGCTAATTCTAGGCCTAGGGAAGGAACTGTACAAGATAAGCCTGGAGAATTTTGTAATGCCAGAGGGTAAAAAGTGTACACACAAAAAATTCTTAAAAACCCAAACCAGAAACACCATATACATTTTGGATCTATGTCAAAGGGAGCCAACTGCTATAAAAGCTCCCAATAGCTGAAACTGAAACAATCTGAGCAACAATATATCAAAGAGTATTGTATCATAACTAAAGTATAAAATAAATATCAGTCCATATTGGCATAAATAAATGATTGAATAGATTAATAAATGTCAGAGAAAAGACAGAGAAAAGACAAATCTTTTCTACAGAAAATAATCCAAATAATTTATTAAGATAATCCATCCTATAAAATGGGAAGCCTAGCTTCCCACTCCATAAATGCTGGCTTTTCATAGGGATTTTCACAGCAAGTTTACAGCACAAACAAAGGAAAAGAAAATGGATTACAGTAAAGAAACATGACAAACACTGTTTTAGCCATGTGTTCAGGATCAATACCAATAATCATAAATCATATTGATAGTATATACCTGTGATGGTTAATACTGAGTGTCAACTTGATTGAATTGAAGGATGCAAAGTATTGATACTGGGTATGTCTGTGAGGGTGTTGCCAAAGGAGATTAACATTGGAGTCAGTGGGCTGGTGAAGGCAGATCCACCCTTAATCTGGTGGGCACTATCTAATCAGCTGCCAGCAAATATAAAGCAGGCAGAAAAACATGAAAGAGAGAGAGACTGGCCTAGCCTACCAGCCTACATCTTTCTGCATGGCAAATGCTTCTTGCCTTCAAACATTGGACTCCAAGTTCTTCAGTTTTGAGACTCAGGCTGGCTATCCTTGCTACTCAAGCTTGCAGACAGCGACTCTGGGACCCTGTGATTGTGTAAGTAAGTACTTATTAACTCATATATATGTAATATATCAGTTTATATATTATATATTCTCCTGTTAGTTCTTTCCCTCTAGGAAACCCTGACTAATACAGTTTTTGGTACTAGGAGTGGTTCTAGAGGAACAGAATATTAAGGATAAAGTTCTATCATTGGTTTTGGGGTTTCTGGAGTTGGCTGCCTAGTGTGAATAGACCCAAAAATACTAAGGACTCTACTTTTAATAGTATAGAGAACACTGATAGTACTTGGCATAAACTGTTCAGAGAGGCAAGAAATTTAGTGTTTAGTGACTCTGTACATAATACTTTCGACCATATGTGGAGAACCAAGAAATATAATGTAGTTGGTTGGTTGCTCCTAAGTTCAGTGAACAAAGTGATGAAAGAAAATGATGAACTTGAGGATTCTGTCTCCCAGCTTCAAAAGCAGATACTGAGCCTCAAATCTGCTAAGATTGCCCTGAGTGAGAGTCTTATCTCCTGTAGAGAAAGAGCTGAATTTGTGGAAAAACAGATTCAAGCTTTTATTATGCGAGTGGCTGATCAGCAATGAAAGATGCATGCACGGCCTTGCCAGGTGTCTACTGTTAAAGTGAGGGCATTGATTGGAAAAGAATGGGACCCTGCAACTTGGAATGGGGATGTGTGGGAGGACCCTGATGGACCTGGGGACACTGAGTTTGTAAACTCTGATGAACCCTTTTTGCCAGAGGGAACACCTTCCCCATCCCCAGTAGAGGCAACATCTCCTCCCCGACCCATCCTGCCATCAGTCTTTCCACCTTTGCCTGAAGAGATAAACTCTGTGCTGCCTGAGGCAACAGTGATGCCCCACCCCGAGGCAGTTGCCAGGCAAAATAATGTTGATTTTCCTCAGGAGCCACCCAACACCCCTGTTTGCTTCTAGACCTATAACCAGACCCAAGTCCCAGCAGGCTTCTAGAGATGAGGTTGACCCATGAGAAGGTATGCTACATTCGAAAAGAACTGCTTGAGTTCTATAATTTATGTAAACAGAAATCTGGAGAACAGGCATGGGAATGAATATTAAGGATATGGGATAAGCTCTTCTCCGTATGTCAGATCTAACAGTGGGAACCACAGTCACTCAACTACAAAATCTAAATACAATGGGAAAAATTGGATCACAAGGTAGCAGAAGTCTAGTGGTGGCACTTGACTATCAGAAGCAAGGTGGGCATGGCTACCATAATGGACAGCAGAGACAAATGAGCAATCAGAATGGTCTGACTCGTGTAGAGCTCTGGCATTGGCTAATTAATCACAGTGTTCCTAGAAGTGAAATTGATAGGAAGCCTATTGCATTCCTACTTCATTTATACAAGGAGAAAACTTCTAGGTTAAATGGACAAAAGACTAATTTGAATTATAAAAACAGAGAATCATGGCCCCTCAGTCAATTTCCAGACTTGAGCCAGTTTACAGACCCAGAACCCCTTGAATGAAGAGGAGGCCAGGTCTCCTTGAGGAAGGACCCCACTACATTACCTACAATTTATGCAGTGAATTTCCCTCCCATCCTTCTCAAAGGAGACCTCCAGCCTTTTACCAGGGTAACTGTGCATTGGGAAAAGGAAAATGATCAGCCATTTTGGTGACTACTGGATACTGGTTCTGAGCTGATGTTGATTCCAGGCGACCCAAAACGTCATTGTGGTTCTCCACTTAAAGTAGGGGCTTGTGGAGGTCAGGTAATTGACGAAGTTTTAGCTAGATCTGACATACAGTGGGTTCAGTGGGTCCCCAGACTCATCCTGTGGTCATCTCTCCAATGCCAGAATGTATAATTGGCATGGACATACTTAGCAACTGGCAGAACCCCCACATTGGTTCCCTGATTGGTAGAGTGAGGGCTATTATGGTGAGAAACGCCAAATGGAAGCCAGTAGAGCTGCCTATATCTAGAAAAATAGTAAATCAAAAACAACATCACATCCCTGGAGAGATTGCAGAGATTAGCGCCACCATTAAGGACTTGAAAGACACAGGGGTGGTGATTCCCAATACATCCCCATTCAAGTCTCCCATTTGGCCTCTGGAGAAGACAGATGGATCTTGCATAATGACAGCAGATAAGCTTAACCAATTGGTGACTCCAAGTGCAGTTGTTGTACCCGATGTTGTTTCATTACTTGAGCCAATTAACACATCTCCTGGTACCTGGTTTGCAGCCATTGACTTGGCAAATGCCTTTTTCTCCATTTCTGTTCGTAAGGCCCACCAGAAGCAATTTGCCTTCAGCTGGCAAATCCAGCAATATATCTTTAATGTCCTACCTCAGGAATATATCAACTCTCCAGCTTGGTGTCATGATCTTATTCGGAAAGACCTTGATGGCTTTTCACTTCCGCAAGATATCACACTGGTCTATTACATTGATGACATTATGCTGACTGGATCCAGTGAGCAAGAAGTAGCAAAAACACTGGACTTATTGGTGAGATATTTGCATACCAGAGGACAGGAAATGAATCTGACTGAAATTTAGGGATCTTCTATCTCAGTTAAATTTCCAGGAGTCTGGTAGTGTGGGACCTGTCAAGATATTCCTTCTAAGGTGAAGAATAACTTGCTGAATTTGGCCCCTCTTACAATCAAGAAAGAAGCACAATGCCTAGTGAGCCTATTTGGATTTTCAAGGCAACACCTTCCTCATTTGAGTATGTTACTCTGGCCCATTTATCAAGTGACCTCAAAGGCTGACAGTTTTGAGTGGAGTCCAGAAGAGGAGAAGGCTCTGCAACAGGTCCAGGCTGCTGTGCAAGCTGCTCTGCCACTTGGTCCATACGACCCAGCACATCCAGATGCATGAGGTGTCAGTCAGTGGCAGATAGGGATGCTGTTTCAAGCCTTTGGCAGGTCCCCATAGGTAAATCACAGCAGAAGCCTCTAGGATTTTGGAGCAAGGCCCTGCCATCTTCTGCAGATAACTACTTTCCTTTTGAGAGACAGCTCTTGGCCTGTCTGAGCCAAGAGGCTTTGGTGGAAACTGACCGTTTGACTATGGGTCATCAAGTCACCATGACAGGTGAACTGCCTATCATGAACTGGGTGCTTTCTGACCCATCTAGCCATAAAGTGGGTCATGCACAGCAGCATTTCATCATCAAATGGAAGTGGTATATACATGATTGGGCTCAAGCAGGTCCTGAAAGCACAAGTAAGTTACATGAGGAAGTGGTTCAAATGCCCATAGTCTCCACTCCTGCCACCTGCCTTCTCTTCCCCAGACTGCACTGATGGGCTCATGGAGAGTTTCCTATGATCAGTTGACAGAGGAAGAGAAGACTAGGACCTGGTTTACAGAAGGTTCTGCACAATAAGCAGGTTCCACCCAAAAGTGTACAGCTGCAGCACTACAACCCCTTTCTAGAACATCCCTGAAGGACAGCGGTGAAGAGAAATCTTCCCAGTGGGCAGAACTTTGAGCCATGCACCTGGTTGTGCATGTTGCATGAAAGGAGAAAAGGCCAGGTGTGTAATTATATAGTGATTCATGGGCTATACCCAGTGGTTTGGCTGGATGGTCAGGATTTGGCTGGATGTCAGGGATTTGGAGAAAGCATGATTGGAAAATAGGTGAAAAAGAAATTTGGAGAAGAGGTATGTATGTGGATGGACTTCTCTGAGTGGTCAAAAACCATGAAGATATTTGTATCCCATGTGAGTGCTCACCAACAAGTGGCCTTAGCAGAGGAGGATTTTAATAACCAAGTAGATAGGATGACCTTTTCTGTGGACACCACTCAGCCTATTTACCAAGCCACCCCTGTCATTGCCCAATGGGCCCATGAACAAAGTGGTTATGGTGGCAGGGATGGAGGTTACACATGGGCTCAGCAACATGGACTTTCACTCACCAAGGCTGAACTGACTGCAGCTACTGCTGAGTGCCCAATTTCCCATTAGCAGAGACCAACACTGAGCCCTCAATGTGGCACCATTCCTCAGGGTGATCAGCCAGCTATCTGGTGGCAGGTTGATTATGTTGGACCTCTTCCATCATGGAAAGAGCAGAGGTTTGTCCTCACTGGAATAAACACTTACTCCAGATATGGGCTTGCCTATCCTGCATGCAATGCTTCTGCCAAGACCGTGGACTCACAGAATGTCTTATCCACCATCATAGTATTCCACACAGCATTGTCTCTGACCAAGACACTCACTTTACAGCTAATGAACTGTGGCAGTGGGCTCACGCTCATGGAATTCACTGGTCATACCATGTTCTCCATCATCCTGAAGCAGCTGGATTAATAGAATGGTGGAATGGCCTTTGGAAGTAACAATTACAATACCAACTAGGTGACAATAGTTTGCAGGGCAAACTAGGTGACAATAGTTTGCAGTTCTCCAGAAGGTCGTGTATGTTCTGAATAATCAGCATCCAACATATGGTACTGTTTATTCCATAGCCAGGATTCACAGGTCCAGGAATCAAGGGGTGGAAGTGAAAGTGGCACCACTCACCATCATCCCTACTGATCCACTAGCAAAATGTTTGCTTCCTGTTCCTGCAACATTACTTTCTACTGACCTAGAAGTCTTAGTTCCAGAGGAAGGAATGCTGCCACCAGAGGACACAACAATGATTCCATTAAACTGGAAGTTAGCATTGCCACCTGGACGCTCTGGGCTCCTCCTACCTTTAAGTCAACAGGCTAAGAAGGGAGTTACAGTGTTGGCTGGGGTGATTGACCCAGACTATTAAGATGAAATCAGTCTACTACTCCATAACGAAGGTAAGAAAGAGTATGCATTCAATACATGAGATCCATTAGGGCATCTCTTAGTATTACCATGCCCTGTGATTAAGATCAATTGAAAACTACAACAGCCCCATCCAGACTAGACTACAAATGGTCCAGACCCCTCAGGAATGAAGGCTTGAGTCACTCCACCAGGAAAAATAACCACAACCTGCTGAGGTACTTGCTGAAGGCAAAGGGAATACAGAATGGGTAGTAGAAGAAGGTAGTCATCAATACCAGCTATGACCACGTGACCAGCTGCAGAAATGAGGATTGTAACTGTCATGAGTATTTCCTCTTTCTATTGTTAAAAGCATGTTTGTGCATGTATACTCTTGTACTAAGAAAATCTCTTCATTTTATTTCCTTTTCCTTTATCATGTGACATAAAATTTAGTGACTTCATATCAGCATTTAAGTATTATTAACTTTATGTAATAGTATTTGGGTTGGGGATTGGTGTGTTTCTGGTTGTACGAAGGATAGTTGTATTGTTTTAGATGTAATTATGACCATATTATTGTCTTTATTTGAAGATTATGTATTATCTTAGGAGATGTGTATGGGTTCAAGTTGAAAAGGGGTGGACTTGTTATGGTTAACCCTGAGTGTCAACTTGATTGGATTGAAGGATACAAAATATTGATCCTGGGGTGTGTCTGTGAGGGTGTTGCCAAAGGAGGTTAACATTTGAGTCAGTGGGTTGGAAAAAGCAGACCCACCCTGAACCTGGTGGGCACAATCTAATCAGCTGCCAGCAAATATAAAGCAGGCAGGAAAACCGTGAAAAAGAGAGAGACTGGCCTAGCCTCCCAGCCTATATCTTTCTCCCTGCTGGATGCTTCCTGACTCGGATTGACTCTCCTTGCTCCTCAAGCTTGCAAACAGCCTATTGTGGGACCTTGTCCTCCCTATAATTAAAAACTGTATTAAGGCTTAATAGTTTTTTCAAATTTATGTCTAAGTCTGTTTCACAAGGAGCTACCTATTGACCTTTGCTGATTATACTAGTTATTGACTGTTATTTGAGATAGCAAATCTTCAACTGAACTGCAATATCACACACTGAAAAGCAACAGTTTTTGGAGTCAAGACAAATTTGGAGTCTAATCACAATCTTGCCATGTTGACATTTTTCCTTCTTTTCAAATGGGAATAAAAATAGAATAATTTATATTTGTCATAAAGAGTAGAGATGATGTATATAAAAAGTAGGGCACTTATTATATGCTCAATACACAATACATTTTATTATATTCATGAAAAAATATGTATGCAGTATTTAAAAATTGCATGAAACATTTTATTTTCATTTTTCTGTTACATTATATTCACATATAATTTACAAGTTTTAGGTCAAAATTTTATTTTAGCAATTTTCATTTTAAGCCTAAATACTATATTATATATAGTGTTTTATATATAATAAGATATATATATATATATATATCCTATTAGTCTTGTTCCTCTAGAGAACCATGACTAATACAATAAATACCTTTGATAGGATTTTTTGAAAATGAAATTTTATCTCTATGATCTTCCTTCCAAAACCCCTAACCCCAGTCTAATCATGAGAAAAACAATGGGCAAATTTTAAGAGTAGAATCCTACAATAGTCTGCAATATTCCCAGAGAGAAGAATCCTACTGTATGGCTGACCAGTACTTCTCACAATTTTCAAGGACATCAAAAACAAAGAAAGTGTGAGAAACTCTCACATCCAAGCAGATCATAAAGAGACAAGATAACTAAATGTAATTAGTGGTATCTTGGATAGAAAACTAGGGCAGAAAAGGGTGTAAGGTAAATACTAAGGACATCTGAATAAATTATAAACTTTATTTAATAATATTATATTAGTTATTAATTGTGTCCATTAATTGCAACGATTTAATGCTAACATGCAAGATGTTAATAACGGAAGGAACTTTGTAGAGTAGTATATGGGAACTCTCTACTATCTTCTTAATTTTTTTATAACTCAAAAACTACTTCAAATAAAATCTATTCAAAAATTGAAGAGACTTAAAACACAATTTTTTTTCTGTCTTTAACAATGTGTTGTATCAAAATATGTATTATTTTGTTCCAGAGAGAAGGGTCTAAGTCACAAAAAAGAGGGCCTTTAATGATTGATTGAAAGTCTCACATCACTTCTCTAAATAATTTATTTGATGCTTAAGGTGACCAAGATATTATTATAATGTTTAAAAATTCAGCCTTTTAAATGTGAAGACAGGAGAATTAACAATTCCAGTGAAATATGGGGTTGTTTAAAATTTCCTCGAAAATTACATTTTAGTTATTTTTTAAATGCTCATTTAAATGTTTAATCAAATTCTACATCCCCACGGTATACACTGCATGTAATCATTTGATTCCAGATAGATTATTTTTTCTCTCAGGCTTACTTTACTTCTGCATAATTATAAGGGCATTATTTATTTGCTTGTATTAGAAGACATCTATCTCTAGGCTGGGCATAGTGGCTCACATCTGTAATCACAGCACTTTGGGAGGCTGAGGCCGGGGGTTTGCTTGAGCTCAGGAATTCAAGACCAGCCTGGGCAACACAGTGAGGCCTGTTCTCTTTAAAAAAATAAAACGTAAATAATTAGCCTAGCATGGTGGCACGTGCCTGAAGTCCCAGTTACTCTGGAGGCTGAGTCGGGAGGATCACTCGAGCCTGGGAAGTCATGGCTGCATCTCGCCACTGCACTCCACCCTGGGCAACAGAGCAAGACCTTATCTAGAAAAAGGAGAGAGAGAGACTTACCTCATGCGAAGATTTTCATAAATAGTTGCAAGGATAAAAACAGATCAGTTTAGTTTGGCCTTTATATTTAAAAGGATACTAATATTATGTTGCCTATTCAACACCATTGCAATCTCTGATTATGACCAAGAAAGCTCATCTATTTTCCTTGAGAGGAAGATTTGGGTATTGCAATCCCACTGACTCTGCATAATAGATGGATTTCTATGTCATTCCTGTAGGAAGCACTGGCTTATCTGAAAGAGGACTCTTACTCAGAATGTCTCTTTTAAGCTGCTTCTTTCCATGCCATTCTAGAAGATAGTTTTTATTTTCTTAGGCAAGGTGGTAACCTGAATATATCATATAAATATTATTATATCAGCATTATTATGTCATTACTATTTTTTCACTTCTATTTAAATAAACATTTCTACCCATGGTAAACATTGCCAGTCTGGGTGAGAGTGAGACCCTGTCTCAAAAAAAAAAAAAAAAAAATTAAATTAAATTAAATTAAAAAAACAAAGAAAAAAAAAGTCATGCATCTATAGCTTAAGGAGAAGATGAGACTTCAGGGTAATCCAATCCTTTCCCTTTCCCTTCCCCGCTTCCCTTCCCCTTCACCTTCACCTTCTCTTTCCCCTTCCCCTTCCCCTTCCCCTTCCCCTTCACCTTTCCCTTCACTTTTCCCTTCACCTTCCCCTTCCCCTTCCCCTTCTCCTTCCCTTTCCTTCCCCTTCCCTTTCCCCTTCCTTCCTTCCTTCCTTCCTTCCTTCCTTCCTTCCTTCCTTCCTTCCTTCCTTCCTTCCTTCCTTCCTTCCTTCCTTCCTCTTTCTTTCTTTCTTTCTTTGATGGAGTTTTGCTCTTGTTCAGGAGTGCAATGGCATGATCTCAGCTCCTCCTGGATTTAAGCAATTCTTCTGCCACAGTCTCCCAAGTGGCTGGGTAGCTGGGATTACAGGCACCCGCCAATACACCCGGCTAATTTTTTGTATTTTTAGTAGAGACGGGGTTTCACGGTGTTGACCAAGCTGGGACTTGGTCTGGAACTCCTGACCTCAGGTGATCCACCTGCCTTGGCCTCCCAAAGTGCTTGGATTACAGGCATGAGCCACTGTGCTTGGGCCAGGGTGATGTTTCTGAAGAATCTCACATTCAGACTTCTCTGTTAGAGAGTGAAAACTAGGCTAATAACTAACTAATTCTAAATTATTTCACCATTTAAAGGAAAGAGTGATGAGTCCAGCATAAGGGTCACAGAAAATAAATATTCTTCAGATTAGCCAACTATAATCAGACAAGATCTTTGACTGTGGTTACTTTTTCAAATAACTGAGAAGAACCACATAGACTAGATATGCAAAGTGGTGTTTGTTTGTTTGGGGTTGTTTGGTATTTTTGGTTTGTTTGTTGGTTGGTTGGTTGGTTTTTGTGAGACAGAGTCTCACTCTGTCACCCAGGCTGGAATGCAGTGGTGCCATCACGGCTAATTGCAGCCTCAACTTTTCAGGCTCAGGTGATCCTCCCACCTCAGCCTCCAAAGTAGCAGGAACTACAGGTGCACACCTTCAAATTCGGCTAATTTTTTTGTATTTTTTTGTAGAGACAAGGTTTCACCATGTTGTCCAGGCTGGTCTCAAACTCCCAGGCTTAAGTGATTCTTCCACCTTGACCTGTCAAAATGTTGGGATTACAGGCCTGAGCCACCACACCTACCAATGTGCTAAGTTTTTAAGAAAATTGCATTGTAAATGAACCCACAAGCCTGGCTCAACATTAAAGCCAACCCAGGTTCTAAATCAGTCTAGCAGAAAGGAATTTCTAATACATTTCCAATTATTTTCCAATTAATATGTGATAATTTTATTATCAAGGAATGAATTGAATACATAAAACATCAAAAATAACTGATGGCTGGGCACAGTGATGAGCTGTAGTTCCAGCACTTGGGAAGCTGAGGAGAGAGGATCATTTGAGGCCAGGAGTCCAAGACTGCAGTGCCCTATGATCTGGCCCATGAATAGCCACTGTACTCCAGCCTGGACAACATAGCAAAACTCTGTCTCTTAAAAAGAAAAACATAGTCACTGATGTTTGGAAACATTGTTTATAGTAGCCAGTAATTTTCAAGGTTTGATTCATTAAAGCCAGAGACAGATAATCTGTAAGAAGCATGTCTATGAGAAGTAATACATTGTTAGCAAAGAAGTCTATAAAATATAATGTAATAATTGCTCCAATAGAAGCATATAGAAAATCATGAGTTTTCTAAGTGGAGAAGTTGAAGGGAAGGGGTTCTTTTTAGAAGAAATAACAAAAAGAAGGGGTTCTTTTTATAAAGAAAGCCAGAAAAAAATGTGTATATAATAGGGGGAAACTAAAGATAGAATTAGAAACTAGCTGAGATGAGATTATAAAGAATGTAACAGGCTTTGAAGTCAGAAAATCTGGGCTTTACCTTTTAAACCAGTAATACTACTGCTGGTATGACGAACATTTTGCGTGAAATATTACAATCTTATAATCCTAATGATCATTTCAGTGTATATTAGAAAAATATAATCAGCACATTAGTGCTGTAATTTCATCAGTATCATCGCCTAGGATTACATTAAACTGACTTCCACTAGTAATCCACCTTATGCAGAAATAAAGGCTGTGTTCATACATAATTAGAAATGTCTCACTCCCTTAGCAATTAAACCATCCATCATAAGCCTTTAGAAATGATTACTAGATAATTATCAGTTAGTGAATGTTAATCTACATGCAAGGTGATCAATTAAAAATGTCCAGATACTGACGGCAATTGGGACAAAAAATTTAATATCTGACAATGGTAAATTGAATACTGATATTGAATAAAGAAAACAAAGAAAAATTATTAACCTGTCAAAATAAATAAATACTCTATATAGATTACTCCAAACATCCAGAAACATAGTAAAAAAAAAAAAAAAGTCAGTCATTCAGTTGGCTATGAATGGCAAAATTAAATGATCTAGCTCTCAAACCAATGTAAATAAATTGGAAGAGGGTAGTAAAGGAAGAAAAGCTGGCCAGACGACGACCACGACTGTAATCCCAAGGAATTACAGGAATCACACCTGTAATCCCAAGTACTTTGGGAGGCCAAGGCAGGTAGATCACTTGAGATCAGGAGTTCGAGACCAGCCTAGCCAACATGGTGAAACCCCATTTCTACTAAAAATACAACAAATTAGCTAGGCACGGCGGCACACACCTGTGGTCCAGTTACTCAGGAGGCTGAGACAGGATGATCACTTGAACCTGGGAGGTGGAGGTTGCAATGAGATGAGATTTTGCCATCGCACTCCAGCTTGGGTGACAGAGTGAGTCTCCATCTCAAAAAAAAAAAAGAAAATCTAATTAACATGACCTTGGATTTTAAATATCATAAATGTTCAATTCTCAATAGGAAAGTTCTACATCAAATATCTATATGGGATGAAAATAGGAACTGCGTCCCCATAAGAATGAAAGTTTGAGATCATGCAGAAAAATATTTTTCCTTCCAATGGCTGAACATTTCATATAGCCAAGACACCAATATTTTAGCCATAATTCACTTAACTTAATCTTCTGTTAACTTTTTTTCTCTAATGACTACCTTTTGGAGATTCTGCCTTCCATATATATATATATATTTGAACTTTGTATTTAAAAAATCAAACAGAAAAGTTACTGGTTACAACTGCACTATTAGCTCTGTGAAAGGTTACAAATTTCCCAAGCTTAACAACAACAACGAGAAGTCATATCATTTTGGGAATATGTAAACAAAGTGTATATCAGGAATGAATCCTGTTTTCCAAATCTAATCTTAGAAGTCTACAGATTTGAATACATCTTTAAATTTATTACTCTAATAATGTGATATAATTATATAATTGAATGTATTCTGCATTTATGAAAATTAAGTGATATCTTAAAATAAAATTTTTAATTTGGAATTTATTTGCACTACTAGAAAAATCTCTGCTAGGTTTCTGGATGAAGACGAGCTTATGAGTCCATCACCACAGCAACCAAACCTGTAAATAATATTGTATTAGTCACAGGGAAAACAATGTATGCTGGTTCTTTTTTTTTTTAATTTATTTTTTATTATTATTATACTTTAAGTTCTAGGGTACTTGTGCACAACCTGCAGGTTTGTTACTAATATTTCTGCCTTTATCCTTGTTATTCCTAATTTATATGCAATCTAACTCTAAATTCAATGTGTTAAAATTGTCCTCCCTACAATTAAAAATTGTATTAAGGCTTAATTATTTTTTCAAATTTATGTCTAAGTCTGTTTCACGAGGAGCTACCTATTGACCATTGCTGATTACACTAGTTATTGACTCTTATTTGAGATAGCAAATCTTCAACTGAACTGCAATATTATACACTGAAAAGCAACAGTTTTGGGACTCAAGACCAATATGGAGTCTAATCACAATCTTGCCATGTTGACATTTTTCCTCCAATTCAAATGGGAATAAAAATAGAATAATTTATGTTTTCTGTAAAGAGAAGAGATGATGTGTATAAAAAGCAGGGCACTTATTATATTCTCAATACACAATACATTTTATTCTGTTCATGGAAAAATATGTATTCAGTATTTAACAATTGCATGAAACATTTTATTGTCATTTTTCTGTTACATTATACTCATATATGATTTATAAGTTTAAGGTCAAAATTTTATTTTTGCAATTTTCATTTTAAACCTAAATTGTCAGCATCATCTCATTAATAAATACTCAATTTCATTAAATTAAGAACCACTCTACCACTTTATGTCATTTTAGGGGAGCAGTCCTGTCCTATTTCACTGTTGGAGCATAGTCAAGGCTGAGGCAATCAACTAGGGGATGGCCACTACCCTCAGCGATCATCGTGCTGTATTTGCTATGGGTATGTGAAACAAGGCTAGGAATCCGTAAGTAAGAAGACCATCTCTTTAATGGAGATGCCAATATCAGAAGATGCGATTCTGACACTGCAGGTGGCTATTGTCCACCTGAAAGAGGGCGAATACATAAAACAAAACCAAGCAGGAGTTAGGAGAGCCAAGTGATGGAAAGAAACATGGTGTTTTGGATATTGAGGCTCACAATCCAGATTTTATAATTACATACATTAGGAACTAAAGGGCTTTTTTGCTTATTATCATTTGAGTTGCATTACTATCACACACAATAGGATACAATTTTTTCTTTTTTTTTTTTGAGACAGAGTTTTTACTCTTGTTGCCTAGGCTGGAGTGCAGTGCCATGATCTCAGCTGACTGCAACCTCCGCCTCCTGGGTTCAAGCAATTTTCCTGCCTCAGCCTCCCGAGCAGCTGGGATTAAAGGCACCCGCTATTATACATGGATAATTTTTTGTATTTTTAGTAGAGACAGTGTTTCTTCACGTTGGCCAGGCTGGTCTCGAACTCCTGACTTCAGGTGATCCACGTGCCTAGGCCTCCCAAAGTGCTGGGATTACAGGCATAAGCCACTGCACCCGGCCTGATTTTTTTCTAAAATTTTTATTAGAAAAATGTTCTTTTGACATAGATTTACAATCTACCTGGAATTAATTTTTATATGGTGTGAAGTAGGGTGGATGCAGATGGCTTCCTTATTTTTAATTAAAAAACAACAACAATGACGATTCAAAATCATTATTAGAAAAACTTCCCTGCTCTGTAGTACCACATTAGTTGAACTTTCAGTGTTCATATAAGCGTGATTCTTCTTTTCAGATCCCTCATTGAACCTGTGAGTCTAATTTGGCCATCTTATGTTAATTACAAGTTTATAATAATTCTTGGTAACAGCTAGAGCAAGTCTTCCCATCTCGTTCTTACTCAAGCTTTTCCAGGATATTGTTGGCATTTTGAAATTGGCTTATCAATTTCATTTTAAAAACTTCTAATACTTATTATTTCATTGATTTAATTTATTAATTTGAGGAAAGATATATTTAAAATATTGAGTTTTCTAACTCTTGCACAGGCCCACCAAATATTTGAATCTTTTTAATTCTCTCAATTTGTTTTACTGTTTTCTATGTAGAGATCTTTTATTAGACACATTCTTAGGTACCTGATGTATTTTATAAATGCTTGCTGACCTTCTGTCCAGAAATCTTCCTAATCTTACTTAGTAACTTATTTATTTTTCATTTTCTATATACATAATCGTATTATCTGTAAATTCTACATACACAATTCATATTATCCCCATAAACTACATTTTCACTTCTTCCTTTTCAATCTGTATATCTTTCTTTCTTCACTGAACTGCCCTGGCTAGGAACTCTTGTTCAATATTAAACGGCAATGGTAAAAGTGGGTGACCCTTGACATTCTTTTCTCAAAATGAAAGTCTACTTATTTCCCAGGGTTGGCTCTAGGGAGAGTATAGCAATCACATTCAAAATATTAAAAAAAAAATAATTCAAAGAAAAAGAGTCAAAATATGGTGGAGAGAATGTGAAGGGAAAGGAGTGGAAAACATTTTCTTTATAAACAAAAAAGAAGAAGGAACACAAAACCAATTTAGATTTGGTGTACTTGGAAGTCAACAAGTAAAAAATGTCATTCATTGCCAGCTCTCTTGAACATTTTAATACTGATAACTTTAAACTTTCCAGGCACTGAGGTTTAGAAAACATAACAGTGGCATTAGATACAGCTATGCAACTTATAGTCAGCTGTTTCCAAGCAAAGATCTTTAGGCATTTCAGTTATGATACTGCAGAATCTGTCAACCATGTAATCAATCCAATTGATTATCCAAATAATTAAAGCCACAAAATCAGTCGTTTTTCCTAATATTTTAAATCTTCTATGATCTAAATTTTGTTTCCGTGACTAGATGTTGAAACCACTCTCTCTCCCTGCCAAAATTAGGCTTGGTTTCTGTGGTAGCCAGCTTCCCATATGGCCACCAATGATTCTCACCTCTTGAGTATTCACACTGTTGTGTATTTCCTCCATCCACTCCTAATGCATAGGGCTGACCTAGGAAACCAACAGAATATTTCAAGAGTTGGTGGTGTGGGGCTTTCAAGGAAAGGTGATAAAATATATGAAAAACTTCTTCTTTGTCCTCTCCTAAATCACTCACTCTGGGAAAAGCCAGAGTGAGCCACCATATTGTAAGGAAGCTTAAGCAGACCTATGGAGAGGTCAGTACCTCTGATGCCTCTTGCCAACAGTCAGAACCAACTTTCCAGTTGTGTGAGTGAACCATCTTGAATGTAGATTCTCCAGACCCACTTCAGCCTTCAGATAACTCCAGCCCTGTTCTACATTTTGACTGCAATCTTGCGAGAGACTCTGAGCCAGAACCATGCACCTAAGTGCTTCCTTATTTCTGACAGGTAGAAACTGAAGATAATAAATGCTTATTATTGTTTTAAGTCACTAAATGTATTATACAGAAATAGATAACTAATACAATACCCTTACTATGTCCACCTGTAGTACTAGTACTTCCCTTGTCATGACACTTTACTATAATTCTATTTTATAATAAATAGATATATTTGTTCCCACCTACTTAAAACTATTTGAGAAAAGATTTTCTCTTTCATTTACAATTATAAACCTGGGCTTAGCACTGTGACTGTCACTTAGTAGATGCTAAATAAATACATGTTGTAAAAAGGAAGAGAAAGAAAGTTAGGGATCTTGAGGAAGGAGGCAGAGCAAGTATGGCTATATAGAACCCTCCATGGATTACACCTTGGCAGGAACACAAAATTAAACAACTATCCATACAAAAATGCACCTTCATAAGAACCAGAAGGAATATTATAAGGTAAAAGGGTGGGAAGGAAAGAGAAAGACATTTCTGTTTGACCAAAACCCTCAAGTTTTGCATCAATGAACAGGGATAGCTCATAAATATTTCCTGCACAAATGCATCAAACACTTCTTAAAGCAAACCTAACATACGACTAATGACTAAGCAAACTTATTATGACTGATTAATATGAAGTTTTTCTAAAACTAAAACCAAAATATTTTTTATTTGGATGTAAAGAAAGAACCATCTTTGTAGTTTAGTAAAAAAGCAAGCATGGTTTCCAAGAGTACCAATTGCCTAGGCTAGACTAACTGGTAAGTCTGAGTGCGCAGACAGCCAGAAATGAGCAGGAAAGGGAGCCCCTGGAATTTTTTATTTTTTTAGACAGAGTTTCAATCCTGTTGCCCAGGCTGGAGTGCAATGTCGTGATCTCAGCTCACTGCAAACTCTGCCTCTCAGTTTCAAGCGATTCTCCTGCCTTGGCCTCCCAAGTAGGTGGGATTACAGGCATGTGCCACCACACCTGGCTAATTTTGTATTTTTAGTAGAAATGGGGTTTCACCATGTTAGTCTCGAACTCCTGATCTCAAGTGATCCGCCCACCTTTGCCTCCCAAAGTGCTGCGATTACAGGTATGAGCCACCATCCCCGGCCACCCTGGAATTTTTTAAAAAGTTCTAGAGATGCTGTCCACTGATAGTCAGCACTGCCAACTGACAGTCAGTAAAAAGGACAATGGCTACATTGGCTACACGTGGCCTCACAGCTGAGCTCCTCTGACCCTAAAGAAGACTTATCAGGCCCTAACCAGACATAACCGTGCTAGGGATTTTCCCTGTTGATGACCATGCATGCTCCCCCAACAACTTGCCCCAGAGTAGCCTTTTACTCATTATAATAGTATAAAACACACCCCTGGATGGAGATTTTAGATGCTAATGAGATAAGCAACATATCTACTAGCATGTACAACCACAGAGCATGAGCCCTCGAAGGGACGTCTCAAAACATGCTTGCAAGTGACACCCCGTCACGCCCCTTCATGAATAATCATGTAAGATTGTCATAGAGTCCCCCAGCACAAACTGCTGCTGGCTCATTCTTTTGAGCAGCCAACTCTGTCTCATCTTTCAGAGTGTACTGTCTCTTTAAATAAACACTGCTGCTACTATTTTTCCAACTGGATCAATCTAGAGCTGTCTTCCACTCCTCTCTAGAAATGTACTTTATCTTCTTTCAGTAAACTCTGTTACTTAACCCTTGCTATGCATTGCTTAGCTAAATCCATTCTTCCAAGTTAGACAAGAACCAAGGATTCGTACATTTCCAGTAACAAGTCCTCCTTCCAAGAGTCCTGTTGTTAAGATCCTCACTAGCATTTTACGTAGAAATATGTTGTCAACTTATAGGAAAGTTTTAAATTTCACTTTTTGGGAGCCAGGGTTGTAGCAGCAGGCAGAGCAAATATCTAAGGCACAGAGAGAGATAACATTTAGTAATTTTGGCCAAGGATTACCTGAAAGGTTTTCAGATATCTATGGAGGTTTTTAATACATATGAAATGAATGGAAGAAAATTATTTTTAACACCCAACTGCTTTCAAATTAAATGAAAGACCCTTTTGTTCCATGAAGTACATTAATGCATTCAAATAACAAATATAGACCTGGAGCAGAGATTAGAAATTATTAGAGCCAGGCACAGTGGCTCATGACTGTAATCCTAGCACTTTGGGAGACTGAGGCAGGCAGATTACTTGAGGTCAGGAGTTTCACACCAGCCTGGCCAACATGGTGAAGCCCTATCTCTACAAAAATACAAAAATTAGCCAGACTTGGTGGCGTGTGCCTGTAATCCCAGCTGCTGGGGAGGCTGAGGCAGGAGAATTGCTTGAACCTGGGAGGTGGAGGTTGCGGTGAGCCAAGATCATTACACTGCTCTCCAACCTGGGCAACAGAGCAAGACTCCATCTAAAAAAATAAAGAAATAAATTAAGTTAGAGAGAGATGATAATAGACTTCCAGAAACCACCCCAGAGGAACAAGAAAGCAAGAAAAAGAAGCAAATAGGCCCAGAAAATTTTTAAAGATTCCCCCAGGAATTATCTTTTCATATAAGAGTCTTCTCCTTTGATTGTCTATTAACAAGGCCATTTTGCAACTCTGCAGATATAAGTTAAATTGCAGAAAACTAACAGTAATGCAAATAATTTACATTCATATTAATGCAAATGAGTGATTTTTTTCTGATAGAGATACGATTTATTCCTATTCTATAGAAAAGGTGACCCAAACAGTGTATGTTATTAGCTTATGAGGTAGTAACAATTTTTTTTTTTTTTTTTTTTGAGACGGAGTCTCGCTCTGTCACCCAGGCTGGAGTGCAGTGGCCAGATCTCAGCTCACTGCAAGCTACGCCTCCCGGGTTTACGCCATTCTCCTGCCTCAGCCTCCCGAGTAGCTGGAACTACAGGCGCCCGCCACCTTGCCCGGCTAGTTTTTTTTTTTTGTATTTTTTTAGTAGAGACGGGGTTTCACCGTGTTAGCCAGGATGGTCTCGATCTCCTGACCTCGTGATCCGCCCGTCTCGGCCTCCCAAAGTGCTGGGATTACAGGCTTAAGCCACCGCGCCCGGCCTGGTAGTAACAATTTTTATATGAATTAGTAAATTTATGTATATATTCCTGAAGATTAGACACAAGCACACTCACATACACACCCATATATATAAAATATATGTATAAATATATATGAAATGCATATATATGTACCTGAAATATATATATATATTTCAAACTTCAAATTCTCCTTTGATTAAGTTAAATAAAATCTTTGACGTGTTCATTTTTTATTTTTATGGGAGTCATACTTTTAGCATTTGGAAATTATACTTTAACAAAGTATTTAAAAAACAGATGTGTTGAAAGTACATTTTTTAAGAGAGGTAACTAAGAACCTTGTCTTCACATATTTCTGTGATATTTTCAACACACGTTTAACTTGAACACAATGTTGAGTGAAAAGGAAAGAACTCTGAAAGGAGAGCAAAGGCTTCCCTCAAAACGATTAAAATAACATAAAATTTCTAAATGCTAATAAATAGTGGATAATACTTTTACATTCCTTTTTAAGATAAGTAACTCTTATCACATGGTCATTTCCTTTAAAAAAAAAGTTGTACTATTGCAAAATTGTATTTTGAACAATTTACGTGTCTGGTGCTTATTGTGTTTTAGTTAAGTTCTATTTATCTCTATTTATCTATATAATATTTAGTATCAAATATCTAAAGTTTAAAAGAAAGTTTCTTTCTAGACAAAAAAAAAAAAAAAACAACAGAGAGAGAGAAATTTCAATCAAAAAACCAAACCCAACTAATCAGAAATGTATTTGATCAGTAGCTTTGGGGTCAGGTTCTTCTGTGCTCTTGATTCACTGTAAGCCACAGTCTGTAATTGCACCAAATTCCAGTTAATAGACCTATGGAGTTCAAAGTAGTCCTTGAATATAAATAACCTGAGAACCAAATTTGATTGCTATAGTGTCCTGATTAAATAAAATCCCTTCTTAAAAAAATACACTTTTCCCTGTAAGGTGTGCTGAATTTCAGTTATTCCCTTTGCTTTGTTTCTTTTATCCTCCTGACTTTCATTTCATACTATTAGTCATGCTCATCTGATGTTCTGAGAAAAATGCTTTCCGTAGAAACAAAAGAAAAGATACTTTAATCCAATGGTTAAATTTGAGACTAATGCACTGGTCTATGGGAATTGCCAATAAAAAAAATTTGTCATTTAAAAAAATATAGGGCTAAATAGCTGAGTCATCTTTCCCACAGAAATGTTGACATTCTGCTCTGATTTGGCACAAATTCCTGTTATTATTAATTTGTTTTGGGTGACTGATATCCTCGCTCGAATTCAGCTGTTAAAAGGTATGCACAAAGGTGATTTTGAACGTATCTTTTAAAATGCTTATTTCAGTACTCTGGTTTCTCGTCACATCATATATATCTTTTCCTTTTTAAAATGCTCTGGTCAAGTGAAGAAAATGTAAAAATTATAATTTTGGAAAAAATGAATGTGGTGTTAACTAACATATTTCCATGATATCTATTTTTGTTCTCGTTTTTATAGCAAAGCATTCTCTCATTATTTCTCTTCATTTGTGAGAGCTTCAGGGGATAAATTGAGAAGGGAAATGAAACTCCATGAAAGAACAGAAATAAAAAAGATGGAAAAATAACTGAAATACTTTTTTTCTTTGCCAGTCTGCAAATTACTATTATAGTTGTATTAAACACTTTGTTCTACTTGCTTTGGAGGAAGCTGTAACCTTATCTCTCTTTATCATGACAAATTAAGACTTATGTTTTGATGAAAATGTACATGCAAACAATAGTTTTAAAATATCAGTCTCATTTCCTACTTTTTCCTAGTAAAGTGGTGACTTCTCTCTCTTCCATACTCTACAGAAGACTTAAAAAAAAAAAAAAAAAAAAAAAAAAAAAAACCTCTGGTATTTTCATCATCTCACAAACAAAAAGTCTTTGATCATTATAATGGCCAGGATCACCTGGGGATAAGTCCTTTTTTGTTTGTTTGTTTGTTTGTTTTGAGATGGAGTCTTGCTCTGTCTCCCAGGCTGGAGTGCAGTAGTCCAATCTTGACTTACCACAACCTCCACCTCCCAGGTTCAAAAGATTCTCCTGCCTCAGCCTCCCGAGTAGCCGGAATTACAGGAGTGTCCCACCACGCCCCGCTAATTTTTGTATTTTTAGGAGAGATGGGGTTTCACCATGTTGTCTAGGCTGGTCTCAAATTCCTGACCTCAGATGATTCACCCACCTTCACCTCCCAAAGTGCTGGGATTACAGGCATGAGCCACTGCTCCTGGCCTAAGAATAAGTCTTTATTTAGTGTGCTTACCACTAGCATCCTGAAAATTATTTTTTAACTTTAAAATGATAATATCAGCCTCTATATTTAATTTTTGCATATTTTGTCTTTTTCTCAAGAAAATAAACATATATGGGAAGTCAAAACTTAAGAAAAAATTAAAGAGCTCATAGAAATTTAATTATTTTTCCATTCATTTTTCCATTCATAAATGTTATTTTGTAATTAACGCAGGAAAATATGCCAATTTATTTCATTGTTGATAACCATCAGCAGCTATCAGAACAATGGACATCACTATCAGTCACCACTGGAAATGGTTTCATTTGAATAAATTAGAAACAAACAAGAAATATACAGATCTTAGAAGGACAGTTTTGAATCATGACAATCAAAGAACACACATGTAATAATGGTGGCGTTCAAAAGCTAAAATATCAAAATTTTGTAAATAGGCAAATAATAATTATGTCTTCACCAATAGACGTTGATAACTCTATGTTTGTCATAAGAGAAGAAAAGAGAACCAAATAGGTAGCAATGGTCTGATCATGAGTAAGATTACAGGCCTCCAACTATTCCTTCAATGTATAACTTTTCCAAGTGTATTAATACCTAAATAAGAATAGGAAAGAGTAAATTCCTTGACATTAATCCATTCTTACAAGAGTATCTGAGGATGGCAGAAGGGGCAGGGTTGCTTCTAATATATGCAACCCTGAGAAAAGACCAGAGTTTTAAATAGCACTGCAACAGAAACGACTTCAAGAGGAAAGCAACAGAAACTTATTTTAGAATATTTTTAGAAAATTTAGTTTAGAATGACACCAGAAGCTTCTAATGAACATTTTTAATGAGGTTAGTGCCCATCGATTATTTAATTCTAAAGCTAGAAACCAGTTTAATTCTAAAGCTGCAGAATCCAGATATAAAATTATAATATCAGCAGGAAGTCTAGCCTTCAACTTGGCAAATGTCTTGGGACCATGCATAACTTCTGAATACTGTTGTATAATATGAATGTTCAGACAAGTGTGTAAGATCCTAAGGCTCCTCTAGGATGACAAAATCATCTCAATTTTCATCTCTGGGATTAGAGAAGGCCCAGAGAGGGCCATCCCATTAGGCTTCCAGCATGCAGGTTATAACCTCAAAACCAATACGAGCATCAAAAGTTAATATTTATTGAACATTTTATGTTCTTGGCACTATGCAGGTAATATACACACTTTAATTTTTGTAATGCCAACAATCTCATTATAAAAATTACAGATCAGGAAACCCAAAGTACTTACCCAAAGTTGGTAATTTCGAAGCCAAGATGTAAACCCAGAATTCTGACTCTGCAACTGATCTTAACCATTTCTGTAAAATTGGAAGGAGTATGTACCCAACATAGTTTAAGCCAGAGTGGTAAAGAATTTTGATAATGAAAGATTCTAGATTAGTGGTTCCCAAAAGCCAGGCTAAAGATTAGTACCAGAGTGACTACTGTAGAATCACCAGAGGTTCTTGTTAAATTTCTGGGCCTGATCATCACATAATCTGATCCTGCAGGTACTGGGTGCAACCAGATATGGGTACCACTTATCCAATATGTGGTAATGAGAAATGAGAGACAGAAATGTGATCCAAAATCTACAAGACTGAGAAAGGATGGAATTTGGAATGAAGGATTAATGGAGTCGAGCTCCTACTTTCATGGCCATGAACATTGACAAAGGTGCTAGAATTTCCCTTTTAGATGGCTCCTAATGCTTAACACAGAGGCAGATAGAGTTGTTTCGGGGAACTAGACTAGGCACTACCAAGTAGAAGACTATCTTCACTAAAACAGACCAAACACTGATTGTTTTGATTTGTATTTTTTTTTTAGTCAGTCATATTTCAGGATGCAAAAAGAACATGAACACAAGTGTAACACAGTATTTCTGACCCTAATTTAAGTCTTTTGAGTCTAGTCAGGTATTCAGGAACTTATACAGATTGAAATGATCTGGTTGTGGAAACAGTATTATTAAAAGACTAGCAGGATAGATTAAAATCAACATCTTTTATTTGAACATCAAGAAAGTTATTGTCTCTAAGGGATATTCAACATTGGGAAGATATAACTAAGAAAATTACAACATTTATGCTTGACAAGCAACTAGTTTTCTCAATGGAATATAACTTTCACTAAATGCAAAATAAACGAGATAAGTTAAGAGAATTTCATGATGTGTTAAGTCTCTGATTTCTTTCATTCATGAGTGAAATCACTTGTGTCCCATTATTGCTATGACGACTATAAAATCTTAGTTATAATCTTCGTACAGCTGTGATGCAAACCTTCAGTTGGAATGGCAGGATGTAAGGGTTGGGCGCAGTGGCTTACGCCTGTAATCCCAGCACTTTGGGAGGCTGAGATGGGCGGATCACCTGAGGTCAGTAGTTCAAGACCAGCCTAGCCAACATGGTGAAACAACCATCTCTACTAAAAATACAAAAATTAGCCTGGGGTGGTGGTGCATGCCTGTAGTCCCAGCTACTTGGGAGGCTGAGGCAGAAGAATTGCTTGAACCCAGGAGGTGGAGGTTGCAGTGAGCCAAGATCCCACCACTGTACTCTAGTCGGGGCAACAGAGCAAGACCCTGTCTCAAAATAAAAGAATGGCGAATAGCAGAATGAAAGGTTTCTGATGATGTCACCAAGGTAAGGTTGGACAAATCCTGTGGGGCAATTCCTTGAAGAAGCAAGGTAGAAGTGTGGAAACCCTGGGTTCCTAATCCCACTTTTGTTACCGAACACCCATGAGATATGATTGAGTTCACCTCTCAATCTCAGTTTTTGTCTTATAGAATACAGCTAATAATCATTGTTCTGCTCCTATCATAGGAAAGTCCTGAGCGCCAAACAAGAAAATTGTTAGCCTGGTCTCTTGAGAAATTACCAATTCCCAGTATTTAGTCTACTGGACCTGTATGGAACTCAGGGTCCTATCTCTACTGAATTTTCCATCCCAACGTCTCCCAAACTAACTCAAAATTCATTCATTTTCTCTACTATATTTACCCTCTTAATCCAGTTCATGATTTTAAATATGCTTTCAAATTTATATCTTCATCCCAGATATTTCCCATGGATTCCAGTTTTGTATGTCTAATTACCTTTCCAACAGATCTGTTCAAATTTCTAATAGTCATTTCAAAATTTTCAACATAGCCAAACATCTACTCCATATTTTCTACCTACACTCTTCCCATCTCAACTCCAAGACTCATCATTCTTAACTCCACTCTCTCTTTCATACCCCACATACAATCCATTAGCAACTTTTTTCAGTCTACCTTCAACATATATCTGGTATGCAAACACTTCTCCTGTTATCAGACTGGTATAAGGCAGCACTATTCCTCATCCACTTGCTGATCTGCCTGCTGTAGAACTTGCTCACCTCAATACTGCAGCAAGAGAGCATGTTTAAACATTAATCAGATCAGGTTATTTTGCTGCTAAAACCCCTAATGATTTTTCCCATCACTCTTAGAAAAAGCCAAAGTACTTAAAATAACTAATAATGCCCCAGGAGCAGTGGCTCTCAACCAGTGGTGAATTTTGTCCCCCCAGGGGAATTTTGAAATTGTGGAGGCATTTTTGATTGTCACAACCGGAACAAACAGGAACCACTCTCACCATCATCTAGTGGGTAAATATCAGAGATGCTGAACATCCTACAATGCACAGGACAGCCCTGCAAGGCAAATAATTACCCACCCTAACATTTAAATACTGTAAAGGCTAAGAAACCCTGCCTTAGGCCATCTGATATTTTGTGTAATTCTCTCTCTCTCTCTCTCTTTTTTTTTTTTTTTTTTTTTTTTTTTTTTTTTTTTTTTGAGGTGGAGTTACGCTCTGTCACCCAGGCTGGAGTGCAGTGGTGCAAACTTGGCTCACCACAACCTCTGCCTCCCAAGTTCCAGCCTACCAAGTAGCTGGGATTACAGGTGCCTGCTATCACATTCAGCTTATATTTGTATTTTTAGTAGAGACAAGGTTTCACCATGTTTTGGCCTGGCTTGTCTCGAACTTCTGATATCAGGTGATGTACCCACTTCAGTCTTCCAAAGTGCTAGGATTACAGGTATGAGCCACCACGCCTGGCTTCTGTGTAATTCTTAACCATGCTAGGATTGCTCACACCCCAGGGCCATTGCAAATGATGTATCCTGAGCCTGAAATACTCAATTAATCCTAATTGAAGTTCTTACTCAAGAGTGTTTTTCTCTATGAAGGCTTCTCTGGCTTTGTTACCTATAATTGTACCCTTCTTTCTATCCCCACCACACACTCCCAGCACTCATTATCTCCATTCCTTGATTTCTTATTCTTTTTGCCACTAATTATAATTTTTCATATCTTACTCATTTATCTTCCACCACCAGAGTGTAAGTTCCTTAAAGGCAGGGACTTTTTTTGTTTAGTGTTTGTCACATGTGTATACCTGGTTCTTAGACTAGTGGCTGGCACATAGTAGGACTAATATATATCTGTTCTGTGAATAAGGACTATAGAAGCACTAAAATGGTAATACAAATTTTCCTGAAATCTATGTATCATCTTGAATTTTCTGTCACTTAAATGAAAAATATAACCATTATCACATAGGAGATTCTGAAATTATTTAACACTAAAATGTTATAATAAAAGGTTTAGACATTAAAGTTCTAGGATAGGAATTACAAACTTAAATGTTTACATAAACCAGGCATATAAATAAGTGATGTGGGCCAAGTGGAGACTCTGGGTAACTGGAGAGAGCGTGTCTAAATTAAATGAAGCTTCAGCTATTTATTGCCATCAGTTACTTCTAATGGGAGCTTACTGCCCAGGGTGGCCAGACTGGTTCATTTTCATCAAGGGAAGTGGAAGTATGGACTTTTACTTGAAATCTGACTCTTGAAAGTTAGTAACTATTTCAGTTATGAGATACGCCCAGTGGCTTGCACAATGCCACACAGTGCAGCACAATGCCCCTCCCAGCTAGTGCTGCCGTTCCATATTCCATAATGTCTCCTGCCTTGGTGGAGTGAATTGGATGACATAAAAATTGTAGAAGCAGGTTCACGGCCTTTACCATTCTCCACTGAAATCTAGAGCAAAACCAATCCTAAATAATCATTTCATGCTTCCTGTCTCCTCTGTCCTGTTGTAACACTGCTTTGGTCTTCTAAGAATATGGGCATTTTCCAAGTAGAAAACACCTACCACACCATCCACATGACGGGAAAAACAGGAAAATCAAAAGAGAGAGATTCTTACCATCTTCCCCCTATCCATGGCTATGTCCTACAGATATGGATAAGTTTTTTTCTAGTCCTATCATGGCATTTTTGTCATTGACCTGTTTTGAAGAATTATCTCTTGAGTTAAAATTGAGGAAACAGGGTACTTAACTGAATTTTTAACAAATTCTATTTAACAATTTTATAGTTTTACAATACTCTATTCATAACAATTTCTCAAGTAAACTGTATAGCTCTGTACAAAAATTAATTATTAAAATTGGTGTCACTGTCTTAAATGATAGATTTATAAATATAAGCACTCAGTTAAAAATAGAATTAGGAAATGATATTTTATATCAAAAACCTAAGTTTTAGTCCCCTAAAATTTGTACATGAAATCATAGCTAGCCTACTAATTTTATTATAAAGATAATTTACATTTTCAACAATTTTTGGTTGTCATTTTGATATCTATTTTCTTAGGTCCAAAATAACGTTTTGTTATATAAATAAAACAATTGGCAAGGTCATAGCCTGTTGTATACTAGGTAGTTCTCTAAAGAAGTATTTTATTACACCAATCATGAATCATTTGAAATGTCACAAGTAAAGCAAGAGAAGTTCTACAGTGTGACATATTGCCATTGGCTAATGTAGCACTGAAGACTTATTTTATCAGCCCTGTCATGGAATTCTTAGTGTGTGGTTGGAGTAATGGTTTAGATCCTTTATAAATAAATGACGCTGCTTTACTTGTGTCTTTAGACACAAATATCAAGGCCCACAGAGAATGTTTTTCCAAAGCAATCTCTTTCGGTTTTATTGAATCACACAGAGGATGTAGTTCCTGGCTCACTGCCAGTCATCTCACAATGAGGTGCTACCTTAGTGAATTCACTACCACCCACGTCGATCCTATGGAGTGTTCACAAATGAACAGCCTATAGTCCAAAACTGCTTCCAGAGGTGTTTTATTTGGCTTGTGTAGTATTTTTATTTCTCATGTTTTTAATCAAATTAGTTGCCAATATTGAAAAAGTGGGATGTTTCACATAAGATTCTGTGTTTTCCACTTCTTTAGACAAAGCAAAAGCTCTTGCAATAAGTCTGCATTTCCTTAGAGTAAAAATCATCAGGAGTTGGCTGGGCGCGGTGGCTCAAGCCTGTAATCCCAGCACTTTGGGAGGCCAAGACGGGCGGATCACGAGGTCAGGAGATCGAGACCATCCTGGCTAACACGGTGAAACCCCGTCTCTACTAAAAAATACAAAAAACTAGCCGGGCGAGGTGGCGGGCGCCTGTAGTCCCAGCTACTCGGAACGCTGAGGCAGGAGAATGGCCTAAACCCGGGAGGCGTAGCTTGCAGTGAGCTGAGATCCGGCCACTGCACTCCAGCCTGGGCGACAGAGCGAGACTCCGTCTCAAAAAAAAAAAAAAAAAAAAAAAAAAATCATCAGGAGTTAAGAGGTGAGTTGCTCCCTGTATAGTGACTCTGTGCTCTGTAGTTCGTTTCAGTTTCTACTCTTCCTATGGCCTACATTCTCCCTGCATACTTTTACATTCCCTGCTTGGCCTTGGAAAGGCCCCAGTGTGTGTTGTTCCCCTCTATGTGTCCATGTGTTCTCATCATACAATCTTGGGAAGTATTGAGGATCCCGAAAAGGTTGTGTTTCTGTAGGTTAAATCTATTGACAATTTACCATATTAGAAATTAAAAACTTGGAAATTTTTCATTATACCCATTACCTATTCCCATAGACAACATATTTGTATAAAAATTAGCTATATAACCAAAAAATGATGAGTAGAGTGGCATTATATTATTTTGCAAAAATCTCTTTAATGTCTGGCTTAAGAGGAGACATCATATCCGCTTCTTCATACAATGTGTTTTGATAGATTGTTTCTACTGAAGAACATGCAGAAAACCTGGCCTCACATAGATATGTAGCTGGAGAAAGAAGCAGCATTTCAGTACACTTTCCACATCATTTTAAATGTTCTTCTTTGATGCTAAGTGGTATTTTTTAAAAGAGCAATTCCAATACAAAATCTGAAATCATATCAATAACTTTTCACATTCTACTACATTAAAATCTATTGATATATCTTGCATTTTGAACAAATATTTTGCCCGTGCATGATTTCGTAACATATTGTATTGATTATTTGGAAAATATTGTTTCACTAAGCTTTACAGATCTTCCAAAAGTTGACGCTTTGTGAACAAAATTTAATATAACATATTAAATAACATATGTTAATATATTTACTGATCTCATTGGAAAAGTCTGGCTGGTATGTTATCCAACATTCTAATTTTTATTCCCAAGCTTACATTTTACCATTGGCATTAACCAAACACTGCTAGCCGTTTTCCTTAAAATAAAGGACTCGTCTTGTTCATTTGCGAAAAATGTTTGCAAAATACCCAAGTGTAAATAACCACAGTTTATCTCTCAGTCTTTCTTTCAAGTAAAAATGGTGTTCTATGAAAAAATAAGCTCGTTCAGCTCACAATTCAAACGATTGCACAAGTGTTTTTCCTAAGGGCAAGCATTGTACTTCCATATGCTACAGATTTGCTTTACATTTACTTCCCATTTGTCATTCAAAGATTTAGTAAAGTTAATACATTTTACTGCCTCATTATAAACATTTTTAAGCAAAATTAGTTTTTACACATGTATAAAAGTGCAGAATACAGTGCAGCACTGTTGAATGCCACTGTCTTTATTCTTACTAAGGTGCCACAATTGCTTCATTCTCAATGCAAAATCAATACAGTAAAAAGGGAAAATAACATCTTAATGTTCTTATGAAAGCTGTTTGACTTTGTGGATTTACTGAAAATGTTGGAGATCCCAGGGGTCAGCTGACTATGCTTTGGGAACAACTAGCTTAGATTACTGGTTCTCATTCCCACAGAACCGGACACTAGACTTCAAGTAGTGACTCAAGTTAACTGACTCCAGAGTAACTGACAATCAAATCATAATGGTATGAGCTAGAAATGCAATTAATTAATTTCAAATGGAAGAGATTATTTTTGAGTTATCAGTTTGTTCAAGTATTATATTTAGAGCACCTTTTCTGTTACCTGTAAAAATATATTTTTTCATCATAATGTATCTCAATGATTTTGGAGTAAGAGCAAAAGTTTCATAAATAATCTCAATTTTATCTCTTTAACTATGGTAAAGCTTGATAACCTTTTCTACCCAAAATAAAGTATACCTCTCCTGGGACATATTTGTGTCTGCTAAAATCAGTGCTGGATAAGCAGAACTTCTTTGGTTCTGGAGCTTCCCTTTTCTGACCATGACTGGCAATCTTGACAGTCTTCCACAAGGCATAGCCAAATGATTGCTGCTGCTAATTAAGCCATAACTACACTCCAGTTATGCTTCTATGAGACTAAACCTAGATCTTCGGGATTTGATTTTTAAGTGTTATTAGACTCTTCAGTTAAAAATACAGTTTTATTGTTGATTCCCATGAACAGTCAATGATATCTGTTATGTGTAGATTTGATCAGATTAATACTTAAAGAATAATGTATTTTTTATTTTTGAGTTCTTTTAGAGCAATTTCACTGTTACCTTTGTGTATCATCTCAATCATCCCGTTAGATATATCACTTTTCTTAGAATTTTTCTATTACAATTATCAGAACTGTGCCAGGCCATTTTTTGTGGAAGCTGTCTGCAAAGTCTCTTTCTTTTATGTAGCATTCTTCCTTTGAATAAACTGAAAATTATCACTCCAATCAAATGAAGCCATCACTATTCTCTTTCAATTTAAAGCTCACCTACTCAGTCTGTCTACTATTTTCATTTGGAAATTAGAAATTCTGACTCATTTTTTCATGGAAATGTGAAAAGGGGAAAAAAAGCACATACTAAACGGATATTTAAATAAGAAAAATAACTTTAAAATTCAACATTCATCTGAGGATTTTATGGACTCCGTGCAAAAAGAAGTTGAACAAGCATATTATGTCTTAAAACTAATGGCAGCAACAAGATGTCACATATAAATAGAAAAGAATTAAGAAAATTGTACAAATGACAAGCAATTCTGTGAATAGAGGGATGTGGTAAAATGCTGTGGAAAATATGATCTAAGATATTAGACACAGAAATGCCAGGCATCCTTCATCATTGGATCAACCAGTTTTAGAACTGAAGTATCCATATGTTCACTAGGCAATTAGAGAAAGGATATCCATAAATTAGAACCAGGACTTTCAGAGAAAGAAAGACAGAGAGAGGAAGAGAGAGAGAGAAAGACAGCGCTATGAGGAATAAGTAAGTTGTGAAAAACAAGTTTTCTACAGATTGAGATTTTTAAAAAGACAGATGAACAAACAGCAACAGACAAGATGTAATTGAAGTCATCTATCAAATGAGTCCTTACCTGCTATCAAAGAGGAAAAATAGTACCTTCTAATAAAATCCACCTTAAAATTTATAAACTACTTTACTTATGTTTTTTTGTTTTAGTCTCATAAGACATCTACTAGGTAAACATTCTAATGTTATGTGTGAGGAAAAATGCTAACTGGCTAGATGATTTTCCCAAGGTCTGCCAGGAATTTCAAGTGTAAGAGCTCAAGCCCAGGATTTCTATGTACTATTCCATCAGCTTTTCACACTCAATGCTACTTGTTAAGGTAAGTATTGAAAATACTCTTTCTAACCAAACTCAGCCATCTATTTCCTTTCCTTCTGCTTCTGGGAACCACCCGTCTGAGAAACTTACATTACCATGGTGACTGACTGCAAGACAGGCATGATTTTTAACCTTAGCTGGGCCTTCAGTGCAGCTTAACAGTAATTCTAATCATCACTTGTTGGCTCTGTATCTCATTCCTTAGCACGTAAATTATAATGTTAACCACTTTCCTTTCCTTTCTGTCCCTGTCCTACTTTGAGCAAATTAACTCACCTTTGGCTCAACAGGGACTATGGATGCCACTTGATATAAATTTTTCCTCCACTAAAAACTTAGTTGTCTTCCCCTTATCCTTACGTCTTATCTTGTGCCTACCTCAGAGGGAGAAATGCTGCTTTCTTTCCATCTATGCCTCCTCTCTCTGTCTATGCCTCTGATCTTCAGTTTCCAAACATATTTCTGTAACTAACTCCCTTTATATAATTTGCTTTCTTACAATTCTGTTCCATTTTCCTCCACTTTGCATCCACCTCAGCAGCTGTCTCATTTTCTCTTCTTCCTTTTACCATCATTCACACTGAAATTTAAATGGCACTCCCTGGCCCAGTTTCCTCAACAATGGGCTACATATGGCCCAGAACATTAGACTTAGTAGGAGAAGTTTACCAAAAGTTTCTTAAATAAATAAATGAATTAGTGAACCTCTTCCTCCAGACTCCATCTATGATTTCTGAGCACACACTCCTGACTTTGAAAGATACGATTAGAAAACTACTTTGCAAAAATTTTCTCCCATTCTACTCACCTGACAAAGGGCTAATATCCAGAACCTACAAAGAACTCAAACAAATTTACAAGAAAAAAACAAACAACCCCATCAAAAAGTGGGCAAAGGATATGAACAGACATTTCTCAAAAGAAGACATTCATACAGCCAACAGACACATGAAAAAATGCTCATCATCACTGGCCATCAGAGAAATGCAAATCAAAACCACAATGAGATACCATCTCACACCAGTTAGAATGGCGATCATTAAAAAGTCAGGAAACAACTGGAGAGGATATGGAGAAATAGGAACACTTTTACACTGTTGGTGGGATTGTAAACTAGTTCAACCATTATGGAAAACAGTATGGCGATTCCTCAAGGATCTAGAACTAGAGGTACCATATGACCCAGCCATCCCATTACTGGGTATATACCCAAAGGATTATAAATCATGCTGCTATAAAGACACATGCACACGTATGTTCATTGCAGCACTATTCACAATAGCAAAGACTTGGAATCAACCCAAATGTCCATCAGTGATAGACTGGATTAAGAAAATGTGGCACATATACACCATGGAACACTATGCAGCCATCAAAAAGGATGAGTTTGTGTCCTTTGTAGGGACATGGATGCAGCTGGAAACCATTATTCTTAGCAAACTATCACAAGAACAGAAAACCAAACACCGCATGTTCTCACTCATAGGTGGGAACTGAACAATGAGATCACTTGGACTCGGGAAGGGGAACATCACACACCGGGGCCTATCATGGGGAGGGGGGAGGGGGGAGGGATTGCACTGGGAGTTATACCTGATGTAAATGACCAGTTGATGGGTGCTGAGGAGTTGATGGGTGCAGCACAGCAACATGGCACAAGTATACATATGTAACAAACCTGCACGTTATGCACATATACCCTAGAACTTAAAGTATAATAATAATAAAAAATAAATAAATAAAAAAGAAAACTACTTTGCAGTTCAAAAGGAGTTCTTGCATGAAAGAAGCATCATTTACTGCTTTACTACTCGGTTTTTCAAACCATCCATATTCCTCATGTTTTCCTTCCTTCTAATCTTTCTGCCACACCACTACCTTGGACACCTTGAATAGAGACTTCCATTCTTTACTCATCACACCATACGCTATTGTTGCATTATGTATTGCTGCATAACAACCCATCCCAAAGCTTGCTGGCTCAGCTGGGCCATTCTTACTTAGGCTCCCTTACATGGTGATTTAAGCTGGAGACATCTTCCAGCTTCTACAGTCACATATCTGGCCAGGTTGACTAGAATAGCTGGGGTCTGGTTGGGCCTTTCTCTCTTTACACAGCCTCACGAGGCAGCTACCTTGAGCTTCCTCATAAAGTGGCATCTCAGGAGATTGGATTCCTACTTTACAACTGCTTTCTCGTGGTATGGGAGCATTTCAAAGGACTTAAGCAGGACTGCAAGGCTTCTTCTGACCTAGCCTTGTAGGTTATATAGCATCACTTTTGCCATATATTGGTTGCAAGGCCGGTCCTAATTCAAAGGGAGAAAACTACCTAAGCATACTGGGAGGCATAGTTCATTGGGAAACTATGGTGTATGCAAAACTATCTTTTGATACTAGCAGTTACATATACTTGTTTGTGTATATATCTGCTAAACTTCACTATCAAAGAACAGAAATTATGTCTTTGCGTGTCTACCGAATAGTAAATGTTTGTTGATGAAGTCAATATAAGTCAGTCAGAAACAAAAATTACAAATGAATCAATTTCCATGAAACTATTTTTAAAGATTCAGACCATTTCAATTAAAGACAGAAATTTATGATCTATATAAAGCAATAATGTTAAATGAGTCTATAAAATAAATGATGCAGATTGAGTACAGTTTGACAAAAATTTACTGATACCAACCATGTATCTAGCATTGTTCTTGCCACTGGACCTCAAGTTGCCTTAAAAATAAATTAAGGCTGGATGTAGTGACTCATGTTTGTAATCCTAGCACTTTGTGATGCCAAGGTGGAAGGATCACTTAAGCCCAGGAGTTCAAGACCACCCTGGGCAATATAGTGAGACCATGCTTCAACAAAAAAATTAAAAATCAGCTGGACATGGTGGCACACACTGTTGTCTCGGCTACTTGGCAGACTGAGGTGGGAAGATTGCCTGAGCCCAGGAGATCAAAACTGGAGTAAGCCATGATCGTGCCACAATACTCCAGCCTGGGCAACAAAATGAGACCCTGTCTCAAAAATAAATAAATAAAGAGAAATAAAATACAAATTATTCTTTCTTTGTGTATATGTCTTTTGATGGATCAATACAATGATATTTATAATTGAAACACATCCAAAACATTAATTTAACTGTGAAAATGTATTGCCAAGATTATAGTAGACTCCAAAAGCAAAACCACAGAGAACTAAAGAGAGAGCGGGGGGCAGGAGAGAGAGGCAGAAAACTAATTATTCCTTCAGAAAAGAGACTTGATATAGGTATGAAATAATTATTCAACAGAGATGCTTAAAGAAACTTTATAAAATCTGACAAATTTTTTAATCCATGTATTTAAAAATTATAGGTTTTAAGACAACTAAAAGGATAATATAACATTAAGCAAAAAAGATAATCTGAAGAGCCTGATAAATTGCATAGTGAACTATTAAATACCAATAAGGTTTTAAATTTCTATGAATATGCCATCTGCATATTTCCAATATATATAATAAGTATAAACTTAAACTATACTATGTTTTATAAATGTGATACTTACATGAAATGATATCCTCAGAAAGGATTTCCATTTGCTTTGAAATATTATTTCAAAGCTGAAAAGCCTGAGTAATGTTATATAAGAAACACCAGATGGTAACCATATTATGCTATAATGAAATTTGCAAATGAAAACTGTAGAGGGAAAAGAATATTCCCAATGGTTGATATGCTGAAATAATTGTTTTGCTAAAGAGGCAAAAATTAAATCCAATTCTTATATTAAAGCTAGAATGCACCATAAAAATGTTTCACAAAATAATAATCATCTACATTTATCCTAAAACGTTAAGTATTTAAAATGCCATTTACCAGAAGTCTTAAAATTATTCTAAAATTGAAATGTCACTTCCAGAAAAAATAAAATGTCAAAAACTGTTTTCTTCTCTTATCCCCATTCCTTACAAAAAAATGAAATGTTTAGAGCTACATTTGCCAATTTTTCACCACCAAAGTATTTTCACATTGCATTTACTCCCTTTTTAATTTTTTTCTCAGTCTCTTTCATTTCCAAATCATCTACCTAGTTACTCTAGCCTCCCAATCTCCAGCTCTTTCCTACCACAAGTGTAAAAACTGCAATAGGTTAATTGATTTCCCCTTAGCCAAATCAAATGCTTTTTGCATTAAACATCAAAATAATTGAATGGAGAGAACTCAGGTATCTATTTTACTCAACCTAACTTCAATGAGTTATAACCTGGTACCTCTGACAACTTGTCACATAGTACAAGCTTAAAAAATAATAATTAAAATTATGGATATAAAATTAAGAATTGAAATTTTTATTTTCAAAAATCACATGATTCTTTTACATAAAATTTCATTCAGGCATCTTAAATAAATGTCAGTGTTATCACCAGACATACATATGACAATTTATTAACACTGGTTTCAATAAATATTTCCTGATGATGATTGGCATATTTTGTCCATATGTATGTTTAGTCTGTTAGTTACTTTTCTCTTTTTTTTTTTTTTTAACAGCCATACACTATTTACTATTTGCGATGGTTAATACTGAGTGTCAACTTGACTGGATTGAAGGACGCAAAGTATTGATCCTGGGTGTGTCTGTGAGGGTGTTGCCAAAGGGGATTAACATTTGAGTCAGTGGACTGGGAAAGACAGACCCATCCTTAACCTGGGTGGGCACAATCTAATCAGCTGCCAGTGCAACCAGAATAAAAAGCAGGCAGAAGAACATGGAGAGATCAGACTGGCTTAGCCTCCAAGCCTACATCTTTCTCCCATGCCGGATGCTTCCTTTCTCAAACATCAGACTCCTTCGGACTGGCTTCCTTGCTCCCCAGCTTGCAGACAGCCTATTGTGAGACCTTGTGATCGTGATTGTGTAAGTTAACATTCCTTAATAAATTCCCCTTTTTATACATCTATCCTATCAGTTCTGTCCCTCTAGACAACCCTGACTAATACACTATTCCTCACAATACTCTTAATAATTTTCTGTGGAAACTACAATAAATGCATATACCAAAATTATGTATGTACCTATGTCCCTTTATCATATCATTTACAACAAATAGAATATGCTGGAAATATTATTATGTTTTTTAGTAGAGCAGCAGGTAGCCTGATAATAAATTTAACATCTCTAATAAATACTCATTAACTAGATAGTGGATATACAAATTCATTAATATTATGGCATTCATTTTACTTTAAAGAAAAATCACTTACAAATTAGTGGAGCCTCATTGGTGATAAGTTAAACCCTGCAAAATTCACAGCATCTCAATTCTAGTACTCTGAGCATCCTCATGTTTGATTAGAAGGGAGTCTAATATTTTCCAGTAATCTTCACGTTCTGAGGGGGATAGAGTGTTGGAAGCTGATCTATGTCCTACAGTGCAGTCCATTTCCTCTGGACAGCTGGCCTGTGGTGCTCTTCTCTTCTGACCAATGAAGAGGCTCTTTCCTCTGCTCACTGCCAGCTCTATTACAGAGGTTTCCCGAAACAGGGCTTCATGACTCTTAATAATACGGTTCTTTCCTTTAACAAGGATCACAGATTTAAGGCATTAGCCAGACAAACCCTGTAAATATATTTAGGGTGGCCAGTCTTCATAAAAAAGAAAAGAAGAAGGAGAGGAGAGGAGAGGAGGGGAAGGGAGAGGAGATGAGAGGAGGGGAGGACAGAGGAGGGGAAGGGAGAGGAGAGGAGAGGAGAGGAGGGGGACGGGGGGAGGGGAGGGGAGAGGAGAGGAGGGGAGGGGAAGGGGAAAAGGAAAAGGAAAGGGGAAGGGGAAGGAAAGGAAATAAGGGAAAGGAAGGAAAGAAGAAGGGAGGGGAGGGAGGGAGGGGAAGGGGAGGGGAGAATTAAGACTTTGACCTGTGATGTCTACCCTGCACTTAGTGACCTGCCTTACCACTCGGTGTTACTTACACTTCCCTATCTTCTCTCTCAGCCCTGCAATATTCCTCTAGCAGTCCAATTGGAGGTACCTAGCAGAGCGCCAACCAGTAAAGCGAAAACATAACATGCAGAATCATCAATGCCACTCAAATATCTCTTTTTGTAAGTTGCAATATTCGACACCAGGATCATCACCCAACCATCTAAAACTTTAAAGTCTAAGTTCAACCATAAAAAATGAAAAACATTTTGGTCTTAGCCCTTTGTGGTTCTTAAGGATCGCTTTCATTTCCATATGCAGCATTTCACTGCACATATAAACTACTTAGTAAACATTGGCTCTTTTCCAGCTGGTTATATAATTTTCTTTTTCTTCCTATTAGAAATCTTTTGACAGTCACAAGCATTACACAGCCTTACCCTGTAATTTAGTTAAATGAATTCAAAGCTCAATCCTGCCCTCAAGGCTAGGGAAATGAAATAAAACTCATAAAAATGACGGTTAAGCATGTTAATGAGGAAACGTGGCACCACTAAGGAACTATTCAGAAATCTAAGATTGAGAGTGATAACAATGTAAGATAGCAACTTAGATAGAGAATGTAGGTAATAGGTTCATTGTGAAGGAAGGTGACTTATCTCAGGGTGTTTAGAGTTTCTCGTTAAAACAAATATTCCTAATCTCCTTCAGCAGTTCCCAGTGAAAAGATGAAAATCACAATGATGAAAGTATCACTGATTATTCTGTGTTTGTAAAACCTAAAATTATATATTCAATGAAAGAAGTTTCAGCTGGAGCAGCTATAAATATAGCGTTTATATAATCACAAAATGAGGTTGATCAAAAATAAAAATTACTTAAGAATTACACGAGATAACCATTTTTCATATAATTATATTAACATGAATACTACTAAATAACTTCTGTTATTGATACCTACAGTATTGACAGTTTGTACACTTAGACTTAATCAATATAGGAAATGACAATGTGTTCAAATGAATAAATGGCCATCATTAAATATGTAAAAGTTGTTATGGGAACACAAAGACATGATTAATTGAGCTAGCATTTATTTAGCACCTATTGCTAAGGGTTTGGTGCTTTACCTAATTGGTCATATTTAATTTTTACAACATTTTAATACTTTTGGTTCTTATAAATAAAAATCCATTTTATGGGTTAAAAAATAGGCAAGGGTCTTGGAGTTAAGTGACTTCCCAAGGCCATGCATCTTATACATGGTAAAACCTGTCCAATCCTAGACCTACACTCTCTACACTCTTCCTTTTCCATATTCTGCCTCATAATCCCGACTGTAATGAAAAGAATTTCTTCACACAATGGTTCTCGTGTTCAGATAGCCTGGCCACCTGCCAAAGTTCCCTTGGTTTTAATACTCACCTGGCATAGTGATTATCATTCTAACGTAACACTTTCTCCCATTGACTGTAGTCTTTTCCTAAATTCTCTTTCCCCTTTTTGCCCCCTTCTTCTTGATCTACTAGATTTGTTCAACCTATGAATTTGTAGAGCGGTACTCACACACATAATTACATACCTTAAATAAATTATCTGAACATCAGAAGATAGTCTTCTGAAGACTGACTGTCATAAAAGCCATATAAAAATATTATTCTCTGTAGATGAATCAGATTAGTTTGTTCAGAGATCCTTTATCAGCAAAAATAAATGTCTCATTATTAATTTGATATATCACATAAAAATTTTTATAATTATCACTAATCATAATTGCACTCCCAGTTGCCCAACCACCTTTGAATTTTGTTACACTGTCTAGTATTCTTTGTGTATTAGTGAAAACTATAATCACTCCATACATACAAGATTCTTGTCTAGCTATTTTCACTAAATTGATAGTATAAGTTAAGGTTATCTTGACATTTTTTAAGCCAGATCACTTTCTAAAATTATAAAGCTATCCTTTGCTGGCATTAACATCTCCAGCTTTAGATCCTTCACTTTCCTTCTTCTTTAAGTTGTCATATGATGACTTTACTATTTCTTGAATTATTCAGGTCTATAACTATGTCTTCCTTATAACAATCCTGCACCCACATAAAAGCTACATTTTCAATACAAGATAAAAAGTCTTTCCCAAAAAGTGCAAAGTTTATAAATTTTATCTTCTTTTTTCCCAAGTGGTCTTTATGCTGAATTTATTTTTCTTGAAGTGGTGAGGAACCTTAGCTTCAGACCTTAATCTATGGTACATATCAAGCAATTTAACTTTTTCATATAATGTCAGGACTTTTCTGTTTCTTGGGAGCACTTCCAGCATCACTAGTTGCATTTTGTATGAGTCCCATGGTGTTATTCAAGGTTTATGGTATCACACTAACATGATGAAAAATGTGTGAGAACCTCCAGAGATCACCTTTTATTGCAATACACAATTTACTGGCGAGACAAACTGCTCAGGAGGAGATGACTAGCATCACAAAGCATTTCAAGCACATATTCCTCGCAACACTTGAGCTCACTGCAATAGCAACAGGAGGCGGCTACAAAATTATTATCGTAGTACAGTATGTAGTATAGTTAATTGTATACAGTTATGATTTAATTCTGTATCTTTCCATGTATAGTCTGCATATGTTTTAGTACATTTTAACTTTTTATAATAAATGTGTGTATATTTTATGATAGTAAACGATAAAATAGTATATATGTATATATTTATGCATTCAGGACATGCCTAATTTTTTATTACTTTTTTTGATAGTTCTAGGTAGTTTATCTCCCAGTGTTTTCAAATTGTCACACATCTCCAAAAAGATTTCCAATATATTTTCTGAAAAAAATCCACGTATCAATGAACCCACAGAATTTAAACAAGTATTGTTCAAAGATCGACTATAATCCTCTCACTATGATTATAGATTTGTTTATTTCACCTTGTAACTATATCAGATTTTTATTTTTATTTTGTCATATTTCAAGTACATACAAGTTTAGGACTGCTGTATCTTGTTGCAAAGTTGTTCCTTTTGTAATAGTATTTTTCTTTATCTTAAATAATGCTTATTGCCCTAATGTCTATTTCTTCTTATAGGTATACCAATTTTATTCAGTTTATTGTTTATCTGGCATGTATGTTTTATTCCCTTACTTAAAAACATTATCTGCTCTTATATATTAAGCATGTCTTTTGCAAGTAGTAGAAAGCTTGTTATTTCTTTACTTTAAAACTTTATCTGCTCTTATATACTAAGCATGTCTTTTGCAAGTAGCAGAAAGCTTAACTGCTCTTATATATTAAGGATGTCTTTTGCAAGTAGCAAAAAGCTTTTTTTTTACTTCAATTAAATCTGAAAATAATTCTATAGTAATTGATAAAACATTTTACATTAATTCTAGTCACTAATACATTTGGACACATTGCTGACAATTTTACTTACTGTCTTCTATTCATCAACCTTTTTCTTTGCTTACTTGTATTGTTTTCATTTTTTTAACCTTCTCTTATACTGGCTATTGAATTGCTGTGTTCTCCCCTTTTCCCTTTAGCTTTTGTGAAAGTTACTATTTTTCTAACAAGTGATATTTAGTTTTTAGCATGCATGCTTAACAAAGTCTAGAACAAATTACTATATATTTTCTCAGCTAACATAATAAAAGAATTTTAGATATAATTATTTAACTCAAATGACTGCATTCTTATCTTTGTCATGTATTTTAATTGTCTTGTTATTAAAAACTCAAGTATCATTAGAACTATTATTAGTTTTTATAAATAATTATTATTTTAAATTACCAGAATGTTAACCAATTCCTTTCTTGTTACTTTTTGTGAGTTCCAGTTTTCTTTCTTTCTTTCTTTCTTTCTTTTTTAAATGGAGTCTCACTCTGTTGCCCAGGCTGGAGTACAGTGGTGAGATCTCAGCTCACTGCAACTTCCGCCTCTCAGGTTCAAGTGATTTTCCTGCCTCAGCCTCCTGAGTAGATGGGATTACAGGCACCCACCACCATGTCCAGCTATTTTTTGAATTTTTAGTAGAGACAGGGTTTCACCAGGTTGGCCAGGCTGGTCTCGAACTCTTGACCTCAAGTGATTTACCCACTTCCACCTCCCAAAGTTCTGGGATTACAGGAGTGAGCCACAGTGCCTGGCCGTTGTGATCATCTTCTTATTCATGAAAGAAGTATTTATTTAGTAGATAAAAAACTATTTCACCATCAGTCTTAAATTTTTGTTTAGCCAGTAAAGAACTGTAATTTTGTAGCTACATTCTCTCCACTTCTTCAAGATATTATTTTACTATTATCTTATTTCTATTATTTAAAATTTGCTTTTCACCTAATGACTCTTACTTTGGAGGTGGGATTCATCTCGTAAGGATTTTAAGACTTTTCTGTTTTCTTTCAAGTTTTAGTGTGGTGATTATCTTCTCTTAAACTTCCTAATTCTATCCGTTTTCTTAAAAATTTTAATTGACAAATATTTCATATATTTGTTGTGTACAACATGTTCTAAAATATGTATACATTGTGGAATGCCTACTCTAGCTAATTAACATATACCTTACCTCACATACTTACCACTTTTTGTGATGAGAACACTTAAAATCTACTCTTTTAGCATTTTCAAGGATACAATACATTGTTATTAACTATAGTCATCGCATTGTACAATAGATGTCTTCAATTTATTCCACCTAACTACAATTTTGTATCCTTTGAACAAAACCTCTCCAGCTTCACCCTCATCTCCAGTTCCTGGTAACCACCATTCTACTCTTTACTTCTGGAAGTTCAATTTTTTTAGATTTTACATATAAGTGAGATCATGCAATATTTGTTTTTCTGTACCTGACTTATTTCACCAAACATAATGTTATATGGTCACAAATAACAAGATTTCTTTCTTTTTTTGTGGCTGAATCATATTCCATTGTATATACATACTGTATTTTATTTATCCGTTTATCTGTTGCTGAACACTTAAGTTGATTTCATATCTTGGCTACTGTGACTAGTGCTGGAATAAACATGGGAGTGCAGATGTCTCTTTTATATGCTGATTTCATTTCCTTACAATATATACTGAATAATGTGGCGGTTCTATTTTTAATTTTTTAAAGAACCTCCATACTATTTTCTATAATGGCTGTACTAATTTACATTCCTACCAACAACGTGCAAGGGTTCTCTTTTCTCCACATCCTCGCCAGCATTTATCTTTTATTTTCACAGAAGCCATTCAAGCAGGAGTGAGGTGGCATCCCAATGTGATTTTAATTAGCATTTCTCTGATGATCAGTAATGTTGAGCATTTTTTTCATATCCTTGTTTAGCCATCTGCATGTCTTCTTTTGAGAAATGTGTATTCAAGTTCGTTGCTCATTTTTGAATCAGGTTATCTTGCTGTTGAGTTGTTTGATTACCTTATGTATTTTGGATATTAACACCTTATCCAATATATGGTTTCCAAATATTTTCTACCATTCCGTAAGTTGTTTCTTCATTTCATTGACTGTTTCTTTGGCTGTGAAGAAGCTTCCTAAATTTGATGCAATTCAATTTGTCTATTTTTGCTATTCTTCACTGGGCTTTGGGGGTCATATCCAAAAAAATCATTGCTTAGACCAGTGTCATGGAGCTTTTTTTGTAGTAATTTTCTAGTTTCAGATCCTATGTTTAAGTCCTTCATTCATTTCCCCTTGATTATTAACTATAATGTAATAATGTGAAATGGGGTCTAATTTTATTCTTTTGTATGTGATATCCAGTTGTCTCAGCACAATTTATTGAAGAGATTTACCTTTCCTCCATTGAGTTTTCCTGGCACCTTTGTTAAATATCTATTTCTTTAAAAAATAATTTGCATCTAATTTACTCCTTGTGATCATTCTAAGTAATTTCATAAGATATGGTTTTCAGTTCTCTAATTATCTCTTCTGCTATTTCCAATATCCACTTTAACTCATTCATTAAAGTTTTTTGTTTGTTTGTTTGTTTTTTGAGATGGAGTCTCACTGTCACCCAGGCTGGAGTGCACTGACATGATCTTGGCTCACTGCAACCTCTGCCTCCCGGGTTCAAGCGATTCTCCTGCCTCAGCCTCCCGAGTAGCTGGGGCTACAGGCACCTGCCACCACACCTGGCTAATTTTTGTACTTTTAGTAGAGACAGGGTTTTCACTATGTTGTCCAGGCTAGTCTTGAACTCCTGACCTCACGATCCACCCGTCTCAGCCCCCCAACGTGCTGGGATTACAGGTGTGAGC